>NC_134398.1:154384976-155584976 GCF_050003625.1 Haematobia irritans | reverse complement strand
ACTACATAATAAGACCTTTTTTATACCCTCCATCATAGGATGGGGGTATATTAACTTTGTCATTCCGTTTGTAACACATCGAAATATTGCTTTAAGACCCCATAAAGTATATATATTCTGGGTCGTGGTGAAATTCTGAGTCGATCTAAGCATGTCCGTCCGTCCGTCCGTCCGTCCGTCTGTTGAAATCACGCTAACTTCCGAACGAAACAAGCTATCGGCTTGAAACTTGGCACAAGTAGTTGTTATCGATGTAGGTCGGATGGTATTGAAAATGGGCCATATCGGTCCACTTTTACGTATAGCCCCCATATAAAGGGACCCTCAGATTTGGCTTGTGGAGCCTCTAACAGAAGCATATTTCATCCGATCCGGCTGAAATTTGGTATATGGTGTTGGTATATGGTCTCTAACAACCATGCAAAAATTGGTCCACATCGGTCTATAATTATATATAGCCCCCATATAAACCGATCCCCAGATTTGGCTTGCGGAGCCTAAAAGAGAAGCAAATTTCATCCGATCCGGCTGAAATTTGGTACATGGTGTTGGTATATGGTCTCTAACAACCATGCAAAAATTGGTCCACATCGGTCCATAATTATATATAGCCCCCATATAAACCGATCCCCAGATTTGGCTTGCGGAGCCTCAAAGAGAAGAAAATTTCATCCGATCCGGCTGAAATTTGGTACATGATGTTGGTATATGGTCTCTAACAACCATGCAAAAATTGGTCCACATCGGTCCATAATTATATATAGACCCCATATAAACCGATCTCCAGATTTGGCTTGCGGAGCCTAAAAGAGAAGCAAATTTCATCCGATCCGGCTGAAATTTGGTACATGGTGTTGGTATATGGTCTCTAACAACCATGCAAAAATTGGTCCACATCGGTCCATAATTATATATAGCCCCCATATAAACCGATCCCCAGATTTGGCTTGCGGAGCCTCAAAGAGAAGAAAATTTCATCCGATCCGGCTGAAATTTGGTACATGATGTTGGTATATGGTCTCTAACAACCATGCAAAAACTGGTCCACATCGGTCCATAATTATATATAGACCCCATATAAACCGATCTCCAGATTTGGCTTGCGAAGCCTCAAAGAGGAGCAAATTGCATCCGATCCGGCTGAAATTTGGTACATGGTATTGGTATATGGTCTCTAATAACCGTGCAAAAATTGGTCCACATCGGTCCATAATTATATATGGCGCCCATATAAACCGATCTCCAGATTTGGCTTGTGGAGCCTCTAACAGAAGCATATTTCATCCGATCCGGCTGAAATTTGGTATATGGTGTTGGTATATGGTCTCTAACAACCATGCAAAAATTGGTCCACATCGGTCTATAATTATATATAGCCCCCATATAAACCGATCCCCAGATTTGGCTTGCGGAGCCTAAAAGAGAAGCAAATTTCATCCGATCCGGCTGAAATTTGGTACATGGTGTTGGTATATGGTCTCTAACAACCATGCAAAAATTGGTCCACATCGGTCCATAATTATATATAGCCCCCATATAAACCGATCCCCAGATTTGGCTTGCGGAGCCTCAAAGAGAAGAAAATTTCATCCGATCCGGCTGAAATTTGGTACATGATGTTGGTATATGGTCTCTAACAACCATGCAAAAATTGGTCCACATCGGTCCATAATTATATATAGACCCCATATAAACCGATCTCCAGATTTGGCTTGCGGAGCCTAAAAGAGAAGCAAATTTCATCCGATCCGGCTGAAATTTGGAACTTGGTGTTGGTATATGGTCTCTAACAACCATGCAAAAATTGGTCCACATCGGTCCATAATTATATATAGCCCCCATATAAACCGATCCCCAGATTTGGCTTGCGGAGCCTCAAAGAGAAGAAAATTTCATCCGATCCGGCTGAAATTTGGTACATGATGTTGGTATATGGTCTCTAACAACCATGCAAAAACTGGTCCACATCGGTCCATAATTATATATAGACCCCATATAAACCGATCTCCAGATTTGGCTTGCGAAGCCTCAAAGAGGAGCAAATTGCATCCGATCCGGCTGAAATTTGGTACATGGTATTGGTATATGGTCTCTAATAACCGTGCAAAAATTGGTCCACATCGGTCCATAATTATATATGGCGCCCATATAAACCGATCTCCAGATTTGGGTTGCGGAGCCTCAAGGAGAACCAAATTTCATCCGATCCGCCTGAAATTTGGTACATGATATTGGTATATGGTCTCTAACAACCATGCAAAAATTGGTCCACATCGGTTCATAATTATATATAGCCCCTATATAAACCGATCCCCAGATTTGGCTTGCGGAGCCTCAAAGAGGGGCAAATTTCATCCGATACGGCTGAAATTTGGTACTTGGTATTAGTATATGGTGTCTAACAACCATGCAAAAATTGCTCCATATCGGTCCATAATTATATATAGCTCCCATATAAACCGATCTCCAGATTTGAACTCCGGAGCCTCTTGGAGGAGCAAAATTCATCCGATCCGGTTCAAATTAGGCTCGTAGTGTTAGTATATGGTCGCTAACAACCATACCAAAATGGGTCCAATCACACAAAAATTGGTCCATATCGGTTCATAATCATGGTTGCCACTAGAGCAAAAAATAATCTACCAAAA
Organism: Haematobia irritans; assembly: GCF_050003625.1. NCBI lineage: Eukaryota > Metazoa > Arthropoda > Insecta > Diptera > Muscidae > Haematobia > Haematobia irritans. Next base: position 155,582,328 of record NC_134398.1, on the reverse strand, counting down.
TTTTATTTCTATAGAAAATTTTGTCAAAATTTTATTTCTAGAGAAAATTTTGTTAAAATTTTATTCGGTTCATAATAAAATTTTCATAATTGTCAAAATTTTATTTCTATAGAAAATTTTGTCAAAATTTTATTTCTATAGAAAATTTTGTTCAAATTTTATTCGGTTCATAATCATGGTTGCCACTCGAGCCAAAAATAATCTACCAAGATTTTATTTCTATAGAAAATTTTGTCAAAAGTTTATTTCTATAGAAAATTTTGTTAAAATTTTATTTCTGTAGAAATTTTTGTCAAAATTTTCTTTCTATAGAAAATTTTGTCAAAATTTTTATTTTTATAGAAAATTTTGTGAAAATTTTATTTCTATAGAAAATTTTGTTAAAATTTTATTTCTGTAGAAAATTTTGTCAAAATTTTATGTCTACTTTGTCAAACTGAATTATATACGTATTGGATCGATCTTTTTTGATTTAATATATACCACGTATGGACTTACATACAATTTAGAAGATGGTGTTAGGAGGTTTTAAGATACCTTGCCATCGGCAAGCGGTACCGCAACTTAAGTAATTCGATTGTGGATGGCAGTGTTTAGATGAAGTTTCTACGCAATCCATGATGGAGGGTACATAAGCTTCGGCCTGGCCGAACTTACGGCTGTATATACTTGTTATTTGATAGGTTTTTGGTAAAATCTTCAAATTTTGGTAGATTATTAGAAACCAGAATTTTCCCCTGATTTGCTTTAAATTTTGCACAGGGAGTAGAATTAATATTCTCGATATAAATGTCAATTTTGGCTGAAATCGGTTCAGATTAATTTACTTTAAATTTTGCATAAGAAGTATAAGTCAAGCTCAAATATATATCTTTCGTCCGATTTACACTCATATGACAACAGAGGTCAAATTTGTAATCTGATCTACGTGACATTTCGCACAGAGAGTAGAATTAATATAGTTACTATGCGTACCATATTTGGTACTATGCGTACCAAATTTGGTTTGCACAGAGAGGGCAATTAATGGTGTCGTAAAGTGTGCCGAATTTGGTTGAAATCGGTTCAGATTTAGATATGGCTCCCATATACGTTTTTTCTGATTTTGCCAAAAATAACCAAAATACCAACATTTTCTTTGTAAAATCGCCACTGCTAAGTCGAAAACTTGTAAAAATGACATATCTATTGACCGCTAAATCATAAATACATTTTTACGAAGTTGCTACAGTTTTAAATGTTTCCCATATTTTTAGTAACTTTGTGTTCCACCCCAGGGCAAAAACCAAAACATTTGACAGATTTGATATGATATCGGATTTTGGAATTTGATATGGTTAATACTGAATTCTTATTACACCCTCAACAGTGATTCAATTTCAGTGAACGGCTGTTGAAGTGGTGGACATCCGTCCTATGCAATCCCATGTTAAATTAATCGCTTCTGCGCCACTTCCGGATCCAAAACGAACATTTTCACTACTTTTTTGGCGACGCTTTTGTTGGTTGGGTTATTATAATAAAATATGCCAATTGTTTTGGATTAAGCTCAAAAGAGAAATATGATGTTTTTGATGAAACAAACATCTGACAAAAGTTCAAATTATAATATACATGAAAAAAGTCATTGTTGCTATTTAACCAAGACATCCAAATAAACTTTTACAATTATTCAAATGTAGAGCAGTGATCAATGGATAGCCTTAACAAGATACATGTCATCTAGTAGACCAAATTTCAATTCTTATATTAAACCGAAATACAATTCCAAATGAAACTGTTATGATTTCTTCAAATTTAGTTCAAATTGAATGGCCACCACATACGTATGAAGACATCCAAGCATATGACTAAAACACTGTTCACATTCAACATCTGACCATAACAAATGCGGCAAATGCAATGTAACATCATGTTCTTTTATCGCCAATTTAGATCATATTAGAACAAGGTCTCGATACCAGCATAATCATCATCAGTTCCACACTAAAAAACCATTCCAAAGCTACAAAAAAAACCAAAAATGATTCAAAATCAATTCAAATTGAATGTAGTATGTGCATAAATTTTCATGTGTACATATTCTTTGGCTTACACATTCAATTCATTTGAGTACAATGGCCCCTCTTCATTGGCTTTGTTTGGAAGACATCATCTATTCCGAAAACAAAAGACACACACAAATCGAACATAACTAAATCATATTCTTAACCAAATTCTCAGCAATTCGGCAAATTAAATGGATGATGTTGTCTTGATTCTATGAATTTTGGAATTGCTTTAAATTGCCTTTGGCTTCATGTCATATCGTCATCATTCTAACATGGACAAACTATGAGATTCTAGAGCGAATGCGGCAAATATGATGTGTCGCCACACGGTTGCCACAGTTGGTAGAATTCTACCAAAACTGGTCGATTTTTTTACTGTTTGGTAGACTGGAAGAATTCTTGATGTTCTTCTTCAACTAAGAGATACCTCAATTTTTTTCTATAGAAATAAAATTTTGACAAAATTATCTATAGAAATAAATTTTTAACAAAATTTTCTATAGAAATAAAAATTTGATAAATTTTTCAATAGAAATAAAATGTTGATACATTTTTCTATAAAGATAAAATTTTGATAAATTTTTCTAGAGAAATGAAATTTAGACAAAATGTTCTATATAACTAAAATTTTGACAACATTTTCTATAGAAATAAAATTTTTACAAAATTTTCTATAGAAATAAAATGTTTACAATATTTTACATAGAAATAACATTTTTACAACATTTTTCATATAAATAAAATTGTGCCAAAATTTTCTATAGAAAGAAAATTTTTACACAATTTTCTATAGAAATAACATTGTGTACAGAAATAAAATTTTGACAAAATTTTCTGTAATTTAATTTTTTTTGACAAAATTTTCTATAGAAATACAATTTTGACAAAATGTTAAATAGAAATAAAATTTTGATAAAATTTTCTATAGAAATAAAATTTTAACAAAATTTTCTATAGAAATAAAATTTTGTATAGCAATAAAATTTTGGTAAAAATTTTCTATAGAAATAAAATTTGGATAAATTTTTCTATAGAAATAAAATTTTTATAAAAATGTTCTGTAGATATAGCATCTTGACAAAATTTTCTATAAAATTTTTACAATATTTTACATAGAAATAAAATGTTGACAAAATTTTTTATAGAAATAAAATTTAAAAAAAAAATTTCTATAGAAATCAAATATGAACAAAATTTTTTATAGAAATAAAATTTTGACAATATTTGCTATAGAAATAATGTTTTTTTTTTTTTGATAAAAATTTTCTATAGAAATACAATTTTGAAAAAATTTTCTATAGAAATAAAATTTTGACAAAATTTTCTATAGAAATAAAATTTTGAGGAAATTTTCTAGAAAAATAAAATTTTGACCAAATTTTCTATAGCAATAAAATTTTAGTAAAAAACTATTTTGTATAGAAATAACATTTTGACAAAATTTTCTGTAGAAATATTTTTTTTTTTTTAGACAAAATTTTCTATAGAAATACAATTTTGACAAAATGTTAAATAGAAATAAAATTTTGACAAAATTTTCTATAGAAATACAATTATGACAAAATGTTAAAAAGAAATAAAATTTTCTATAGAAATAAAATTTTAACAAAATTTTCTATAGAAATAAAATTTTGACAAAATTTTGTATAGCAATAAAATTTTGGTAAAAATTTTCTATAGAAATAAAATTTGGAAAAAATTTTCTATAGAAATAAAATTTTGATAAATTTTTCTACAGAAATGAAATTTAGACAAAATGATCTATATAACTAAAATTTTGACAAAATTTATTTTATTTATTTATTTATTCATTTAATCAACTAACGCCTCTATGGACTAAATGTTGATAGATTTAATATAATTCAAAGCAAATTGCTTAACACTAACTCTTAACCTAACCTAGCGCACAATCTTTTAATAATATTTAAATTTGAATTAAAATTAGTAAAAAACAGTAGGAGATAAATTGTCAGTATCGGAGCCCAACAAAGTACTAAATCAAACGTTCGAGAAATGTAATAAGAGTTTACGCTTAAATGAAGAAGGGCTAGCTGAGAATTTTTTTAGATTGTGAGGCAGCGAATTCCATAACCTTGCCGCACGCACTGAGAAAGAAATAAAATTTTAGAAATAAAAATTTTTAGAAATAAAATTTTGACAAAATTTTCTATAGAAATAAAATTTGGACAAATTTTTCTATAGAAATAAAATTTAGACAAAATTTTCTATAGAAATAAAATTTTGACAAAATTTTGTGTAGCAATAAAATTTTGGTAAAAATTTTCTATAGAAATAAAATTTGGAAAAAAATTTCTATAGAAATAAAATTTTGATAAATCTTTCTACAGAAATAAAATTTAGACAAATTGTTCGATATAGCTAAACTTTTGGCAACATTTTCTATTGAAATAAAATTTTGAGAAAATTTTCGATAGAAATAAAATTTTTAGAAAATTTTCTATAGAAATAAAATTTTGACAAAATTTTCTATAGAAATAAAATTTTGAGAAAATTTTCTATGGAAATAAAATCTTGAAAAAATTTTCTATAGAAATAAAATTTTGAAACAATTTTCTATACAAATAAAATTTTGAAACAATTTTCTATAGAAATATTTTTGTATAAATTAGTAAGGGTGACCATATATGTCTTTTTATATCTTAAGCCGGCTCAGGAATATTCCATTCCACTCGTACACAAACTAATTCAAACAAAAAGGAAATCCATGTTTTTTTATTGCATTTTCGGGCAATTTCAATCATAATCTTATCTTGGACTTTGCATTTTTATTTAGTTAGCATGAATGATCTTGTATCAAATATTTATATTAATTTATTTTTCAATGTTTGTATTATTTCCTTTCCGTTTATTACAACAATTTTAGCATTTAATTAAATTAATTTCTTCTCTAAGTTATTTACACCATTTAAACCCAAAGCTAGCCCCATGTACACCTCAATCCACCAATCCCTTTAGTGTAATGAAAGAAAAATTTATGTAGATTTTGTTTTTATATCCACCTTTTTGGATTGTAAGCAAATTTTTTCGAATCTGGCATAATTACAAAAAAAATTAAGGATTAACTACTACCAAATGAAGAAACCTTTTTGTGTAATTTATAGAACAAACTAATGAAATAAAAAAATGAGGAGTTGTAAAAAAAAATAAAATGTTGAAACAATTTTCTATAGAAATAAAATATTTACACAATTTTTTATAGAAATAAATTTTGACAAAAATTTCGATAGAAATAAAATTTTGAGAAAATTTTCTATAGAAATAAAATTTTGAGAAAATTGTCTATAGAAATAAAATTGTGAGAAAATTATAAACTTTTGACAAAATTTTCTATAGAAATAAAATTTTGAAACAATTTTCTATAGAAATAAAATTTTGAGAAAATTTTCTATAGAAATAAAATTTTGACAAAATTTCTATAGAAATAAAATTTTGACAAAATTTCTATAGAAATAAAATTTTGAGAAAATTTTCTATAGAAATAAAATGTTGACAAAATTTTCTATAGAAATAAAATTTGGCAAAATTTTCTATAGAAATAAAATTTTTGACAACATTTTCTATAAAAAATAAAATGTTGGCAGAATTTTCTATAAAAAATAAAATGTTGACAAAATTTTCTATAGAAATAAAATTGTGACAAAATTTTCTATAGAAATAAAATTTTAAAAAATTTTCTATAGAAACAAAATTAAAAAAAAAATTCATAGGAATAAAATTTTGACAAAATTTTCTATAGAAATAAATTGTTGACAAAATTTTCTATACAAATAAAATTTTGACAAAATTTCCTATAGCAATACAATTTTCACAAAATTTTCCATAGAAATAAAATAATAACCAAATTTTCTAAAGAAATACAATTTTGACAACATTTTCTATAGAAATAAAATTTTGATAAAATTTTCTGTAGAAATAAAATTTTGACAAAAATTTTCTACTGAAAACATGTTGGCAAAAATTTTCAATTTCAATTTTCTATAGAAATAAACTCAACGCTCTCTAGGCAGAGAAGGAATATGATTACCTCTGACAATGTACCTTTATGCATTTCGTACAGTAGAAGAACTTGTGTTCAGCGTCATCTTCTATATGGTTTCGTTCATAAAACTTGAAATAAAAAATAGCGTTTTAGTTTTTTGGATTACATAATTTTAAAATTTGACAGTTTTGTTGGGAGCAACAAGGAAACATTGCTGTTTTATGTAAAATTGCAGAAAAAAATCGTCAGGAATTGGGTGTCACATCCCAACAAAACCATCACCAAAAAACAAGCCTTGCACAATTGCTAGACAACAAGAGTTCGTTTGGCTCTACAACCTTTTTTTACGAAATTGCAATATTTTTGCCACCATTAATCAATCTTCAAACCGAATCAGATTCACTTTTATTGAATTCGTATGGCGCTTTGGATGAAGCATGAAGCACAATCGTCTTATTCACAGTCTTAGTGAGCTGCGCATGCTCATTGTTTTCAGCTGGACAACAACTATAGGTATGCGTTACAAATGCAAACCAATTGGATTTTTTGTCTATGTTTATGGGATTCGTACTTTTGTCTCTTTTTTGACATAGACTGAATGAAGAGACTTATTCATAAAATATTACACTGTTATAAGGGCATTATTAACTTTAGTGTTGCCCATCATAATCATGGTAAGCAACAATGATTGGCACAGTCATTCTTAGAGTACTGCGCTGATTGCTTCATGAGAATTTAATTTCATAGAGAATGAGGAGTTAATCTTTTTATGCTGACAAACAAATCAAATCGATTTGAATAATTCAGTTTAACGAAATTTACAACATGAGTTTGCAAATTCGTAATGATTTAAACCTCAATCTTGGTGTCACTTTTAACATTAAAACTAATGTTAAAATATTGATATTCTTTGTAAAATGATATAGAGATTTTATGCAAAGTCACTGGAATGTTTTTATTATTATTTCTTTAATTTTTTCTCCTTTAATTGAAGATCATTAGAATATAAATTCAATTTAATTCATTTGCTTATACTAATGAATTAGTAAATAATAAATAGTATTACTAATACAGAATGAATAAATGCTAGTAAACATTTGCATAATATCTTTCTGGAGGGGCTAAATAGAAAATTTTATTTTGTCAAAATTGCATTTCTATAGAAAATTTTGTCAAAAAAATTATTTCTACCGAAAATATTGTCAACATTTTATTTCTATAGAAAATTTTCTCAATATTTTTTTTTCTATAGAAAATTTTCTCAAAATTTTATTTCTATAGAAAATTTTCTCAAAATTTTATTTCTATAGAAAATTTTCTCAAAATTTTATTTCTATAGAAAATTTTCTCAAAATTTTATTTCTATAGAAAATTTTTATCAAAATTTTATTTCTACAGAAAATTTTGTGAAATCTTTATTTCTATAGCAAATATTGTCCAAATTTTATTTCTAAGAGAAAATTTTGTCCAAATTTTATTTCTATAGAAACCTTTGTCACGATTTGATATCTACAGAAAATTTTGTCAAAATTTTATTTCTGTAGAAAGTTTTGTCAAAATGATTTATAGAAACATTTTGTCAAAATGTCATTTCTATAGAACATTTTGTCAAAATGTTATTTCTATAGAATATTTTGTCAAAATGTTATTTCTATAGAATATTTTGTGAAAATTTTATTTCTATAGAACATTTTGTGAAAATGTAATTTTTATAGAAAATTTTGTTAAAAATTTATTTCTATAGAAAATTTTGTCAAAATTTTATATCTAAAACTTTATAAAGAAAATGTTAATAAAATTTTATTTTAATAAAAAATTTAAATAAAACTTTATTTCTATAGAAAATTTTGTCAAAATGTTGTTCCTATAGAAAAGTTTGTCAAAATTTGATTTCTATAGCAAATTTTGTCAAAATTTTATTTCTATAGAAAATTTTGTCAAAATTTTATTGCTATAGAAAATTTTGTCAAATTTTATTTCTATAGAAAATTTTGTCAAATTTTATTTCTATAGAAAATTTTGTCAAAAAAAAAAAATTCTATAGAAAATGTTGTCAAAATTTAATTTCTATAGAAAATTTTGTCAAAATTTCATTTCTATAGAAAATTTTGACAAAACTTTATTTCTATAGAAAATTTTGTCAAAATTTTATTTCTATGGAAAATTTTGTCAAAATTTTATTTCTATAGAAAATTTTGTCAAAATTTTATTTCTATTTGTTTTGTTTTGTTATTGTTGGTTCTGTTCTTTAAGCATTGTTGTTGTTTTTTATTTCAGCTTAAATTTTATTTCTATAGAATATTTGGTCAAAATTTTATTTCTATATACTGTTAGAAAAATATGTTTTTCATATGTTCCGATATAAACAAAATGTGTTTCGGGCACAATTTTTAAACACAATATATTTAAGTGCAAACATGTAATGTTCCTAAACTAACACTTTTTCAAACATATTTTTAAAAGAATTAGAGTAATTTTCAACTTGAGAAATCCTCAACTGTAGAATTGAATATAAAAACTAACGTTTGAAAAATGTTAAGATTCAACTCTTTTTCAAATATGTTTTCAAAAGAATTAGAGTAATTTTAAACTTGAGAAATCCGCAACTATGTATCTTCATTTTGAAAGTAGGACGAAAACTTTTAAATTTATGGTACTTCGCAAAATTTCTGTACTTTTTCTGTGTACACTTTTTTCCAACAATGTGAAGATGTAAACAAACTTTGTTTTTTTTTTTTTTTTTGTTGATACTACTAATTTGTTAGATTAAAGATATGGAGCAAAGAAGAATATATAGAAAATATAAGTATAATTCTTCGCAAGAGGTAAGTACAACGATCTATAAGAAAACAATATAACTTGTTTAAATTGGTTACAGATTCCAAGGAGGACATTGCGAAGATGGAAACAAAATATCAGTTCTACATCACAGGAAGACAACTTCCAATACGAACCAAGCCCAAAGCGGTATAAAGCCTGGGAAAAACAATCTTAAGCGGCAGTAAGTAAATTAAGTCCAATATTCAAATACATTAATATTCATATATGTCAATTAACTATTTTAGCTTCCTTATACAACTCGCAAACGTTGGGAAGAACATAATAAAAAATTCATGGGGGAAGAAGATCTAAATTATGAGGAGACTATAGATAGCAACAATGATGACGAGGCCAATAAGAATGTTTTGTTTTTTGATGAAAGTGATACTAGCAGAAAGTTGGACGGATGAGGAAGATAGTAACAAGTTTGGAAGAACGTGAAGATCAAAATGATGAATATCCAGAAAGTGAATCTGACTCATGCTCCGTTTATAGTTCCACAAGCAATGCACAAAGTGAAGACGAAGAAAGTTTAGAAGAAGATAGCGTTGAATCCTGTATGCTTTATAGAGGCAGTGATATAACGTTGTACCAAGCAGTATTTAATGTCATGGATATGTGGCTTTCTCAGAACTTAACAAAAACTGCTTGGTTGTGCCAACTTCAGCTTTTAGGAAAGATGTTGCCAGGAGATAATTTGATGCCCAAGACGCTGCACAAATTCTTTAAATATCTCGAGAAAAAATTTGATCCCATTTCGATTATTGAGCACTATTATTGCGTGGACTGTCTTGTGTATTTGACAACGAAAGCTATTAATATATGTTCGTCGTGTGGAAATGATAATATATACAATTTCTTCGAACTTGATCTGGTTCAGCAACTGAGGCTTCTATTTGAAACAAAACATATTGGTGATATAATAACAAAAAAAAAAGAGCCAGAAGAAGATTGTAATACAGATATTATATATGGATCAGAGTACAAAAGAGTAAACATGAGCAGAAACATATACGACTTGACTCTTATATTATATACAGATGGAATTTCGCTTTCAAAAAGTTCTAAAAGTGTTGGCCGCTTATGTTCACAATTGCAGAGTTACCCCCACATTTGCGATCAAATTTTATTATAACCATTGGACTATGGTATCATACAGATTTAAAAACCATTCTGCAATAAATTAAGTAAACTTTCCAGAGGTATAAGGTGGTGTGATCCCAAAACAAAAAAATACAACATTTCTAAAATACATGCGCCATTGTTTGTAGCGGATGCGTCAGCAAGGTCCAAAGTACAAAACATACTAAACTTTAATGGCAAGTACGGATGTAATCTTTGGGAAATTAAAACAAAGTCATGCAAAAATGCAAAACGAACTGGAAATATTCGATTTGACCCATACAAAGAAAATCTACAATTAAGAACAGATCAAAACATGCGCCTTCAAGCGCTAAAAGTTGAGAGAGTAAAATTGTTCCACGAAAAAGGCGTAAAAGGTCAAACAATTGTGTCATCACTTCCATATCTTGTGTATTTCCAGACTATATGCATTCGGTTTTGTTGGGTATCGGTAAACAAGTACTAAATCTTTGGTTGACAAAAAAAGGTGCATGGCGAATATCCAAATATATAACTAAGATCGACAAACGGTTGAAAAATATTCGACCGCTCCAAGCGTTTGCCAGAATGCCTCGTTCAATAAGCCTATTTCAATCATACAAAGCAACTGAAATGTATTATTGGATAAAATGTGAAAAATAAAAAAAATCTATTTCCTATACTAGTGTTTGATTTATTGCCATACATGTACTATTAGATATGGTCCAATATATGCTAGATGCAATTGGGTATGATGCCATATATAAACATATATATTTATATCTTATTAGATAAAGTTTATATTATTAGATATAACAATATATATATGCTGAGATCTGACATTATTGCTAAAAATATATAACACAATATGTATCATATCTATGTAGATCTAATTATATCTCAAACCATATATGATCAGATGTAATTAGATAGACTTTGATATAATTATATATATGATCAGATCCACCGATTTTTACACGGGATATTATAAAATTGAATAATTTCTTCAACATTATTTGTATTACAGAAAAAGGTACCAAGAACTAAAAATTTCGTGGAAGTGAAAATTATGTGAGGGAATGAGCACAATCTTCTTGGGGAGAAAATTCTTCCAAGCATATAATATTTTTGGGCTCAAAATGCTTCTGAACATATAATATGTTCACATAAAACAAACATAATAATGTTTCGGCAATACCCAATAATATATGTGCTTCCTGCAAAATATGTTTGGAACATATGTTAGAGAAGCGATTTTTTTTTTGAGGGTGTAGAAAATTTTGTCAAAATTTTATTTCTATAGAAAATTTTGTCACAATTTTATTTCTATAGAAAATTTTGTCAAAATTTTTTTTATAGAAAATTTTGTCAAAATTTTGTTTTATTTTTATAAAGAAATTATATTTCTATAGAAAATTTCATCAACATTTCATTTCTATAGAAAATTTTGTCAAAATTTTTTTTCTATACACAATTTTGTCAAAATTTTATTTCTATAGATAATGTTGTCAATTTTTTTTTTCTATAGAAAATGTTGTCAAAGTTTTATTTCTATAGAAAATTTTGTCAAAACTTTATTTCTATAGAAAATTTTGTCTAAATCTTATTGCTATAAAGTTCACCAATGTGGTATCACAATGGACTGAATAGTCTAAGTGAGCCTGATACTTCGGGCTGCCACCTAACCTAACCTAACTTAACCTATTGCTATAGAAAATTTTGTCAAAATTTTCTTTCTATAGAAAATGTTGTCCAAATTTTATTTCTATAGAAAATTTGCAATTGAGCTAAACATAAAATCGGGCAACACTCATTGCTAAGAGGGGAGTTCACCAAGTGTGGTATTTCAATAGACTAAACGAGCCTCAAATAACCGACTATATCTACATCCTTTGTAAAACACATACTCAAACAATAAATTGACATATATGGCCCATGTACCAATAGAATATGAGTTGTTTAAAACTACTAGATTAGGTGGCAGCCCGATGTATCAGGCTCACTTAGACTATTCAGTCCATTGTAATACCACTTTGGTGAACTTCTCTCTTATCACTGCCCGATTCCATGTTAAGCTCAATGACAAGGGACTTCCTTTTTATAGCCGAGTCCGAACGGCGTTCCACATTGCAGTGAACCCACCACAGAAAAAAATTTTACGAAAATTTTTCCAATTAAAATTTTAATTGAGTTTTAAAAAATATTCAATTAAAAATTTAATTGATTCAACAAATTTTTTAATTGAAACAAAAATCAATTAATAAAATTAATAGTATCAATTAATTTTTTAATTGGTTCAATTAATTTTTTAATTGATACTATCATTTCTGTGATTGAAGACATTTCAATTAAAAAATTAATTGGATCAATTAATTTCGTGATTGAATCAGAAAAAAAATTTTTGTGTGATTTAGAGAAGCTTTGAAACCCTCAAAAATGTGACCAGCATTACTGAGGTGGGATAATCCACCGCTTAAAAATTTTTGGTGTTCGGTCGAATCAGGAATCGAACCCACGACCTTGTGTATGCAAGGCGGGCATGCTAACCAGTGCACCACGGTGGCTCTCTTAAAACTACTAACCTGCACTAAATTGTAATTTATTTGGTTTCTTCTTTCAAGAGTTACCAGCTAGCCAGAAAGACGGACAGTCGGGCATGCTCCATGCCAACTACGCTATGCATACTCGAGAATTCCGGCAATTCCACTGGAATGATAGTTTGTTTTCAAATGAATTTTACTCTCTAAGTTCATTCATTTCACCCTTCAACGAACCAATCCGTTAGTTAACTTTTGAGCTTGGACTTTGAATCTTTTGAAACTATATTTTCTGGCTGCAAACGAAAGAAAAGGCAGAACTTGGTAACTGAGACAAATTATTTGCAATTCCTATCAGATGTCACGGCAGGACAAATCATTTCTTACCATTATCTCAAGGTAGTCCCAAGTGATATATACCAATTAATTAAATAAAATGATTGCATGACTATTTTATATTTAATTGTATAATAATATTCGTTAATGACATGAATTAGCAATTTAATTAAAAGATAATTTATTACTATTTGTTTAAAAATCCGCCTATGCAGATTACAATTTGTTATTCATTCTAAGGCAAACACACCAATATATCCAATTAAAATGGCGTGGTGTGTGCCATCATAAAACAAGAGTTAATTGAAAACCAATCACATTTTCGAATTGGAAATCATGCAGCAATAAAAAAATCGCATTCTTAGAACATTGGAGATATCCATAGAGCTAATGCAGCTGCACGATTGGCACTTGGAAAGAGAAGATGTGGTATCAAGATTTGTATATCAAGAAATATCAGAAATTGTGTTCTACGATCTAAACAAGCCTCATAATTGTTACACCCTGTGCCACTATTATGGAATGGATTAAAGTTAGGGTATACGTTGGGAATAATATTCACAACTGTATCAGGTGGATTTTCCAAGTATGGTTTTGCGTCCAGGTTGATCTATCTGTCTGAGTTGAAATCACTTCAGATTTTAATTGTGAGCGATATGTGTTTCATATTTAATTGGAATCAAATTTTTCCTATTGATGGACCTATCACCACGGTTGCTAGAATTCTATCAATTTTCAAAATAAATACAATTTTGCCAAATTTTCTATAGAAATAAAATTTTGAGAAAATTTTCTATTTAAGTAAAATTTTAACGAAATTTTTTATAAAAATAAAATTTTGCAAAAATTTTCTATAGAAATAACATTTTGACAAAATTTTCTATATAAAAAAATTTTCCAAAAATTTTCTTTGGAAATAAAATTTTGACAAATTTTCCTATGGAAATACACTTTTGACTAGATTTTCTATTGAAGTAAAATTTTGACAAAATTTTCTATAGAAATAAAATTTTAACAAAATTTTCTATAAAAATAAAATGTTATAAAATATTCTATAGAAATAAAATTTTGACAAAATTTTCTATAGAAATAAAATGTTGACAAAATTTTCCATAGAAATAAAATTTTGACAAAATTTTCTTTAGAAATAAAATGTTGACAAAATTTTCTATAGAAATAAAATTTTGACAAAATTTTCTGTAGAAATAAAATGTTGACAAAATTTTCTATAGAAATAAAATTTTGACAAAAATTACCAAAAAACAAATTTTTGACAAAATTTTCTGTGGAAATAAAATTTTGACAAAATTTCTGTGGAAATAAAATTTTGACAAAATTTTCTATAGAAATAAAATTTTGACAAAAATTTCAAACAAAATTGACAAAATTTTCTATAGAAATAAAATTTTGAAAAAAATCTAATATATAAAAATAAGTCGGGGTTTCCTTCCTGACGCTTTAACTCCAGAGCGCACGAACGGATTTCCAGGGTTTTGCATTCGTTGGAAAGGTCTCGGTCTCCGTAAGGTTTATAGAAAAGAAAATGCAAGAAAAGTTTCAGCGGAAAAACACGAAAATCTTTTTTTACATACAGCGCACATTACAAAAATTTATAATTTGAATTCATCGCAGTTGCTTTTGTTATAAAATAATTTTTTTTTTCAAATGAAAAATGTTCGGAGAACGTATGTGAAAATAGGGTGCCTCATTTTTTGATATCTGGTGGGGGAGGGGGACATCCCCCTTGACCGACTTTTTCAAAATTCTCCTACTACATTTTCCCAGCACGCTCCCTATCGAATGCGCCTAAGACGTTTCCTTAAGTGTACATTATCTCCCCTCATTGACAAACCCATGTTAAAGTGACCGGCCCCGTCCATACGTTTTGACCAGAACTGGGTCTGGTACTTGCTCATCACGGACTAACCCTGTTTCGGTTCTATGGTAAATTCATTTCCCGATGGGTTGTTACTGCAACCAATATTGGTGTAGACTATGCTATAATATAATAGGCTTCATATAGGCTTGGTTAGGTTAATTTTACAGAGGAATTGGACTTTCTATAAGGTAATCTAATTGCTATACGGAAACAGCCAATTTTAACCCACATTGTGATCAACTCAAATGAAAGTCAATGACCATCAATTAATAAAGTCCGCATCTCAAATTACTAATCTCAACCTCATGAAATCTTGCTGACCATTATGCCACTCCATCCGGTTTGAGACGACTTCAAATCAATTTCTTGAGGTTTTATTGCAGATTATTTTTTATAACTATTGCCATAGGAATTGTTAATGTTGTTGTTAATGTTAGCAATAATAAAACCAACAAGTTGTTAATAAAAAAATCTATTTGAACAAATAAAATTTATGCTCTAAACTTTACAATTAAATTGAACAAAAAAAAAAAACAAAGAACTCAACATAGCAGCAAACATTATGTGGGGGAAGTATGGCAGACTAATCGCAAGTTATTACATGGTGTTTTAGAATTAAAATAATTTACTGCAACTTGTAAACAATTTGTTTCTTCGATTGCTTACTCCACAAACAGACGTCATACAAAAACTACTACAACAACAACAGCAAATACGTAAAGTGTCATTCATTTGCAGCAATCAAACGGAGTAATATTCATAGACGTACATGCTGGAAATTAATACGAGTGAATTAAAGGGGATTATTGGAAAAATATTTGAGTCAACATGAAAATTAAATAAAAATTATAAAATTTATTATTACCCAGCAAAAAAATTTGGAAATTCTTCCAAAGGCACAACTTTAAAAGCACTTCCAGAAGATGCACTTCCAATGATGTTCTTTATTTTAACTACCCAGGAAGTTCTTTTAATTAAATTTTTTATAACTTGGTTTGTTCATACTTTTAATGGGTAATTTTAACTTTTTTGTTTCAAATAGGATAAAAACAGAGTAAAAATTCATAAAATGGTACAAATCATTTAAATTTTGTCGAAAAAATGCTAAATCCAATCTGAAAAAATTGTGATTTTTTGAAAATATTTGAGGTCAAACGGTTCCGACAAGCGTTAAAATCCATTAAAAATGATAAAAAATTATAAAAATTATTTATTTGCCAAAATATTACAGAATTTTTTAATTTACATCCAAAACATTGAATTCGGATCACACCTAAAGAAGTGATGCAAATTCAGTGCAACGGCTGTTGAAATGGAGGACTTCCTTCCTATGACTTTGGACTTCTACTAAAGGGTGATTCTTTTGAGGTTAGGATTTTCATGCATTAGTATTTGACAGATCACGTGGGATTTCAGACATGGTGTCAAAGAGAAAGATGCTCAG
Organism: Haematobia irritans; assembly: GCF_050003625.1. Taxonomy (NCBI): domain Eukaryota; kingdom Metazoa; phylum Arthropoda; class Insecta; order Diptera; family Muscidae; genus Haematobia; species Haematobia irritans. The sequence goes on along the minus strand of NC_134398.1, from coordinate 155,566,160 downwards.
TATGCTTTGACATTTCATCATGAATAGACTTACTAACGAGCCACAACGTCGAATTTTCAGTGAATGGGCCCTAGAAAAGTTGGCAGAAAATCCGCTTTTTTATCGACAAATTTTGTTCAGCGATGAGGCTCATTTCTGGTTGAATGGCTACGTAAATAAGCAAAATTGCCGCATTTGGAGTGAAGAGCAACCAGAAGCCGTTCAAGAACTGCCCATGCATCCCGAAAAATGCACTGTTTGGTGTGGTTTGTACGCTGGTGGAATCATTGGACCGTATTTTTTCAAAGATGCTGTTGGACGCAACGTTACGGTGAATGGCGATCGCTATCGTTCGATGCTAACAAACTTTTTGTTGCCAAAAATGGAAGAACTGAACTTGGTTGACATGTGGTTTCAACAAGATGGCGCTACATGCCACACAGCTCGCGATTCTATGGCCATTTTGAGGGAAAACTTCGGAGAACAATTCATCTCAAGAAATGGACCGGTAAGTTGGCCACCAAGATCATGCGATTTGACGCCTTTAGACTATTTTTTGTGGGGCTACGTCAAGTCTAAAGTCTACAGAAATAAGCCAGCAACTATTCCAGCTTTGGAAGACAACATTTCCGAAGAAATTCGGGCTATTCCGGCCGAAATGCTCGAAAAAGTTGCTCAAAATTGGACTTTCCGAATGGACCACCTAAGACGCAGCCGCGGTCAACATTTAAATGAAATTATCTTCAAAAAGTAAATGTCATGGACCAATCTAACGTTTCAAATAAAGAACCGATGAGATTTTGCAAATTTTATGCGTTTTTTTAAAAAAAAAGTTATCAAGCTCTTAACAAATCACCCTTTAAATCTCTAGACATATAAAAACAAATAGATACGGCCTTAAGTTCGGAGAGACCTAATCTTAAATAACCACCATCAGCTTTGAAAACATTTCGTCGTAGCCAGTTACTTTCAAAGCTGCATATAGAATTCCATGGGATTTTATGACAAATACTTTCCCAAGTAGATCGGTTTGAAATGGTAAGCTTCCCGAAGCTAAACTTCACGTTTCTACATGGCGATAATCAGGGCTTTGGAGACAATTGTGCTCGACTCCGACTCCAGCTTTTCTCTATAGTCTCGATACCGACTACAGATTCGACTATGGGTAATGTAACTAAATCTCATTTTAATTGCACTCCAATGGTAATTCTATGGTGATCCAAAAATTGACCGATATACATATTCATATTTGCCATATGTAAAGGGTGATTTGTTAAGAGCTTGATAACTTTTTTTAAAAAAAAAACGCATAAAATTTGCAAAATCTCATCGGTTCTTTATTTGAAACGTTAGATTGGTCCATGACATTTACTTTTTGAAGATAATTTCATTTAAATGTTGACCGCGGCTGCGTCTTAGGTGGTCCATTCGGAAAGTCCAATTTTGGGCAACTTTTTCGAGCATTTCGGCCGGAATAGCCCGAATTTCTTCGGAAATGTTGTCTTCCAAAGCTGGAATAGTTGCTGGCTTATTTCTGTAGACTTTAGACTTGACGTAGCCCCACAAAAAATAGTCTAAAGGCGTCAAATCGCATGATCTTGGTGGCCAACTTACCGGTCCATTTCTTGAGATGAATTGTTCTCCGAAGTTTTCCCTCAAAATGGCCATAGAATCGCGAGCTGTGTGGCATGTAGCGCCATCTTGTTGAAACCACATGTCAACCAAGTTCAGTTCTTCCATTTTTGGCAACAAAAAGTTTGTTAGCATCGAACGATAGCGATCGCCATTCACCGTAACGTTGCGTCCAACAGCATCTTTGAAAAAATACGGTCCAATGATTCCACCAGCGTACAAACCACACCAAACAGTGCATTTTTCGGGATGCATGGGCAGTTCTTGAACGGCTTCTGGTTGCTCTTCACTCCAAATGCGGCAATTTTGCTTATTTACGTAGCCATTCAACCAGAAATGAGCCTCATCGCTGAACAAAATTTGTCGATAAAAAAGCGGATTTTCTGCCACTGATTTTGGTAATAAAATTCAATGATTTGCAAGCGTTGCTCGTTAGTAAGTCTATTCATGATGAAATGTCAAAGCATACTGAGCATCTTTCTCTTTGACACCATGTCTGAAATCCCACGTGATCTGTCAAATACTAATGCATGAAAATCCTAACCTCAAAAGAATCACCCTTTATTTATGTGTCCAAGAAAACATCAAATTTTATACGAATTGCACACAGTTGGTAGAATTTTACCAAAAATTTTAGATTTTTTACTGTTTGTTAGATTGGTAGAATTCTTCATGTTTTGGCAGATTTTGCAAAATATATCTCTCCAACTAAGAGGTATATCAATTTTCTATACAATTTTGACCAACTTTCCTATAAAGATACAATTTTGAAAAATCTTTGGCAAAATTTGCTATAGCCATAAAGTTTGGACAAATTTTTCTATAGAAACAAAACTTTTGACAAAATTTTCAATAGAAATAAAATTTTGACAAAATTTTCAATAGAAACAAACATTTTGACAAAACTTTCCATATAAATAAAGTTTTGACAAAATTTCCTATAGAAATGAAATATTAAAAAAATTTCTATAGAAATAAAATTTTGACAAAATTTTCCATACAAATAAAATTTTGACAAAATTTTCCATACAAACAAAATTTTGACAAAATTTTCTATAGGGATAAAATCTTGACAAAATTTTCGATAGACATAAAATTTTGACAAATTTTTCTATATAAATAAAATGTTGACAAAATTTTCAATATAAATAAAATTTTGAAAAACAGTTCGATAGTATTAAAATATTGGCAAAATTTTTTATAGACATAAAATTTTGACAAAATTTTCTATGGAAACAAAATGTTGAAAAAATTTTCGATAGAAACAAAATGTTGAAAAAATTTTCTATAAAAATAAAATTTTGGCAAAAGTTTCTATGGAAATAAAATTTTGACTAAATTTCTATAGAAATAAAATTGTGACAAAATTTCCTATAGAAATGAAATTAAAAAAAAAAAAATCTATAGAAATAAAATTGTGACAAAATTTTCTATACAAATAAAAATGTGACAACATTTTCTATAGAAATAAAATGTTGACAAAAATTTTCTATAGAAATAAAGTTTTGACAAAAGTTTCTATGGAAATAAAATTTTGACTAAATTTCTATAGAAATAAAATTGTGACAAAATTTTCTATAGAAATGAAATTTAGAAAAAAAAATCTATAGAAATAAAATTGGACAAAAGTTTCTATGGAAAGAAAAAATTGACTAAATTTTCTATAGAAATAAAAATGTGACAAAATTTTCTGTAGAAATAAAATTTTGACAAACTTTTCCATAGAAATAAAATTTTGACAAAATTTTCCATAAAAACAAAATTTTGTATAAAAATGAAATTTTGACAAAGTTTTCCATAGAAATAAAATTTTGACAAAGTTTCCCATAGAACAAAATTTTCTATGGAAATTTTTTCATTCGTGTTGTTTTGTTATTGTTGGTTTTTTTCCCTTAATCATTGTTGTTGTTCTTGATTCCAGCTTAAAACCATGCATTGACTAAACTACAAGTGTAGCTTAACCAACAGAGGAAAAGAATGTTGGTCAAATTTATTTGGCCAAAGCCCTATAGACTGCAAGATGGTTGGATGGACACACTTTTCAGAATTACCACATTCCTTATCAGCATCCTCTACTTGCAGCAAAACTATCAACCAATTATCAAAATAAATTCAGTCCGAACGGCGTTCCACATTCCAGTGAAACCACTTAGAGAAGCTATGAAACCCTCAGAAATGTCACCAGCATTACTGAGGTGGGATAATCCACCGGCCATGCTACTGCTATACATATTTTGTTATATCTGAGACAAGAAATTAGGTCCTTAGACAATTAATAGCACTTTATTTTATTTTCTACAAGCTTACGTAAGCATTTTGATCTATTGTCTTCAGAAATAAACATAATCGTGGTGGAATTCAAGTATAACAGTGTGATTGCTTTATAGTAGTAGCCATCGTTGGAGACATGCAGCATTTAAATGAGAATAAATATTACGATTGTCGCATAACCCATTTGATTTCGTTTGTAAATGTATCACCTCCTTGTCTGTGATATTTCGGGCAAAATTAGTATCTGTTTTCCTCATCGGAAATTTTAAGAAACTGAAATTTAAATGAACATCCATCCATAGTTACATACGTCTCTGTGTCTCTCAATTGTCTAGATTGACTTTTAACTCAAAATTGTTATATCGCATGGGAAATAATTCAAAATGAAGTGAATTTAATTCATGTTGTACGGGTATCATATCACATAACCTGCACTTGGTAATGGGAAATTCCCAAATAGAACCCATTTTTGTGAGATGTTGGTTGTATCCGTTCATCCAAACACTATCCCAATCTAATGAAATGATGTTATAATAAAAGAACCACTAACCACTAATGTGGTTTATAGGAAATATTCAGCACAGTGTTTAGCAAAAATAAACACGGGGCGGTTGATATTTTTTTTCAATGACCTTTTGGAACTGGGACAACAGTGGATCCCGTCAGAACAAGGAAAAACACCGAGGGCCGACAGTGGTGATGGTTCCAAAGCGCAAGTGAAATGAAATTGAGAATACAATATTTACAGTCCATCCTCCAAACAATAGGATCAGAAAAGTCCAAGCCTTCGACGGTTGGTTGATTTAAAGATCGAGACGAGGTGGAATACAGAGCCGATGTAATGATAATCGGTAATATTTGGGAAGGATCAAGAACTAGAAAAGCTGAAATACCTACACAGAAAAAAATTCCACGAAAATTTTTCCAATTAAAATCTTAATTGAATTTTAAAAAGTATTCAATTAAAAATTTAATTGATTCAACAAATTTTTTAATTGATATAAAAATCGCACAAATTAATAGTATCAATTATTTTTTTAATTGACTGTCAATTGATTTTTATACCCTCCACCATAGGATGGGGGGTATATTAACTTTGTCATTCCGTGTGTAACGCATCGAAATATTGCTCTAAGACCCCATAAAGTATATATATTCTGGGTCGTGGTGAAATTCCGAGTCGATCTGAGCATGTCCGTCCGTCCGTCTGTTGAAATCACGCTAACTTCCGAACGAAACAAGCTATCGATTTGAAACTTGGCACAAGTAGTTGTTATTGATGTAGGTCGGAAGGTGTTGCAAATGGGCCATATAAACGGACCCCCAAATTTGGCTTGCGAGGCCTCTAAGAGGAGCAAATTTCATCCGGCTATAATTATATATAGCCCCCATATAAACCGATCCTCCGATTTGGCTTGCAGAGCCTCTAAGAGAAAGAAATTTCATCCGATCCGGCTGAAATTTGGTACATGGTGTTAGTATATTGTCTCTAACAACCATGCAAAAATTGGTCGATATCGGTCCATAATTATATATAGGCCCCATATAAACCGATCCCCGGTGCCTTTTGGAGAAGCAAAATTCATCCGATCTGGTTGAAATTTGGTACGTGGTGGTAGTATATGCATTAGCGTAGCTAGACAATTTTCCTAGCTAGGGGGGCTATAGCCCCCCCCCCCCAAAATTTATAGACTGAACTTATAGGTTCAATTATTGTTTTATTTCATAAAAAAGAATACAAAAATAGACATCAAAATAATATATAATAAAGCAACTAAAAGTAGTTCCACACTTTTCCCAGCAAAAAAATTGAGTTTTGTTTTAAAGGCACAACTTTAAAAGCACTTCCAAAAATGTCCTCACAAAGAAGTTAATTATATTAACTACACAGGAAGTTTTTTACTTCAGTTTTTTTATATTTTAGTGCGTAATTCTTGTTTTCTTTTTTCAAATAGTTTAAAAAAAGATTAAGAATAAATAAAATGGTAAAAATTATTCTAATTTTGCCACAAAAATTCTAAATCCATTATAGAAAAATCTATAGTTTTTGAAAATATTCAAACAAGCGTTAGAATGCATTAAAAATCATAAAAAAATATAAAAATTATTATAAATTAATGTTTCTTGAAGTTCGAGGTCTTTATAAATATTTATAACAAAAGGTCGACCAAAAATCAAATAAAAAACGAATAAATAAAAATTAATTATTTGGGAAAATATCACACAATTTTATAATTCACATTCAAAACTCTGAATTCGGATCACACCGTAAGAAGTGATGTAAATTTATTGCAACGGCTGTTGAAACGGTGGACATTCGTTCTATGACGAGTTCCTATTACATTCATCGCTTCTCCGCCAATTTTGCACCACTTCCGGACCCAAAAAGAACATTTTCACTTCTTTTTTGGCGACTCTTTTTTGCAGCATTATTAAGATATTAATTTATGAAAGAATAGTTTTAATACCAATTACTATTTTTTAATTAAGATGACTAAAAACAGCTGTTTCTATGCATTTCAGTCGATCGATTGAACTCGTTCGACATACAGAAACAGGCTGTTAGTTATTCAACTAAATCATAAGTTCAATCACAGCTCTATTTCATAAATATCAGACTTCAAACATTGCCATCGGCAACTGCTACCACAACCCAAGTAATTCGATTGTGCATGAAGGTCTTTAGCGGAACTTTGTGCGGTTGTATATACTTGTTTAATTTTTATAAAAATGTAAAATCGTAAATAGGTTTTCAAATTCTGGGGGGGCTAAATTTTTTCTGGGGAGGTCTAAGCCCCCTCCCCAGAGGCCTTCCTACGCTTATGAGTATATGATATTTAACAACCATGCCAAAAGTGGTCCATATCATTCCATAATCATTTATAGTCCCCATATAAACCGATCCCGAGATTTGGTTTTGGAGCCTCTTGGAGGAGCAAATTTCATCCGAGTGAGTTGAAATTTGTGGATGACAGTCTTTCGTAGAAGTTTCTACGCAATTCATGGTGGAGGGTACATAAGATTTGGCCTGGCCGAACTTACGGCCGTTTATACTTGTTTTATTTGAGAATCTAGAACTGAGACTTTGGAGGTATAATAGCGCAGACGTACACTGAAAAAAATATTGACCTAATAGGGAAGATTGTGCAAACAAAATTTTAGGCCACTCAATTCACACAATATTAAGAAAAACATTCTTAAAATAAAGGAATTTTAATTAAAAGAATTAATTAATTCTTTGAATTTAGGACACAAATCTTTGAATTTCGCGTCCCTTTGTAAAAGTCGCATCTCTTTGGCATTAACCTTAAAGTAAGGAAATACTTTTTTTTGATTTAAAGAAATGATCTTTACATCGACTGAGATATTGAATCTTTTTCTGAAAAATAACAAAGCTTCAAATATAGGCTGAATCTTATATTTAGGATTTTGCATCTTTAGTTTAATGTATTTTTTTTTTATTTTTAAGTATCTGTTGTGATGCTAACGCTACATCATATCCGCCACTTTTATTTATTCTTTCTTGTTTTTAAAAAACTAGAAGGTTGTTTGTAGATGCATTCCAAAGAAGTGGTGATAGAACTCCTCCTTGCACTGGAAAAAATTTATTTCTGAGGCCAAAGATTTCATTTCCTTAAAATACGAATGCGTTTTTTGCTTAACATCAAAGACTAATTTCTCTGATATAAAGTTTTTTTCCTATGCACTTTTCTATAGTCTTTTTATACCCTTCACCACTACTGTGGTACAGGGTATAATAAGTTTGTGCACTTGTATGTAACGCCAAAAAGGAAAAGTCTGAGACCCATCGTTTAGTATACCGATCGTCTTAGAATTAAATTCTGAGTCGATTTAGCAATTTCCGTCTGTCTGTCTGTCTGTCTGTCTGTCTGTCCGTCTGTCTGTATATGTAATTTTGTGGGCAAAGTACAGCTCGCAGTTTAAGTCCGATCATCCTCAAATTTAGCACAGAGTTTAACATTTGCTCAAAGACAATCGCTATTGATTTTGAGAAAAATCGGCTCAGATTTAGATATAGCTGCCATATATATTTATCACCGATCTGGTCATAATTGACGTATTTATCAACGTATTTTCTCAAAATTTCGGGCTGCCAAATATTTTGGGGCTCTCGTAAGATATGCAAAATATCAGTCAAATCGGTTCAGATTTAGATATAGCTCCCATATATATCTTTCGTCCGATTTGAACTTATATGGCCCTTTAAGTCCGATCATCCTCAAATTTAGCACAGAGTTTAACATTTGCCCAAAGACAATCGCTATTGATTTTGAAAAAAATTGGTTCAGATTTAGATATAGCTGCCATATATATTTATCACCGATCTGGTCATAATTGACCAGGCTGCCAAATATTTTGGGGTTCTCGTAAGATATGCAAACTATCAGTCAAATCGGTTCAGATTTAGATATAGCTCCCATATATATCTTTCGTCGGATTTTAACTTATATGGCCTCAAAAGCCAGAGTTTTACCCTGATTTGCTTCAAATTTTGCACAAGTAGTACGTTTAATAGTATCATTAAGTGTACCAAATTTCGTTGAAATCGGTTCAGATTTAGATATGGCTCCCATAAATATCTTTCATCCGATTTCGACTAATATGGCCTCAAAAGCCAGAGTTTTGCCCTGATTTGCTTCAAATTTTGTACAAGGAGTACGTTTAAGAGTATCATTCAGTGTGCTAAATTTGGTTAAAATCAGTTCAGATTTAGATATAGCTGCCATATATATCTTTCGCCCGATTTAGACTCATATGGCCTCAAAAGCCAGAGTTTTGCCCTGATTTGCTTCAAATTTTGTACAAGGAGTACGTTTAAGAGTATCATTCAGAGTGCTAAATTTGGTTAGTTATATTTAGTTATAGCTCCCATATATATCTTTTAGTTATAGCTCCCATATATATCTTTCGTTCGATTTGCACTTATATGGCTTCAAAAGTCAGAGTTTTACCCTGAGTAGCTTCAAATTTTGCATAAGGAGTACGTTTAATAGTATCGTTAAGTGTACCAAATTGGTTCAGATTTCGATATAGCTCCCATATATATTTTTCGCCCGATTTACACCTATATGACCACGGAGGCTGAGATAGCAGGATTATTATTCTAACTATGCATGTCAAATTTGGTCAAAATCGGTTCATATTTAGATATAGCTCCCATATAAAGTGTGGTTAAAATTTCAAGGGCCGATGTTGATTTTGAATAAAACACAAACTATTTAGGAAATTATTGTAATTTTATTTTATAATGATATATTGGTATTGCTCAATTATGTATGGAACAAAATATCGGCCAAGTGGGCGCCGCGAACTCGGTGGCACACCTTCATCCGATGGTCCAAAGTTCGATGACGCTGAGGCATAATGGAGGTTCTATGCCGTTAATGTACCGAATTATCTCATCCTTTAGCTCTTGAATTGTTGCTGGCTTATCTACGTACACCTTTTCTTTCAAATAACCCCAAAGAAAAAAGTCCAACGGTTTCAAATCACATGATCTTGGCGGCCAATTGACATCGCCATTACGTGAGATAACACGGCCATTGAATTTGTTGCGCAAAAGAGCCGTTGTTTCGTTAGCTGTGTGACAAGTGGCACCGTCCTGCTCAAACCACATATCGTCCACGTCCATATCTTCCAATTCGGGCCATAAAAAGTTCGTTATCATCTCACGATAGCGAACACCATTCACAGTAACTGCCTGACCGGCCTCATTTTGGAAAAAATACGGCCCGATGATGCCGCCAGCCCATAAACCGCACCAAACAGTCACTCTTTGTGGGTGCATTGGTTTTTCGACAATCACTCTTGGATTCTCATTCGTCCAAATGCGGCAATTCTGTTTATTGACGAATCCACTGAGGTGAAAATGTGCGTCATCACTGAAGATGATTTTCTTCGAAAATTGGTCATCCACTGTTGCCATTTCTTGGAACCATTCTGCCCATTCACGACGTTTGGAATGGTGAAAAGGCTTTAGTTCTTGAGCCAATTGTACGTTGTAAGCGTGTAAATGCAAGTCTTTATGCATAATGTTCATCAACGACAAGCGTTAGAGGTGCAATTGTTGGTCACGACGACGAGTTGAGGTGGACGGCTCTTCAGCCACACTATCGCGAACAGCAGCAATATTTTCTGCAGTACGAGCTGTACGAGCATGCACTGGTGTTCTCACATCTTCTACAGACCCGGTTTGCTCGAATCTTTTGCGATTGTACGCACATTTGGACGATCAAATTGACCAAAAAAATTACGAAGTGCGCTATATGCATTTTGATTTAAACGCCCATTTTCATAATAAGTCTGGATAACTTTAACACGTTGTTGGATTGTGTATCTCTCCATGGTTGAAATTGAGTAAGTCTGCAATAGAGAAATGTCAAATAAAATTCGGAAAAAAACTTGGCGTTTAGGTATGGTTCACATTCAACATCGGCCCTTACAATTTAACCATACGTGGGAGCTATAGCTAAATCTGGATCGATTTCGGTCAATTTTTGCACATATAGTAATCTATAAAAAATTAGATTTGGCCAACTTTGAGTAAGATCGGTTGATAAATAAGGGACTTATGGCCAAATTTAAGAAAATCGGGCGATACATATATATGGAAGCTATATCTAAATCTGAACCAATTTCGATGAAATTTGGCATACTTTAACCCTTTCACTACCGATGTCCACTTAGAAGGACATTCGAAAAAGACACCAAATTCTATTTTGCAACTCAGTTTCGATTTATTTCTCGGTGTTATTTTAAAGTAGAGGCTTTAATCTAAATAAGCTATAAATATTTTCCGTATTGGTGAGCACTAAAATAAATTTTTATAAACTTTTTAAACAATAAACGAAAAATACGAAAATTTGAGACAATTTTTCTACTGTATATTTCTAGTAAATGGAAATTTATACAAAAACTATAGCTGATACTTTTACGGGTTCTTTTTTGTATTTTTTCTCACACTGTGAAATATATTATAGGCCAAATAGCGCTTATTTTCGTAAGGCCATTTGGTCACAATTCAAGAATCAAGTTTTCAGAACACGGTCATATAGCTCTTGAAGTAGTTGAGGTAAGTTCTCAAAATGACATTTTTTGTTCTACATGCTGTTAGTACAAGTAAAAACAGAAGAAAAATTAAAGTTTTTAATATTAGGTTTATTTCGGTAGTGAAAGGATTAAGGGTGGTCCATTGGGTTACTTTGTAGCAAATTTGATGCGGATCGGTTAGTAAATGCACACAATCTGACCCCATTTATCGAAATCGGGCGAAACATATATATGGGAACTATATCTAAATTTGATCCGATTTTTTCCAAATTCAATAACGTTCGTCTTTGTACCAAAAAAACGCCACATACCAAATTTCATCAAAATTGGTCAATAATTGCGACCGGAATCCTGCGGACAACAAATACATGGACGGATGGACACCAAGCGCTAGCTCGACTCAGGAGGTGATTCTGAGTCGATCGGTATATATTTTATGGGGTCTAAAATCAATATTTCTGGTAGGCAAATTTTTTGGCAGATCAAAGTTAACAGGTTGGCTGATAAGTCCCCGGTCTGACACATAGATGGCGTCGCTAGTATTAAATGCATATTATTTTTATATAGTACCAACCTTCAAATGATTCGTGTCAAAATTTGACTTCTGTAAGTTAATTAGTTTGTGAGATAGAGCGTCTTTTGTGAAGCAACTTTTGTTATTGTGAAAATATGAAAAAAAAAGGAATTTCGTGTTTTGATAAAATACTGTTTTTTGAAGGGGAAAAATACGGTGGAAGCAAAAACTTGGCTTGATAATGAGTTTCCGGACTCTGTCCCAGGGAAATCAACAATAATTGATTGGTATGCAAAATTCAAGCGTGGTGAAATGAGCACTGAGGACGGTGAACGCAGTGGACGCCCGAAAGAGGTGGTTACCGACGAAAACATCAAAAAAATCCCCAAAATGATTTTGAATGACGGTAAAATGAAGTTGATCGAAATAGCAGAGGCCTTAAAGATATCAAAGGAACATGTTGGTCATATCATTCATCAATATTTGGATATGCGGAAGCTCTGTGCAAAATGGGTGCCGCGCGAGCTCACATTTGACCAAAAACAACAACGTGTTGATGATTCTGAGCGGTGTTTGCAGCTATTAGCTCGTAATACACCCGAGTTTTTCCGTCGATATGTGACAATGGATGAAACATGGCTCCATCACTACACTCCTGAGTCCAATCGACAGTCGGCTGAGTGGACAGCGACCGGTGAACCGACTCCGAAGCGTGGAAAGACTCAAAAGTCCGCTGCGCATGGAATCATTTTTATCGATTATCTTGAGAAGGGAAAAACCATCAACAGTGACTATTATATGGCGTTATTGGAGCGTTTGAAGGTCGAAATCGCGACAAAACGGCCCCATATGAAGAAGAAAAAAGTGTTGTTCCACCAAGACAACGCACCGTGCCACAAGTCATTGAGAATGATGGCTAAAATTCATGAATTGGGCTTCGAATTGCTTCCCCACCCACCGTATTCTCCAGATCTGGCCCCCAGCGGCTTTTTCTTGTTCTCAGACCTCAAAAGGATGCTCGCAGGGAAAAACTTTGGCTGCAATGAAGAGGTGATCGCCGAAACTGAGGCCTATTTTGAGGCAAAACCGAAGGAGTACTACCAAAATGGTATCAAAAAATTGGAAGACGTTATAATCGTTGTATCGCTCTTGAAGGGAACTACATATGTTGAATAATAAAAACGAATTTTGACAAAAAAATGTGTTTTTCTTTGTTAGACCGGGGACCAACCTGTTATTATACCCTGCACTGAAAAAACAGTGAACCCACCAGGAAGAAAACGTTTGATTAATTTTAGAAAATTTTTGAATATTTTTAGAAATTTTTAACTAAACAGTATTACAAGCGCTGGCATCGCGCCGATATCACAAAAATAAGTAAATATTTTTCGACAAATTCAAGAAAATTTATTAGACATAAATAATTTTTTTCACTTTTTAAAGAAAATTTTGTAGCTTGAAGGAAAAAATTGGAGTTCAAAATTGCAAGAATTTCTTTAGGGACATATGTTACGAAGTTCATTATGGACGCTTTTGTAGTAAAATTTACAAATTTGAAGAAATAATGAACTATTTTATGACAAATACGAATTTAGTAAATCTCTATCCTTAACTTGTGTATAATTTTTTCCCGACTTTTAGTTAACTTAACTAACGTACGCAAACAATTATTAGAGTAAATGAAACTTTCATGAACTAAAATATAGTTAAATTGGCTTTAGTGAAATAGTGAGTTCACATTTTTTTTGAGTGTGACCACTTTGTGGTTTAGGGTATAATGAAATAAAATTTTGTTTGACTAAAGTCAACTTGTCTTTAATAATTGTGAAAAATTTTGCAAAATTAAAGAAATTGCCTTTAAATTTGTTGTCTTTTTGCAACTTGACAATAAAGCAATAAAGCGTTTAAAATTAGGAAGCGTTTTTCAACACTTTATTGGGGGTCGCTTATATGGGGGCTATATACAATTATGAACTTGATATAGACCAATTTTTGTGTGATTGGGGATCGATTTATCTGAGGGCTATATATAACTATAGACCGATATGGACCTAGTTAGGCATGGTTGTTAACGGCCATATACTAGCAAAATGTAGCAAATTTAAACTGACTCGTATGAAATTTGCTCCTCCAAGAGGCTCCAAAACCAAATCTCGGGATCGGTTTATATGGGGACTATATATGATTATGGACTGGTATGGACCACTTTTGGCATAGTTGTTAAATATCATATACTACCACCACGTACCAAATTTCTACCAGATCGGAAGAATTTTGCTTCTCCAAAAGGCACCGGAGGTCAAATCTGGGGATTGGTTTATATGGGGGCTATATATAATTATGGACTGATATAAACCAATTCCTGAATTGTTGTTGGATACCATATACTAACTTCAGGTACCAAATTTCAACCGAATCGGATGAATTTTGCTCTTCCAAGAGGCTCCGGAGGTCAAATCTGGGGATCGGTTTATATTTCGACCGATTTCGACCAATTTTTGCATGGGTGTTTGAGGCCATAAATTAACACCACGTACCAAATTTCAACTGAATCAGATGAATTTTGGGCTTCCAAGAGGCTCCGGAGGTCAAATCTGGTGATTGGTTTATATGGGGGCTATATATACACTGAAAAAAAAGCATACTCGGTTCCAAAGATATTGTCTTTACTTTAAAAAATTTGGTATTGATTCCGAGCCAAAGAAGCGGAGAATACAAGTAAGGATACTTTTAAGACACAATTCTCTTTTAAATTTAGGTTTTGTGTACTTGCTTCTAGGAAACAAATTTTAATTTTTCGCTTTCTCAGCTTTTTTTCTTCATATGCTATCAAAGTCCTTTAAAAACGAGTTAAAGGCAACTTTATTTTCCAAATTAGGACTCGACTTCCAGTAGAAATTAAGCTATGTTTGAAGTAAACAACTTCTTTAAAATAAAGTTTTGAAAAACATGTCCTATATTTGAACAATTTTTTGCTTTGTAGTCAAGATGCAAAAAGACAACAAATTTAAAGACAATTTCATTAAATTTAAAGAATTTTTCTGAATTATTAAAGTCAAGTTGACCTTAGCCTATAAATTTTTTCTTTCATGTTAAGATACCCATTTTTAAGTCAAATCACTTAATTATAAGGACAATATGACTTCATTGAAAAGTTTATGGATTTTTGGACAAGGAAAATAACTTTATTTTAGAGAAATGCGTCTTCTATGTTAATCAAAATTTGTATTCGTATTTTAAAGACATGAAATTTTTGACCTCACGACAATATTTTTTTCAGTGTAATTATGTACCCATGTGGACCAATTTTTGCATGGTCAGTAAAGACCATATGTTTACACCATGTACCAAATTTCAGCCGGATCGGATGAAATTTGCTTCTCTTAGAGGCTCCGCAAGCCAAATCGGGGGATCGGTTTATATGGGGGCTATATATAATTATGGACCGATGTGGACCAATTTTTGCATGGTTGTTAGAGACCATATACTAACACCATGTACCAAATTTCAGCCGGATCGGATGAAATTTGCTTCTCTTAGAGGATTCGCAAGCCAAATTTGGGGGTCCGTTTATATGGGGGCTATACGTAAAAGTGGACCGATGTGGACCAATTCTTGCATGGTTGTTAGAGATCATATACTAACACCATGTACTAAATTTCAGCCTTATCGGATGAAATTTGCTTCTCTTAGAGGATTCGCAAGCCAAATTTTGGGGTCCGTTTATATGGGGGCTATACGTAAAAGTGGACCGATATGGTCCATTTGCAATACCATCCGACCTACATCAATAACAACTACATGTGCAAAGATTCAAGTCGATAGCTTGTTTCGTTCGGAAGTTAGCGTGATTTCAACAGACGGACGGACGGATGGACGGACGGACGGACAGACGGACAGACGGACAGACGGACAGACGGACATGCTCAGATCGACTCAGAATTTCACCACGACCCAGAATATATATACTTTATGGGGTCTTAGAGCAATAGTTCGATGTGTTACAAACGGAATGACAAAGTTAATATACCCCCATCCTATGGTGGAAGGTATAAAAACGAATAAATTAAAATTAGCTGCATAGAATCAAGTACGCAAAACTTAAATTTAAAAGAAAATTCTGTCTTAAAAGTATACTTACTTCAATTTTCCGCTTCTTTGGCTCGGAATCAATACCAAAACTATTAGTGTAGAGACAAAATCTTTGGAACCGGACATGCTTTTTTTCAGTGTGGGTAGTGCTTCTGTCCGCTTAAATTAATCCCGCTTTTCATTGCACATAATATACTTTTCAAAACACTGTAAAATCATAGTCTGTTTGATGGACGCTCCTTAATGGTAACAATGTATTTGGTGAACATGGATGCGACCACATTTATCGATCGAGGGTCATAAAGATTTACAGATACTCTGCCAGCAACATTAACTCTTCAACAACAACAATCGAATTCAAACCTAAATAAATAAAGGCAAAAAGATTTGAAGTTTTTTTTACATCGAATGGATTGGATCTTGATTTGGTAAAACTAAAAGATGATGGTAGAGTAGATCATCATCATCATAGCAAAGACGAATATCGAATTTGAATAATGCTCAATAGTCGAGAAGAAGGATTTTCAATGATGTAACAGGGACTAGCATAAAACAGGCTAGGTTTTTATGTTGCCATTGTCGTATGGATCATTTTTGGGAATTTGTCATCTAACGTGTCCGTCCTTTTCTTCATTGGTCTGTCTGCTTTCTTGGCGCTCTATCATTTTGTGGTCTTGTCATTCTTTATTAGTTAATAATGTAATAACAATCGAGCCAATGGGTTTCAATTCATGTCGAATGTTAAAATTTTATTAGGATTTTGTTTTTTCTTTGTTCCTGCCAAAGGGAACATTTTGCAAAGATCCATTGCATGAAACAGGGTTGTCCAACATTATATGGCAAATCCATAAAGTTCCAAAACATACCAGACAACTTTACCAAGTCCTCTGCCCATGCTACTGGTATTTTTTATTATATCTGACACAAGAAATTAGGTCCTTGGACAAAGAATGGCAATTTATTTTATTTTCTACAAGCTTACGTAAGCATTTTGATCTATTGCCTTTAGAAATAAATATAATCATGTCGGAATTCAAGCGTAATAGTGTGATTGCTTTATATTTGGCTGGAAAACCACAAGTAGCCATCGTTGGAGACCTGCAGCATTTAAATGTCAATAAATCGTTTGCTTGTTACAGTAATACTAACAGTTTTGCATCGAGTCCAAAAAAAAAGTGAAGGAGTCCGAAAAGTGAAGGCCAGATTTCATCCAAACCCACTCCGTATTGGAAAAACTTTCTGGTGATCTATGCATATCGTGAGAAGGGATGCAATATATATTGTAAATCTGCAGGATTGGTAAGGGTTCTAGAGAAATGGAAAATGGAAGCTGGTGAATCTGGTTCCCCAAAAGATTGTACCCAAAGGTATAACTCAGCAAAATCCAATCCAATGGTCGAAATATGGAACGGAAAAAATGTAATCGAATAAAGGCAGGATTAGCACGGGAAGCAAATTCTCGATATAGTAGTTGAGCGGTTCTAGGATTTCTTACCAGTGTTGTAGTGAAAGACGGATAAAAGCGAAGATTTTTTCAGCAAGACGGAATTCAACTTTATTGTTTGAAGGTGTTAACAAGATTGATTTAGTGATACTTCAGTACGCCATTTCAATGTATTGTACATAGGTAATTTAACGAAGTAGATAAGTTTTTTCTTACGAACTAAACGACCTCTGCAGGTGAGGTTTTTTTTACAGAGATGGGAAACGTTTTTCACATGAACATTTCCGCCTCCTCTTGCAGTAATGCAATTCTTAAAACAAAAATTAGGATATATTACTTTACTTCAATAGTTGAAATTAAAAAAAACTTAAAAAATTGATTTATGCGTTAATGAAATTCAATTTGCAAATTTGGTAACTTATGAGACATGTGAGAAATGGTAAATAAATTGATCTAAGCGGAACAGGAACCGGAAAGGACCCATCCAAAAATGGTGTTTAACGCAACGGGTAGACCCGAGTTACTGGTGATTAATCCAGGCTGAATTATTTTAGAATATATATCTGCGCCAAAGACCAGCGCAAAGGGTCCACTTTTGTAGAATTGAGGGTCGGCTAATGTCAAGTTGGGAAATTTAGATGCGGTCGATTTTGGCAGAGATTTCTTTGGGGTGTCCATAGAAATTCGATTGTTGACAATCATCATTGCTTCCACGGATATGTAAGGAGGTTGCCGAGATCGAATGGTTACGGGACATATAGTTTCCTCACCGAGTGTCGTCTTCGGAAGATTGAGATCTTCAACTAGGCGGTATGAAATTTTGCTAACGGAAGTACATTGGTCTATAACTGCCCTGACTGGGTGCCGTTTGGTGCCATGTAAAACTTCGACTATTGCGGTAGGAAAAAGCGTTGTTGAGTTGGGGCTAGTTATAGACTCAAGACTGAGAGTTTTCGGAATAGTTGAAGATGACTTCCTTCTTGATGTAGATCGGTCAACACGTAACTGTTTTTCACTATGGAGGGGAATCTGAGTATGGCCTTTTTGATGGATATGCAACGAGGAATGATGATTGCCACCACAGTGTTTGCATCCAAGTGATGAAAAACAGGATCCGGAAGAATGTTTATGGGCAAGGCAATTGGTGCAATAATTGTGTGAAATGACAACTTGCAATCGTTTCTCAACCGACATCTTCTGGAACTTTTGGCATTTGCTTAGACCATGGACACCCTTGCAAATCCTACATGAATATTGCCTCTTAACATGGTGGATCTTCGTAACTCTGCTTTGGACGGAAGACATTCTGTAATGATAGGGATTGATATTATACGAATTTTAACATGGAGGAAGAAGTACAATTTTCACAAGGGGACGAGTAATTATTCCTTTTGCCGTCAGAATATCTACTACTCGAACTAAATTATCTTTCCCTGGATATATTTTCGAAACTCTTCCCAATTTCCATTCAGTCGGAGGTAGGCAGTCGTCGCGGATAACAACCATGGAACCTACTTCGATATTTTTCTGAGGTGTTTGCCATTTCATGCGTTTATGCATTTCCTTTAAGTACTCATGCTTCCATCGAATACTGAATTGTTGGCACAAAGCTTTTACTTTACGCCACCGGTTCATAACGGATAGATTAGTTTCAGATTCAGATGGCTCACATACGGAAAGGATCGGACCACCAGTTAGGAAATGTCCTGGTGTTAAGGAGAGCATATCGTTTGGATTTTCAGACATTGGGGAAATCGGTCTAGAATTCAGGCACGCTTCTATTCGGGCTAAAATTGTCGAGAATTCTTCAAATGTAAATCGATGATCCCCCGCTATCTTTCGGAAATGCTGTTTAAAACTTTTTACCCCAGCTTCCCAAAGACCGCCCATATGCGGAGCTCCAGGTGGAATAAAGTGCCATGAAATTTCTTGATGAGAGAAATGAGAAGAAATAGATTCTCGCGAACATCGGATTACATTTTGTGCAAGTTCTCTGGACGCACCCACAAAATTTTTGCCATTGTCTGAGTAAAGATTTTTCGGACAACCACGGCGTGAAACAAAACGATGAAATGCTGCCAGGAAGTCTGGAGTCGAAAGGGTGGAAGTAATTTCTAGATGAATGGCTCGAGTTGCGAAGCACACGAAAATGCAAACGTACCCTTTTGAAATGAGACGTGAACGGCCAGCATATGCCTTGATGTCGAAAGGACCAGCAAAATCTAGTCCTGTATTTGTAAACGGCCTGGAAAGCGTTGTTCGCTCAGGGGGTAGAGTGCCCATTAACTGCTTCTGGAGTTTGTGTTTCGAAATGACACATATTTTGCAGTTATGGATTGTGGACTTTATAAGGTTCTTAGCTTTTGGAATCCAGAACTGAAGCCTTAGCATTCGGAGCATTAAATTATTTCCTCCATGTAATGTGATCTGATGAATGAATTTGAGCAACAATCTCGAAAAATTGGAATTATATGGTAATATTATTGGATACTGCTCGTTGTATGTTAGACTTTCAGATCCAGCAATTCGACTACAAACTCGCATAAGGCCAGTGGAGTCTAGGAACGGATTGAGATTCGAAATCGAACTGGACGGAGGAATGACTTTTGATTGTGTTAGATTTTTATACTCATTCGGATATGCATATTTTTGTGCCAGCATGATTAAACTATTCCTAGTTTTTTCAATGTCTTCTCTTTTCAATTGAATGGGGTCGGATGAGGGAGAAATTTTGCGAATTTTGGAAATAAATTTGTAAACGTATGATAATACTCTTAGCGCTCGTCCGAAAGAAGAAAATCGAGCTAGAGGATCATCGTATTCACGAAAGTAGGCGAAATGAGAAGAAATCTTTTTCTCCAGAAGATTTTCATCGATTTCTTCGGTTATTGAATTCGGCCATAGGCTTGCGGAAAGTTGTAACCAGGAGGGACCACGCCACCATAATTCGTTCTCGAACATTTCAGACGGATATGCTCCACGGGATGCTATATCAGCCGGATTGTGCTTGGATTCGACATGAAACCAATTGTCAACATTGACTATTTCGGATATTCTAGAAACACGGTTTGCTACGAATGTCTTCCAAGAAAAAGCAGGCTTTTTTAACCAGGCCAGAACAATCATAGAATCGGTCCAGCAAAAGATTTTAATATTAGGGAAGGGAAAAATCTCCATCAAGGACTCAATAGCATCAGCAAGCAAAACTGCTCCGCACAGCTCAAGACGTGGAATGGAAATAGTCTTGAGAGGAGCAACTTTTGATTTTGCCGTGAGCAAGTGTATTTGAACGACACCATCAGGTGTTTCAGATCGAATGTAGATTGCAGCGGCATAAGCTTTCTCGGATGCGTCGCAAAAACCATGCAACTGCACCTCGCAACCGGGTTGGTATTGAACCCAACGAGGAATTCTTATTCTCTCAATGGACGGATAGTTTTCTAAGAAATTTTTCCATGTCGCTAGTAATTCACATGGTATAGGATGGTCCCAGTCGACCTTGGACGACCATATATCTCGCATCAACAGTTTGGCTGTAACGATATAGGGACACAACCACCCTGCAGGATCGAACAATTTCGATATCTCGGATAATATTTGTCTTTTCGTCGGGGATTTGGAGGATTTAATTGCCTGAGCGTGGAAATAAAAGTAGTCGTTCTTGGCGTTCCACCTTACACCTAAAGTTTTCGCCAAACTACTATCGTCAAACTGAAGGAAGTCTTCGTTAAGCAAATATTCCTTTGGTATAGTGCGGAGGAATTCTGTGGAATTTGAAGTCCATTTCCTCAACGAAAATCCAGCGGAATTTAAAGCGGATGTCAGTTCTGTCTGTGCCCGAATGGCCGAAGAAATATCATGACTTCCGGCTAGGATATCGTCCACGTACATGGAAGACATAAGGATTTGACTGGCCAATGGAAAAGTATTTTTCACATCAGTAGCCAGCTGCTGTAAAGTGCGAAGTGCCAAGTACGGAGCACAATTCAAGCCGAATGTTACCGTTTTCAATTCGTACTCACGTAAATCTTCGGTCGGATTATTTCGATAAATAATTCTTTGAAAGGGAGTGTGTTTTGGAGCCACGGAAATTTGACGATACATTTTTTCAATATCGCTGTTAAAAACGATTTTGAAAAATCGCCATTGAAGCAAAAGACTCGTTAAGTCAAGTTGCAAGGAAGGGCCACAATGAAGGACGTCATTCAGACTGATTCCATTTGAAGTCGGATTTGAAGCGTTAAAAACCACTCGAAGCTTCGTTGTAACTCTGTCGGGACGGATTACGGCATGGTGAGGCAAATAGTATCGATCGACATTTTCAAAAGGATGGGAGAGAATTTCTTTCATATGACCTAGTTGCAAATATTCACTAACAACTTCGTCATATTGATTTTTGAGTTCAGGGGTACGAAGCAAACGATTCTCATTACGGAAATACTGTGCAATTGCATTTTTCTTCGAGTATCCCAGTTTTAAAGTCTTTTGAAATTCTTCCTTGAATGGTAATTGAACGATATAGCGCCCAGACGGATCCCTTTCTGTTGTTTGGGAATATAAGTTTTCGCAAAACCTATCTGCTTCGGACATATACTTCCTTTTAGGAAGGTCTTCCACCTCAAAAAATTTAGAAATTTGTTTATCCAAAGCCAATTCATTGAAATAGGAAACGATTGTGCGAAAAGACGAAATGTTTTCGGATTGAATTGGCATTGGACCAGTCAAAATCCAACCAAATATCGTTTCTTGGGCCATAAGGGACCCACAAACTTGCCGCTTTATTCCGTCAAGCATGACTTGTGGAATGAGATCGGCGCCAATTAGAACATCGATATAAGATGTTTTGAAAAACTCCGGATCAGCTAATTCGATATTTGGCAGATGGGAAAACATTTCCATGTTTGTCGAAAAGGTTGGTAACGATGAGGTGAGTTGTGGAAGTACAATGGCAGTAGTGTTAATAGAAATTTGGGAGTTAATTGGAGAACTTATACACAGATTGCATATTTTTTGAGAACGTGCTGAAATAGAACCATTGAGTCCAGAAATATGGGCCGATATTTTGTTGGCATTGAGCTTGAGAAGTTGGAAGAAATGCTCGGAAATGAAGGAGGCCTCAGAGCCCGAATCGAATAATGCTCTTGCCTTGAAAATATCGCCTTTGTGTAGAACATGAATAATAGCAGTCCCTAGCAACACTTGTCTAGAACTTGTAGCCGCGAACGACTGAACAGATTCTTCTCCGTTTTGGTAAGAGGATTCGGAAGTGGACTGTATAGCTTGAACGGAAGAACCGGATGTCGAAGCGGAAACGGAGTCGGTTTGAGGATTAGTTGAGGATGTACACAATAACGTATGATGTCGTCGCTTACACTTAAGACAGTTAAAAGCGCTTTTGCAATCCTTCACCGCATGATTCTTTGCAAAGCAGTTCAAACAAAGTTTGTATTTTTTTATTAAGCCCATTCTGTCGTTGTAACACATGTTTACGAATTTCGGACAAAGTCGGATGGAGTGTGATTGATTTGGACAAAGTTTGCATAAAGGAACTGCAAGGCTATTTTGATACGAATTCACTCGTTTTGGAGCGGAAACCTTTGGGGCTGTCACTTTCGGCACATTTTTGGGAAAATCGTTTGGCTGCGAATTAGATGGATGATCACTTAGATCGAGCACCGTCTCCAATGTTTGATAACGACGAGTTAGGAATTCATCGAGCTCTCTCCAAAACGGGCATTCTGTCTTATTAACCACAGATTGTTCCCATAAGGATAATGTGGTTTCTGGAAGTTTTCTACAACACAGATAAACGAATATCGGATCCCAAGTCTGAATGTCTATATTGTACAACTTTAAGGCCGATATAATCCCATTAATTGTATTTTGGATTGACTTTATGGAATCTCCGGACTCGAGGGGAATTTTCTTTAAATTGAATAGGACCCTTAGCTGACTATTAATTAATAACCTTTTGTTTTCATAACGGACTTGGAGAGCCTTCCATGCGATGTCAAACCCCTCATTGGTCAACGGAGCCTTCCGAACAACTTCTCGAGCCTCATTCCTTGTTTTATTGTTTAGGTGAAAAAGCTTTTCAACAGGAGATAATCGTGAATTTCGGATATATATGGCCGTAAAGAGGTCTCTAAAAGATGGCCAAGAGAGGTAATCACCGTGAAATAATTCTGTATCGCACGGAGGAAGATGTAAAGTGGATGTCTCATGTCGGACTGAAGATGATTTGGAAAGTGATTGCAAGGAT
This sequence comes from Haematobia irritans, assembly GCF_050003625.1. NCBI lineage: Eukaryota > Metazoa > Arthropoda > Insecta > Diptera > Muscidae > Haematobia > Haematobia irritans. Next base: position 155,542,895 of record NC_134398.1, on the reverse strand, counting down.
TGCTGAGATTCAATTGCCTCCCCTATTTTGGACATACATTCCACATAAGTCATATAAGTAGTCCGCTGTCGTGCTCTAATAGTCTCAAGATCGGCTCTGGCATCCTCGTCTTTAGAAGCCATCAGTTCTTGAACACTTTCTTCGTATTGAGGCTTAACTTGTCGCCAAATGTCCCGAAGTTCCTCCCTGTGAACTTCTAAGGTGTGGATCGAAGATGTGTTAAGAGATTCACCACAAATTTCAGCATTGAATATAATCAAGGCGTCCGAAATTTGGGTGAATTTGGTTATAGCGGACATTTCTAATCAGAAACAAGTAATACGAAAATGGAACCTCACAAATAAAGAAATATGAGGGAAAATTTAGAACAGAATTAAAAAAAAAAACAAAAATTATGGAAAATATATACGAAGAGTGGATAAGAACCCGTTTCTTTTATATAAAATCGAAAGTTACAATTGAGCACCTTTCCAAAACGATAACTGTGACAAAGTTTAACAGAGTTGAAGGACTTCAAGGGTATTTTTGATGTTCGATGACAATTATGAAATAATCCGAAAGTATTTTTTAAAATAATAATTGACTATTGTGTATGAACAGGCGAAAGAAATCCAATATAAACTTTTTATCCCCCGATCATAAAAAAAAAAAAATTAAATTCTCTTTTTTTGATCAGAAGATTTTAATTTCAATTTCCCGAAAAATATTTGATTTGTTTGATCCGACGATTTTATATTAATTTCACAAAAAATAGTCAATTTTTTTGTTTTTTAATTATTAAGGATTTGTTATTTTTTTTCCAATCAATTTTAGTAGATTGAACTCCCACAACGGGTACGAATTACATTGGTTTCTTTTCCTCACGTGATATCTGGAAAATTTTGCTGAAATTTTGAATCGCATTTCACGATGAAGGAATTAATTCTGGAAATATTTTTTCATTTTTGAATAAAAAATGAAATAAAAACTCAACGCCGGACGTACGTATTGGAATATTTCTATTTCCTATATGTTGAATATCAATTTTAATTGGGAAAAGAAACGTTTGCATAGGCAATAGGATATGAGAGACGAAAAAAAAAAAAAAACAAACAAACAAATATCGAAACCTCTATCGAAAATTCTAGACTCTTTTCCTTTGAGTGTCACACACGGAATTGATTTTATGGCACAAGCCAATAACAGCTTAGTAGAACTTTGGAAATTTAAATGTTTCACTCGAACTTGGGTTGGAAATTTTCCTGATGTGGAAATGTTATTCCATTTGGCGGAGTAAACCCTTAATATGGGACGGACGTTTTGGAGTAGGTCAGGTATTAAATATGAAATTTCATTCGCAGAAAAAAAATTCGAGAATGAACAATAATAACATAAGCAATTGTGGGTTAGGAGTAAAAAAAGATTAGGTATCAAATCTTCCACACGAATTTTAAATCATCATTAGCTTTTTCGAAATAGTTTTTCTTTGAGTTTCAAAACTCAAATTTTAGCAAATTTCAAAAATTTTAAATTTCAGTTGAATAGTCCATTAGAAGTTCATGTATGCCACATACAATAAAAACAATTTACATCCAAGTCGGAATTAGGTATTATGTAAACAAATTTCGAAATATATTTCCCCTTTTTTTTGGCTAGAAACTGTTCCGTATTAGGGTTTCGAAGCAAACCAAAACCGAAAGAAATAACAATATTAGAAATTGTCACTAGGTTTCATTACCAAATTTACTTTCACTTCTCGGAATTACACAGTGTAGGAAGGGAGCAAACTACCATACATGAAGCTGGATGTAACTTGATAGTTTCTCTTTAGGTGCCGACAAGGAGGCCCCTCGTAATAACAATTTGGGAACCACTGCTTTTAAAAAACTATTCTGTATATTGGCAAATTAAATTTTCATAGCACGATCTTTCTAGTCAGACAAATATATTGGGAATTAAATTCGCAGATTTGTTCAAAAAACTCACTCCTTATACATTCACTTCACCTTCACTGGGACCCTTTTAAAGCAGATAATTTATGTTAGAATTCGGGACCAATGTTTTTTATAATAAATAAACTTAAAGAAAAAGACCAAACAACATATAATGCAGTTTTTTTTCTCTCACTGACAATTCGTGCCTTATGATCCAGTTATGCTGTAAATTCAGCTCGTGTTCCCAATTTCACTGCAAATTATTCACAAACCGTCGAATTTGTCGTATTTCTGCTCTATTCACTTTTGGGCGATTATCACGAATTTCTCCGGATTTTTGTAGAATATTTATCTTATTGTTATTTCTCTTTTAATAAATACAAAAATTAATTTCTTCCATCACCTTCACAAAAAACGTGACATTATCGTTCTCTCGGTATTACTTAATGAGATTAACTACGCTGCTATATTTGCTACCAGAAGTATGGAAGGGGAACTTGCGAGAGGTTGAAGTGTTATACGGATCAAGAGAGCTACTTATAACATAAATATCCCAGTGAGCAACAAATTAAGGGGCAACGAATAAACTGTGATACATATGTTCTCTGTGGAGGGGAAGTCTATTGCTGTGTAGTGATACCGTATGACGCTTCTCGCTTGAAGCTGTAGCTAGCATACGCGTAGGGGAGTAGCAATGGTATGACACTTTTGTTTCTCACTGATTGGGCAATGGTTTGCGGAGAATGTTATACCTACTGCATGTTTATATAGCAGTTTTAACACCAAAAGGTATCGAAGGGGAAATGCATGTGGGGAATTCGAAACGAACACTGCGCGATCAGTGGAGAAAACTAGAAAAAAAAAATCAAAAAGGGGAATTGCTAGAATTTGAGTTAGGGAAATTTGAAATTTGGTGAGAGCGGACAATATGATCTATATGTATATATAGATTAATGAAGTAACGAAAAAAAACTTGAGCAATTTTACATGTGATTTCTAATGATCGTTTTGGTTTTATTTTCCCTTATTTAATATTTGTATGACAAACCTCACCTTTTTCAAGGTGAACTTTAACGGAGGAGAAATTTAAGTGTGGATAACCTAAGTCTTGGATTTCTGACACAAAGCACTTATTGAAACGAAGATTGAATCCTTATCGAAACACGGAATTAAATAATGGACAACAATAGAAAGTTGGGAAATAGGTTTGAGTTTCTGACGGACTTTTTTTTTATTGATTTTCCTTATGAAAATTTTAAAGAGCACTTTTCCTTTAACACACAAAATGGTATGGTACTCACGGAAATTTTCCTTCTCTTTCGTTTGGGCGAATTTTACCTTTACAGCAATGGAATCAAATTGGACAGGATTACTTAGTTTTCTTTCAGGATATCCAAATCCGGTTCGAAGGACCTTGTAAATCTGCAGGATTGGTAAGGGTTGGTGTAATGGTCAGCATAGTTGCCTTCCAAGCAGTTGATCCTGGCCATCTGAATCTGAAACTAATCTATCCGTTATGAACCGGTGGCGTAAAGTAAAAGCTTTGTGCCAACAATTCAGTATTCGATGGAAGCATGAGTACTTAAAGGAAATGCATAAACGCATGAAATGGCAAACACCTCAGAAAAATATCGAAGTAGGTTCCATGGTTGTTATCCGCGACGACTGCCTACCTCCGACTGAATGGAAATTGGGAAGAGTTTCGAAAATATATCCAGGGAAAGATAATTTAGTTCGAGTAGTAGATATTCTGACGGCAAAAGGAATAATTACTCGTCCCCTTGTGAAAATTGTACTTCTTCCTCCATGTTAAAATTCGTATAATATCAATCCCTATCATTACAGAATGTCTTCCGTCCAAAGCAGAGTTACGAAGATCCACCATGTTAAGAGGCAATATTCATGTAGGATTTGCAAGGGTGTCCATGGTCTAAGCAAATGCCAAAAGTTCCAGAAGATGTCGGTTGAGAAACGATTGCAAGTTGTCATTTCACACAATTATTGCACCAATTGCCTTGCCCATAAACATTCTTCCGGATCCTGTTTTTCATCACTTGGATGCAAACACTGTGGTGGCAATCATCATTGCTTCCACGGATATGTAAGGAGGTTGCCGAGATCGAATGGTTACGGGACATATACAAGTATATACGGCAGTAAGTTTGGCCGGGCCGAATCTTAAATACCCACCACCATGAATGAAATATTAGGGTTTCCTTCGAAATTTCAGGGGGGTTTGAGGGCAGATCAAGCAGAGCAGTTCAACCAGTACACGTCACGAAGATAAATTTAAAGATTTTACATATGAAGACTACATCAGATTCTGGATTTATAAGAACCATTTTTGTTTGAGTTTTAGAGGAATCATTAACATCTCTTATAAGGGTGCAAGAAAACATGGGCCGATCCATGTTTTGGTCTATACCAAAAATACCTCTAGATTGCCAATTTCAGGCAAATTGGATAAAAACTACGGTTTCTATAAGCCCAAGACCCCAAATCGGGAGGTCGGTTTATATTGAGACCATACCAAAACATGGACCGATGTTCACCATTTTTGGCACACCTCCTTATGGTCCGAAAATACCTCTAGATTGCCAATTTCAGGCAAATTGGATAAAAACTATATGTCCTAGAAGTAAAATCGGAAGATCGGTCTATATGGGGGCTATACCAAAACATGGCCCGATACTCACCATTTTCCGCGCACCTCTTTATGGTCCTAAAATACCTCTAGATTTCCAACTTCAGGTAAATTGCATAAAAACTGCGGTTTCTATAAGCCCAAGAAGTAAAATCGGAAGATCGGTCTATATGGGGGCTATACCAAAACATGGACCGATACTCACCATTTTTGGCACACCTCTTTATGGTCATAAAATACCTCTAGATTTCTATAAGCCCAAGAAGTAAAATCGGGAGATCAGTCTATATGGGGGCTATACCAAAACATGGACCGATACTCACCACTTTCAGCATACCTCTTTATAGTCCTAAAATACCTCTAGATTTGTACAAGAAAACATGGACCGGTCCATGTTTTGGTCTATATCAAAAATACCTCTAGATTTCCAATTTCAGGTAAATTGAATAAAAACTACGGATTCTCTAAGCCCAAGAAGTAAAATCGGGAGATCGGTCTATATGGGCTATAGAAATAAAATTTTGACAAAATTTTCTACAGAAATAAAATTTTGACAAAATGTTCTATAGAAATAAAATTTTAACAAAATTTTCTATAGAAATAAAATTTTAACAAAATGTTTTATAGAAATAACATTTTGACAATGTTTTCTATAAAAATAAAATTTTGGTAGATTATTTTTGGCTCGAGTGGCAACCATGATTATGAACCGATAAGGACCAATTTTTGTGTTATGGGGATTGCCTATATATAACTATAGACCGATATGGACCAATTTTGGCATGTTTATTAGCGGCCTTATACTAACACCACGTTGCAAATTTCAACCGGATCGGATGAATTTTGCTCCTCCAAGAGGCTCCGTAGATCAAATCTGGGGAACGATTTATATGGGGGCTATATAATTATGGACCGATATGAACACCACGTTCCAAATTTCAACCGGATCGGATGAATTTTGCTCCTCCAAGAGGCTCCGGAGGACAAATCTGGGGATCGATTTATATGAGGGCTATATATAATTATGGACCGATATGGACCAATTATTGCGTGTTTGTTGGAGACCACATTCTAACACCACGTTCCAAATTTCAACCGGATCGGATGAATTTTGCTCCTCCAAGAGGCCTCGGAGGACAAATCTGGGGATCGATTTATATGGGGGCTATATATAATTATGGACCGATATGGACCAATTCTTGCATGGTTGTTAGAGACCATAAACTAACACCACGGACCAAATTTCAATCGGATCGGATGACTTTTGCTCCTCTAAGAGGCTCCGGAGGTCAAATCTGGGAATCGGTTTATATGAGGGCTATATATAATTATGGGCCGATGTGGACCAATTTTTGCATGGTTGTTAGAGACCATATACTGACACCATGTACCAAATTTCAGCCGGATCGGATGAAAGTTGGCTCTCTTAGAGGCTCCGCAAGCCAAATCGGGGGATCAGTTTATATGGGGGCTATATGTAATTATGGACCGATATGAACCAATTTTTGCATGGTTGTTAGAGACCATATACTAACACCATGTACCAAATTTCAGCCGGATCGGATGAAATTTGCTTCTCTTAGAGCAATTGCAAGCCAAATTTGGGGGTCCGTTTATATGGGGGCTATACGTAAAAGTGGACCGATATGGCCAATTTGCAATCCATCCGACCTACATCAATAACAACTACTTGTGCCAAGTCGATAGCTTGTTTCGTTCGGAAGTTAGCGTGATTTCAACAGACGGACGGACGGACGGACATGCTCAGATCGACTCAGAATTTCACCACGACCCAGAATATATATACTTTATGGGGTCTTAGAGCAATATTTCGATGTGTTACAAACGGAATGACAAAGTTAATATACCGCCATCCTATGGTGGAGGGTGTAAAAATGTTCACGAAAATTTGTCCAATTAAAATCTTAATTGAGTTCTAAAAAATATTCAATTACAAATTTAATTGACTCAACAATATTTTTAACTGATACCAAAATCAATCACAAAAATTAATAACATCAATTAATTTTTAATTGGCTCCATTTTTTAATTGACTCTCAATTAATTTTTTAATTGATACTATCATTTCTGTGATTGAAAACATTTCAATTAAAAATTCATTGGATTAATTAATTTCGTGATTGAAGACAAAAAATATTTTTTTTGTGAAGTATCTGTTATGATTTGGATTTAGTATTTATTTATTGTTTATTTTAATCATACAGTAAATGTATGATAAAAAAAGAGAAAAGAAGCATTGGCTACTAAGGCCAGCAGCTATATGGATTTTTAAACTGGCATTTATTTCTACGCGAATTGCTTTATTAAGAAGAAAAGCAAATGAATGAAATACCATAAATGAGATCTGTATTCAAATTTTCATTTTATTGTTCCTATATTTAAAGCTACAAAGGTCCCTAAAAAAATTACTTATTTTAAAGAAGTCACATTTTTGGCTCAGAATCAATACCAAAATCCTTAAGAGCAAGGTCAAAATCTTTGAATCCGAGTAAATTTCTTAATGTGGTTTCACACCTACAGAATTACTGTGCCACTAATATTGAGTCCATTATTAAAACCAGAGGAAATCGCTCAATTAGTGTGGGTAATGTAGCCAAATTTGTGAAAATCGGGCACGTCTAAATACGATCGGCTAATATATCACAATATGAAATTTGAGTAACATTGGTTAATAAATTAGAGTATTATGACCACATTCTATATCTAAATCTAAACCAATTTGGATAATATTGTGCATATGTGAACTATATCTAAATTTGATCCAATAGAGGACGAACGCTATTGGATCAAATTTAGATATAGTTCCCATATGCACAATATTATCCAAATTGGTTTAGATTTAGATATAGAATGTGGCCATAATACTCTAATTTATTAACCAATGTTACTCAAATTTCATATTGTGATATATTAGCCGATCGTATTTAGACGTGCCCGATTTTCACAAATTTGGCTACATTACCCACACTAATTGAGCGATTTCCTCTGTTTTTAATAATGGACTCAATATTAGTGGCATGCCAATAAAAGACTGTATATTTCATCAAAATCAGTTAATAAATGCGACCGGAATCCATCCAAATACATAGACGGACACCAAAGGCTAGATTGGCTCAAGAGGTGATTCTGAGTCGATCGGTATATAGTTTGTGGTCTTAGATTAATATTTCTGGTGGCACATTTTTTTGGCAGATCAAAGTTACTATACCCTGACCATTATGTGGTTTAAGGGTATACAAAATATGAATCCGTCACGCTTTATAAAATAAAAAACAAAAACAATATTTTATAAAAGATTTTGACAGAGAGATATGAACTGCGTCCTATATTTTTTATTCATAATAAAGGGTGATACGGTCAAAATTTGGTCAAGGGAAAACGCGTGTAAATCGGTGAAATCGTTTATTTAAAAAATCAAATTAAATTTCTTTTTCAAGTTCATTTAGTATAAAATGCAGGAAAAATATTCAGTTAGGCTTTCGCTTTTCCAAATCCGAATTGCCGGGCCTCACGCTTGACACCTGCCATCAGATTTTGTACAGCCACCTTGTCCACGTTCTTCGCCGCAGAAAGCCAGTTTGCCTTGAACTGCTGCTCGTCCTTAGCAGTTTTTTTGGTATTCTTTAGGTTCCGCTTGACAATAGCCCAGTATTTCTCAATTGGACGGAGCTCTGGCGTGTTGGGAGGGTTCTTGTCCTTGGGAACCACCTGCACGTTGTTGGCGGCGTACCACTCCATGGCCTTTTTACCGTAATGGCAAGATGCCAAATCCGGCCAAAACAGTACGGAACAACCGTGTTTCTTCAGGAAAGGCAGCAGACTTTTATTCAAACACTCTTTCACGTAAATTTCTTGGTTGACAGTCCCGGAAGCTATGAAAATGCTGCTTTTCAAGCCAGTGGTAAAGATGGATTGCCAAACCAGATATTTCTTTGCGAACTTTGACAGTTTTATGTGCTTGAAAATATCTGCCACCTTTCCCCTTCCTTTTGCCGTATAAAACTCCTGTCCCGAAAGCTGCTTGTAGTCGGCTTTGACGTAGGTTTCGTCGTCCATTACCACGCAGTCAAACTTCGTCAGCATCGTCGTGTACAGCCTCCGGGATCGCGCTTTGGCCGTCGTATTTTGTTTATCATCGCGATTTGGAGTCACTACCTTCTTGTAAGTCGATAGTCCGGCTCGTTTTTTTGGCTCGATGCACGGTTGTAGACGATACACCCAGCTTATTTGCGGCATCTCGGAGAGAGAGTTTAGGGTTTCGCTTGAAACTACCGGCAACTCTCTTTGTCGTCTCAGCGGCTTCCGGTTTTCGATTTCCCCCCGATCCAGACTTCCTGGCTGTCGACAAACGTTCCCCAAACACTTTAGTTACATTTGTAACGGTTGATTTGGCAACTTTTAGCGATTTTGCCAGCTTTGCGTGCGAGTTGCTCGGATTTTCGCGATGCGCGAGCAAAATTTTCATACGCTGCTCTTCTTGCTTGGACGGCATTTTGACAACTGAAGAGTGAATTCCAAAATCAAAATAGGAGCAACATTCTACACACACACACCTTCAAAATGAGGGGTGTTCAGGTTTTTTAAATGCAAAATTGAAAGAAATACGTCAAGTTTATATTGACCAAATTTTGACCGTATCACCCTTTAGTTAAGAACATCTCGAGAAGTAGTTGGAATGTTATTCCTGAATGCCATATAACGATTCTACCATAAAAATTTGAATTGACGTTTCAGTGCCTTGTGTTCAATGGTGTTTGTGACGGAGTGTGCTAGGGCGTTATTTTATGTTGCCAACATACGCGGATGGAAAAAGCATTTAAAAAAAAACTAAATTTACGAAAAAGATGTTTTTTGTTTTTCAATTTCTTTATTCAAATTAACTTCCAAGGCATAGGTTAGTTTAAAGGCTACGGAAACGGAGTACTTTCGCCCATTCAATAGAGATGATCGAAATTTGCATTACTCCTGGGTCACAAGCTGATGGTGATCCACATTATTATACTTTTCTGGAAGCTCTTTCGTTTTGCTAAGCTGGTTTGGACACATCTGATACAGGGATAGTGCATTTAAATTTTTATTTATTTTACCCAATTTTTTATAAAACAAAAAAATACTTTCGTTGAGTAGATGCAGTTAAGTTGAATAAAAAAACAAAACAAAAAATGATCCATCTGACTTAAAAACCAAACTTCATAGTCATCATCTCATCTCTAGTCATAGTTTGGAACATGAATGTTGCAGCTATTCCTGTATGTAAGGCTGCCTCCGCGATTATTCATTGTCTCTAACCAAGAGTCCCAATTTTTTTTTTCCTTCCACAACGACCGGCCCCCAATTGTTTAGTTAATGATTTAAGTTTTTTTTTTTATTTTTCACCCTTCTTACTTATGTGGAATATCACTCGTCAAGTTTGGAGGTTCGATTGGCTTGGTTGCACTCATGATGAACGGCATTATGGAGTAATGTTCCGAGGCGATGATCTGTGTTTGATTTAGTGTAAATAGAAACAACCTAGACGAACCTAACGAAACTTAACTTAAGTGAACCGTGCCAAAAACCCAAGAAACGTCAACGGCTTTTCAAATTAAAAAAAAACTCCGAAATTTTAGAGGTGTACACCAGCTAGTATTGACAGGTATTTTAGTTTTAAGGTTTGTCTCGCTTCGACTGAATGCTTTGCAATAGGATTGTCGAATGGGAGAAAAAATTAATTCCGAAAATGGGATTTTGTAATCTCCTTAACGAGAAATAAGTATGTGGTTCCCATCTTGTGAAATTTTAATTAAAAAAGGCATCGTTGTGTTACGAACATATTAATCCGTATCTGTTGCATTCAGTTGGTAGAATTATAGAATTCTTGATGATTTGGTAGATTTTGCAAGAGGTACTACTCCCTAAGAGGTACTACACAAACTTCCTGCAGAAAAAAAATGTTGACACAACTTTCTACAGAAATAACATTTTGACAACATTTTCTATAGAAATACACTTTTGACAAAATTTTTAATAGAAATAAAATTTTGACAAAATTTTCTATAGAAATAAAATTTTAACAAAATTTTCTAAATAAAATTTCGACTAAATTTTCTATAGAAGTAAAATTTTGACTAAATTTTCTATAGAAATAAAATTTTAACAAAATTTTCTATAGAAATAAAATTTCGAAAAAATTGTCCATAGAAATAAAATTTTGACAAGGTTTTCTATAGAAATAAAATTTTGACAAAATTTTCGATAGAACTGAAATTTTGACAAAACTTTCTATAGACATAAAATTTTGACAAAATTTTCTATACGAATAAAATGTTGACAAAATTTTCTATAGAAATAAAATGTTGACAAAATGTTCTATAGAAATATAATGTTGACAAAATTTTCTATAGAAATTAAATTTTGAAAAAATTTCTATAGAAATAACATTTTGACAAAATTTTCTATAGAAATAAAATTTTGACAAAATTTTCTATAGAAATAAAATTTTGACAAAAATTTCTATAGAAATAAAATGTTGACAAAATTTTCTATAGAAACAAAAATTTTGAATAAAAATTTCTATAGAAATAAAATGTTGACAAAATTTTCTATAGAAATAACATTTTTAAAAAATTTTCTATAGAAATAAAATTTTGACAAAATTTTCTATAGAAATAAAATTTTGACAAAATTTACTATAGAAATAAAATTTTGACAAAATTTTCTATAGAAATAAAATTTTGACAAAATTTTCTATAGAAATAAAATATTGACAAAATTTTCTATAGAAATAAAATTTTGAGAAATTTTTCTATAGAAATAAAATTTTGACAAAATTTTCTATAGAAATTAAATTTTGACAAAATTTTCTATAGAAATTAAATTTTGACAAAATTTTCTATAGAAATAAAATGTTGACAAAATTTTCTATAGAAATAAAATGTTGACAAAATTTTCTATAGAAATAAAATTTTGACAAAATTTTCTATAGAAATAACATTTTGACAAAATTTTCTATAGAAATAACATTTTGACAAAATTTTCTATAAAAATAAAATATTGACAAAATTGTCTATAAAAATTACAGAAATGAAAAAAATTTCCATAAAAATTAAATTTTGACAAAATTTTCTATAGAAATAAAATTTTGAGAAATTTTTCTATAGAAATAAAATTTTGACAAAATTTTCTATAGAAATAAAATTTTGACAAAATTTTCTATAAAAATAAAATTTTAACAAAATTTTTTATAGAAATAAAATTTTGACAAAATTTTCTATAGAAGTAAAATTTTAACAAAATTTTCTATAGAAATAAAATTTTAAAAAATTTTCTAAAGAAATAAAATTTTGACAACCGTGATGACATCCCTATTCAGAAAAAGTCAACTCCATCATCCAACTATGATGATGTTGTTGATAGTAATGATGATGATTTTTGGCTTGGTATTACGATGGCGAGGACGTTTGGAGACAAAGAAAAAAAACGGTATTTAAACAATTCAAAGGCGTGATTAGACACGCTGCAGTTTTTCTCCCTAAAATTTTTATTTCTCATGACCGACTATCAAATACATCTCAATGATTTCTACCAATTCGATCGTGTATGAAATGACTGAAGAATGTTTGTTTGTATTTTTCATCTTCTATTTTTGGGGAAGCGAGGAATATTTTCACAGTACGAATATATATGAGGATTGTCGAGAAGGAATGATGTGGTGCTTATTCCCCAATTTGGTCGATATTTGAAATAATGTTTTTTTCTATCAAATACATCACAGTGGGCGTTTAAGGAAATAGATATATTAACTATTGTTTTGTAATTTCTTAATAAAAAATATATTTTTAAAAATTAAACTTATATGAAACAAACACTTACTTATGTACATACTACAGTTTAAGTACATAATATGAACAAATCGAAGAGTACAGGGGAAACTTATCATATATAAATGAGTCCGAGTCTTGGTACCATCCACCATAAAGGGTACACTTTTATACTTGTTTTTAATAGAAATAAAATTTTTAAAAATGTTTCTATAAAAATACACAATCGAAGGTCCACTAAAGACTGCCATCCACAATCGAATTACTTAGGTTGTGGTAACAATTGCCGATGACGAGGTAACTTGAACACGGCCTAACACAAAACTTAAAATTTTTAAATATATTGAATTGAAAGAATATGTTACCAAAATTTTGTCAAAATTTTATTTCTATAGAAGATTTTGTCAAAACTTTATTTCTATAGAAAATTTTGTCAAAATTTTATTTCTATAGAAAATGTTGTCAAAATTTTATTTCTATAGAAAATTTTATCAACATTTAATTTCTATAAAAATGTTTATCAAAATTTTATTTCTATAGATAATTTTGCCAAAATTTATTTCTATAAAAAATTTTGTCAAAATCTTATTCTTATAGAAAATTTTGTCAAAATTATATTTCAATAGAAAATTTTGCCAAAATTTTATTTCTATAATAACAACTATGATAGAAAATTTTGTCAAAATTTTATTTCTATAGAAAATTTTGTCAAAATTTTATTTCTATAGAAAATGTTGTCAAAATTTTATTTCTATAGAAAATTTTTTCAAAATTTTATTTCTATAGAAAATTTTGTCAAAATCTTATTTCTATAGAAAATTTTGTCAAAATCTTATTCTTATAGAAAATTTTGTCAAAATTTTATTTCTATAGAAAATTTTGTCAAAATTTTATTTCTATAATAAAACAGTTTAAAGAAAATTTTGTCAATTTTTTTTCTATTTCTATAGAAAATGTTATCAAAATTTTATTTTTATAGAAAATTTTTTCAAAATTTTATTTCTGTAGAAAATTTTGTCAAAATTTTATTTCTAAACAAAATTTTATTTCTATAGAAAATTTTGTCAAAATTTTACTTCTATGGAAAATTTTATCAAATTTTTATTTCTATAGAAAATTTTGTCAAAATTTTATTTCTATAGAAAATTTTTTCAAAATTTTATTTCTATAGAAGTTTTTGTCAAAATCTTATTTCCATAGAAAATTTTGTCAAATTTCTATAGAAAATGTTATAAAAATTTTATTTCTATAGAAAATGTTATCAAAATTTTATTTCTATAGAAAATTTTGTCAAAATTTTATTTCTATAGAAAATTTTGTCAAAATTTTATTTCTATAGAAAATTTTTTCAAAATGTTACTTCTATACAAAACTTTGTCAAAATTTAATTTCCTCTGTTGGTTAAGCTACACTTGTAGTTTAGTCAATGTATGGTTTTAAGCTGAAATAAAAAAAAACAACAAAATTTAATTTCTATAGAAAATGTTATCAAAATTTAATTTCTATAAAAATGTTTATCAAAATTGTATTTCTATAGAAAATTTTGTCAAAATTTTATTTCTATAGAAAATTTTGCCAAAATTTTATTTCTATAGAAAATTTTGTCAAAATTGTATTTCTATAGAAAATTTTTTCAAAATTGTATTTCTATAGAAAATTTTGTCAAAATTTTATTTCTATAGAAATTTTTTTCAAAATTTTATTTCTATAGAAAATTTTGTCAAATTTTATTTCTATAGAAAATTTTGTCAAAATTTTATTTCTATAGAAAATTTTGTCACAATTTCATTTCTATAAAAAATTTTGTCAAAATTTTATTTCTATAGAAAATTTTGTCAAAATTTTATTTCGATAGAAAATTTTGTCAAAATGTTATTTCTATAGAAAATTTTGTCAAAATGTTATTTCTATAGAAAATTTTGTCAAAATTTTATTTCTATAGAAGATTTTGTCAAAATCTTATTTCCATAGAAAATTTTGTCAAATTTCTATAGAAAATGTTATAAAAATTTTATTTCTGTAGAAAATGTTATCAAAATTTTATTTCTATAGAAATTTTTGTCAAAATTTTATTTCTATAGAAAATTTTGTCAAAATTTTATTTCTATAGAAAATTTTGTCAAAATTTTATTTATATAGAAAATTTTATTTATATAGAAAATTTTGTCAAAATTTTGTTTATATGGAAAATTTTGTCAAAATTTTATTTATATGGAAAATTTTGTCAAAATTTTATTTCTATAGAAATTTTTTTCAAAATTTTATTTCTATACAAAATTTTGTCAAAATTTTATTTCTATAGAAACTTTTGTCAAAATTTTATTTCTATAGAAACTTTTGTCAAAATTTTATTTTTATAGAAAATTTTATCAAACTTTAATTTCTATAGAAAATTTTATCAAAATGTAATTTCCTCTGTTGGTTAAGCTACACTTGTAGTTTAGTCAATGTATGGTTTTAAGCTGAAATAAAAAAAAACAACAAAATTTAATTTCTATAGAAAATGTTATCAAAATTTAATTTCTATAAAAATGTTTATCAAAATTGTATTTCTATAGAAAATTTTGTCAAAATTTTATTTCTATAGAAAATTTTGCCAAAATTTTATTTCTATAGAAAATTTTGTCAAAATTGTATTTCTATAGAAAATTGTTTCAAAATTGTATTTCTATAGAAAATTTTGTCAAAATTTTATTTCTATAGAAATTTTTTTCAAAATTTTATTTCTATAGAAAATTTTGTCAAATTTTATTTCTATAGAAAATTTTGTCAAAATTTTATTTCTATAGAAAATTTTGTCACAATTTCATTTCTATAAAAAATTTTGTCAAAATTTTATTTCTATAGAAAATTTTGTCAAAATTTTATTTCGATAGAAAATTTTGTCAAAATGTTATTTCTATAGAAAATTTTGTCAAAATGTTATTTCTATAGAAAATTTTGTCAAAATTTTATTTCTATAGAAAATTTTGTCAAAATTTTAATTCTACAGAAAATTTTGTCAAAATTTTATTTCTATAGAAAATTTTGTCAAAATTTTATTTCTATAGAAAATTTTGTCAAAATTTTATTTCTATAGAAAATTTTGTCAACATCTTATTTCTATAGAAAGTTTTGACAAAATGTTATTTCTATAGAAAATTTTGTCAAAATTTTATTTCTATAGATAATTTTGTCAAAATTTTATTTCTATAGAAAATTTTGTCAAAATTTTATTTCTATAGAAAATTTTGTCAAAATTTTATTTCTATAGAAAATTTTGTCAAAATTTTATTTCTATAGAAGATTTTGCCAAATTTTTATTTCTATAGAAAATTTTGTCAAAATGTTATTTCTATAGAAGATTTTGCCAAATTTTTATTTCTATAGAAGTTTTTTTCGAAATTTTATTTCAATAGAAAATGTTGTTAAAATTTTATTTCTATAGAAAATGTTGTAAATTTTTTTTCAAAATTTTATTTAAATAGAAAATTTTGTTAAAATTTTATTTCTATAGAAAATTTTGTTAAAATTTTATTTCTATTGAAAATGTTGTCAAAATTGTATTTCTAAAGATCGCGAATATGGACACCCATCATATCCAGGTTTCCATTTATAATTTATATTTTAAAATCGCTTCCGCAAACCAAGATATCGACATTTACTACCGCCTTATGATAGACAGGTTCCATTGTGATTAATAAATCATTAGTACGGTGTCGAATATACTCCTCAGCCACCTACTGTGTTCCAAAGAAATATAATTTGATATACTACGATTGTATAGCGATAGGATGGGTTATAAACATAGCTAGTATTCCTATTCTTCTGATGGTATAGAGGTCAAAGTTTATTGTATGTGATTGGTTAACTGATGGCCGTCTAAGATGCATCGAAGAAGCCACGATTACTGAATGTTCGTTCATACATGGAATCTGGAATTCCTTTCGATTTCGACGATTGCAATGCTGGTTAAATCTTGGCGCTCCAATAGCAGCTACTCAATCATTCTGTCAATTGATATTCCACGAAATTTACATTTCTAATGGATACTTCACTTGGGGCTTTTTGTTTTTGTTTTGTACGATTTCTTCTATATTTCTAGGTTTTTGAAGTTACCTCACCTGTTACTTTAGTTTCCACTTAATCGTTGTCTAATACTTTTCCAATTTATTAACATGCACTAGAGTGCAATTGTTTTATTAGCCATCGCGATGTTTGCTGGCTGAGTGGTTGGCGGTGTGCGATGACTTGTCTCTTCTTAGATGGAACCACTTGCATCCTTCCATTTAACAATTAGAATTTGCAATATTTAATCGTTGATAGAAGTGATGGAGGCTGATGATGGTGGTGTTAGTTGTAATACTGGTAGGTTCCTATTAATGTCACAAGTCACCTTGTGTAATTTATTTAGATCATCAAATGACTGAGAATTGTCGATGATGCTAGCTGGTAATCGTTTTGAGGGCAAATGGAAACCATGGTCATGGCAAACATGCAGTATGTGACGAATCGTAGATACGCTACGACGAGGAAGTCTTTTGAAGGCATTTACTGATCAACTCCGATAGGGGTAAACTCAAAGAAAAGTTTACTTGGTTCCAAAGAATTTGACCTTCCCTTAAGGATTTTGGTATTGTTTCTGACTGAAAGATCCGACTTCTTTAAGATAAAGACAATTTTGCGACCTATGTGGCTTTAATCTTGGATCAGTAAAATTAATATTAGGATAAAGATTTCATTTATGGAATTTTCATTCTCCTTACAATATATTAATAAATCTATTCACATACAAAGAAATGCCAGTTTTAAAATCAAAATTTTAAAAGATACATCAAAAGAAACTTGTTTTCTTAATTGCAAAACAAAACTTTAAACCAATGATGCTAAATCCTCAAATAAATCCTATATTTGAAGATTTTTATCTTAAATCTAAAGATTCAATATTTCAGTTGTTTTTACGACAATTTCTTTATATTAAAAAATATGTTTCTTTACTATAAGGAAAGTTTGCCTTAGTTCAAAGACACACGACTTTAACGAAGGGACGTAAATTTCCATCCATTCCAATTTTTGCCCTAATTTTAATAAAAAAAATTATAAACTTTCTTTTAATTAAAATTTCATTATTTTAAAGAAATTTGTCCTTAATGTTTTGTAATCTGCGCATCCTAATATTTTGGCTGCGTAATCTTTAATATCACGTAAATATTTTTTCAGTGTAGAAAGGAATACGATCACCTCCTACAGCAAAATGTTATTTTTGTATGGAAAACATACAACATTTTTCCCACAAAAATTATGTTTTCATGCCAAACATAAAATGGTTGTCGAAATCAGATATATGATGTCTCCACAAACATGGTACATGTTGTCCGTTCAAAAATAACAATTCGCTCTAGGAAGTGATTCGATTTCTTCTCTGAGTGCCCGAGTAAAAATTGAGAGATCTAATTTGATATAATTAGATATGAGTAGATCCGAAAAATGGTAAGATTTAATCAAATTTTGATATATAATCATATCTAATTAGATCCCTCAATTTTTACACGGGTTCAGTTAATTTTTCGAGTTTTATTTTTTGAAAAATATATTTTTCAAAATTTAAAAAGTTAATTATCTATTTTTGCGTTTGTGTTAAGATTTTGATTTTTGATGTCGCGACTTTCGATTCGATTTTTGACTTTTGTATACCTAGCGATTATTTGAATTTTTAAAAATCTCAAAAGTCTTTTCTATCCCTAACGATTATTCAAATTTTGAAAATCTGAATAGTCGGTTTATATAATTTTCGATTTTAAGGATTATTGATTATTAGGGAGCCACCGTGGTGCAATGGTTAGCATGCCCGCCTTGCATACACAAGGTGGTGGGTTCGATTCCTGCTTCGACCGAACACCAAAAAGTTTTTCAGCGGTGGATTATCCCACCTCAGTAATGCTGGTGACATTTCTGAGGGTTTCAAAGCTTCTCTAAGTGGTTTCACTAGAATGTGGAACGCCGTTCGGACTCGGCTATAAAAAGGAGGTCCCTTGTCATTGAGCTTAACATGGAATCGGGCAGCACTCAGTGATAAGAGAGAAGTTCACCACTGTGGTATCACAATGGACTGAATAGTCTAAGTGAGCCTGATACATCGGGCTGCCACATAACCTAACCTAACCTAAGGATTATTGAAAAGTGTCTTTAGACGACTTTTCGTTTTTATACCCTTCACCATAGGATGGGGGTATATTAACTTTGTCATTCCGTTTGTAACACATCGAAATATTTCTCTAAGACCCCATAAAGTATATATATTCTGGGTCGTGGTGAAATTCTGAGTCGATCTGAGCATGTCCGTCCGTCCGTCTGTTGAAATCACGCTAACTTCCGAACGAAACAAATATTGACTTGAAACTTGACACAAGTAGTTGTTATTGATGTAGGTCGGATGGTATTGCAAATGGGCCATATCGGTCCACTTTTACGTATAGCCCACATATAAACGGACCCCCAAATTTGGCTTGCCGATCCTCAAAGAGAAGCAAATTTCATCCGGATCTGATGAAATTTGGTACATGGTGTTAGTATGTGGTCTCTAACAACCATGCAAAAATTGGTCCATATCGGTCCACTTTTACGTATAGCCCACATATAAACGGACCCCCAAATTTGGCTTGCCGATCCTCAAAGAGAAGCAAATTTCATCCGATCCGGATGGTACATGGTGTTAGTATATGGTCTCTAACAACCATTCAAAAACCATTCAACCATCCACATCGACCCATAATTATATATAGCCTCCATATAAACCGATCCCTTGATTTGACCTCCGGAGCCTCTTAGAGGAGCAAAATTCATCCGATCCGGTAGAAATTTAGAACATGGTGTTAGAATGTGGTCTCTAACAAACACGCAAGAATTGGTCCATATCGGTCCATAATTATATATAGCCCCCATATAAACCGTTCCCCAGATTTGATCTCCGGAGCCTCTTGGAGGAGCAAAATTCATCCGATCCGGTTGAAATTTTCAACGTGGTGTTAGTATAAGGCCGCTAATAACCATGCCAAAATTGGTCCATATCGGTCTATAGTTATATATAGCCGATCCCCAATCACACAAAAATTGGTCCATATCGGTTCATAATCATGGTTGCCACACGAGCCAAAAATAATCTACCAAAATGTTATTTTTATAGAAAACATTGTCAAAATGTTATTTCTATAGAAAATTTTGTCAACATTTTGTTTCTATAGAAAATTTTGTCAAAATTTTATTTCTATAGAAAATTTTGACAAAATTTTATTTCTATAGAAAATTTTGTCAAAATTTAATTTCTATAGAAAATTTTTTCCAAATTTTATTTCTATAGAAAATTTTGTCAAAATTTTACTTCTATAGAAAATGTTGTCAAAATTTTATTTTGTCAAAATTTTCTTTCTATATAAGAAACTTTAAACTTAATTATATACGTATTTAATCGGTCTTTTTTAGTTTAATATATACCACGTATGGACTATGCGGTATATATTACGGTGTTAGGAAGTTTTAATATACCTTGCCATCGGCTTCAGTAGAAGTTTCTACGCAATCCATGGTGGAGGGTACATAAGCTTCGGCCTGGCCGAACTTACGGTCGTATATACTTGTTTAAATTTGAAATTTTAGTATTTTTCTAAATTTGGAAAAGTCGATTTTTTTCAGTTTTAACGTAAATTTTAAAGTAAATTTTTGATGACTTTTCAGTTTTTTGAAATTTTTAAAGCCAACTTTCAACTTTCCGATTCTACTTCTCGGACAACACGAGAAATTAATTAGTCGATTACCAAAAATGCGATTGGTTGATTTTGTAGAATACAAATTAGATTCGATTTTTCCACTTCTAACGATTATTGCAAAATCAATTTTCGTTTTTATTTTTAAAAATTTGAAAATTCGAATTTCAAAAATTCGTATTTTCCACTTTTCGATTTTAAGGTTTATTGAAAAGTAGACTTTTGCAAGACTTTTCGGCTTTTTTAAAATTCAAAATTTCTATATTTCGGCTATTAGACATTTTCCAATTTTCAAAAAGTAGATTTTTACACATTTCGGCTTTGGACAATTATTGAAAACTCGGGTTTTGCAAAGTTTCGGCTTCGTCTTTTTTTTTCAAATTTAAAAAAGCCTATTTTACTTCTACTAGTCTACTTTTCCATTTTAACGGTTTATAGCGAATTGATAAGTTGACTTTGGACAATTATTCAATTTTTCATTTTTTTTTTTCAAAATTTGAAAAGTCCAACATTTTCCAAATTGGGAAAGCTCATATCCGACTGAAAAAATTCGAGTTGGTTTTTGACACTTTGTTTTTTTTTTTTTTTTATTGTAATTACTACTTTTCGGCTACTAGATATTTTCCAAATTTGCAAAAGTTGTTGTTTCCACTATTCAGTTCTAACGATTATAGAAAACTCGACTTTTGACGATTTGTCGACTTTCCTACTTTTTCCAAATTTCGGTTTTAACAAAGAAGGCCTTTGAGAACTTTCCGTCTCTTTGTTTTAAAAGTACACCCAGAGAAGGAATATGATCAACTCAAACATGATTTAAGAGCAAAATGTTATTTTTGGGTGGTGACCATGTAACATGGTTTTCGCAACCATGTTATTTTCTCGGAAATCATGTATTTGATTTCGGCAAGCAGGTTATATTTGACGAGAAAATAACATTTTAGTGGCAAACATGTTACATGGTCACCATACAAAAATAACATTTTGCTCTTGAAACATGTTTGAGGTGATCATATTCCTTCTCTGCGTGTAGACTTTTAAATATTTTCCACATTTGCAAAAGAAGATTTTTAAATTTTTTGCCTTTAAGAATTATTGAAAAGTCGACTTTGGACAATTTTTTTTTTTTTGGTGTTTTAAAAAGTCGAGTTTTCGACTTTCGAATTTTTGTTTTAAATTTGGAAAACCCCAATTTTTATACCCTCCATCATAGGATGGGGGTATATTAACTTTGTCATTCCGTTTGTAACACATCGAAATATTGCTCTAAGACCCCATAAAGTATATATATTCTGGGTCGTGGTGAAATTCTGAGTCGATCTAAGCATGTCCGTCCGTCCGTCCGTCCGTCTGTTGAAATCACGCTAACTTCCGAACGAAACAAGCTATCGACTTGAAACTTGGCAGAAGTAGTTGTTATCGATGTAGGTCGGATGGTATTGCAAATGGGCCATATCGGTCCACTTTTACGTATAGCCCCCATATAAAGGCACCCTCAGATTTGGCTTGTGGAGCCTCTAACAGAAGCATATTTCATCCGATCCGGCTGAAATTTGGTATATGGTGTTGGTATATGGTCTTTAACAACCATGCAAAAATTGGTCCACATCGGTCCATAATTATATATAGCCCCCATATAAACCGATCCCCCGATTTGGCTTGCGGAGCCTCAAAGAGAAGCAAATTTCATCCGATCCGGCTGAAATTCGGTACATGGTGTTGGTATATGGTCTCTAACAACCATGCAAAAATTGGTTCACATCGGTCCATAATTATATATAGCCCCCATATAAACCGATCCCCAGATTTGGCTTGCGGAGCCTCAAAGAGAACAAAATTTCATCCGATCCGGCTGAAATTTGGTACATGATGTTGGTATATGGTCTCTAACAACCGTGCAAAAATTGGTCCATATCGGTCCTTAATTATATATAGCCCCCATATAAACCGATCCCCAGATTGGCTTGTGGAGCCTCTAAGAGAAGCATATTTCATCCGATCTGGCTGAAATTTGGTACATGGTGTTGATATATGGTCTCTAATAATCATGCAAAAATTGGTCCACATCGGTCCTTAATTATATATAGACCCCATATAAACCGATCCCCAGATTTGGCTTGCGGAGCCTCAAAGAGGAGCAAATTGCATCCGATCCGTCTGAAATTTGGTACATGGTATTGGTATATGGTCTCTAACAAGCGTGCAAAAATTGGTCCACATCGGTCCATAATTATATATGGCGCCCATATAAACCGATCCCCAGATTTGGGTTGCGGAGCCTCAAAGAGAAGTAAATATCATCCGATCCGCCTGAAATTTGGTACATGATATTGGAATATGGTCTCTAACAACCATGCAAAAATTGGTCCACATCGGTCCATAATTATATATAGCCCCCATATAAACCGATCCCCAGATTTGGCTTGCGAAGTCTCCAAGAGAAGCAAATTTCATCCAATCCGGTTGTAATTTGGAACATGGTGTTAGTATATGATCTTTAACAACCGTGCCAGAATTGGTCCATATCGGTCCATAATTATATATGGCCCCCATATAAAACATTCTCCAGATTTGACCTCCGGAGCCTCTTGGAGGAGCAAAATTCATCCGATCCGGTTCAAATTAGGCACGTGGTGTTAGTATATGGTCGCTAACAACCATACCAAAATTGGTCCAATCACACAAAAATTGGTCCATATCGGTTCATAATCATGGTTGCCACTAGAGCCGAAAATAATCTACCAAAATTTTATTTCTATAGAAAATTTTGTCAAAATTTTATTTCTAGAGAAAATTTTGTTAAAATTTTATTTCTGTAGAAAATTTTGTCAAAATTTTTATTTCTATAGAAAATTTTGTGAAAATTTTATTTCTTAGAAAATTTTGTTAAAATTTTATTTCTGTAGAAAATTTTGTCAAAATTTTATGTCTACTTTGTCAAACTGATTTATATACGTATTGGATCGATCTTTTTTGATTTAATATATACCACGTATGGACTTACATACAATTTAGAAGACGGTGTTAGGAGGTTTTAAGATACCTTGGCATCGGCAAGCGTTACCGCAACTTAAGTAATTCGATTGTGGATGGCAGTGTTTAGATGAAGTTTCTACGCAATCCATGATGGAGGGTACATAAGCTTCGGCCTGGCCGAACTTACGGCCGTATATACTTGTTAGTTTTCAATTTTGCCGCTTTTGACGATTCCTTGACTTTTCGGATTTATCAAAAAGAGTTACTCACATTCTCATTTTAAGTCGACTTTAATGTTTAATCAATCGATTTCTGTCACTATAAAAAGTCAACAATTTAGACTTCGACTTTTTGAAAACGAGTAGACAAAATGTCGATTTTGTCGAATTTTGTGTCCCCAACAGGGAGTAGTGATTGTAACGAGAAAAAGTCGATTTTCGAGTTTTTATAAATATGGGAAAGGCGACTTTTTTCAAAATTTTAAAAGTCGTCTTCCCAATCAAATTTGGAAGGGTCTACTTTTACTCTTTTCGATTTTAACGATTACTGAAAAGTCGATGTTTGAGTTTCCGAGTTTCGACTTTTTCACCAAAAAAACAATTCCTCTTACAACGCAAGTTAGACTTTTCGACCTTTTTAAAGTTCAATTAGTCGATTTTGGTAACTATTAAAAATCGATTAGTCGATTATAACCAATATTAAAAGTGATTAGTCAGTTTTCAAAAAAAAAACAACGTAAACTTTGAAGATTAACAAAAAAGTCGATTTTAAAATCGAAATGTCGATTCTCGTCATTGTCATTGTGCTAAAAATAGAATAGGACACAACGCATGGATAAGAGAAAATTTCGCTAACCTTTCGACAAGGTAGTCGTAGCGAACCTAATGCTAATCGTTTTATCTCTACTGATCACCATATGACTGACATTTTAAGCATGTTACCATCGCCATAGATATCATCATACAACCACCTCAACTAATGCAGCGCATTACAAAATCATTTCATACTCATGGTTGTTAATCGATTGCTCTGTTTTTCTGCATCTTGATTCGCCGTTGCCATCAGTCCATCCTCAACAATAGCATCCAACAATGGTTACAAAGTTGACCAACGATTGTACGATTGTGTCGATCATTAAAAGTGGTTCATCCAAGAATAGTAGCCACAACAACAAAGATGTGAAACCAATTGTCTATCGATCAGAAACGTTTCACAGATCGCTCGTTTTCTCTTCCATCAGAATAAAAAAAAAAAAAAACAGGCAAATTACAATGATGGCCCCCTATTGAATATAATAACCTTCAACTGTCATCGCTGCAAAGTGAGGTGATGGACACTGTTTGGATATTGGTTTGGGTTTTTTGCACAGGTTTTTTTTTTTTTTTTTAAATTTTTGGACATCATTTTGGTCATCAGGGTACTATGTACAAAAGACAATTTTGTTTTGCTCCATTATTGCACTATTTGTGATTGGTAAATTTATTATCTGGACAACTGCAATAATAGAGAATGGGGAAAAAATAATGTTCTTTTATGGGTTATTATCACAATTAATTAGATGAAACATGGGACCAGTGGGAGATTGTTTGAATTCATACAGGAATAAAGTCGTAAGCATAATAATATACTAAGTTGAAACACCTGGTTATTATTCCATATTAGCAAAGCATAAGACCGAATAAGGATTGCAAAAATGTTCCTTATTAAGATTTCCAATCAAGCGTTATCACTGACTAAACAACAATATATACGGCCGAAAATTCGGCCAAGTTCTATTAATGACTGTCATCCACAATCGAATTACTTGGGCTGTGGTAACTTCTCATCATTGTCTTCTATATTGAAAGTTAGTCCATATGGATTGTATTTTAGAGTAATCAGGCAGATTATCTTCCTATACTCGTAAACCCTAAAAAAAACGCCTCTGTAACATATACTCCCAAACATATCCTGCTTCAAGCATATATATTTTCAGAATTTGTTGAAATAAAAAAATTTGTACTGTGCACACATGCCACCACAATTTTAACAGTATACCAATCCTTGAATGATTAATTAGATGAAACAAACAAAAATTAAATATGTTGCATCTTATTGAACGGAACCCTTACAGGCTCAACGGAGTCGTTACCGAACGAAACAAGCTATCGACTTGAAATTTGGCACAAGTAGTTGCTATTGATGTAGGTCGGATGGTATTACAAATGGGCCATATCGGTTCACTTTTATGTATAGCCCCCATATAAACGGACCCCCAAATTTGGCTTGAGAATCCTCTAAGAGAAGCAAATTTCATCCGATCCGGCTGAAATTTGGTACATGGCGTTAGTATATGGTCTCTAACAACCATGCAAAAATTGGTCCACATCGGTCAATAATTATATATAGCCCCCATATAAACCGATCCCCCGATTTGGCTTGCGGAGCCTCTAAGAGAAGCAAATTTCATCCGATCCGGCTGAAATTTGGTACATAGTGCAAAAATTTGTCGTAATCGGTCCATAATTATATATAGCCCCCATATAAACCAATCCCCAGATTTGATCTCCGGAGCCCCTTGGAAGAGCAAAATACATCCGATTCGGTTGAAAGTTGGTACGTGATGTTAGTAAATGGTATCGAACAACCATGCAGGAATTGGTTCATATCAGTCCATAATTATATATGGTTAGGTTAGGTTAAAGTGGCAGCCCGATTAAATTTCAGGCTCACTTAGACTATTCAGTCCATTGTGATACCACATTTAACTAAAAGTACCTATTACATATGGGCACTTCTAGTCTTAACCACTGAACCTTCTCTATTATTTACTTTTGTGGAACCAACCAGATTGCTCCAAAAACATTAACAAACTGCTTAAGTTAACGTTTTCCAGGTCAGCCAGTAATCTAAAGCTATATGCCCCTAAAATTTACTTACGCCTCACACAAAATGCAGGACACTCACACAAGAGGTATTTTATTGATTCCTTTTCCTCCGCATCATGACAGCTCATACAATAGTCATTATACTTCGCACCAATAGTTTTTGCAAAACCGCCTATCAGGCAGCGACCCGTTATAGCAGATATCAGGAGTGATATCTGGCGTCTCGAGAACACTAGCATATCTATTTAGTGTGCGGTTTAAGTTTAAATGGGGCCATATTTGCTTGGTGTCGTTACAACCCTTGCAATTCTCCCATCGAACATTTGCCATCATGACAGCCTTCTCACGCAGTAAGAGCTTGCAGGTAGCCAGAGGCATACCAACAGATTCTAGTTCCCCTGGAATATGTAAGGTAGTTCCTAGCCTTGCTAGCTCATCTGCTTCGCAGTTGCCCGGTATGTTACTATGGCCAGGCACCCATATTATGTGAATATTGTGCTGCTCAGCCATCTCATTGAGAGATTTGCGGCAGTCGATGGCCGTTTTCGAGTTGAGGAACATTGAGTCCAAGGATTTTATTGCAGGTTGACTGTCTGAGTATATATTAATCCCAACATTTTTCGGAACATTAGTTCTCAGCCAATTCGCCACCTCTCTTATTGCTGATATTTCAGCCTGAAAAACACTACAGTGATTAGGTAATATTTTCGCTATTCGAAGTTCCAGATCTTTAGAATATACTCCGAAACCCACTTGGCCATCCAATTTGGAGCCATCAGTGTAGAAATCTCTATATCTTTTATTCCCCGGGGTCCGTGTACAGCACGCCTCACTGTTGGGAATTAGAGTCTCAAACTTATTGTCGAAAAGTGGTCTCGCCAAAGTGTAATCCGTAACTTTTTCCGACCACAGCGATAGCTCGCGCAACCGCACAGCCGTTGTTGCAGCTGACTGTTTGGCCAAAATGTCTAAAGGCAATATATTAGGGGATAATTTAGGACTCAATACGTTGCTTGGATTTCAAAAATCTTTCAATAGTGTATTTTGCCGTTTTTGTAGTATTAATAAAAAAACAAGTGAAACAGCAGTCGCATCTAATCCTAAGAAAAGGCGCACATGCAAATCATATGAAGTCGATGTAAAGTTGGATGATCCTCAAAAAACCGGTATTGTAGAAAAATGTCATTTTAACCAAATTCCGTCATTTCACGTTGTTCATAACGTGAGTGTAGATGCCATGCATGACATTCTTGAGGGTGTGTGCCATTACGACTTAACCCAAGCAATATCGTATTTTATAAAAGAAAAAAAATATTTCTCTCTAAAAACTCTAAACAAACGCAAACGAACATTTGAATACGGTGAACTTGAGATCGGCAACATTGCTAAAGATATAACGAACCTGCATTTAAAGGACAAACACTTAAAAATGAGCGCTAGGGAAATGTTAACATTTGCAATGTATTTTCCTATAATGATTGGTGATTTAGTTCCGGAAGATGATCAAGTATGGTCTTTTCTGCATATTTTAATAGATATATTGAATACTATATTATGCTTCACGGTAAATCAATCGACCATTGATATGTTTAAGCAAAATGTTGAAAAACATAATGCTTTGTACATTAAATTATTTAAAGACAGTTTAAAACCGAAATTCCATTTATTGACCCATTACCACGAAGTAATGAATTTATGTGGACCAGTTAGAAACTTTTGGTGTTTTCCTTTCGAAGCTAAACACAAAAGTTTTAAGCAGTATGCCCGAACAATCACATCAAGAAGAAACATAACTTTGTCTATATTTCGAAAATATCAGTTTACATTTGCCAATTATCTTATGAAAGATTCCAAACACAAACAGCTCCATTGTTCGGAAAATCATGAGTCTACGTTAACTGCTGGAGACTTAGTGGAGGCATTTCTGCAGAAACCTATCACTAATATAAAATCATTTACCCAAGCAATTTATCAGAATATAACTTATAAATCAGGTTATTATGTTGTCACCAATGATATTGGTTACGAAGTATTCAAAATTAATAACATTATTATTGACGAGAACGAACCTTATTTATTCTGTCAAAAAATAAATTGCATTCATTTCAACCCTCATTTTAAAGCACATGAAATTGATGTGAAATCTATGGGTGAACTGAAGATCATACAAATAAAAAACTTAATCGGTCCACCAATTACTGTCATTGGAACCGCAGAGGGAAAGTTTATGCTTCGATTCAAAGAATATTTAAAATAAAAAACCATTTAAAAAAGTTAGTGTTAAAATAGGTGTTGCAATTTCAAGAAACTTCTCAACGTGAAATTAATTGATCCATTTTTTACCTGTTAGTATAAAAGGAATTTCATTTTATTTACAACATTTTACTTCCAAAATTTAGTTTGTTTTAACAAAATTAATCAAAAATACACATTTTTATTAATTCAAATTATTTTCTGCATTTTTATTAAAAAAAGTATCATGTCTGAATATTCATCAAGTGATAGCGATGCGGAAGTAACTTTCCTTTGTACAGAGAAGAACAAGATGTCTTCTGACGATGTTGAAAGAAGGAACGATTCTTATTTTATCTTGAAGGAGCTACTCACATATTGGGAAATGGAACACAAATGGGAAATTTTAAAAGGTAATTTGTTAAACACCCAGATTAAAATCTAAAATAATTAGATCTTTACAGAAGAAAAGATTACAGTTGACATTTTAAAAATCATGAATTTTCAACAATTGGAGGAATTAACAATGCCTTGGAGTTTGGGCGATAAATTTAAGTTTACAATTCATTTCCAAAGGTGGAGAGATGAGATAAAGTTACCTATTTCTCGTGGATATTTCTCTACCAATACCCGCGAGTCCCCATCGTTGTCACCAAGTTCTGCAAAAATAACGTATTCACAATCAACACTCGAATCTTCAGACACAGAAGATATACGAAATATTAGACTAACAGACATCCTAAAAGACCACAACAAAGGAAGGTTATTAATTGAAGCCTCATCGAATAAGGCAATGTTAACGGATGATGAGAGACAAACACTCATCCATTTAATTGTTCAATATTTCCAAAAAAAGGACCTCCAGATGTCGCTTACGACTAGCTACCAACTTGAAAATCAAATTTTAGAGATGTATCCAAAGGAAAAGTTGACATACTACCGTACCGAACGACGTGGGAAAATCTATGCCAAATTTCACAACTCTAAAAGACTTTCACGTTCCATTTTAAAGGAGAGAAGTACGGACATGGTAAAAGCTCGTGAAAGACAAATATCTAAAATTGAGTTTCGTAAGTTAATTAGTGTGTTGTCTAAATCATTTCGTTTAATTTCTATTATTTTTCCAGACCCAGAAGAGGACGCCCAAACTGTGATTAGAAAACTTAAATATGAGAAGTTAAATATAGACTTATTTTACTCCAAATGGGGCGCTTGTTCACAATTTCGCCTAAAACAAATTTTTGAAGAATGTCAGAATATTGGAGATATTTTAACAAAATGGCCCCAATATAAACGGAACGACGCATCTGTACTGGTATGTATATATTTATATTGTTGTTTGTTTTGATATTTATAGATTAACGACTTTCGCAGATAGATATTGACTTCGAACGAATCCATCCCAATCACGATAAAATTGAAAACTGGAATGAAAAGATTATGCGTATTTTTTTACTTTTAAAAAAATCCAATCATTTCAAGGACGACATACCAACAAAATTGATCAATTCTCTTAATAATGATGCAGCACAGAAAGGTAAACATTTTTTTTTTAATTATCGAACTTCATATCCAAAAATACTTAATATTTTAATTTCAGATCCTGATATGTTTGCAGTAAAAATATTGTGGTGTCTACATTATTATTTAATACCAACTGCCAGACGTGTTTCGAAAAATGAAGCGGGGAAAAAAATATCTGTGCGAATACAATCCAAGATTCTCAAAATTCATTTTTTTATACCGACACAACTATGCAAGCGCTAGAAAATTATTTGGACAACTTAAAGCAGAAAAAGGAAAACATTCAGCCATTTAGTTTAGGTGTTGGAAGTATCGAAACAAAAATAGAGCCTGTATTTGTATACATAGATGGAGCGTTTATAGAATGTGCAAATTTCTTGAAATCTGTAGACGTTTGCTTCAAAGTATTGCATGTCTTCAATTTGAAGTATCCAAATGCTTGTGAAAATTTTATGTCTTTTATTGAGAACTACCTATTCGAAATTAAAGGAAACACTAAGGATAATTCAAGATGCTCAATTCTCTTAGACGAACTTACCAAAATTGACAACATATAAGCATGTATCAATAAGATATTTCTATATTTATAGACCGTGACAAAGATTTTAAGTTTTTGAAGCTATAAATGTCACTAAAGATCAAAATCCCAATTTATTTTACATATACGTTTTTAATAATTATATTATACGTTTTTAATAATTATATTAATTGAATATTTCATTAATTTAATTATATTATTTGATTAAATATATATTAATTTAACCATACATGAATTAATTTTCATTTTGCTGTAAGAAAAACGTACTTTATATATTTGTAAGAACCAAAAACCTTAAAAATTCAAAATTTAAAATTAACATACACTTTTCATATAACATGCAATAATACATTCATGAATAAAACTAATACTCAAATGTAAACAAATGTGTTATTATATCCTATGTAACTTTTCCTACGCGTATTGAATATTAATCAATTCTGAATATTTTTATTAATTTCAGCTGAATTAATGAAAATATGTCTTCAACTTGAGGAAATGTTTCATATAGAATGTAGAAAGAAATGTTTTCTTCAAATTTTGTCACATTTCCGTAATGTCATCAAATTTGAAGAAATGTTTTGTACGTTATATATGAAACATTTCTTCAAGTTGAAGAAATATTTTCATTAATTTCGCTCTGATTAAAGAAAATATTTCATAGTTAGTTAGAAATTTCATCAATTTTGAAGAAATATTTTGTAAACAATTTATGAAATATTTCATCAAATTGAAGAAATAATTTGGTTCTAATGAAAATATTACATTAATCCAATGAAATTTCTTCAATGTTGATGAAATGTTTCATAAACAATAAATGAAATGTTTCATCAAATTGAAGAAATAATTTCAACAATTTGGCTCCAATGAAAATATTTCATTAATCCAATGAAATTTCTTCAATGTTGATGAAGTGTTTCATAAATTATATATGAAATGTTTCATCAAATTGAAGAAATAATTTCAACAATTTGGCTCCAATGAAAATATTTCATTAATCCAATGAAATTTCTTCAATGTTGATGAAGTGTTTCATAAATTATATATGAAATGTTTCATCAAATTGAAGAAATAATTTCAACAATTTGGCTCCAATGAAAATATTTCATAGATTCAATGAAGTTTCATCAAAGTTGATGACATGCTTCATACATAATGTATGAAATGTTTCATCAAATTGAAGAAACAATTTTACTTTGATGAAACATTTCATAGACATTATGAAAATTCATCAAAATTGAAGAAACATTTCATATATAATATATGAAACATTTCATCAAAATGAAGAAGTTTCATACATTATATGAAATGTGTCATATATTTTAAGAAATTTCTTCACAGTTTATAAGAATTTTTGATGAAAGTATACTTCAAATATGATGAAAAATCATCATTTTGAAGAAATTTCATAAATATTGATGAAGAGCTTCATAAATATTGATGAACAGCTTCCTCAATATTGATGAAGAGGTTCATCAGTTTTGATGAAGTAATGTCCAAATTGATGAAGGGCTGCATCAAAATTGATGACGATAACTTCATCAATTTCTAAGAAGATTTCTTCAATTTGATGAAATATTTCATATCTCCGGATTTTGATGAAACGCATTTCATAGAATTGATGAAAAAATCATTGGAGCCAAATTAAGGAATTTTTTCATCAACTTGATGAAGAAATTCTTCAATTTGAAGAAGGTTTTTTTTTCAGTGTAGATGCAGTATGAGATTAAGGGAATTTTTTCCTGTCTTGCTGAATGCACCTGAGATACACAAGCACGCCATACGCTGAACTTTGTCTAAACTTGTTGGCTGGTGAAGTACCGGCCACCAGACTACAACACCATATAGCAGGTCTAACCACTGCTGTGTATAGCCAATGCACAATTTTTGGTTTTAGTCCCCACTTTTTCCCTATTGCCTTTTTGCACGCGTATAAAGCTACCGTTGCTTTCCTCGCCCTTTCTTCTATATTAAGCTTAAGTTCAGCTTCCTGTCCAAAATAACGCCAAGGTATTTTGCACACTCACTAAAGGGAATTTCAATACCCCCTAAGGAAATGGGCCTAACCGTGGGAGTTTTGCGATCTTTGCAGTACATGACTAGTTCTGTCTTTTCAGGATTTACCCCAAGACCATTATCTTTCGCCCATTTCTAAGTCATCCGGAGGGCTCTCTGTATAATATCTCTAACTGTTGATGGGAATTTTCCCCTGACTGCTAGCGCCACATCATCTGCGTATGCCACCACTTGTATCCTTTCTTTTTCTAGGGAAACCAGATGGTCGTTTATAGCAACATTCCAAAAAAGAGGTGATAGAACTCCTCCTTGAGGAGTGTCTCTGTACACATTCCTTTCATTGTGTGGTTGAAATGCGTCTCTTCCTTAGAAGTTCGTCTAACAGCCTAAGTATACCTGGATCAACATTCAGAGTTGTCAGTCTATTTAATATCGAGCTCGGATGGACGTTATTGAACGCCCCTTCGATGTCTAGAAACGCCACGATTGTGTATTCTTTGACAGATAGTGAGCTTTCAATAAAGTTGACTAGTTCATGTAATGCGGTCTCAGTAGACCTGCCCTTCGAGTATGCATGTTGTCGTTTCGGCAGCAAACTTGAATCGACGCTAGTTCTAAGATAAATATCTATCATCCTCTCCAGAATCTTAAGTAGGAATGAGGATAAGCTGATTGGTCGGAAATCCTTCGCACTCGAGTGAGAGGCTTTTCCCGCTTTAGGTATGAAAACGACTTTTGTCTCCCTCCACTTTCCTGGAATATATGCTAAGTTGATACATCCTATTTATATCGCCGACAACCAGGGGATAATTCTGTCAGCCACCGTTTGTAACTCCGCCGGAGTTACTTGTTTATTATAAATTGTTATTGGATTAAATAATTCTAAGCTATATAAGTCCGGCTGAGTAAAAATAGAGAAAAATCAATAAATAAATCGGTTTACATGTTTTTTTCTGTGCAGTTAGCACACGGTTACCACAGTTGGTAGAATTCTACCAAAAATGGCAGATTTTTTACTGTTTGGTAGATCGGTAAAATTCTTTATATTTTGGTAGATTTTGCAATGTATTCCTCTCCACAAATTTTTCGATAGAAATAAAATCTTGACAAAATTATCTATGGAAATAAAATTTGACAAATTTATTTATAGAAATAAAATTGTGGACAACATTTTCTATAGAAATTAAATTTTGAAAAAATTTTCTATAGAAATAAAATTTTGACAAAATTTTCTATAGAATTAACATTTTGTAAAAATTTTCTATAGAAATAAAATTTTGACAAAATTTTCTATAGGAATAAAATTTTGACAAAATTTTCTATAGAAACACAATTTTGAAAAAATTTTCTATAGAAATAAAATTTTGACAAAATTTTTTATGGAAGTACAATTTTGAAAAAAAATAAAATGTTGACAAAATTTTTTATGGAAATAAAAATTTGACAAAATTTTCTATAGAACTAAAACTTTGACAAAATTTTCCATAGAAATACAATTTTGATAAAATTTTCTGTAGAAATAAAATTTTGTCAAAATTTTCTATAGAAATAAAATTTTGGATAAAACTTTCTATAGAAATAAAATTTTGACAAAATTTTCTATAGAAATAAAAATTTAACAAAATGTTCTATAGAAATAAAAATTTGAACAAAATTTTCTTAGAAATAAAATTTTGACAAAAATTTCTATAGAAACAAAATGTTGACAAAATTTTCTATAGAAATAAAATTTTGACAAAATTTTCTATAAAAATAAACTGTTGACAAAGTTTTCTATAGAAATAAAATTTTGACAAAATTTTCTATAGAAATAAAATTTTGTTGTTTTTATACCCTCCACCACTACTGTGGTACAGGGTATAATAAGTTTGTGCATTTGTATGTAACGCCAACCTTTTAGTATACGGATCGGCTTAGAATTAAATTCTGAGTCGATTTAGCGATGTCCGTCTGTCTGTCTGTCCGTCTGTCTGTCCGTCTGTCTGTCCGTCTGTCTGTCCGTCTGTCTGTCTGTCTGTCTGTTGATGTATTTTTGTGTGCAAAGTACAGCTCGCAGTTTTAGTCCGATTGTCCTAAAATTTGGTATAGGGTCCTGTTTCGGCTCAAAGACGATCCCTATTGATTTTGGAAAAAATCGGTTCAGATTTAGATATAGCTGCCATATATATTTTTCACCGATCTGGTAATAATTGGCGTGTATATCAACCGATCTTCCTCAAATTCCGTACATCCGAATATTTTATGAGTCTCGAAAAACTTGCAAAATATCAGCAAAATCGGTTCAGAGTTAGATAAAGCTCCCATATATAGCTTTCGCCCGATTTACACTCATTTGCCCACAGAGGCCAATTTTTTGCTCCGATTTAGTTGAAATTTTGCATAGGGAGTAGAGTTAGCGTTGTAACTATGCGTGCCAAATTTGCTTGAAATCGGTTCAGATTTGGATATATCTCCCATATAAAGCTTTCGCCCGATTTACACTCATATGACCACAGAGGCCAATTTTTAACTCCGATTTAGTTGAAATTTTGCACAGGGAGTAGAATTAGCATTGTAGCTATGCGTGCCAAATTTGGTTGAAATCGGTTCAGATTTAGATATAGCTCCCATATATATGTTTCTCTGATTTCGACAAAAATGGTCAAAATACCAACATTTTCCTTGTAAAATCGCCACTGCTTAGTCGACAAGTTGTAAAAATGACTCTAATTTTCCTAAACTTCTAATACATATATATCGAGCGATAAATCATAAATAAACTTTTTCGAAGTTTCCTTAAAATTGCTTCAGATTTAAACGATTCCCATATTTTTTTTACTAACATTGTGTTCCACCCTAGTGCATTAGCCGACTTAAATTTTGAGTCTATAGATTTTGTAGAAGTCTATCAAATTCTGTCCAGATCGAGTGATATTTAAATGTATGTATTTGGGACAAACCTTTATACATAGCCCCCAACACATTTGACGGATGTGATATGGTATCGAAAATTTAGATCTACAAAGTGGTGCAGGGTATAATATAGTCGGCCCCGCCCGACTTTAGACTTTCCTTACTGTTTTTTTTTTATTTCAGCTTAAAACCATACATTGACTAAACTACAAGTGTGGCTTAACCAATAGACGAAAAGAATGTTTGTCAAATTTATTTGGGAGATGGTTGGATGGACGCACGTTTCGGAATTACCACATTCCTCATCAGCATCCTCTACTTGCAGCAAAACTATCAACCAAAATTTTCTATAGAAATAAAATTTTGACAAAATTTTCTATAGAAATACAATTTTGACAAAATTTTTTATTTACTACAGAAGATTTTTTTGTTTGGTAGTTTTTTTGGTAGAATTTTCTTCAAATTTTGGTAAATTATTTTAAAATAGGTCGTCCAGAAATCCATCACCCGCTTACACTGATAGTAACCTTAGCTTAGCCCTATGTATATATGTTGATCTTTCAATATTTTCACCATCACAATGTTTCTCTTCTGGAAGCATGATCCCGGATGAGATTGATAAAAGCGTTCGTATTTTAATCCTATTACATAATTTCAGCATATAACAGATTTATTTAATTTATGTAAGTATTTTCCAATAATGCATAATAATTTAAATCGATTTTACAAAATGTAACCGAAGATCAAAACGGAAGTAATCTCAATTTAAGCATATGCGAGTATACTTCGATAAAACCCATACTCGTTATCAAGTCGATGTGAAATAGCGAACTTAATTACGAATGCTTGTTTCATAGATAGAACTGTCAGATTATTGGCAAACAATTACAAAGTAGACTCAATTCAATTTATATCGGAACAAATGTCAGTTTCAAACAACATCACATTAACAGGCGATGAAATATCAGAACGTCAATGTTATCTGGGGGGCTACCATATTAAATGGAAGAAAATTGTAACTACCACCCACCGAGAATATTACACATCCCCTTAATCGATAGAATTGATTTAGCCAAATCGATTACATAAATTAAATATATGTACATGAATTTATTTATATTTGTTGCTGAAGTGTTCATACACAGAAAAAAATATCACCAAGATATTTCCAATTAAAAAGTTAATTGAAGTTGAAAATTTTTTCAATTAATAAATTAATTGATACAATTAACTTTTTAATCATGATAGAAACATTAAGTTAAATAAGTCAATGATTGAAATTTTTTAAATTTTTTATTAAAAAATTAATTGATACAATTAACTTTTTAATCAAATTCGGAAGACTAATTCCCTTTCACTACCGAAATAAACCTAATGTTAAAAACTTTAATTTTTCTTCTGTTGTTAGTTGAACTAACAGCATGTAGAACAAAAATTGCCATTTTGAAAACCTACTTCAAATACTTCAAGAGCTATATGAGCTTGTTTTGAAAATTTGATTCTTGAATTGTGACCAAGTGGCCTTACGGAAATAAGCGCTATTTGGCCTATAATGTCCTTCAAAGTGTGAGCAAAAATACAAAAAAGAACCCGAAAAAGTGTCAGCTATAGTTTTGGTATGAATGTCCATTTACTAGAAACATACAGTAGAAAAATTGTCACAAATTTACGTATTTTTCGTTTATTTCTAAAGAAGTTTACAAAAATGTATTTTGGACCTCACCAATATGGAAAATATTTATAGGTTATTTAGATTACTTTAAAATAACATCGAGAAATAAATCAAAACTAAGTGGAAAAATAGAATTTTGTGTCTTTTTCGAATGTCCTTCAAAGCGGACTACCGATGAAAGGGTTAAAAAAAAGTGCTGATTTTTTTTTAAATTTTTAATTAAAAATGTATTTCAAACAATCATTTGTTAATCCAAATAAAAACTCTAAGCCAATTCAGAAAGTAATTAAAAATAGTTACCTTTTTTAATTGATAAATTAATTGAGTTTTGCAATCAACATCAATTAAATTTTTAATTGAATCAATTAAAAAATTAATTGAAATTTGCTGAAAAAATCAATTAATTTTTTAATCAAGAATTTTTTCTATGCCCAATTAAAACTGTGATTGATACTATCATTTTCGTGATTGAAGACATTTCAATTAAAAAATTAATTGGATCAATTAATTTGGTGATTGAATCAGAAAATTTTTTTTTTGTGTGTATTAATTAAAGCAAACAATTGATTAGCTCGTTGGCTGGTTGAACGTATAGCGGAATGTGAATGAATGATCTATGGCGCATGTGCAACTCAACAAAACAATTGTTCTTATACACTTGTTCAACTTCTGTTTTGTTCTTCCCCAAAGGGGAGCATTAATTAAAACATTTTCATTTTGTAATGAAATCAAATTAAATCGCTTTCAATTGTCACATACAGAGAGAACGAGAGGGAGAGAAAAATCAATATGTAATTGCTATACCATTGAATTTACATTCATTTATAAATCGGAAATGTTTTTGTAATGCAGTGCAGTAATTGCATGGTACATTAGCAAAGTATTTAATTTAACTGCATCTACTTTAGTTCTATCCTTTATTATTATGGTTCGTCGGTTTTGGCTCTAGTCTGGGTGACTTTAAGGTGACTCTTTTCAAGAGTCGCCAGGCCTATCCCATGTTGACCTTTGAGCTATTAGGCCAATACCAAATCAGGTGCGAAATTGACATTTATTGTTTTATTCTAAAAAAACAAATCTACGCTCGTTGGATGGGTCCATCGATATTACGGGCCTCAAATCGAAACAATCGAATCAATGAATCACAAATATAAAATAATAAATTATTTTAATTAAAATAGCATCACATAAGACGAAGTAATAAATTTCACAAACGGCCTAGGGGTAAGACAAGAAAAAATATAACATCTGAATATAAATAGAGAAATAAACTTGCAATAGCAAATACCAAAAAAAAACTACAAAGCACAGTGTTACGAAATTTCAATAAAAATTTTTAAACAGTTTCGCAGGGCAAAACTGAGTCAACACAAATAGAGAGGAAACAAAGCTACTCTTATCGGGAAGAAGGAAGTACCTAAGAGCTAACGTCTATTGAGCGATTCGATACCCATGAATTATCGAAACTACGCGATTATTGATAGGTTAGGTTAGGTTAGGTTATGTGGCAGCCCGATGTATCAGGCTCACTTAGACTATTCAGTCCATTGTGATACCACAGTGGTGAACTTCTCTCTTATCACTGAGTGCTGCCCGATTCCATGTTAAACTCAATGACAAGGGACCTCCTTTTTATAGCCGAGTCCGAACGGCGTTCCACATTCTAGTGAAACCACTTAGAGAAGCTTTGAAACCCTCAGAAATGTCACCAGCATTACTGAGGTGGGATAATCCACCGCTGAAAAACTTTTTGGTGTTCGGTCGTAGCAGGAATCGAACCCACGACCTTGTGTATGCAAGGCGGGCATGCTAACCATTGCACCACGGTGGCTCCCACGCGATTATTGATGTTGATCTGTAGTTCTTCATGTCCTCCAAAAGAACATAAAGAGAATGTAATCGCAACACTTAGAGAACTCAAGACACTAAAGGGTGATACGGTCAAAATTTGGTCAATATAAACTTAACGTATTTCTTTCAATTTTGCATTTAAAAAAAACAGAACACCCCTCATTTTGAAGGTGTGTGTGTGTAGAATGTTGCTCCTATTTTGATTTTGGAATTCACTCTTCAGTTGTCAAAATGCCGTCCAAGCAAGAAGAGCAGCGTATCAAAATTTTGCTCGCGCATCGCGAAAATCCGAGCTACTCGCACGCAAAGCTGGCAAAATCGCTAAAAGTTGCCAAATCAACCGTTACAAATGTAATTAAAGTGTTTGGGGAACGTTTGTCGACAGCCAGGAAGTCTGGATCGGGGGGAAATCGAAAACCGGAAGCCGCTGAGACGACAAAGAGAGTTGCCGGTAGTTTCAAGCGAAACCCTAACCTCTCTCTCCGAGATGCCGCAAATAAGCTGGGTGTATCGTCTACAACCGTGCATCGAGCCAAAAAACGAGCCGGACTATCGACTTACAAGAAGGTAGTGACTCCAAATCGCGATGATAAACAAAATACGACGGCCAAAGCGCGATCCCGGAGGCTGTAC
Organism: Haematobia irritans; assembly: GCF_050003625.1. Taxonomy (NCBI): domain Eukaryota; kingdom Metazoa; phylum Arthropoda; class Insecta; order Diptera; family Muscidae; genus Haematobia; species Haematobia irritans. The sequence goes on along the minus strand of NC_134398.1, from coordinate 155,503,581 downwards.
ACGACGATGCTGACGAAGTTTAACTGCGTGGTAATGGACGACGAAACCTACGTCAAAGCCGACTACAAGCAGCTTCCGGGACAGGCGTTTTATACGGCAAAAGGAAGGGGAAAGGTAGCAGATATTTTCAAGCACATAAAACTGTCAAAGTTCGCAAAGAAATATCTGGTCTGGCAAGCCATCTGTACCTGTGGCTTGAAAAGCAGCATTTTCATAGCTCCGGGACTGTCAACCAAGAAATTTACGTGAAAGAGTGTTTGAATAAACTGAAGAAACACGGTTGTTCCGTACTGTTTTGGCCGGATTTGGCATCTTGCCATTACGGTAAAAAGGCCATGGAGTGGTACGCCGCCAACAACGTGCAGGTGGTTCCCAAGGACAAGAACCCTCCCAACACGCAAGAGCTCCGCCCAATTGAGAAATACTGGGCTATTGTCAAGCGGAACCTAAAGAAGACAAAAAAACTGCTAAGGACGAGCAGCAGTTCAAGGCAAACTGGCTTTCTGCGGCGAAGAAGGTGGACAAGGTGGCTGTACAAAATCTGATGGCAGGTGTCAAGCGTGAGGCCCGGCAATTCGGATTTGGAAAAGCGAAAGCCTAACTGAATATTTTTCCTAAATTTTATACTAATTGAACTTGAAAAAAAAAAATTTAATTTGATTTTTTAAATAAACGATTTCAGCGATTTACACGCGTTTTCCCTTGACCAAATTTTGAGCGTATCACTCTTTACGAGATCGATAAGATGGCCGTGAAGGTCAGCCATAGCATCGCGAAATTAAAATCCAAAACGTAGAAACTGTAAAGACGAAATATGCAAAGATCCTTTGAGAAGGAATTGCAATTTAAGATAATTAACAAGGTTTTCCTTGATTGCTGAGGACCTACAGTTACGGCTGCCCGGTAGTTAAGGTAAATGAAATGTAGTGTGTAAGACGAGGATTATACTTCGCTGACGAAGCGGGGAGGAAGATTGACTGTCGAAGATAATACTTCTCAGATGATGGGAGGGGAAGTTTGTCTGACAAATATAATACTTCGCAGGCGGTGTGAGCTACGCAAAATTGACACAACCTCTGCAGAGGTTGTGTCAATTTTGTTTGGGGATGAGGTTTGCTGCACCAACTTTAATATAGCGATCGCCAACCACAACAGCTGACTGCCCAACTGATCATTGCCTCTCAATTCGAATAGATGGCGCTATGGCTTATCTTCCTTTACATTACATTAAAAATATTATTTCAAAGTAAACTTTAATCAATTTTCTTTTAATTTAAATAAATCAGGAATTCAATAAGATAACTTATACAAATTATTCTTCAATAACATAATACTATTTATAACCTAAAAATATTCATCTTGCGACTTCTCGGCAGTGATTCATGCAAGCCATTGTCGTGTCGCATTCGGTTTGTCGTCCCTTTCTACTCTTGTTTACAGTCGATGGTTCCATCTCCTTTATTGTACCTCGGCCAGACTAGAGTCTCTGCGTATCAAAGGCAAATTTATCGACTAAGACGGTGGGGATCGCTATGTCGTCCCTTTCTACTTTTGTTTACAGTCGAGGGTTCGACGGCCGACGGATGGCCGTGTACGCAACAACATAAACTAAAAATATTCATCTTGCGACTTGTCGGCAGTGATACTTGCAAGCCATTGTCGTGTCGCGTTCGGTTTGTCGTCCCTTTCTACTCTTGTTTACAGTCGAGGGTTCCATCTCCTTTATTGTACCTCGGCCAACTAGTGTCCTCGGTATGTCTCCGCGTATCAAAGGCAAATTTATCGACTAAGACGGTGGGGATCGCTATGTCACGGATGGCCGTGTACGCGACGAGCTTATTGTCGTCCTCTCTGACGAGACAGAGTCATAACTTGGGCTCTTAATGGAATCACTATCCAACAAACGGCATTCACCCGTGCCCCTTCTACGCGGGGCATCATGCGTGAGTTGACATTTCGTTCACCCTCTTGAAATTTGTCGGCCTACAGTCCAATGCGGGATAAGTATATATATAAGTATATATAGTAGTCCACGCCGGGACGAACAACTGTTCAGTCAAAGCTCTCTCATAGCAGTGATACCCAGTACAATTCCGCTCGGTGCTCGTAAATCTCACACTACCAAGCAGACGAGCTGGCGGTGTCGGTGAGGGGTTGGTATAGGTAGCGGTACCATTGTATGTAGTACTGATAACGAGCCTTCATCTATATTATTTCTCACATTGCCAGATTAAAAACATGCTTTTGTTGCTCGTGGAACCGGGGTCTGCTTCCTCATTCTACACAGTGTTGGTGGTGTTCGCATTTTCGGGCTTTGTGTTCTGTAAAGTGGTGGAAGCGTATCACGATGCTTTGGTGACGTTTTGACTTGGCGGGAGGTTGCTGTGGCACCGGCTTATTTGCGGTGGTAGGGAGGTTGCTTCGGATCATATTGACGATCACATTGAACAAATTGCTTCGGAGCGCTGTGGTTTTCTGTTGGGTTTGATTGGATTTCTTTAGTTGTCGATTGTTCTTTTTTACCTGCGCGTGCTCTAGAGTGGCGGTCGCCCCTTCTGCGTCTAGCAATGTAGTCCGCCTTACCCCGTTATTTTTGCACTCGTATTTTTGCAATGTCTGAGGAAGATAGTACTTCGCTAATGAAGAAGGATGGGTGTTGTGCCAGATTATACTTCGCTGTCAAAAGAGGAAGAGTGTGTCTTACAGAGATGATACTTCGCCGGCTAAAAGGGAGATGGAATGTGTCCAACGATTTGACTGTCCAAAATTATACTTCGCTAATGTCTAAGGAAGATAGCACTTCGCAAAATTAAGATGGAGGTGGATTGTGTCAGACACAGATTATACCTCGCTGTCGAAGGGGGAGAGTGTGTCTAACAAAATTTATACGTCGCTAAGGAGGCGATGTCGAACGAAAATTGTACTTCGCTAGTAAAGAGGAGAGAAGGAATTTGACTGCCGAAAATTATATTTCTCTGGTGGGGGAGGAAGTAGGAAGTTGGAAGGTTTTATTTCGATGTTAGGGGTTGGAGGGAGGTGAAGATTATAGTTCGCTGGAAAATCCTCTTCAGAAGTTGATCTGAAGTGATCATCTTCAGAGGAAGGGTTAATTTTTTGAGACTCTGTACTAATTAAAATCTGGTCTTACCCTCTTGGTGATCGCCAACCATCTGCCCAGTCCAGCTACTCCTTTTTCCTTGCCATTTTTTGACTCACACGCATCACACATTTGTTGTCATAAGCAGCTGACTATCCAACAGGTCATTGCCTCTCAATTCCAATAGATGGCGCTATCATATCTTCGTTTCCGTTACACTCAAAATTTAACATCAAATGAATCTCAATTCTATTTTCTTTTAAATAAAACAAAACAATAATTCAATACGATAAATTTAACAAATTATTCTTCAATAATACTATTTATTAATTAATAGTATTGGAAAAACCTACATGACAAAAACAGGCCGTCTGGCGACTTTTGCCATCACACTACCCATCCTCTTCAACAACGTTTGTTGACACTGACCTTCACGCAGCACCTTCATTCCTCCCCTCGCTTCTTCTGGGGACTATCAATCACAGATTGCATGGACGCATGGACTATCAATCACAGATTGCATGAAGCTCTGTAACATCTATTTCAATTTCCGACTTCTCGGCAGTGATAATTGGAACCTTTTTTCTTGTAGCAGACAAGCTGGCGGTGTCGGTGGGATGAGGGCTTGGTACCGCTGCGGAGAGAGATACGCTCTGTACAACCTATATTCCTCGTTCTACTTTCATTATTCATTAATTTTTTAGGATGTTGGTTCTCGAAACCTAAACCCACGAATCTTCTGTCTCCATCCTACTATTATCTGTCGCTACGAAATTTGTCAGCCTACAGTACAAGGTGGGGAAGTAGGTACAGTAGTCCGCTCGGGTTTGTAACTCTCACACTACCAAGTCTCCATCTGTATTATTTGTCACATAGCCGGATAATAACGCGCTTTCTTTGCTCGGGAACCCGGGGTCTGGTCCCTCATTCTACACAGTATTGGTGCTGCCGTTGGATGCGCGATAAGCCCACAGTTAGCAGCAGAGTCATCGATTAGGGTGATAGGGTTCGGTATGTCTAGTAATGTCGTGTACGCGACGAGTTTGTTGTCGTCGAATCTCGCGAGACAGATGATTTGTCGGCTTACAGTCCAAGGCAGGGAAAGTAGATACAGTAGTATACGCCGGGACGAACAAACATTCAGTCAGCGTTCTCTCATAGCAGAGATATCCAGTGCAATGCCGCTCGGTGTTCGTAACTCTCACTCTACTAAGCATCAATATGTATTTTTTTTTAATTTTGTCTGGAGAATAACGTACTTTTATTGCTCGGGGACCCGGGTCCCGGGTTGCATTTTCATATTGAACAAATTGTTTCGATGGTCCTATGCTTTCGATTGGGTTTGTTTGGGTTTCTTAGGTTGTCGGTTGTTCCTTCTATCTTGTCGGGCTCTATGAGGGGCGGGCACCTGTATTGGTTAGTCCGCCTGACCCTGGTATTTTCGCACTAGTAGCACGCTTCGAACTGCCTTCCATTCCCGTATCTTCCCTTGGGTAGCGGTTGGGTGACCTCTGGTGTTGCATGCGTAATAAGCCCACAGTTAGAAGCTCAATTGACATCAGATTCATAATGTATTGAAACTCCCCCGCAAATGACAGTGGTGTTGGAAACTTGAAGGAAATCAAGCACTTGTAGGATATCCTCGAAATTGGTTTATTTTGTGGTCTTTACTATTTAGGAATCGGCCAGTACAAATTTCAACGTGTCAGGGTGGTATTTGATATTATTCGCATCAAAGCCACAGTTATCGATCAGAGGTTCGGTATGTCTACTGATGGACGTGTACGCGACGAGAGTGTCGTTGTTTCTGGCGAGACGAATGACGCCTTCTCTGCGAGGAATCATGCGTGCGTTTACATTTCATTCGGCCTCTTGATACATCTGTGGAAGTCGTCTCTACTAAGCATCCATATGTATTTGTTGTAATTTTGTCTGGAGAATAACGTAGTTTCATTGCTCAGGGATCCGGGTCCGGGGTTGTTTCGATTGGCCGAATTGTTTCGATGGCCCTATGCTTTCGATTGGGTTTGTTTGGGTTTCTTAGGTTGTCGGTTGTTCCTTTTATCTTGTCGTGCTCTATGAGGGCGGGCACCTGTACTGGTTAGTCCGCCTGACCCTGGTATTTTCGCACTCGTAGCACGTTTTGAACTGCCTTCCATTCCGGTATCTTCCCTTGAGTAGCGGTTGGGTGACCCCTGGTGTTGCATGCGTAATAAGCCCACAGTTAGAAGCTTCATTAACATCAGATTCATAATGTATTGAAACTCCCCCGCAAATGATAGTGGTGTTGGAAACTTGAAGGAAATCAAGCACTTGTAGGATATCCTCGTTAAGTTCCTTCATCATTGATAGCGTACGGGATGTTTTAGTATTTCCAATGGTTATGTCGAAATTGGTTTATTTTGTGGTCTTTACTATTTAGGAATCGGCCAGTACTACCTTCAACGTGTCATAACCAACATAATGTCGCTCTGTGTTCGTAACTCTCACACTACCAAACCTCCATCTGTATTTCGTTGATCGGGGACCAGGGATCTGCTCCCTCATTCTTCGCCGTGATGTAGTATTAGCATTTCAAGGCTTTGATCTCCTTCTTAGGCGGAGGCGTAACTCCTATTCGATGCTTTGGTGCCGTTTTGACTTAGCGCAATGGGCGGGATATGTCATCGTCATCTGAAATGTCTGATATTGAGATAAGTTGTTGTGGCACCGGCTTATTTACGGCTGTGGGTATGTTTCATCGGGTCACCTTGACGGTTATATTGAACAAGTTGCTTCGAGTCGCTATGTTTTCGGTTGACTTTGTTTGGTTTTCTTAGGTTGTTCTTTTTACGTTGTCGGGCTCTATGAGGGTCGGGCGCCTCTTCTGGGTCGAACAATTTAGTGTGCCTGATCCTGGTATTTTCGCACTAGTAGTTTTTACGAGCACCATCTGTATTATTTGCTTGGAGAATAACGTGTTTTCGCTTCTCGGAGACCTGGAGTCTGTTCCCTCATTCTATGTCGTGTTACATTTAAACTTTAACTTTAAAGGAAACTTTATTCAATTATAAGAAAATTAAAAAAAAAAAATAATAATAATAATTTAAAAAGATAACTTAAAAACAATTATTATTATTCGTTTGTTATTGTTTGATAGTTACGACCTAATTTAATTGGTTTTGCACTACTGTTCCATTTCAATGAGAGCACACCTTAAATGAACCAATACAAAAGCATTATTCGCAGAAACAAAAACATAATAAAATCAAGATACAATCGTAAATTCCAAAAACAAACAAAAACCGTTACTAGGATTATTGTTATTAATAACTATTTGCACACATACAATGGCATATACATACATACATAGACAAAAACCACAAAAATACTCGAACATACTCGTATTACATTCCCAAATAGTATCAAACAGATGAACAATTCAATTGTAATGTCGATACTGATACTACCGTTGGGTTGATAGGGATATCCTATCAACACAAAACAGAGTCATTAAATAGGCAGAGATTGTAGTACTGGCAAATTTTATTAACTACTGTTAATTTAATGCTAACAATTTGGTGCAAACTTGCTTCGAATATGGAGTTATCTTTAGAAACACTTCTTAGTTTTGTAGAAGCAACCAAGAGTTCTTCAAAGTTGATTGGTCGGTCAGGAGCTGAAGAAATGAATATTATCATATGGGAAACTGGTATGAATAAGTTATCCTAGTCTTATATGACAACCCTATTGTTGAGGTTAATTCCTATTGCTCCCGAACGAGTGTTGGAGGTATCTTGTAAACAAATTATAATGGCAGTGATTGTTTGCATTGTCTTTTACTGCTTCTGTTACTGATTTGGATGCTACTACTTGTGGTGGTATTGCCTTTGATATCTATATTAACATCAACAGGAACCAAACATTCTCCTATGGTATGGTATTCCTTTGTTTGATGTTTCATCTGTTTAGGTTTTTTTGAGGCATTGATTGCAAGCCATCTACTACAAAACATTTGTAAACAATAGAATCATATTTGGCTATAAGACTGAACCTTGAAGCGTTTGTAGCAACCAAACAGTTTGTTAGCTATTTGATTCACCTATAACCAAACCTTTTTATTACATCAAACATGGAGACAACAAACCCTTTTGCTGGATTTCTTAAAAAGGAAAACATTTTTTGCCTTCAACTATATTTCCATAATATGATGGTTGGAAGATTGTTTTATAATCGACGCGTAAAGAAATCTTCCGTCTGTCACTGCTTTAATTGCCGCCGAAGTCTAGAGGATTCAAAGGTTTCAAACACCCAGAGAAAGAATATAGTCATCCTAAAAATGTTTCAAGAGCATAATGTTACGTTTTCACGGAGAACATACAACATATTAGTTTTTTTATACCCTCCACCATAGGATGGTGATACCCCCCAACTTTGTCATTCCGTTTGGAACACATCGAAATATTGCTCTAAGACACCATAAAGTATATTCTGGGTCGTGGTGAAATTCTGAGGCGATCTAAGCATGTCCGTCCGTCTGTTGAAATCACGCTAACTTCCGAACGAAACAAGCTATCGACTTCAACCAACCATGCAAAAATTGGTCCATATCGGTCCATAATTATATATAGCCCCCATATAAACCGATCCCCACATTTGACCTACGGAGCCTCTTAGAGGAGCCAAATTCACCCGATCCGGTTGAAATTTGGTACGTGGTGTTAGTATATGGTCTCTAACAATCATGCACAAATTGGTCCATATCGGTTCATAATTATATATAGCCCCCATATACACCGATCCCCAGATTTGGTTTGCGGATCCTCTAGGAGAAGCAAATTTAATACGATCCGGCTGAAATTTGGTACATGGTATTAATATATGGTCTCTAACAACCATGCAAAAATTGGTTCAAATCGGTCCATAATTATATATAGCCCCCATATAAACCGATCCCCAGATTTGACCTCCGGAGCCTCTTAGAGGAGCAAAATTCATCTGATCCGGTTGAAATTTGGTACGTAGTGTTGCAAAAATTGGTCCATATCGATCCATAATTATATATAGCCCCCATATAAACCGATCCCCCGATTTGACCTCCGGAGCCTCTTAGAGGAGCAAAATTCATCCGATCCGGTTGAAATTTGGTACGTGGTGTTAGTATATGGTCTCTAACAACCATGCAAGAATTGGTCCATATCAGTCCATAAACATATATATAGCCCCCATATAAACCGATCCCCAGATTTGACCTCCGGTGCCTTTTGGAGAAGCAAAATTCATCCGATCTGGTTGAAATTTGGTACGTGGTGGTAGTATATGATATTTAACAACTATGCCAAAAGTGGTCCATATCAGTCCATAATCATATATAGCGCCCATATAAACCGATCCCGAGATTTGATTTTGGAGCCTCTTGGAGGAGCAAATTTCATCCGAGTGAGTTGAAATTTGGTACATTGTGCTAGTATATGGCCGTTAACCTATACATAACTTTTTTGTCTAATATATACCACGTATGGAATTTAGAAAACGATGTGAAGAAGTTTTAAGATACCACAACCCAAGTAATTCGATTGTGAATGACAGTCTTTCGTAGAAGTTTCTACGCAATCCATGGTGGAGGGTACATAAGATTCGGCCTGTTGAAGTTATTTTAGGTCAAACGTTTCAGACAAGCGTTAGAATACATTAGAAATCATAAATAATAAAAATTTTGTTTAAATGCAAAATATCACAATTGTTTTTAATGCACATCCAAAATACTTCATTTTACCTTAGGTCCATGATGTGATGTCTAAGGTGGTATACACACCGATATTTGAATTCAAATGTGCCTATTATTTAGATATAACCTTCGTCCAGACCAAATCAGAGACATGGTTTAGATTATTTTTTATTTCATAACTAAGTTCACACAATTTTTACCAAAATGGTTTCTCTAGGGGTATATGTTACACAACAATGCTTGAATAACCAAATAAAAACTTGGCATTATACATATCAGCCATTATTCTCTCCCAAATATCTTAATATTGATTCAACAAAAATACAATAATTTTTATTTTTTTTTTTTTTTCAATATAACAAATAGAGAGATCTGACCTTGTAGCTTCCTTAAATGGACCTGCATATTTTTCTCCACTTAAAAATTCAAAACAATTAAAATGGTAAACATATCGCGCGACATTCTCAAACGATGGCAACGAATAAATCCTAATCGTTATGGAAGAACAAAAGAACGGCTTTTTAAGACAAAAAACAACACACACACGCATACAACATTAACAATATTGTCTATTGTTTTATAGCCCAGTTTTAAATGTATCACTTATATTATCAATGGTTTATTCTTTTTGGGGTGATGGGATTTTTTAACATCAAAAGTTGTCAACAAAAAAATGTGTATTTTCTGTTTGATTTATACGGTCGACTTAAGGTTTATTTTTTTTTTAATTAAAATGTTACTTGTTCTCAAGACCTCTGGTCTCCAAAAATAATTCATTTGGGTGTTTTCAAAGTAAATCAACCTGGAGCATAGGTTGATTTATTGGTGAGAGAAGTTAACCAATGTGGTATCACAATGGACTCTATAGTCTAAATGAGCTTGAAATATCGGACTGCCACTAAGCCGAACCTAGTTGATAATCAATACTCTTCACAATATACTAACCACCTTACGGTATTGTAATATTCTTTTTTAATTATAAAACCCATTCAGATTTTCTAACACACCAATGACATACTCCCTTTTTGATTGGGACGTTTCACAAAAGGATTGTTTTGTCAAAAAAAACAAACAATTGTATTAATGTTGTTCTTACTTCAGTAGTAAGCATTGGTAGGTCTTCTGAAGTTCAAACACTGAACTACCAATACAATTGACAATCAAACCTACTGACTCAAGAGTACTCAGATCATTTATTATTTTATGGTCTTTTAATGATCAAGTGTCACAATGATCTACTAGAACCCATTAATTTATTTTCAATTGATTGCTTGTCTATCCTATGGTCTGTTTGGAGTTTTTGCCATTAATAGGAAACTTCCACGAATTACCAATGTCGGTGGCTGCTTAGGCGAATTTTTGATATACTTCTTTAGAAAAGAAATAAAGTGAAATGAAATACCCCTTTATTCAAGGAATTTATTATAATTCCCAGCAAAATAAATGCAGGTTTTTCCTAAGTTATTTTTAACTTCGCCCTTAATTGTTCCAAAAAAGACACATGGTGAAGATACTGTAATAACTCTTGCTTGAACGTCTCAATAGTGACACTATTCCTATGATATTTAAATATAATATACGACTGTTTTAGACGTGGTGGAGATTCTAAGCAATGCTGTGAAATTCACAAAATGGGATACTTAAGTGAGTTATAAAAAATTTAATTACAAGGACTTCTAGTGTAGTAAAAATAAAGAATATCTTTCGGATAACATTTTTGGAAGTGAGATCTTCCAAAAAATGTGTCCATAAAGTATATACAGATCGACTCGGAATAAACTCCTGAGACGATCTAGCCCTTGGTGTCCGTCCATGTATTTGGTGTTCGCAGGATTACGACTTTTATAAAAGGACGAACGCTATTGGATGGTGAAAAAAATCGGATCAAATTTAGACATAGCTCCCGTATATATATATATATATTGCCCGATTTTCCTAAAATTGGTCATAAAACTCTTATATATTAATCGATATTACTCAAATTTGTATTTCTATAGAACATTTGGTCACAATTTTATTTCTTTAGAAAATTTTTTTATTTCTATAGAAAATTTTGTCAAAATTTTAATTCTAAATTTTGTCAAAATTTTATTTCTATAGAAAATGTTGTCAACATTTTATTTCTTTAGAAAATTTTTTATTTCTATAAAAAATTTTGTCAAAATTTTATTTCTATAGAAATTTTTGTCAAAATTTTATTTCTTTAGAAAATTTTTTATTTCTATAAAAAATTTTGTCAGAATTTTATTTATATATAAAATTTTGTCCAAATTTTATTTCTATAGAAAATTTTGTCAAAATTTTATTTCTTTAGAACATTTTTCATTTCTATAGAAAATTTTGCCAAAATCTTATTTCTATAGAAAGTTTTGACAAAATTTTATTTGTATAGAAAATCTTGTCATTATTTTATTTTTAGAACATTTTTTATTTCTATAGAACATTTTGTCAAAATTTTATTTCTATAGTAAATTGTGTCAAAATTTTATTTCTATGGATAATTTTATCAAAATTTTATTTCTATAGCAAATTTTGTCAAAATTTTATTTCTATAAAAAATTTTGTCAAAATTTAATTTCTATAGGAATTTTTGTCAAAATTTTATTTCTATAGAAAATTTTTTCAAAATTGTATTTCTGTAAAAAATTTTGTCAAAATTGCATTTCTATAGAAAATTTTGTCAAAATTTTATTTCTATAGAAAATTTTGTAAAAATCTTATTTCTATAGAAAATTTTGTCAAAATTTTATTTATTTAGACAATTTCTTATTTCTATAGAAAATGTTGTCAAAATATTATTTCTATCGAACATTTTGTCAAAATTTTATTTCTATAGAAAATTTTGTCAAAATTCTATTTCTATAGAAAATTTTGTCAGAATTTTATTTCTATAGAAAATTTTGTCAAAATTTTATTTTTATAGAAAATTTTGTCAAAATTTTATTTCTATAGAAAATTTTGTAAAAATCTTATTTCTATAGAAAATTTTGTCAAAATTTTATTTATTTAGACAATTTCTTATTTCTATAGAAAATGTTGTCAAAATTTTATTTCTATCGAACATTTTGTCAAAATTTTATTTCTATAGAAAATTTTGTCAAAATTCTATTTCTATAGAAAATTTTGTCAAAATTTTATTTCTATAGAAAATTTTGTCAAAATTTTATTTCTATAAAAAATTTTTGCCAAAATTTTATTTCTATAGAAAATTTTGTCAAAATTTTATTTCTATCAAAAATTTTGTCTAAATTTTATTTCTTTAGATAATTTTGTCAAAATTTTATTTCTGTAGAAAATTTTGACAAAATTTTATTACTTTAGAAAATTTTATTTCTATAGAAAATTTTGTCACAATTTTATTTCTAGAAAAATTTTTGTCAAAATTTTATTTCTATAAAAAATTTTATCAAGATTTTATTTCTATAAAAAAAAATTGTCAAAATTTTATTCCTATAGAAAATATTATCAAAATTTGATTTCTATAGAAAATTTTGTCAAAATTTTATTTCTATAGAAAATTTTGTCAAAATTTTATTTCTATAGAAAATTTTGTCAAAATTTTATTTCTATAGAAAATTTTGTCAAAATTTTAATTCTATAGAACATTTGTGAAGTACCTCTGGGTTGGAAAGGAATATTTTGCAAAATTTACCAAACCATCAAGAATTCTACCAATATATCAAATAGTAAAAAATCTATCATTTTTGGTGGAATTCTACCAACTGAGGCAACCGTGCATAAATTAGTCTTATTCGTCCAAAATCACTCATTTCTATCTCGAAAACTAGAGTCTGTGGAAACACAACTTTTTTGAAGTTCGATCGATCGTAAAGGATGAGTTTATTACACAGTTATAGGTCTTGTAGCAAATATAGGGTGATTTTTTAAATAGGTATAGAATAATTTTTCGAAAAAAAAAACAGTAAGGAAAGTCTAAAGTCGGGCGGGGCCGACTATATTATACCCTGCACCACTTTGTAGATCTAAATTTTCGATACCATATCACATCCGTCAAATGTGTTGGGGGCTATATATAAAGGTTTGTCCCAAATACATACATTTAAATATCACTCGATCTGGAAGAATTTGATAGACTTCTACAAAATCTATAGACTCAAAATTTTAGTCGGCTAATGCACTAGGGTGGAACACAATGTTAGTAAAAAAAGTTGGGAAACGTTTAAATCTGAAGCAATTTTAAGGAAACTTCGAAAAAGTTTATTTATGATTTATCGCTCGATATATATGTATTAGAAGTTTAGGAAAATTAGAGTCATTTTTACAACTTTTCGACTAAGCAGTGGCGATTTTACAAGGAACATGTTGGTATTTTGACCATTTTTGTCGAAATCAGAAAAACATATATATGGGAGATATATCCAAATCTGAACCGATTTCAAGCAAATTTGGCACGCATAGTTACAACGCTAATTCTACTCCCTATGCAAAATTTCAACTAAATCGGAGCAAAAAATTGGCCTCTGTGGGCAAATGAGTGTAAATCGGGCGAAACCTATATATGGGAGCTATATCTAAATCTGAACCGATTTTGCTGATATTTTGCAAGTTTTTCGAGACTCATAAAATATTCGGATGTACGGAATTTTAGGAAGATCGGTTGATATACACGCCAATTATGACCAGATCGGTGAAAAATATATATGGCAGCTATATCTAAATCTGAACCGATTTTTTCCAAAATCAATAGGGATCGTCTTTGAGCCGAAACACCAAATTTTAGGACAATCGGACTAAAACTGCGAGCTGTACTTTGCACACAAAAATACATCAACAGACAGACAGACAGACGGACTCAGAATTTAATTCTAAGCCGATCCGTATACTAAAAGGTTGGTCTATGATTACTCCTTCTTGGCGTTACATACAAATGCACAAACTTATTATACCCTGTACCACAGTAGTGGTGAAGGGTATAAAAACACATCAAATTCAGAAAAATTCATGAAATATTAATTTGGATCGTTAGTACGGTCATTATAAATTAATGTTTGAACATTAATTCATCGGCCAACTTTCCAAGAGCTAATTTACCAAAAATTCTGCTGTAACAGACCGAAAGACAAATTCAATATACCGCCTAGTTTTCCTAAAGTGTATATGCATATAAACAACAATCCGCATCTATGGTGGCCAATTGTAAAATAGCCAAAATGTATTGACTGACTGAGTAATTGGCTATTAAAATAACAACAGCAACTACAACAACTAGATCTTGAACATGAACATGACACTTAGGTTAGTTAACGCAGATCAAAAGCTAAAGCTTAGTTTGGTTTCCATCAGCAGCACCGCCACCACCATAGCCATTGCTGGAATAAGTGGCTAGTGCTCCATTCAAATCATGCTAACAATAATTTATGCAAAAATTGCGAACGAGACATTCTGTCGCAGATAACTTCCAAACTCACCTCAATTTGCTCTCTCGATGGCCTATTGACAAGAGTCAATAATATCGGTTAAAACCGACAAAAATCCATATCGATTGACAAACGCTTAGCTTAGCCATCTCTAGTCACCATTTAGATTGGTGGTGCGAAAGGAATCGTTTTGGAGCAAAAAATGTCTGGCGGCCCTGAAAGCCATAAAGTCATACAAAAGGTAGATTATGCGGCGCATCATAAATTAATCAGTGCCAATGCTGCTATGTTTGTCTTATGAGGAGTCATAGTTTGGGGGGAATGCTAGGTGAACCTCAAACCACTGCAGATCTTTCTTTTCTTTGCCGCCATGAATCGATCTAGCGCTGAGTGCATTGTGCGATCAAACGCATTTGCTTCAGACCAAGCAAAAAAGCCTACACTTTTTGCTCCAGTGTTTGAGTTTCCAGAGCTTGGTCAAAGTCAATAGCTTTTTTCTTCTCTACACTGACATTATGGCCGTAAAGTGTGTGAATTGTTATAGCATTACGAATTATGTCCAAGCCGAGTATGGCTAACTTTAGTGCACAGTGGATGGTTTACCGAAGACAATCGTAAAGTAAATTAACTTAAGTACACTGAAAAACGCGATATTGGCATAATATTAGAGATGAAAAAATTTAAAATTTTACTTTTTATCAATTTTGTCAAATTTTTATTTCTATAGAAAATTTTGTGAAACCTTTATATCTATAGAAAATTTTGTCAAAATTTTATTTCTATAAAAAATTTTGTCAACATGTGATTACTATCAAAAATTTTATCAAAATTTTATTTCTATCAACAATTTTCTAGTTTGTGAAAATTTTATTTCTATCACAAATTTTGTGAAAGTTTTATTTCTAGAAAAAAAAAATTTTTTCTATAGAAAATTTTTGGCAAAGATTTATTTCTATTGAAAAAATTGTCAAAATGTTATTTCTAAAAAAAATGTTGTCAAATATTTATTTCTATAGAAAAATTTGTCAAAATTTTATTTCTGTAGAAAATTTGTTCAAAATTGTATTCCTATAGAAAATTTTTTTCAACATTTTATTTCTATAGAAAATTTTGTCAAAATTTTATTTCTATAGAAAATTTTGTCAAAATTTTATTTCTACAGAAAATCTTGTCAAAATTTTATTTCTATAGAAAATCTTGTCAAAATTTTATTTCTATAGAAAATCTTGTCAAAATTGTATGTCTATAGAAAATGTTCTCAAAATTTTATTTCTATAGAAAATGTTCTCAAAATTTTATTTTTATAGAACATTTTCTCAAAATATTATTTCTATAAAAAATTTTGTCAAAATTTTAGTTCTATAGAAATAGTAGAATAATTTAACGCTTTACTTTGTTACATTACATATCAAACACCCTGTATTAGCTGAATATTTTTATAGTGTAATTATTAATTTTTAAATGTTTTTTCAAAATTTGATTGGAGTTAAGATTCTGTCCTCCAATTGCCAAACGACCACAGTTTATTGAAGTGATAACACTCTGAATGTATTATTTTTTTATTTCTATAGAAAATTTTCTCAAAATTTTATTTCTATAGAAAATTCTCTCAAAATTTTATTTCTGTAGAAAATCTTGTCATAATATTGTTTTTATAGAATATCTTGTCAAAATATCTTTCTATAGAAAATTTTGTCAAAATTTTATTTCTATAGAACATTTTGTCAAAATTTTATTTCTATAGAAAATTTTGTCAAAATTTTATTTTTATAGAAAATTTTGTGAAAATTTTATTTTTATTGTTGTTGTTTTTTATTGCACCTTAAAACCATACATTGACTAAACTACAAGTGTAGCTTAACCAACAGAGGAAAAAAATTTTTGTCAAATTTATTTGGGCAAAGCCCTATAGACTGCAAGATGGTTGGATGGACGCACGTTTCGGAATTACCACACTCCTCATCAGCATCCTCTACTTGCAGCAAAACTATCAACCAATTATCAGAATAAATTCAGGCACACACTTGAACCCTCCGAAAAAAGGTTTTACATTGATAGCCGGCTTATGCCGAAATAAATTCGAAACAAACATATCTCTTTTCCTATGAAACTGTCAAATCATCGATTTGAATTCACATGGCTGGGTTTATTTTGATTTATTTTATTTTTATAGAAAATATTGTCAAAATATTTCTTTTTATACCCTCCATAGGATGGGGTATATTAACTTTGTCATTCCGTTTGGAACACATCGAAATATTGCTCTAAGACCCCATAAAGTATATATTCTGGTGGTGAAATTCTGAGTCGATCTGAGCATGTCCGTCCGTCCGTCCGTTTGTTGAAATCACGCTAACTTCAGAACGAAACAAGCTATCGACTTGAAACCTGGCACAAGTAGTTCTTATTGATGTAGGTCGGATGGTAATGCAAATGGGCCATATCGGTCCACTTTTACGTATAGCCCCCATATAAACGGACCCCAAATTTAGCTTGCAGACCCTCTAAAAGAAGAAAATTTCATCCGATCCGGCTGAAATTTGGTACATGGTGTTAGTATAGGGTCTCTAACAACTGTGTAAAAATTGGTCTACATCGGTTCATAATTATATATAGCCCCCATATAAATCGATCCCCAGATTTGGCTTGCGGAGCTTCTAAGAGAAGCAAATTTCATCCGATCCGGGTGAAATTTGGTACATGGTGTTAGTATATGGTCTTTAACAACCGTGCAAAAATTGGTCCACATCGGTCCATAATTATATATAGCCCCCATATAAACCGACCCCCAGATTTGGCTTGCGGAGCCTCTTGGAAGACCAAAATTCATCTGATTCTGTTGATATTTGGTATGTGGTGTTAATATATGTTATGGCCTCAAACACCCATGCAAAAATTGGTCTACATCGGTCCATAATTATATATAGCCCCCATATAAACCGATCCCCAGATTTGAACTCCGGAGCCCCTTGGAAGAGCAAAATTCATCCAATTCGGTTGAAATTTGGTACGTGTTGTTAGTATATGGTATCCAACAACCATTCAAGAATTGGTTCATATCAGTCCATAATTATATATAGCCCCCATATATAGCTGCTTTTGGAGAAGCAAAATTCATCAGATCTTGTTGAAATTTGGTACGTGGTGGTAGTATATGATATTTAACAACCATGCCAAAAGTGGTCCATATCAGTCATAATCATATATAGCCCCCATATAAACCGATCCCGAGATTTGGTTTTGGAACCTCTTGGGGGAGCAAATCTCATCCGAGTCAGTTGAAATTTGGTACATTGTGCTAGTATATGGCCGTTAACAACCATGCCTAACTAGGTCCATATCGGTCTATAGTTATATATAGCCCTCAGATAAATAGATCCCCAATCACACAAAAATTGGTCCATATAAAGTTCATAATTGTATATAGCCCACATATAAGCGACCCCCATATTTCAATTCTGGCTCCCTACGTACCGTACAAAAGTCCACATCGATTCGTAATTATTTGTAGACTTACCTACACGCAGAGAAAAAACATGTTTGATTGCCGCATACATTTAATGCTTATCAAGAGTATGTAATTGTCGCGAAAACCATGTATTTTTTCTTTGAAAAATAAATTTCGAGCGGAGAAAAAATATATGTTGGCAATAAGCATTTAAATGGTTCTCAAATGCCGCAAACATGTTCTATTATTTAAATGATAGAATTTGAGACCATTACATGGTCGGGAAAATCATGTACCTGACCATTCACTTTTTTTACTTTTTTCCAGAGAAAAAAGTATTTTTATAGGTTAGGAATAGACATGTCTAGAACCATTACATGGCCATAAAGACCAAAAATTTGTGTTTTCTTTTCTCAAGTGGCGTCCTTTTTCGACGACGAAAAAAGTTTTTTCATAAAGATCAAAACATTTTGGGTTGTGACAATGTTCTTTTAACTGGAAGAAAAACATTTTTGACGAATACCATAATATTTTTGATCGTGACCATTGTATTTTGATTCAAACAAAATTATTTTTATCAATATAATAACATTTTAGATTAGGACAATTTTATTTTTCTTAGAACCATGTTCACTGAGCTAACATGGTTGCAGGTGAAAATGTTACATGGTCGCCGAAAAAATAGCTCCTATCATATTCTTTTACTCTTCGAATATGATTGTGACAATCATGTTTCTTCTCTGCGTGTACACATACCTTTTTTGTCTAATATATACCACGTATGGACTAACTCAGAATTTAGAAAACGATGAGATCTTTATGTATACAGTCATTATTTAGAAACCAAGGAGCGTTTGACAACAATCTTAAGGTTTTTGACTGATATTGTTGTAAAATTTCTATGTTTGAGTTACTAGAAGTTCCCCACAGACCAAACAGGTTTTAGAACAGTTTTATATAATAGGACTTTATTATATAAGCATAATTGTGAGTTTGGTCCAAGTAGCCAAAACATTCTTTTAGTCTTTATGTCGACTTCTTTTCTCTCCTTTAAAATAGGTTCTTTCAAATTAAGTTTTTTGTCCATATGAAGACCGAGATATTTTACACTATTCGACTTAGGAATAGGGACTTCATTATGTGTTATTGGCTTATGCAATTCATGTCTTAGGGTAAATGTAACATTGGTAGATTTTTCTAGATTCACTTTTATGTTCCACTTTCAAACCAAGTCTGCAGATTGTACAACTGTCGCTGAACTGCTCTAGCTGCTACGAATTAATTAGAACTTGATGACAATACAGCGGTGTCACCCGCATAAGTGGCCAAAGTAATGTCCCTATTTACGGGCATATCAGAAGTGAAAATATTATACAGAATTGGAGCCATTACACTACCCTGGGGTACACCTGATCCAATTCTTCCTATCTCTGATTGATCATCAGTTTGGATTTAGGCACAAACATGGTACTCCGGAGCAATGTCACAGAATTGTTAATGTTATACGTGATTCTCTCGAAAGAAAATTATTCTGTTCAGCTGTGTTTTTAGATATCAAACAAGCGTTTGATCGGGTCTGGCACGAAGACTTATTATTTAAAGTAAAACAAGTATATACAGCACTTAGTGTTGGAAATTTTGATTACTTTTGACTACTCGTTAGTACTCGTTACTTTTGAATTGAGTACTCGTTACTTTAATAGAAATTTAAAAACAGACATTTTCTTGTTTTTAAAGTTTAGAAAAGCGGAATCCAAGGCCTCGTTAGAAACAAAAATCCACCAATTTCATTTTTACGATGAGAGCCAATGTTGAAATCTTTTAAGGGTTTTTGAATAAGCTTGGCGCCCTCTATAAAAATACTCGTAGTTTTGATGTCAACGACATAATTAATCATACTATTCGCATGAGACGTTGTTTCCAATCAACAGTTACTACTTTAAATTCGAAACGCTTCCATCTAAAGGTGAGTACTAAGTTCAAGTTAGCCGATAAAGTGAAAAATAAATCAGTAAAGAAAGGCATCAAATTATACATTTTTGTTGCAAATTTTATTATAACTTGATGGTGAATAGCCCAAAGCAAATTTTCACAAAGTTTGTATTCCATAAAATGCGGCTAAACTCGAACTTAATACCCGCCTTAAACTAATGAAAATTTTTTCATTATTACGATCCTTTACAAGAAATAAGTTAAATTTTTCACTTTCTGTAATACTTTCTTTGAGGTGAAGCCAAATTTAGTTTTTTTCTCGTCATTTTAATTGGGAAACCACACGCAAAAAAATAATTCTTTCCTCCCAAACGAAATTTTAGACAAGCAAAGTTCGTTTCTCATTTGCTTTTCGCTGTAAGGAAGTGTATTTGGAAGAAAAGTTTATACTTTTTGTGATAAACGTTTATTCTTTTCCAGGATGTAAAAACAATTTCATAAAGACAAACTCAAAAAAAAACATTGTTTTCTTGCTAATTACATTTTCCCTCACATCTTTCTCACATCCACGATGTTTTTTTAGTTCTTAACACCTTTTCCTGTAATACCAACAATGTAGAAGAAATTATACGATTTTATAAATTTTTAAATTTTTTTTACCTTTCGCCTGGACGGAGAATCGAACCGCGGACCATGCACTTTGTAAGCCAACACACTAACCACTGAGCTATGTACCTGTTATGGTCATCAATAGATAAATATCCATATAAGTTATATTTATATAGCATAGCTTGCGGCGCCCACGAACCGAATAAACAAAGTTTATTTAACAGAAACAAACATTTAGTTTGGGAGTGGTTGCTACGTCCTTGCATGCCAAGGGTCGTGGGTTCGATCCCTGCTTCGGCCAAAGTTTTTTTTTTTTGTTTTTTTTTTTTACACATATTCCAGATATGTTCGGAAGATTCCGAAAAAATGTTCAACATTACATTGTAGTATATTAAATTTTGAACTGTAAAATGTGTCTTATTAAAGACCTAAAGTCAGAAAAGAACAGTGTTTGATATAAACGAAATGGACTGTGTTGTTGTTTCAAAAATAACTTTTTTATTGAAAAAATAAAAATTTTGTTACAAACGATTTTTTTTTTTTGGTGATAAAAGTTTAAAATTTTCGAAGCAATTCAAAAAACTCTAACAAAAGAAAAACGTTTTCGGTACACGTTTTCCAAACGTTTTTTTTCTTTGCGTGCAGATTTTGCAAAACTTTAATTAATACTTTCCCAAAACCCAATGATTTTATTTCCAATCCGCAAACTTTCTACCGCCAGAAGTAGAAATAAAATAATATTGAAGATATTGAGTACTCATTTACTAGTAACAAGTACTCAAAAAATTAGTCAGTAACGAGTACTTGTAATCAAATACTCGTTACTTTCCCAACACTACAGCACTAAGTTCGGCCGGGCCGAATCTTAAATACCCACCACCATGGACCAAATATTATGGTTTTCTTTCAAATTTCAGGAGGGCTTGAGGACTTGAGGACACTTCCCGAAGATAAATTTAAAGATTTCACCTGGATTTATAAGAACCATTTTTGTTTGAGTTTTAGAGAAATCATTAACATCTCTTGTAAGTGTGCAAGAAAATTATAAAATAACGTCTTGATTGTAGAAGTAAAATATGGAAATTTTACATTGAGTTTCAATCAATTTTCATGATCAGTGCGCCTTCTACACCCTCAAGAAGTGAAGTCGGTCCATATGGAGGCATTACCAAATGAACCGATAAAAACTTAATCCGATACACGTTTTTGTGAGCCTCAAATATTTACAATTTCAGGCAAATCAGATAAAAACTACGGTTTCTAGAAACCCAAGGAGTTAAATCGGGAGATCGGTCTATATGGGGGCTATACCAAAATATGAACCGATACTCACTGTTTTCGGCACACCTCTTTATGGTCCTAAAATACCTCTAGATTTCCAATTTCAGACAAATTGGATAAAAACTACGGTTTCTATAAGCCCAAGACCTCAAATCGGGAGGTCGTTTTACATGGGAACCATACCAAAACATGGACCGATACTCACAATTTTTGGCACACGTATTTGTGGTCCTACAATACCTCTAGATTTCCAATTTCAGGTAAATTGAATAAAAACTGCGGTTTCTATAAGCCCAAGAAGTAAAATCGGGAGATCGGTCTATATGGGGGCTATACGAAAATATGAACCGATACTCACAATTTTTGGCACACGTATTTGTGGTCCTACAATACCTCTAGATTTCCAATTTCAGGTAAATTGAATAAAAACTGCGGTTTCTATAAGCCCAAGAAGTAAAATCGGGAGATCGGTCTAAACATGGACCGATACTCACCATTTTTGGCACACCTCTTTATGGTGTTCAAATTTCAGGCAAATTGGATAAAAACTTCGATTTCTACAAGCCCAAGACCCCAAATCGGGAGGTCGGTTTATATGGGGACTATATCAAAACCTGGACCGATATAACCCATCTTCGAACTTGACCTGCCTGCAGACAAAAGACGAGTTTTGTGCGAAATTTCAGCACGATTGCTTCAGTATTGAAGACGTCTTAGAATTTCTCCCTGATCAAGAATATATATACTTTATATAGTCGGAAATCGATATTTCGATGTGTTACAAACGGAATGACAAACTTATTGTACCCCCGTCACTATTCTATGGTGGTGGGTATAAAAATGTTATTTCTATAGAATTTTTTCAAAATTTTATTTCTATAGAAAATTTTCTCAAAATTTTATTTATATACAAAATTTTCTCAAAATTTTATTTATATACAAAATTTTCTCAAAATTTTATTTCTATAGAAAATTTTGTCAAAATTTTATTTCTACAGAATTTTTTCTCAAAATTTTTATTTCTATAGAAAATGTTCTCAAAATTTTATTTCTATACAACATTTTCTCAAAATTTTTATTTCTATAGAAAATTTTGACAAAATGTTATTTCTATAAAAGATTTTCTCAAAATTCAATTTCTAAAGAAAATTTTGTTATTATATTAATATTTTTACATTGCAATTATTTTTGTTTAGCGTTTTTTTTTTAAATTTGATTGGAGTTAAGATACTGTCCCTCAATTGCCCAATGTCCACAGTTTATTGAGTTGATAACACTCTGAATGTAGTCTTTAGCGTTAAGTCATGCTGTTATCGGTGTAAATAATTCAATTTATTGAATTGTTACAAATAAAATAAATTGATTTATTTAGAAAAAAACGAAAAATACATTGACATACCAGCTCAACTATTTAATGTTGCAGATGAATCGTACCATGACATTTTCATTTTGGTATTAGCCATAGATAGATTAAAATCATATGGTCTTGTAGAGGATGAAGATAGTACAGGGGATGTGGAGTAACAAAAGGAGATCTGATAGCATTTAACATTCCAATGTCCAAGTCAATCTTAGGTTAGATTAGTTTAGTTGAAAAAATTATATTTTTACAGGACATACTCAGTCTATATTATCCATTGTGATACCACAGGGGGGAAACTTCTCTCTTATCAATGAGTGTTATACGATTCTAGGTTTAGAATCTTTTTGGTCCATGCGTGCCTAAAATTGGATATAGCATGGCATGTTCATAAGTTGCAAAGTACTCCACATAATTAAGCCAAAGTAATTCTTATCCTTATGATATGGTAAACCATTAAATCTCAATGGAAAGAGACCCGTGATCAGTAGTTGGCTACTAAAACATAGAGAGCTCATCTATTAATACCAAGAAACCAATCTAAACCATGGCATCAATATGTTAGAGTTAGCAGATCTAGATGAACAGGAGCCGGTAGTCGGCTCAAAAAGCTCTACGAAAGAATAAAAAATCAAACGATCGGCTTTGGTGCTGCGACATTCTCTGCAGAAACGAAGTGCACCACCTAAGGAAATAAAATCAAACGAACGGCTTTGTTTCTTGGACATTCTCCTGTTGAGACGGAGTGCATAGGTATCATCCTCCTGTTTATCCCACCTAAGGAAATTTCCTAATTACATTAATGTCAATGTGACACCCAATTCCAAAGTGGAAACAGCAACCAGTAATCCTGTGGATATTAGATCATGGAACTAAATGCAAAGTTCATCAAAGGAGTCAAAGAGCACATGCGGAGCAACTAAGATAATGTAACATAGGCTCCGGTATTCGTAAGTTCTGGTCAAACACCACACCACTCACAATCTAGATGAGCCTTAGCAGATCCAGATGAACAGGAGTAAGAATAAACAAGTATATATGGCCGTAAGTTCGGCCAGGCCGAATCTTATGTACCCTCCACCATGGATAGCGTAGAAACTTCTACGAAAGACTGTCATCCACAATCGAATTACTTAGGTTGTGGTATCTTAAATCGTTTTCTAAATTGTGAGTTAGCCCATACGTGGTATATATTAGACAAACAAGGTATGTGTAGGTAAGTCTACAAATAATTACGAATCGATATGTTATGCACGGTACGTAGGGAGCCAGAATTGAAATATGGGGGTCGCTTATATGGGGGCTATATACAATTATGAACTTGATATTGACCAATTTTTGTGTGATTGGTGATCGATTTATCTGAGGGCTATATATAACTATAGACCGATATGGACCTAGTTAGGCATGGTTCTTAATGGCCATATACTATCACAATGTACCAAATTTCAACTGACTCGGACGAAATTTGCTCCTCCAAGATGCTCCAAAACTGATATGGACCACTTTTGGCATGGTTGTTAAATATCATATACTACCACCACGTTCCAAATTTTAACCAGATCGGATGAATTTTGCTTCTCCAAAAGGCACCGGAGGTCAAATCTGGGGATCGGTTTATATGGGGGTTATATATAATTATAGACTGATATGAACCAATTCCTGCATTGTTGTTGGATACCATATACTAACATCACGTACCAAATTTCAACCGCATCGGATGAATTTTGCTCTTCCAAGGGCCTCCGGAGGTCAAATCTGGGATCGGTTTATAATGGGGCTATATATAATTATGGACCGATTTCGACCAATTTTTGCATGGGTGTTTGAGGCCATATATTAACACCACGTACCAAATATAAACTGAATCAGATGAATTTTGGTCTTCTAAGATGCTCCGGAGGTCACATCTGGGATCGGTTTATATGGGGGCTATATATAATTATGCACCGATGTGGACCAATTTTTGCATGGTCATTAGAGACCCTATACTAACACCAAGTACCAAATTTCAGCCGGATCGGATGGAATTTGCTTCTCTTAGTGGCTCCTCAAGCCAAATCGGGGGATCGGTTTACATGGGAGCTATATATAATTATTGACCGATGTTGACCAATTTTTGCATCATATACTAACACCATGTACCAAATTTCAGCCGGATCGGATGAAATTTTCTTCTCTTTGAGGCTCCGATCTACATCAATAACAAGTACTTGTGCCAAGTTTCAAGTCGATAGCTTGTTTCGTTCGGAAGTTAGCGTGATTTCAACAGACGGACGGACATGCTCAGATCGACTAAGAATTTCACCACGACCCAGAATATATATACTTTATAGGGTCTTAGAACAGTATTTCGATGTGTTACAAACGGAATGGCAAAGTTAATATACCCCCATCCTATGGTGGAGGGTATAAAAATCAAATGGACGGCTTTAGTGCTGAGAAATTCTCTTCCACAGACGAAAAGCGTTGGACTCTTCTCAATGTGTTCTTGGCACAGTTCATTGGGTATTGCAACAGGCAACTTATAGAATATTCCAATAGTGAGACAGTGAAATGAAGAGCCCACAATTTACCTCGGCCGAAGATACTGATATCAGCAAGAGAGCGTTAAAACTCTGAACCGGAATCTGTGGCTCAGACACCTAAGCAATTTACCATAGCCTCCGGTATTGGTAAGTTCTGCTCAAATTTAAAAACGCTCTCGAACCACCGATGCGAAATGGCTGTCAGGATATTTCAAACTTGAGAGATCGAAACGAGGATCCTATGTCGCATTCGAAGTATCCCTTTAGGCTAAACACTAACGCCGAAATTACTAACATCATCAACAGCGTTATAGCTTCCAAAGCTGTGGACTCCAATGTAATTTCAACCTTAATGGTATGTTCTCAATGCGTTCTTGACACAGTTCATTGGGTGTAGCAACTGAGAACTTATAGAGCATCGTAAATATAAGACAGTAAACCGAATATTTACCTCGGCCGAAATTAATGATATCAAGAACGGCGTTAAAAGTTTCATAGCTCTTGACTAGAATTTAAACAGTAATAGGTTAAGTTAGGTATAGTTGCAGCCCGATATGGCGGGCTCACTTAGACTATTCAGTCCATTGTGATACCACAGGTGGTGAAATTCTCTCTTATCGATGAGTGCTACCGATTCTATATTAAGCTCAAGGGGACAAAGGACCTCCGTCGTATAGCCGAGTCCGAACGATGTTTCACATTGCAGTGAAATCACTTACAGAAGCTTTGAAACACTCAGAAATCTCACCAGCTGAGAGGGGATAATCTACCGCTGAAAAACTTGTTGGCGTTCGGTCGAAACTGGGGTTGAACTCACGACGTATGCAAGGCGGGCATGCTTACCATTGCACCACACTGGCTCCCCGTGGTTTTCTCAATGCTTTGCTGAATTCACTCCTCCGGCAAAGGTTTAGATTGTTTCCACTATTGAATCTAGGCAACATTTAGAGTTAATCGTACAACGTGGTCTATAATAACATCGACCTCGAATGGAGGGACTACTCCTCTCAAACTTCGTGAAGCATTTTCCACAGTATAGGTGGGTATTAAGTTCGAGTTTAAGGTGAGTATTAAGTTCGAGTTTAGCCGCTAAAATCGCCATTTTTCACGATTTCTTTTCTCAAATAATCCACTAAAAAGAATATAAACTTTGGGAAAATGCTGCTTTGGGATATTCCCCATCAAATTTTAATAAAATGTTCATCAAAGAGGTACAGTTTCATACTATTTTTACTGATTATATTTCGGTTTTAGCGGCTAAACACGAACTTAATACCCACCTTTAGCCGCTAAAATCGTAATTTCTTCACGATTACTTTTCTTTAATAATCCATTTTAAGGAATACAAACTTTGTGAAAATTTGCTTCGGGCTATTCCCCATCCAGTTATTATTATGAAATCTGCAACAAATGTATTTAATTTTACGCATTTTTTTACTGATTTAGTTATCATTTTAGTGAAAAAATTACGATTTTAGCGGCTAAACTCGAACTTAATACTCACCTTATAACAATAACTTTAAGCGAATTAAAAGAATACACGACGGTTACTATCGCACTTGACCTACTAATGACGCCAGTCTCTTGTAGAATTGAGAGAATAAGTTTCCAAGGGGTCCTTGATATCTCCGGCAATTTAACCTTTACTTATGATGAAATCCTTTAAAAGTGTTTGAGATTGGTGGCAGCCGATGGTGTAGTCATGGCGTCAGTGCTCTTGTTGATGACATCTGCGTTAGGTTAAATTTTTTCAGTGTGGCTGACATGTATTCCCGCGGTCTTTAGGTTGCTATGACATTTCATTTTATGGTTTACAAGCTTACAAAAGCATTTTGATCTATTGCATTCAGAAATAATTATATTCGTGATGCAAGTGATCAAGCGTGATAATTTCATTGAAAGGATTGATAGAAAACACAAGTGGCTATCGTTGGAGGCTTCCAGCAATTAAATGGGAATAAATCTTCTGTTTCTCGTACCAGTGCTCGTTACCGTGATACTGGCAGTGTTGAATCGCGTTCAAAAATGTGGTCGAAAAAATAAATAACAACACTAAGAATGATCTGGAAAGTGATCGAAATTCACGACGTAAAAAACTTATTCGTGAACTGAACATATTGCGAGAATGGATGCAACGGTTCCAAAAAGTGCAAAAGCTCATCCATGCACAACAAAATGGACTAGAAAGAATTGCTTCGTTTGCACGTAAGTAGGCAGTTGAAGAAATTCCATATTGAGACGAAATTCCATATTGAGCAGTTTGTGAACAAACAACATGCCAAAGAGGTCAGCCGAAAATGTTCACCTTCGATTGACCACCAGAACTCAATCGCCGCCGATGGTATAGGTCTGGGCTATCGCTCATATTCATACACTGTGGGGTCAATGTAAATGCCGAATATTATCAGGAAATTGTCCTAAAGGCAGTATTGAAGTCCTAAGCAGGCAAACATTTCGCCACAGATTATGGATATTCCAACAGAACTCACCTCCATCGCACTCAGTCCGCGTCAACCAAGGACAGCTTAAAAGGGATGTTCCTCGCTGAATTTCTACCACAAAATCTCCGTATATCAATCCGTTGAACTTTTGTGGCTTGGGCATTTTGTAGAGCAAGGTTGGCGCCAGGGCTCCAGCATTTTTCACTCCAGCATTTTTCATCAACTCGACTCCGACTCCGGAGTCGACTCCGGGTAATATAACTAAATCTCATTTTAATACCACTAATTTGTAGTTCTATTGTGGGGGTACCGTAAGTGGATCGATATAAAGTATCGTATTTATTTATGTGTGCAAAAAATGGTCTTAATTTCACATTAGATGCCAATTGAACTCTATATTTCAAATTTAGGGCAATGTTTAATAAATAAAATAATGATATAAACACCCATCATAATACGAGAAGATACCAACAGTATATGTATTTGTGGACCAAAACTATTGATACTATCTCAAATCCTTTAAATTTGTTGGGAGCTATATAAAGGTTTATATTCCCATAGGCATGAAATTGAATCTGAATAGATTTAGACAAAATTGTATATACCTCTACAAAATCTATGTACTTAAAATTTAAATCTAACGTTATGGGACGTATCACAATTTTAACAAAAAATAAAAATGCAAGGAAAGTCTAAAGTCGGGCGGGTCGATTATAATATACTCTGCACAACTTTGCATTCATTTTGATAAAATCTCAAATCAGACTTCTACAAAATCTCGGGCAATATTTGGGAGATATTTATAATTGTTTAGACAATTTCGCAAAAATGCATTTATGATTCATTCATTGGAAAATTTGAAAATTTTAGTCATTTCTACAAGTTTTCGACTTAGCAGTGAGTATCAGTGAGCATACAATTTTGGAAAAGTTTTTGTCTAGTAAATAAAATTTTATGTAGAAATAAAATTTTGCAAAATTTTCTATAGAAACAAAATTTTGACTAAATTTTCTATAGAAATAAAATTTTGACAAAATTTCCTATAGAAATCAAATTTTGACCAAATATATAGAAATAAAATTTTGAATTAAATATTTATAGAAATAAAATTTGGCAAAATTTTTTATAGAAATAAAAGTTTGAAAAAATTATCAATATAATTTAAAAAAAATTGAAAATTTGAGTCATTTCTACAAGTTTTCGACTTAGCAGTGAGTATCAGTGAGCATACAATTTTGGAAAAATTTTTGTCTAGTAAATAAAATTTTGCAAAATTTTCTATAGAAAAAAAATTTTGCAAAATATTCTATAGAAACAAAATTTTTACTAAATTTTCTATAGAAAAAAATATTTCTATAGTAATAAAATTTTGAATACATTTTTATTGCAGTGAGTATCAATGAGCATCAGTAGGAAAAAAAATTTTGAGAAAATTTGCTATAGAAATAAAATTTGACAATATTTCTTATAGAAATAAAATTGTGAAAAAATATCAATAAAAAACTATTTTAGAAAAATTTTTGTGTAGTAAATGAAGTTCTGCAAAATATTCTACAGAAACAAAATGTTGACTAAATTTTCTACAGAAACAAAATTTTGACTAAATTTTCTATAGAAATAAAATTTTGACAAAATTTTCTATAGAAATAAAATTTTGACCAAATTTTCTAATAAAAAAATCTATGGCTTTGTCGTGGGGTCAAAGTAACTGTCGCACTGAAAAAAATATGCCCGGTTCCAATGATTTTGTTTTTACGTATAGATTCCGAGCCAAAGAAGCGGAGAATTGAAGTAGGGAAAAATTTAACGCACAAATCTCTTTTAAATTTAAGTTTTGCGTACTTGATTCTAGGAAACGAAGTTCAATTTATTTGTTTTTTTCAGTTTTTTTTTCTTCATGTGCTATCAGAGTACTTCCATATATAGTTAACGAAAACTTCAATTTTCAAATTCGGACTGGACTACAAGTAGAAATTTTGTTTTATTTCAAGTAAAAAAGTATTTGTAGTCAAGATCAACAAATTTAAAGACAATTTCATTAATTTTGAAGAATTTTTCAGAATTATTAACATAAAGCCAAGTTGACCTTAGTCAAACAAAATTCTTTTCATTTTAGGATATTCAATTTTAAGTGGAATCACTTAACTTTATTATCGGGAAAATGTCGTAAAGTCGGTATTGAAGCCCTGGACGGACAAACATTTCGGCAGCAGACAGGTTTCAACATCATCGCATTCAGCATGTGTCAACCAAGAATGGCTTAAAAATGAGGTTCCCCGCTGAATTTCTTTGTACGTCATTTGAAGGTAATACTGTAATCTTCCAGATATCTACTTTGGGGATAGGAATACACCACTTAGTAAATGGATATCCAAACCACCCGCACCAGCCGAGCTTGAAAGCAGCAACGCTGCAATTTTCATTCTGAACATGATTCATTAAGAAATTCTGCATAACGAATGTAATTTTCGTACTACATCAACAGCATGATATTGTTGGTTGGTAATTTGTTATTTCCAACACCTGTATCTTCGCCACTGGCATGTCATATGGACACGCATTGACATTTATTCGAAACGCCACTTTGAGACTGGCATCATGTAAATAGAAGGGTGCAAACATATAAGCAGTTATCGGTCTTCTATGGTTACACATTTTCTTCTTGGCCATCGACTAAATGTAAACCAGCTCGCGAATTTGGTGTAGTTCTTTCATAGATTTCGTACAAATAAGGCATAGTTAAATAATATTCCTATATTCCAAAACAGAAATAGCACATACAGAAAGAATGCCCATTGAATATGACAGTGATTTCGAGGAAGAATGTGAAGTTCACAAATCAGTCTCTCTCCAAAAACCAACAGCATTGGATGCAGAAGATACAGGTGAAGATGTAAGTTTGAAAGCCCTCAATTTCGATTGAGAAATTGAGTTTGTGACTTTTTTCTCATTCAATTCAATATAGGAACAATTCGATTTGGATGACCTACTGCCCTCCATTGGTGAATTTGGAAAATATCAAAAATTATTGGTATTTGGAATATGCCTTCCCGCTTGTATACCATGTGGCTTTTGTGCCTTTAATCAGCTTTTTATGTCTGATACTCCTGAGGATTATTGGTGTAAAATACCCGAATTACTTAACATATCAACGGTGGAGCAGAGGCAATTTCTGGCATTACCCCCAGATTTGGTAAGACAGGAAAAAAAATTAATCATTTGGAGAAAAAGTGAGTTTTAAGGTGGGAAGCCATAGTCAATGTGACATTGACATTGTCTGAGTGAAATAGTTGAGAGGAAAAGAGACCACTATAAACAAGCATTGTTTACATTTCGGTTTGTTTACATATCAAGTTTTTGTTTACATACATGCTCTTCTTATAAAGAAAGAAGAAGAAGATATTTCTTATTGCTTTCTCTCTCATAGTATTTGTATAGAAAAGAGAGTAACTCTCTCCATTTTTATAACCTAGGAGAGCTTTATATTCTTACAGTTTGAAAGACATAGTTTATCCTTTATTCTCTCTTATTCACAGGATCACAATACTGGTGAACATAGCAAATGTTACCGTTATGCTGTTAACTGGACCCAATTGCTTGAAGATACCAATAGCATCAGTGACCTGAAACCGAATATATCATGGCCTATTGAAAAATGCCAACAGGGTTGGGAGTACAATACAACTGAAGTTTGGTCCTCCATAGTAATCGACGTATGCGATTTAAATCACAAGAGCCAAATACTGTGAAAATCCCCCAAATCAAAAGCATTTTCATCCATAACATTTCACTCGTCATTTTATGTGTAGGTAATGTGCCAGCCAGTTGAAATATGTAGTTTTTTTTTTGGATAATCATTTCATTGTAGTTATCACATATCACATATCATTGAATACAAAAAAGATACAAATTTCATACAAAAACAAAACCCACATTTTCTCAAAATTTTATTTCTATAGAAAATTTTCTCAAAACTTTATTTCTATAGAAAACTTTCTTGTCAAAATTTTATTTCTATAAAAAATTTTCCCAAAATTTTATTTCTATAGAAAATTTATTTCTGCAGAAAATTTTGTCAAAATTTTATTTCTACAGAAAATGTTGTCAAAATTTTTTTTCGTTTTGTTTTGTTATTGTTGGTTTGTACTTCGATCATATTTGTTGTTTTGATCTCAGCTTAAAAGCCATTGCGTTGACCAAACTACAAAAGAAAAGAATGTTTGTCAAATTTATTTGGGCAAAGCCCTATAGACTGCAAAATGGTTGGATGAACGCACGTTTCGGAATTACCACATTCCTCATCAGCATCCTCTACTTGCAGCAAAAATATCAACCAATTACACTAGTTTACATAAAAAAATTTTATGTACGCTTGATGATAATTTTCTTGCGGAAAAGGTTCATTGTAAAATAAACATTTTTTTGAAAATTATTCGTCATCTTAATACCTTTCATGATATAATCGGGCATTTCTAACTCGAGATATAATTTGTTTAGTGAAAAAGAGCGAAAAACTAAAACTAATGGGATATCTCAAAAACTGTTCCATACAAAATTTTTAAACATTTTTTTTCTCGAATTCAGCAGATCAAAATACATAAGAAAAGTCGACTCTCATCCAGTGTACATTTTCAGTGTAAACTAGTGTTATCAGAACATTTTTTTCCTCTGTTAGTTAAGCTACTCTTGTAGTTTAGTCAACGCAATGGTTTTTAAGCTGAGATCAAAACAACAAATATGAAAAAATGTATTTCTATAGAAAATGGTCTCAAAATTTTATTTCTGTAGCAGTTTTATTTCTATAGAAAATATTGTCAAAATTGTATTTCCATAGAAAATCCTGTCAAAATTTTATTTCTATAGAAAATTTTGTCAAAATTTTATTTCAATAAAAAATTTTATCAAAATTTTATTTCTTCTGTTTTTTCGAGCTTGAGATCGGTATATATTTATGTATTATTTTCTTTCAATATTTCGCAATTTCTTTGAATTGCTTCTTCAGGAAATATGTATCTATAATAAGTATACAATAGATACATATTTCCTGAAGAAGCAATTCAAAGAAATTGCGAAATATTGAAAGAAAATAATACATAAATATATACCGATCTCAAGCTCGAAAAAAACAGAAGACTTTTATTTGAAAATAAAGATCGAAAAACAACAAAAACATAAAAAAAAAATTTTATTTCTATAGAAAATTTTGTTCAAAATTTTACTTCTACAGAAAATTTTTTCAAAATTTTATTTCTATAGAAAATTTTGTCAAAATTTTATTTCTGTAGAAAATTTTGTCAAAATTTTATTTCTATAGAAAATTTCGTCAAAATGTTATTTCTATACAAAATTTTATTTCTGCAGAAAATTTTGTCAAAATTTTATTTCCACAAAAATTTTTGTCAATAATTTATTTCGTTCTGTTTTACTATTGTTGGTTTGTACTTCAATCATATTTGTTGATTATTTTCCTCTGTTGGTTAAGCTACTCTTGTAGTTTAGTCAACGCAATGGTTTTTAAGCTGAGATCAAAACAACAAATATGAAAAAATGTATTGTATGAAAATGTTCTCAATTTTTTTTTTCAATAGAAAATTTTGCCAAAATTTTATTTCTATAGAAAATTTTGTCAAAATGTTATTTCTATAGAAAATTTTCTCAAAATTTTATTCCTACCAAAAACTTTATTTCCATAAACAAATTTGTCAAAATTTGTATTTCTATAGAAAATTTTCTCAATATCTTATTTCTATAGAAAATTTCGTCAAAATTTTATTTCTATAGAAAATTTTGTCAAAATTTTATTTCTATAGAAAGTTTTCTCAAAATTTAATTTCTGCAGAAAATTTTTTCAAAATTTTAGTTCTACAGAAGTTTTATTTTTATAGAAAATATTGTCAAAATTTTATTTCTATACAAAATTTTATCAAAATTTGTATTTTTAGAGAAAATTTTCTCAAAATTTAATTTCTATAGAAAACTTTCTCAAAATTTTATTTCTATAGAAAACTTTGTCAACATTTTATTTCCACAAAAATTTTTGTCAAAAATTTATTTCGTTCTGTTTTACTATTGTTGGTTTGTACTTCAATCATATTTGTTGATTATTTTCCTCTGTTGGTTAAGCTACTCTTGTAGTTTAGTCAACGCAATGGTTTTTAAGCTGAGATCAAAACAACAAATATGAAAAAATGTATTGTATGAAAATTTTCTCAAATTTTTTTTCAATAGAAAATTTTGCCAAAATTTTATTTCTATAGAAATTTTTGTCAAAATTTTATTTCTATAGAAAATTTTATCAAAATTTTATTTCTATAGAAAATTTTGTTCAAAATTTTACTTCTACAGAATTTTT
The DNA here is from genome assembly GCF_050003625.1 of Haematobia irritans. Classification (NCBI taxonomy): domain Eukaryota; kingdom Metazoa; phylum Arthropoda; class Insecta; order Diptera; family Muscidae; genus Haematobia; species Haematobia irritans. The sequence continues at coordinate 155,469,448 of NC_134398.1, read as the reverse complement.
TTTCAAAATTTTATTTCTATAGAAAATTTTGTCAAAATTTTATTTCTATAGAAAATTTTGTCTAAATTTTATTTCTATAGAAAATTTTGTCAAAATTTTATTTCTATATAAAATTTTGTCAAAATTTTATTTCTATAGAAAATTTCGTCAAAATTTTATTTCTATACAAAATTTTATTTCTGCAGAAAATTTTGTCAAAATTTTATTTCCACAAAAATTTTTGTCAAAAATTTATTTCGTTCTGTTTTACTATTGTTGGTTTGTACTACAATCATATTTGTTGATTATTTTCCTCTGTTGGTTAAGCTACTCTTGTAGTTTAGTCAACGCAATGGTTTTTAAGCTGAGATCAAAACAACAAATATGAAAAAATGTATTGTATGAAAATTTTCTCAATTTTTTTTTTAATAGAAAATTTTGCCAAAATTTTATTTCTATAGAAATGTTTGCCAAAATTTTATTTCTATGGAAAATTTTATCAAAATGTTATTTCCATAAAAAATTTTATCAAAATTTTATTTATATAGAAAATTTTTTCACAATTTCATTTCTATAGAAAATTTTCTCAAAATTTTATTTCTATAGAAAATTTTGTCATTATTTTATTTCAATAGAAAATTTTGTCAAAATTTTATGTCTATAGAAATTTTCTCAAAATTTTATTTCTATAGAATATTTTGTCAAAATGTTATTTCCATAAAAAATTTTATCAAAATTTTATTTCTATAAAAATTTTTTTCACAATTTCATTTCTATAGAAAATTTTGTCAAAATTTTACTTCTATAGAAAATTTTGTCAAAATTTTATTTCTATAGAAATATTTGTCAAAAATTTATTTCTATAGAAAATGATCTCAAATTTTTTTTATATCAAGAACTTTATTTCCATAAAAAATTTTGTCAAAATTTTAATTCTATAGAAAATTTTCTCAAAATTTTATTTCTATAGAATATTTTGTCAAAATGTTATTTCCATAAAAAATTTTATCAAAATTTTATTTCTATAGAAAATTTTTTCACAATTTCATTTCTATAGAAAATTTTGTCAAAATTTTACTTCTACAGAAAATTTTGTCAAAATTTTATTTCTATAGAAAATTTTGTCAAAAATTTATTTCTATAGAAAATTTTCTCAAAATTTTATTTCTATTTAGAACTTTATTTCCATAAAAAATGTTGTCAAAATTTTATTTCTATAGAAAATTTTGTCAAAATTTCATTTCTATAGAAAATTTTCTCAAAATTTTATTTCTATAGAAAATTTTGTCAAAATGTTATTTCTATAGAAAATTTGTCAAAATTTTATTTCTATAGAAAATTTTGTCAAAATGTTATTTCTATAGAAAAATTTATCAAAATTTTATTTCTATAGAAAATTTTGTCATTATTTTATTTCAATAGAAAATTTTGTCAAAATTTTATTTCTATAGAAATTTTTGTCAAAAATTTATTTCTATAGAAAATTTTCTCAAAATTTTATTTCTATCAAGAACTTTATTTCCACAAAAAATTTTGTCAAAATTTTATTTCTATAGAAAATTTTCTCAAAATTTTATTTCTATAGAATATTTTGTAAAAATTTTATTTCTATAGAAAGTTTTCTCAAAAAATTATTTCTATGGAAAATTTTCTTAAATTTTATTTCTATCAAGAACTTTATTTCCATAAAAAATTTTATTTCTATAGAAAATTTTCTCAAAATTTTATTTCTATAGAAAATTTTGTCAAAATTTTATTTCTATAGAAAGTTTTTTCAAAATTTAATTTCTGTAGAAATTTTTTTCAAAATTTTAGTTCTATAGAAGTTTTATTTCTATAGCAAATATTGTCGAAATTTTATTTCTATACATAATTTTGTCAAAATTTGCATTTCTATAGAAAATTTTGTTAAAATTTTATTTCTATAGAAAATTTTGTCAAAATTTTATTTCTATAGAAAATTTTCTCAAAATTTTATTTCTATAGAAAATTTTTCTCAAATTTTAATACTATAGAAAATTTGCTCAAAATTTTATTTCTATAGAAAATTTTGTCAAAATTTAATTTCTATATGAAATTTTATCAAAATTGTATTTCTATAAAAAATTTTCTCACAATTTTATTTCTATAGAAAATTTTCTCAAAATTTTTTTTCTATAGAATATTTTATCAAAATTTTATTTATATAAGAAATTTTGTCAAAACTTTATTTCTATAGAAAATTTTCGAAAGATTTTGTTTTTGTAGAAAATTTTCAAACAATTTAATTTCTATAAAAAAAATCTCAAAATTTTATTTCTAAAGAACATTTTCTCAGAATTGTATTTTTATAGAAAATGTTCTCAAAATTTGATTTGTATGAAAATATAAAATTTTTGGTAGAACTCTACCAACTGTAGCAACCTTGGTCTGTGTATGTCATAAAGCTCTTCCTGGAGTGGCGAAGTAGTAACATTTGTATATGATTGTAATAAATTCATTATTAATAGTTTGCTTATCATCTCAAAGCACACGTATAGAAAATATAATTTTTAGTTTTCCATAATATACATATATATTCATTTAATTATTGTTTCTATTTTAGTTTGATCTTGTATGCGATAAGGATATATATCCCACAGTTGGTTTAGCTGCCCTAAATGTTGGCGGTCCTATTGGTGTGTATTTGTTTGGATTACTCAATGACCGTGCCGGCAGACGAACTTCATACTTTACTTGCTTGGCTACATTATTGATTGGTAGCCTAATAACTTCCATAAGTACAGATTTTTGGACATGGGCTGGAAGTCGTGTCATCGTTGGACTCACCATACCTGCTGTCTATCAAATTCCCTTTATAATATGTGAGTATGCCTAATGGAAATGATAAATGGACCGATACACACCACATTCCGCGAGCCTGTTTATGGATCTACAATACCTCTAGGTTTCCAATTTCAGATAAGCCGGATATAAATGTCGGTAATCCTATTTACGTACCTATAGTACCTCTAGATTTTGAATTTAAGGCAAATCGGATAGAAATTGCGGTGTCTAGAAGTCCAAGAAGTCAAAATATTGACTTCTTGGACTTCTAGACACCGCATATGGGATATATATGGGATATACCAAAACATTTGTGGACCTAAAATAAATAATAATAAACCTCAACATTTCTAATAACAAGCAAATCGGATAAAAAGTGGGCTTTATAGAAGCCGAAGAAGTCAAATAGATTGACCTATTTAGGGACTATACCACAACATAGACCGTTACAGATTTACTTTGGACCTACTGTCCCTACTTTTGGACTTATTTATGGACCTAGAATAGCTCTAGATTTTCATTTTCAGGCAATCCGGGCTATATGGGGGTATACCAAAACATGGACTGGTACACTCCACATTGTTCCACCTATTTGTGAATCTAAAATACCTATAGATTTCCAATTTCAGCCAAATTGGGTAAAAATTCAGGTAGACCCCAAATCGGGAGTCGTTTTATAGGGGCTATATTATAACCTGAACCGATATAGCCCATCTTCGAACTTAACCTGCCTGCAATAGACAAAAACGATTCTGGAACGATTGAGTCATTATTGGAGGCTGAGGCGTGATAACGATAGACGGACAATCACGGTTATATCACCTTACAATTTCTCCTTGCTCAGGGGTATATATCATTTATGTAGTCGCAAATGGACATTTCGATGTGTTACAAACGGAATGGCAAACTTATTATGCTATCATCAGCATTCTATGGCGGTGTGTACAAAAATAGCATGGAATGTTTCCTCTTTCAGCAAACTGCGACTACTCTTCCCTTTTCAGCAGACTTTTTACTGTTTTAGCAAATCTTGCAGCTGTGTCTATAAATTTTTTTTGGTGTAATTATGTTTGTCCCAATAAAAAAGAATTGGCCTTCACGAAACGTACAAATCTTCTAACATATAATATTAGGCCGGACTCTTTTAATATATCTGTTAAATATTTTTATACCCTCCACCATAGGATGGGGGTATATTAACTTTGTCATTCCGTTTGTAACACATCGAAATATTGCTCTAAGACCCCATAAAATATATATATTCTGGGTCGTGGTGAAATTCTGAATCGATCTGAGCATGTCCGTCCGTCCGTCAGTCTGTTGAAATCACGCTAACTTCCGAACGAAACAAGCTATCGACTTGAAGCTTGGCACAAGTAGTTGTTATTGATGTAGGTCGGATGGTATTGCAAATGGGCCATATCGGTCCACTTTTATGTATAGCCCCCACATAAACGGACCCCCAAATATGGCTTGCGATTGCTCTAAGAGAAGCAAATTTCATCCGATCCGGCTGAAATTTGGTACATGGTGTTAGTATATGGTCTCTAACAACCATGCAAAAATTGGTCTATATCGGTCCATAATTACATATAGCCCCCATATAAACCGATCCCCCGATTTGGCTTGCGGAGCCTCTAAGAGAACCAAATTTCATCCGATCCGGCTGAAATTTGGTACATGGTGTTAGTATATGGTCTCTAACAACCATGCAAAAATTGGTCCACATCGGTTCATAATTATATATAGCCCCCTTATAAACCGATCCCCCGATTTGGCTTGCGGAGCCTCTAAGAAACGAAAATTTCATCCGATCCGGCTGAAATTTGGTACATGGTGTTGGTATATTTTCTCTAATGACCATGCAAAAATTGGTCGAAATCGGTCCATAATTATATATAGCCCCCATATAAATCGATTCCCAGATTTGTCCTCCGAAGCCTCTTGGAGGAGCAAAATTCATCCGATCCGGTTGAAATTTGGAACATGGTGTTAGAATGTGGTCTCTAACAAACACGCAAGAATTGGTCCATATCGGTCCATAATTATATATAGCCCCCATATAAACCGTTCCCCGGATTTGATCTCCGGAGCCTCTTGGAGGAGCGAAATTCATCCGATCCGGTTGAATTTGCAACGTGGTGTTAGTATAAGGGCGCTAATATCCATGCCAAAATTGGTCCATATCGGTCTATAGTTATATATAGCCGATCCCCAATCACACAAAAATTGGTCCATATCGGTTCATATTCATGTTTGCCACTCGAGCCAAAAATAATCTACCAAAATTTTATTTTTATGGAAAACATTGTCAAAATGTTATTTCTATAGAAAATTTTGTCAAAATTTTATTACTATAGAAAATTTTGTCAAAATTTTATTTCTATAGAAAATTTTGTCAAAATTTTATTTCTATAGAAAATTTTGTAAAAATATTATTTCTATAGAAAATTTTGTAAAAATTTTATTTCTATAGAAAATTTTGTCAAAATTTTATTACTATAGAAAATTTTGTCAAAATTTTATTTCTATAGAAAATTTTGTCAAAATTTTATTTCTGTAAAAAATTTTGTCAAATTTTATTTCTATAGAAAATTTTGTCAAAATTTTATTTCTATAGAAAATGTTTTCCACATTTTACTTCTATAGAAAATGTTGTCAAAATTTTATTTTGTCAAAATTTTATTTCTACAGAAACTTTAAACTTAATTATATACGTATTTAATCGGCCTTTTTATACCCTCCATCATAGGATGGGGGTATATTAACTTTGTTATTCCGTTAGTAACACATCGAAATATTGCTCTAAGACCCCATAAAGTATATATATTCTGGGTCGTGGTGAAATTCTGAGTCGATCTAAGCATGTCCGTCCGTCTGTTGAAATCACGCTAACTTCCGAACGAAACAAGCTATCGACTTGAAACTTGGCACAAGTAGTTGTTATCGATGTAGGTCGGATGGTATTGAAAATGGGCCATATCGGTCTACTTTTACGTATAGCCCCCATATAAAGGGACCCTCAGATTTGGCTTGTGGAGCCTCTAAAAGAAGCATATTTCATCCGATCCGGCTGAAATTTGGTATATGGTGTTGGTATATGGTCTCTAACAACCATGCAAAAATTGGTCCACATCGGTCCATAATTATATATAGCCCCCATATAAACCGATCCCCAGATTTGGCTTGTGGAGCCTCTAAAAGAAGCCTATTTCATCCGATCCGGCTGAAATTTGGTATATGGTGTTGGTATATGGTCTCTAACAACCATGCAAAAATTGGTTCACATCAGTCCATAATTATATATAGCCCCCATATAAACCGATCCCCAGATTTGGCTTGCGGAGCCTAAAAGAGAAGCAAATTTCATCCGATCCGGCTGAAATTTGGTACATGGTGTTGGTATATGGTCTCTAACAACCATGCAAAAATTGGTTCCCATCGGTCCATAATTATATATAGCCCCCATATAAACCGATCCCCAGATTTGGCTAGTGGAGCCTCTAAGAGAAGCATATTTCATCCGATCCGGCTGAAATTTGGTACACGGTGTTGGTATATGGTCTCTAACAATCATGCAAAAATTGGTCCACATTGGTCCATAATTATATATAGCCCCCAAAGAAAAGCAAATTTCATCCGATCCGGCTGAAATTTGGTACATGATGTTGGTATATGGTCTCTAATAACCGTGCAAAAATTGGTCCACATCGGTTCATAATTATATATAGCCCCTATATAAACCGATCCCCAGATTTGGTTTGCGGAGCCTCAAAGAGAAGCAAATTTTATCCGATCCGCCTGAAATTTGGTACATGATATTGGTATATGGTCTCTAACAACCGTGCAAAAATTGGTCCACATCGGTTCATAATTATATATAGCCCCCATATAAACCGATCCCCAGATTTGGCTTGCGAAGTCTCCAAGAGAAGCAAATTTCATCCAATCCGGTTGTAATTTGGAACATGGTCCATATCGGTCCATAATTATATATAGCCCCCATATAAAACGTTCTCCAGATGACCTCCGGAGCCTCTTGGAGGAGCAAAATTCATCCGATCCGGTTCAAAGTAGGAACGTGGTGTTAGTATATGGTCGCTAACAACCATACCAAAATTGGTCCAATCACACAAAAATTGGTCCATATCGGTTCATAATCATGGTTGCCACTAGAGCCAAAAATAATCTACCAAAATTTTATTTCCATAGAAAATGTTGTCAAAATTTTATTTCTAGAGAAAATTTTGTTAAAATTTTATTCGGTTCATAATAAAATTTTCATCATTGTCAAAATTTTATTTCTTTAGAAAATTTTGTCAAAATTTTATTTCTATAGACAAATTTGTTCAAATTTTATTCGGTTCATAATCATAGTTGCCACTCGAGCCAAAAATAATCGACCACGATTTTATTTCTATAGAAAATTTTGTCAAAAGTTTATTTCTATAGAAAATTTTGTTAAAATTTTATTTCTGTAGAAATTTTTGTCAAAATTTTCTTTCTATAGAAAATTTTGTCAAAATTTTTATTTCTATAGAAAATTTTGTGAAAATTTTATTTCCATAGAAAATTTTTTAATATTTTCTTTCTGTAGAAAATTTTGTCAAAATTTTATGTCTACTTTGTCAAACTGAATTATATACGTATTGGATCGATCTTTTTTGATTTAATATATACCACATATGGACATACAATTTAGAAGATGGTGTTACGAGGTTTTAAGATACCTTGCCATCGGCAAGCGTTACTGCAACTTAAGTAATTCGATTGTGGATGGCCGTGTTTAGAAGAAGTTTCTACGCAATCCATGATGGAGGGTACATAAGCTTCGGCCTGGCCGAACTTACGGCCGTATATACTTGTTTCTTATTTAATTATCAATATATACATTTTTTTCCAATTCTCTAAATTGCAGCACTTGAACTTGTTGGCGAGAACTATCGTTCATTTGTTACAGTAATGACATGCACTTTTTACACTTCGGCCATAATGTTGCTCTCGGTCATAACATATCTGGAGAGGGATTGGGTGAAACTCTCATACTATACCTCAGTGCCTTTCTATTTATACTTTCTGTATTTGTTTATAATGCCAGAGTCGCCAAGATGGCTATTGATGAGAGGGCGATTGGAGGAAGCATTGAAAATCTTAGAGAACATGGCTCGAATAAATGGTCATGAATTTCCACCGGCGATAAAGACAAAATTAGAAGCTCAAATATCACGTAACAAATTAAAGGAGAAAAAGAAACAGGCAAATGTGGGAGTATCGGATTTATGCAGGTGAGTGCGATTGAATGAACACCATATTCACAATTGAGGAAGTTTACATAGAATATAGAAAATTTTCATAAAGAAGTAAAGCAGAGAAGGAATATGATCACCCCAAACATGTTTGAAGGGCGTAATATAACTTTTTCACAGAGGACATTTTTGGCGCAACCATGTTATTTTTCTCGAATATTATGTAGCTGATTTCGTCAAGCATGTTATGTTTGCCGAGAAAACAATATTTTTGCGTCCATGAAAAAATAACATAGAAAAATGTTAGAGATGATCATATTCCTTCTCTCGGTGTAAGTGTCCGGAGCAATGATATCGCATTCATTTTTAACATGTGATGTCATTTCAGTATTCCGGATTTCATCTGAAACAAGTAAATAAAGTCTAAAGCCGGGCGGGACCACCTATATTATACCCTTCACCACTATGTAGACAAAAGTATGTGTTACCATCTCAACTCCTTCAAATATGTTGGGAATTATTATGGAGGTTTATATTCCCATATACAAAAGTTTATATCTTAACCGATTTGAAGACAATTTTTTATACTTCTACAAAATCTGTAGAATTAAAATTTAAATCGGCTAATACCCTGGGATGAAACACAATGTTAGTAAAAAGTAGGGGAAATATAAAGCTAGAGCAATTTTACAGACGTATTCGAGATATAGGACAATTTGAATATTTTTTACAATTTTTGCTACTTAGCAGTGGCAATTTACTCCCAAAAAACTTTAAATCAAATATGATAAAATCCCCAAAATAAGTCTTAGCCTACGTTTGAAGCGTTTTTATCTTAAATCTAAAGGACGATTTCTTTAAGTCAAAAATGTGTTTTTTTGTTTACTTTAAGAGAATTTTGCCTTATTTCAAAGACATACGGTTTTAACGGAGAGACGAAAATTTCCAAAATTTGTATCCTTCAATTTAATAAAAGAAAATTGAAGCAAAGATTATAAACTTTATTTTAATTAAAATCTCATTTTTTTAAAGAAATTTTTTTTAATATTTTGTAAATTGCGCATCCTAAAATTTAGGTTGGGTAATCTTTAATATCATGTAGATATTTTTCAGTGTAAATTCCATTAGGATTACAGATGTGATTAGTACCAATTAATTGAGTTAAAGCTTTTAATGCTATAGTTGTTATCACTTTGCGTTTCTTTTACATTATTTTTTCAAATGGACATTTGAGCCGCCTAAAAGTAGGCAAAAAATGTTCTATAGTAAGTAAACAGAGCTACTTCGACGAACTAGTAATTTCAAGGAGTGAGTTTCGATTATGCAATGTGGAAAAAGATATTGTTAAATTAGCTTATATGTAATTTTAGAAAGACCATTTCACAAGTTTGTATAGAAAAAGTCGATATAAGTTCACGTTCACCCACATTTCATTGCGAGCAAGACTTTTGGTGCCACTTTTTATAAACTCTCAACGATAGCACTGATTAGCTTTGCTACCAACAATTTTGTCAAAATTTTATTTCTATAGAAAATTTTTCCAAAATGTTATTTCTTTAGAAAATTTTTCCAAAATGTTATTTCTTAAGAAAATATTGCCAAAATTTTGTTTCTATAGAAAATTTTGTCAAAATTTTATTTCTATAGAAAATTTTGTCTAATTTTATTTCTATAGAAAATTTTATCAAAATTTCTTTCTATAGAAAATTTTGTCAAAATTTTATTTCTATAGAAAATTTTGTCAAAATTTTATTTCTATAGAAAATTTTGTCAAAATTTTATTTCTTAGAAAATTTTGTCAAAATTTTATTTTTATAAAAAATTTTGTCAAAATTTTATTTTTATAGAAAATTTTGTCAAAATTTTATTTCTATAGAAAATTTTGTCAAAATTTTATTTCTATAGAAAATTTTGCAAAAAAATTATTTCTATAGAAAATTTTGCAAAAAAATTATTTCTATAGAAAATGTTGTCAAAATTTTATTTCTATAGAAAATTTTGTCAAAATTTTATTTCTATAGAAAATTTTTTCTATAGAAACTTTCGTCAAAATTTTATTTCTATAGAAAATTTTGTCAAAATTTTATTTCTATCGAAAATTTTGTCAAAATTTTATTTTGATAGAAACTTTTGTCAAAATTTTATTTCTATAGAAAATTTTGTCAAAATTTTATTTCTATAGAAAATTTTGTCAAAATTTTATTTCTATAGACAATTTTGTCAAAATTTTATTTCTATCGAAAATGTTGTCAAAATTTTATTTCTATAGAAAATATTTTTCTAATTTTATTTCAAAATTTTATTTCTATAGAAAATTTTGCAAAAAAATTATTTCTATAGAAAATGTTGTCAAAATTTTATTTCTATAGAAAATGTTGTCAAAATCTTATTTCTATAGAAAATTTTGTCAAAATTTTATTTCTATAGAAAATTTTGTCAAAATTTTATTTCTATAAAAAATTTTGTCAAAATTTTATTTCTATAGAAAATTTTGTCAAAATTTTATTTTTATAGAAACTTTCGTCAAAATTTTATTTCTATAGAAAATTTTGTAAAAAATTTATTTCTATCGAAAATTTAGCTTTATTTCTATAGAAAATTTTCCAAATCTTTATTTCTATAGAAAATTTTGTAAACATTTTTTTTCCATAGAAAATTTTGTAAACATTTTTTCCATAGAAAATTTTGTCTAATTTTATTTCAAAAGAAAATTACCAAAATGTTATTTCTATAGGAAATTTTGTCAAAATTTTATGTCTATAGAAAATTTTTCCAAAATGTTATTTCTTTCGAAAATATTGCCAAAATTTTGTTTCTATAGACAATTTTGTCATAATTTTATTTTTATAGAAAATGTTGTCTAATTTTATTTCAAAATACAATTGCCAAAATTTTATTTTTATAGAAAATTTTGTCAAAATTTTATTTCAATTGAAAATTTTGCCAAAATTTTATTTCTATAGAAAATTTTGTCACAATTTTATTTCTATAGAAAATTTTGTCAAAATTTTATGCCAATAGAAAATTTTGCCAGAATTTTATTTCTATAGATAATATTGTCTTATTTTAATTTCAAAAGAAAATTGCCAAAATTTTATTTCTATAGAAAATTTTGCAAAAAATTAATTCTATAGAAAATGTTGTCAAAATTTTATTTCTATGGAAAATTTTGTCAAAATTTTTTTTTTTAGAAAATTTTGTCAAAATTTTATTTTTATAGAAACTTTTGTCAAAATTTTATTTCTATAGAAAATTTTGTCAAAATTTTATTATTATAGAAACTTTTGTCAAAATTTTATGTCTATAGAAAATTTTGTCAAAATTTTATTTCTATATAAAATTCTATAGAAAATTTTGTCAAAATTTATTTCTATAGAAAATTTTACCAAAATTTTATTTCTATAGAAATTTTTGTCAAAATTTTATTTCTATAGAAATTTTTGTCAAAATTTTATTTCTATAGAAAATTTTGTCAAAATTTTATGTCTATAGAAAATTTTGTCAAAATTTTATTTCTATATAAAATTCTATAGAAAATTTTGTCAAAATTTATTTCTATAGAAAATTTTACCAAAATTTTATTTCTATAGAAATTTTTGTCAAAATTTTATTTCTATAGAAAATTTTGTCAAAATTTTATTTCTATAGAAAATTATGTCAAAATTTTATTTTTATAGAAACATTCGTCAAAATTTTATTTCTATAGAAAATTTTGTCAAAATTTTATTTCTATCGAAAATTTAGCATTATTTCTATAGAAAATTTTCCAAATCTTTATTTCTATAGAAAATTTTGCAAACATTTTTTTCCATTGAAAATTTTGTAAACATTTTCTCTCCATAGAAAATTTTGTCTAATTTTATTTCAAAAGAAAATTACCAAAATGTTATTTCAATAGAAAATTTTGTCAAAATTTTATGTCTATAGAAAATTTTTCCAAAATGTTATTTCTTTCGAAAATATTGCCAAAATTTTGTTTCTATAGACAATTTTGTCATAATTTTATTTCTATAGAAAATTTTGTCTAATTTTATTTCAAAAGAAAATTGCCAAAATTATATTTCTGTAGTAAATTTTGCAAAAATTTATTTCTATAGAAAATGTTGTTAGAATTTTATTTCTATGGAAAATTTTGTCAAAATTTTATTTTTTTAGAAAATTTTGTCAAAATTTTATTTCCATAGAAAATGTTGTCAAAATTTTATATCTATAGAAAATTTTGTCAAAATTTTATGTTTTTAGAAAATTTTGTCAAAATTTTATTTTTACAGAAACAATTGTCAAAATTTTATTTCTATAGAAAATTTTGTCAAAATTTTACTTCTATGGAAAATTTTGTCAAAATTTTATATCTATAGAAACTTTTGTCAAAATTTTGTCAAAATTTTATTTCTATAGAAAATTTTGCCAAAACTTTATTTCTATAGAAAATTTTGTCAAAATTTTATTTTTATAGAAACTTTTGTCAAAATTTTATTTCTATAGAAAATTTTGTCAAAATTTATTTCTATAGAAAATTTTACAAAAATTTTATTTCTATAGCAATTTTTGTCAAAATTTTATTTCTATAGAAAATTTTGTCAACATTTTATTTTTATAGAAACTTTTGTCAAAATTTTATTTCTATAGAAAATTTTGTCAAAATTTTATTTCTATAGAAAATTTTGCCAAAACTTTATTTCTATAGAAAATTTTGTCAAAATTTTAAATCTATAGAAAATTTTGTCAAAATTTTATTTCTGTATAAAATTCTATAGAAAATTTTGTCAAAATTTATTTCTATAGAAAATTTTACAAAAATTTTATTTCTATAGAAATTTTTGTCAAAATTTTATTTCTATGGAAAATTTTGTCAAAATTTTATTTCTATAGAATTTATTTCTATAGAAAATTTTGTCAAAATTTTATTTCTATATAAAATTCTATAGAAAATTTTGTCAAAATTTATTTCTATAGAAAATTTTACAAAAATTTTATTTCTATAGAAATTTTTGTCAAAATTTTATTTCTATGGAAAATTTTGTCAAAATTTTATTTCTATAGAAAATTTTGCCAAAACTTTATTTCTATAGAAAATTTTGTCAAAATTTTATATCTATAGAAAATTTTGTCAAAATTTTATTTCTATATAAAATTTTGTCAAAATTTATTTCTATAGAAATTTTTGTCAAAATGTTATTTCCATTGAAAACGTTGTCAAAATTTTATTTCTATAGAAAATTTTGTCAAAATTTTATTTCTATAGAAATTTTTGTCAAAATTTTATTTCTATAGAAAATTTTATCAAAATTTTATTCCTATAGAAAATTTTGTCAAAATTTTATGTCTATCGAAAATGTTGTCAAAATTTTATATCTAGATAAAATTTTATAGAAAATTTTGTCAAAATTTATTTCTATAGAAAATTTTACAAAAATTTTATTTCTATAGAAATTGTTGTCAAAATTTTATTTCTATAGAAAATTTTGTTAAAATAGAAAATTTTGTCAAAATTTATTTCTATAGAAATTTTTGTCAAAATTTTATTTCCATTGAAAACGTTGTCAAAATTTTATTTCTATAGAAAATTTTGTCAAAATTTTATTTCTATAGAAATTTTTGTCAAAATTTTATTTCTATAGAAAATTTTGTCAAAATTTTATTCCTATAGAAAATTTTGTCAAAATTTTATGTCTATCGAAAATGTTGTCAAAATTTTATATCTAGATAAAATTTTATAGAAAATTTTGTCAAAATTTATTTCTATAGAAAATTTTACAAAAATTTTATTTCTATTGAAATTGTTGTCAAAATTTTATTTCTATAGAAAATTTTGTTAAAATTTAATTTCTATAGAAAATTTTGTCAAAATGTTATTTCTATGGAAAATTTTGTCAAAATTTTATTTCTATAGAAAATTTTGTCAAAATTTTTGTTTCTTAGAAAATTTTTTCAAAATTTTATTTCTATAAAAATTTTGCCAAAATTTTATTTCTATAAAAATTATTGCCAAAACTTAATTTTGTGAAAATTTAATTTCTATAGAAAATTTTGTCAAAAATTTTATTTCTATCGAAGTTTTTGTCAAAATTGTTTTCTATAGAAAATTTTTGCCAAAATTTTATTTCTATAGAAAAATTTTATTTCAATTGAAAATTTTGCCAAAATTTTATTTCTATAGAAAATTTTGTCACAATTTTATTTCTATAGAAAATTTTGTCAAAATTTTATGCCAATAGAAAATTTTGCCAGAATTTTATTTCTATAGATAATATTGTCTTATTTTAATTTCAAAAGAAAATTGCCAAAATTTTATTTCTATAGAAAATTTTGCAAAAAATTAATTCTATAGAAAATGTTGTCAAAATTTTATTTCTATGGAAAATTTTGTCAAAAATTTTTTTTTAGAAAATTTTGTCAAAATTTTATTTTTATAGAAACTTTTGTCAAAATTTTATTTCTATAGAAAATTTTGTCAAAATTTTATTATTATAGAAACTTTTGTCAAAATTTTATGTCTATAGAAAATTTTGTCAAAATTTTATTTCTATATAAAATTCTATAGAAAATTTTGTCAAAATTTATTTCTATAGTAAATTTTACCAAAATTTTATTTCTATAGAAATTTTTGTCAAAATTTTATTTCAATAGAAATTTTTGTCAAAATTTTATTTCTATAGAAATTTTTGTCAAAATTTTATTTCTATAGAAAATTTTGTCAAAATTTTATGTCTATAGAAAATTTTGTCAAAATTTTATTTCTATATAAAATTCTATAGAAAATTTTGTCAAAATTTATTTCTATAGAAAATTTTACCAAAATTTTATTTCTATAGAAATTTTTGTCAAAATTTTATTTCTATAGAAAATTTTGTCAAAATTTTATTTCTATAGAAAATTATGTCAAAATTTTATTTTTATAGAAACATTCGTCAAAATTTTATTTCTATAGAAAATTTTGTCAAAATTTTATTTCTATCGAAAATTTAGCATTATTTCTATAGAAAATTTTCCAAATCTTTATTTCTATAGAAAATTTTGCAAACATTTTTTTCCATAGAAAATTTTGTAAACATTTTCTCTCCATAGAAAATTTTGTCTAATTTTATTTCAAAAGAAAATTACCAAAATGTTATTTCAATAGAAAATTTTGTCAAAATTTTATGTCTATAGAAAATTTTTCCAAAATGTTATTTCTTTCGAAAATATTGCCAAAATTTTGTTTCTATAGACAATTTTGTCATAATTTTATTTCTATAGAAAATTTTGTCTAATTTTATTTCAAAAGAAAATTGCCAAAATTATATTTCTGTAGTAAATTTTGCAAAAATTTATTTCTATAGAAAATGTTGTTAGAATTTTATTTCTATGGAAAATTTTGTCAAAATTTTATTTTTTTAGAAAATTTTGTCAAAATTTTATTTCCATAGAAAATGTTGTCAAAATTTTATTTCTATAGAAAATTTTGTCAAAATTTTACTTCTATGGAAAATTTTGTCAAAATTTTATATCTATAGAAACTTTTGTCAAAATTTTGTCAAAATTTTATTTCTATAGAAAATTTTGCCAAAACTTTATTTCTATAGAAAATTTTGTCAAAATTTTATTTTTATAGAAACTTTTGTCAAAATTTTATTTCTATAGAAAATTTTGTCAAAATTTATTTCTATAGAAAAATTCCATCAAAAACTTTCATCGATCAGACGCAACAAAGTAAAGCTCCGCAAAAACGTATTTAAACACCGATAAATAGCCGCCAAAGTGTAAATTTTTTCGGTCCACACTAGTTCATACCGGGAACGTTATATTCGTTGCTGTTTGGCAATGTACGGCTCGGTTCTTGAATGTAGTTTTCCACAATTAAAAATAATAGACATTTACTTGAAATTTTGTGAATTCTGTGCTATAATATATACACAAACAATACTCAACACAGCTGATAGAGACAGTAACATAAAAGTAAACAACTACATCTGATACATTCGTACAGATAAATCACAGTTGCCATATCGACCGCCTTTAAACCAGCGATTGGTGTAGTGGCCAATCAGCTGATCAAAACTACCCCAGTAGGAACTGTTTTATAAACACCCCACTAGGAATTACAAATTAAAAAATGAATAATATAGACACTCCAAGATACAGTTTATCTGAGTTTAGGGTAAACAGAGTCAAAGAATTAGAGTCCATAAACGCAAATTTAATTCAAAGAATCAACGAACTTGAAACATACATTCATAACTTACTTGAAGAAAACAACACATTGAAAGAAAACTTATCGTTAAAACAAGATGCTTCAACCCAACAACATATAAATTCTAATGATCGTCGCACAGAAACTGCTCCTGATCAACCAATACAAGAATACTTCACCGATGAGGATGAACTTACACGTGAAACTAATTGGATAGTTCAAAGACACAAGAAATCTAAAAACAAGGTACATCCTCAACCTCCAAAATCAACAACCTCATCAAATCAAACCGATGACCCATCGGGTACAAATGAAAATCATAAACAAAGGGATAACAGGGACAACCAACCCAATCGGCCACCACCGATTATTGTGTCGTTTGATAAAAACTATCATGAACTGCATAATCTTGTAAAAAGTGCTACAAAAAATGATTTCTCTATAAAACTATTACCCAATAAATCATATAAAATCAACACATCAGATGCGAATGACTATCGTAACACTACAAAAATATTGAATGAATCCAAAACCACTTGGCATACCTATGAGGACAAGCAACAAAGACCTATAAGGGTTATGGCAAAGGGTCTGTCTCATACCTGTGATGCCACTGAAATCATAGCCAACATAAAAGATAAGGGACTTAAAATTATTAATGCCTTTAATAAAAACAAAATTTAAAACTAAAGAACCGCTAGATATGTTTGTTTTATCATTCGACCACTCCGAAGATATAAACAAAATATACAAACTAGATACTGTACTTGATACAAAAATAATCATAGAATCACTGAAACTTCCAAAACTCATTCCTCAATGTGGAAAATGTCAGAGTTTTAACCATACTAAAAATTATTGTTCAAAAGAACCTAGATGTGTCCGCTGCGCTGGAAAACACGAATCCAAAAACTGCACAAAACAAACAGATACCAATCCGAAATGTGTCAACTGTGGTGAAGAGCACCCCGCCAGCTATCGAGGCTGCATTGTAGCTAAGGAGCTCCAAAAAATACGTGAAAAGAAGTTAAAAAATGCCGTAAATCACAATGGTAATTATAACAGTAAAGTCCCAACACATGCTAATCATTTAACCATTCAAGGAAATAAAAGAATATTAGATACAAATGTAGTAACAATCTCAAATAAAACCCAACCATCGAAATCGTACTCTCAAATAACACGCCAAAGTGTACAAAATTCAAATCAAATCAATCAAAAACAAAGTGTACCAAATACAAACCAAATTAATCAAAATCTCCTAACAGAAATAATAATCAAATTAGATAACATTGTATCACAAAATAAGATATTCGAGAACCGCCTCCTCTCTTTGGAGGAAAATTTCAGTTGTGTATTCGAATGAAGTCGAACATAAAAATTATGCAGTGGAATGCCAATGGGCTCCAAAAACAAAAAAATGAACTGATTCAAGTTTTGGAATCAAAAAATATTGACATCTGTTTAATAAGCGAAACCCATTTTACAAATGAATCATACTTTTCTCTTCAAAAATATTCTGTATATCATACTATTCATCCATGCAATAAAGCCAGAGGCGGCAGTGCAATTATCGTAAAAAACAATTTAATCCACTGGGAGGAAGAGAAAATTCAATGTGAACAATTTCAAGCCACAACTATCACTGTAATGGAAAATAACCAACATCTAACTATCATGTCTGTTTATAGTCCGCCGAGACACAACATAAAACATACTGATTACTTAAAATTATTTCAAAGTTTTAAATATAAATTTATAATTGGTGGTGACTTTAATGCAAAACATGTGCATTGGGGGTCAAGATTAACTACAACCAAAGGAAGGGAGCTCCTTAAAGCTGTAAACAAAATTGGATGCAATGTATTCTCTACCGGATCTCCAACTTATTGGCCTACGGATTATTCTAAAAGTCCAGATCTAATAGATTTTTTCATTATTAATAAAATTTCTGCAACACAATTAAAAATTGAAGAAGGTTATGAATTGAATTCTGATCATTCTCCAATTTACTTAACGTACTGCACAGAGCTCAATGTGTATGAAGAAAAGCCAAGACTAACGAGTCACAAAACTGACTGGGAATATTTCAGGACTTTAGTCCAAAATGGAATAAATTGTTTTTCTCAAATAGAAACTTCTGACGATCTTGAAAAGGAAGTCTTAGAATTAACAAACCTAATTCAGAATGCTGGATGGAACAGCACTCCTATTGTAAAAAAACCGTCACTAGGCCACACCTACCCATCGTATATAACAAATCTCATTAAAGACAAGAGAAAACAAAGAAAAAAATGGCAAACAAATAGATCACCGCACGAAAAAAAGAAAATGAATCAGTTAACACAAAAGGTACGTAAAGAAATTAAAAAGTACAATAATAACAAATTCAATAAATTCATATCAGAGCTTGGGCATGACAGTAAAACTGACTATTCTTTGTGGAAAGCAACGAAAAAATTAAAACGGCCAAAGAAATTAAATCAACCACTAAGAACACAACAAAATACATGGGCAAAAACTGACTACGATAAAGCCAACGTCTTTGCCGAACATTTAAAAACAATTTTCTCCAAAATTTCTAACCCAATGACTGACATTACCGGAAACATTGAGGAAGAAATTATAGAAAAAGTTACGATGAAAGAAGTTCTTCAAGAAATAAAAAATTTAAGCTGCAAAAAAACGCCTGGTTTTGACCTAATTAATGGAGAGATCCTTAAGCAATTACCAATTAAAGCGTTAGCAAAACTGACCAAAATATTCAATTCTTGCATTCGCATTCAATACGTTCCAACTCTCTGGAAGGTTGCAGAAGTTGTAATGATTCCAAAGCCTGGGAAGAATTCTAGTCAAGCTAGTTCTTACAGACCTATATCTTTACTGCCATTAATTGGAAAACTATTTGAAAAAATTTTATGTAAACGACTCAACTCATATTTGGAGCGTGAAAAAATCATTCCTAATCATCAATTCGGCTTCCGAAAAGGACACTCTACAATAGAGCAAATCCACAGAATAACTCATGCCATTGAAGAAACTTTTGAGAAAAGGGAGGTATGTTCAGCAGTCTTTTTGGACATATCACAAGCATTTGATGGAGTAGTACACTCGTCATTAATACACAAGTTGAAAAACATTTTACCCAGCAACTTCTGCCTTTTGCTGGAATCGTATCTAAAAGACCGATTTTATCGTGTCAAGCAAGGTTTAGAGTACTCCAACCTTTACCATATTCAATCCGGTGTACCGCAAGGTAGCATATTGGGTCCTATGCTCTATCTCCTATATACATATGACCTTCAGCCTCAGGAAGATTGCATAATAGGCACTTTTGCTGACGACACAGTGATAATGGCAAAAACGCGAAGTATTGAAGAATCAACAACCAAACTACAAACTGCTCTAAACGATATTGATAAATGGATGGACAAATGGGGTCTAAAATTAAACAGTTCAAAATCTGTGCATGTTAACTTTACACAGAAAAAGATACAACCTAAACCTATATATATTAAAGATCAAGAAGTACCTAGAGCTGATTCAGCGAAATATCTTGGTATGACACTTGATGAAAAGCTGAAATGGAACGAGCACATAAAGAGTAAGAAAAAGGCATTGGAAATAAAATACCGTGAGTTAAAATGGTTAATTGGGAGAAAATCTAATTTGTCAATTGCAAATAAACTAATGGTGTACAAACAAGTATTGAAGCCTATGTGGACATACGGTCTACAACTATGGGGTTGTGCTAAAAATCAAGACATAGATATGATTCAAAAATTTCAAAACAGAGTGTTGAGAGAAATAGTGGACGCTCCGTGGTATATAAGGAACAACGATCTGCATAGGGATCTGAATATAAAAACAGTGAGAGAAGAAATCTATCATCAAGCAGAAGCGCATGAAATGAGACTGTTAAGTCACAAAAATGAAGAGATACCACATATATTACAACATATATCTAACCGAAGACTTCAGAGATATAAACCACTTGATTTGAAATTTCGATTCAATCAACAAGGCACAATATGATACTTTAACTCTGTAAATTTTCATATCAATATTAAAAAACTACTAGTTAGTCCCTTTGTAAATAGACTAGTTGTAGTATTATAACTTAAACAATCTATTTTTACTGTTTAAGAATAAAAAAAAAAAAAAAAAAAAAAAAAAAAAAAAAAAAAATTGAAAATTTTTCCAAAATTTTATTTCTATAGAAAATTTTGTCACAATTTTATTTCTATAGAAAATTTTGTCAAAATTTTATGCCAATAGAAAATTTTGCCAGAATTTTATTTCTATAGATAATATTGTCTTATTTTAATTTCAAAAGAAAATTGCCAAAATTTTATTTCTATAGAAAATTTTGCAAAAAATTAATTCTATAGAAAATGTTGTCAAAATTTTATTTCTATGGAAAATTTTGTCAAAAATTTTTTTTTAGAAAATTTTGTCAAAATTTTATTTTTATAGAAACTTTTGTCAAAATTTTATTTCTATAGAAAATTTTGTCAAAATTTTATTATTATAGAAACTTTTGTCAAAATTTTATGTCTATAGAAAATTTTGTCAAAATTTTATTTCTATATAAAATTCTATAGAAAATTTTGTCAAAATTTATTTCTATAGTAAATTTTACCAAAATTTTATTTCTATAGAAATTTTTGTCAAAATTTTATTTCAATAGAAATTTTTGTCAAAATTTTATTTCTATAGAAATTTTTGTCAAAATTTTATTTCTATAGAAAATTTTGTCAAAATTTTATGTCTATAGAAAATTTTGTCAAAATTTTATTTCTATATAAAATTCTATAGAAAATTTTGTCAAAATTTATTTCTATAGAAAATTTTACCAAAATTTTATTTCTATAGAAATTTTTGTCAAAATTTTATTTCTATAGAAAATTTTGTCAAAATTTTATTTCTATAGAAAATTATGTCAAAATTTTATTTTTATAGAAACATTCGTCAAAATTTTATTTCTATAGAAAATTTTGTCAAAATTTTATTTCTATCGAAAATTTAGCATTATTTCTATAGAAAATTTTCCAAATCTTTATTTCTATAGAAAATTTTGCAAACATTTTTTTCCATAGAAAATTTTGTAAACATTTTCTCTCCATAGAAAATTTTGTCTAATTTTATTTCAAAAGAAAATTACCAAAATGTTATTTCAATAGAAAATTTTGTCAAAATTTTATGTCTATAGAAAATTTTTCCAAAATGTTATTTCTTTCGAAAATATTGCCAAAATTTTGTTTCTATAGACAATTTTGTCATAATTTTATTTCTATAGAAAATTTTGTCTAATTTTATTTCAAAAGAAAATTGCCAAAATTATATTTCTGTAGTAAATTTTGCAAAAATTTATTTCTATAGAAAATGTTGTTAGAATTTTATTTCTATGGAAAATTTTGTCAAAATTTTATTTTTTTAGAAAATTTTGTCAAAATTTTATTTCCATAGAAAATGTTGTCAAAATTTTATTTCTATAGAAAATTTTGTCAAAATTTTACTTCTATGGAAAATTTTGTCAAAATTTTATATCTATAGAAACTTTTGTCAAAATTTTATTTCTATAGAAAATTTTGCCAAAACTTTATTTCTATAGAAAATTTTGTCAAAATTTTATTTTTATAGAAACTTTTGTCAAAATTTTATTTCTATAGAAAATTTTGTCAAAATTTATTTCTATAGAAAATTTTACAAAAATTTTATTTCTATAGCAATTTTTGTCAAAATTTTATTTCTATAGAAAATTTTGTCAACATTTTATTTTTATAGAAACTTTTGTCAAAATTTTATTTCTATAGAAAATTTTGTCAAAATTTTATTTCTATAGAAAATTTTGCCAAAACTTTATTTCTATAGAAAATTTTGTCAAAATTTTAAATCTATAGAAAATTTTGTCAAAATTTTATTTCTGTATAAAATTCTATAGAAAATTTTGTCAAAATTTATTTCTATAGAAAATTTTACAAAAATTTTATTTCTATAGAAATTTTTGTCAAAATTTTATTTCTATGGAAAATTTTGTCAAAATTTTATTTCTATAGAATTTATTTCTATAGAAAATTTTGTCAAAATTTTATTTCTATATAAAATTCTATAGAAAATTTTGCCAAAACTTTATTTCTATAGAAAATTTTGTCAAAATTTTATATCTATAGAAAATTTTGTCAAAATTTTATTTCTATATAAAATTTTGTCAAAATTTATTTCTATAGAAATTTTTGTCAAAATTTTATTTCCATTGAAAACGTTGTCAAAATTTTATTTCTATAGAAAATTTTGTCAAAATTTTATTTCTATAGAAATTTTTGTCAAAATTTTATTTCTATAGAAAATTTTGTCAAAATTTTATTCCTATAGAAAATTTTGTCAAAATTTTATGTCTATCGAAAATGTTGTCAAAATTTTATATCTAGATAAAATTTTATAGAAAATTTTGTCAAAATTTATTTCTATAGAAAATTTTACAAAAATTTTATTTCTATAGAAATTGTTGTCAAAATTTTATTTCTATAGAAAATTTTGTTAAAATAGAAAATTTTGTCAAAATTTATTTCTATAGAAATTTTTGTCAAAATTTTATTTCCATTGAAAACGTTGTCAAAATTTTATTTCTATAGAAAATTTTGTCAAAATTTTATTTCTATAGAAATTTTTGTCAAAATTTTATTTCTATAGAAAATTTTGTCAAAATTTTATTCCTATAGAAAATTTTGTCAAAATTTTATGTCTATCGAAAATGTTGTCAAAATTTTATATCTAGATAAAATTTTATAGAAAATTTTGTCAAAATTTATTTCTATAGAAAATTTTACAAAAATTTTATTTCTATAGAAATTGTTGTCAAAATTTTATTTCTATAGAAAATTTTGTTAAAATTTAATTTCTATAGAAAATTTTGTCAAAATGTTATTTCTATGGAAAATTTTGTCAAAATTTTATTTCTATAGAAAATTTTGTCAAAATTTTTGTTTCTTAGAAAATTTTTTCAAAATTTTATTTCTATAAAAATTTTGCCAAAATTTTATTTCTATAAAAATTATTGCCAAAACTTAATTTTGTGAAAATTTAATTTCTATAGAAAATTTTGTCAAAAATTTTATTTCTATCGAAATTTTTGTCAAAATTGTTTTCTATAGAAAATTTTTGCCAAAAATTTTATTTCTATAGAAAAATTTTATTTCAATTGAAAATTTTGCCAAAATTTTATTTCTATAGAAAATTTTGTCACAATTTTATTTCTATAGAAAATTTTGTCAAAATTTTATGCCAATAGAAAATTTTACCAGAATTTTATTTCTATAGATAATATTGTCTTATTTTAATTTCAAAAGAAAATTGCCAAAATTTTATTTCTATAGAAAATTTTGCAAAAAATTAATTCTATAGAAAATGTTGTCAAAATTTTATTTCTATGGAAAATATTGTCAAAATTTTTTTTTTAGAAAATTTTGTCAAAATTTTATTTTTATAGAAACTTTTGTCAAAATTTTATTTCTATAGAAAATTTTGTCAAAATTTTATTATTATAGAAACTTTTGTCAAAATTTTATGTCTATAGAAAATTTTGTCAAAATTTTATTTCTATATAAAATTCTATAGAAAATTTTGTCAAAATTTATTTCTATAGAAAATTTTACCAAAATTTTATTTCTATAGAAATTTTTGTCAAAATTTTATTTCTATAGAAATTTTTGTCAAAATTTTATTTCTATAGAAAATTTTGTCAAAATTTTATGTCTATAGAAAATTTTGTCAAAATTTTATTTCTATATAAAATTCTATAGAAAATTTTGTCAAAATTTATTTCTATAGAAAATTTTACCAAAATTTTATTTCTATAGAAATTTTTGTCAAAATTTTATTTCTATAGAAAATTTTGTCAAAATTTTATTTCTATAGAAAATTATGTCAAAATTTTATTTTTATAGAAACATTCGTCAAAATTTTATTTCTATAGAAAATTTTGTCAAAATTTTATTTCTATCGAAAATTTAGCATTATTTCTATAGAAAATTTTCCAAATCTTTATTTCTATAGAAAATTTTGCAAACATTTTTTTCCATAGAAAATTTTGTAAACATTTTCTCTCCATAGAAAATTTTGTCTAATTTTATTTCAAAAGAAAATTACCAAAATGTTATTTCAATAGAAAATTTTGTCAAAATTTTATGTCTATAGAAAATTTTTCCAAAATGTTATTTCTTTCGAAAATATTGCCAAAATTTTGTTTCTATAGACAATTTTGTCATAATTTTATTTCTATAGAAAATTTTGTCTAATTTTATTTCAAAAGAAAATTGCCAAAATTATATTTCTGTAGTAAATTTTGCAAAAATTTATTTCTATAGAAAATGTTGTTAGAATTTTATTTCTATGGAAAATTTTGTCAAAATTTTATTTTTTTAGAAAATTTTGTCAAAATTTTATTTCCATAGAAAATGTTGTCAAAATTTTATTTCTATAGAAAATTTTGTCAAAATTTTACTTCTATGGAAAATTTTGTCAAAATTTTATATCTATAGAAACTTTTGTCAAAATT
The DNA here is from genome assembly GCF_050003625.1 of Haematobia irritans. Classification (NCBI taxonomy): domain Eukaryota; kingdom Metazoa; phylum Arthropoda; class Insecta; order Diptera; family Muscidae; genus Haematobia; species Haematobia irritans. Next base: position 155,444,688 of record NC_134398.1, on the reverse strand, counting down.
TTGCCAAATTTTATTTCTATAGAAAATTTTGCCAAAACTTTATTTCTATAGAAAATTTTGTCAAAATTTTATTTTTATAGAAACTTTTGTCAAAATTTTATTTCTATAGAAAATTTTGTCAAAATTTATTTCTATAGAAAATTTTACAAAAATTTTATTTCTATAGCAATTTTTGTCAAAATTTTATTTCTATAGAAAATTTTGTCAACATTTTATTTTTATAGAAACTTTTGTCAAAATTTTATTTCTATAGAAAATTTTGTCAAAATTTTATTTCTATAGAAAATTTTGCCAAAACTTTATTTCTATAGAAAATTTTGTCAAAATTTTAAATCTATAGAAGATTTTGTCAAAATTTTATTTCTGTATAAAATTCTATAGAAAATTTTGTCAAAATTTATTTCTATAGAAAATTTTACAAAAATTTTATTTCTATAGAAATTTTTGTCAAAATTTTATTTCTATGGAAAATTTTGTCAAAATTTTATTCCTATAGAATTTATTTCTATAGAAAATTTTGTCAAAATTTTATTTCTATATAAAATTCTATAGAAAATTTTGTCAAAATTTATTTCTATAGAAAATTTTACAAAAATTTTATTTCTATAGAAATTTTTGTCAAAATTTTATTTCTATGGAAAATTTTGTCAAAATTTTATTTCTATAGAAAATTTTGCCAAAACTTTATTTCTATAGAAAATTTTGTCAAAATTTTATATCTATAGAAAATTTTGTCAAAATTTTATTTCTATATAAAATTTTGTCAAAATTTATTTCTATAGAAATTTTTGTCAAAATTTTATTTCCATTGAAAACGTTGTCAAAATTTTATTTCTATAGAAAATTTTGTCAAAATTTTATTTCTATAGAAATTTTTGTCAAAATTTTATTTCTATAGAAAATTTTGTCAAAATTTTATTCCTATAGAAAATTTTGTCAAAATTTTATGTCTATCGAAAATGTTGTCAAAATTTTATATCTAGATAAAATTTTATAGAAAATTTTGTCAAAATTTATTTCTATAGAAAATTTTACAAAAATTTTATTTCTATAGAAATTGTTGTCAAAATTTTATTTCTATAGAAAATTTTGTTAAAATAGAAAATTTTGTCAAAATTTATTTCTATAGAAATTTTTGTCAAAATTTTATTTCCATTGAAAACGTTGTCAAAATTTTATTTCTATAGAAAATTTTGTCAAAATTTTATTTCTATAGAAATTTTTGTCAAAATTTTATTTCTATAGAAAATTTTGTCAAAATTTTATTCCTATAGAAAATTTTGTCAAAATTTTATGTCTATCGAAAATGTTGTCAAAATTTTATATCTAGATAAAATTTTATAGAAAATTTTGTCAAAATTTATTTCTATAGAAAATTTTACAAAAATTTTATTTCTATAGAAATTGTTGTCAAAATTTTATTTCTATAGAAAATTTTGTTAAAATTTAATTTCTATAGAAAATTTTGTCAAAATGTTATTTCTATGGAAAATTTTGTCAAAATTTTATTTCTATAGAAAATTTTGTCAAAATTTTTGTTTCTATAGAAAATTTTTTCAAAATTTTATTTCTATAAAAATTTTGCCAAAATTTTATTTCTATAAAAATTATTGCCAAAACTTAATTTTGTGAAAATTTAATTTCTATAGAAGATTTTGTCAAAAATTTTATTTCTATCGAAATTTTTGTCAAAATTGTTTTCTATAGAAAATTTTTGCCAAAATTTTATTTCTATAGAAAATTTGGCCAATTTTTATTTTTATAGAAAATTTTTAGATAAGAATATTTTGTAAAATCATTAAAAAATCTACCATTTTTGGTAGAATTCTACCAACTGTGGCAACCGTGGTTGCTACGTCCCGTAATCAATATTTTCTCGTGGTTAATGTAAAATTGTATTAAATTTAAATTTTATTAAATTTGACAGAACGCCGAATATGCGCTTGAAAACGATCCTGATAACTTTAAGTTGGTTTGCCAATGAGACCGTGTATTTGGGCCTTAGCTATTACGGGCCCTCTTTGGGAAGTAATCAATATGTCAGCTTCTTTCTTTCGGCTGTTGTCGAAATTCCCAGTTATCTTGTATGTTGGTTTCTTATGGACTGTTGGGGACGACGTTGGCCTTTAAGTTTATCCATGATTTTGGGGTAAGTAATTGCGTGAAATTGGTAACTATTTTACAACTAAATGTAAAAACTTTCCATTTTTCCAGTGGGGTGGCCTGTGTGATAACGGTAATGATACCCGATGATGCTGTGGATGAAACTTTGATTTTGTATCTAATCTCCAAGGCCTTGCTATCTGCCTCATTTCTCATCATTTATCCATTTGCTGGTGAATTATATCCTACACAAGTCAGAGGCATAGGTATTGGCGTATCCAGCTATGTGGGAGGCTTGGGTCTTATAGTTATACCATTTGTGACTTATTTGGTAAGAATAGTCGAAAAATTGTTTTTTGTTTTTAACTAGATCAAAAATTGTATTATTTTCTCTTCTCTTTACCAGGGTAAAGAAAATCTTAAACTTCCCTTGGTCATAATGGGTTTTATGTCTATGTTGGGTGGCCTTACTGGCTTACGATTACCGGAGACATTACATCATCGTTTACCACAGACCATAGAGGAAGGGGAAGAGTTTGGCAAGGATTGGACCATTAACAATTGTTGTACCTGTAAACCAGAAGTGTAACTATACAACAATATTCTGTCCTGATATATTCCAATTTGTTTTTTTTTTCGCTTTGTATTACAGAAAAGCTTTATCCCAACCAGCTTCATATGAAAATCTAGATGTTTTGGCCTCAAATACAGGATCCGATGTGGAATTAGAAATGCAAGCCTCATCAACTTCGGGTAGTCGTCGCTCCCGTCATGGCCGTCCCAAATCCATTATTGATGAACGTACACCACTGGATGTGAATCGATCATCACGTTCAATGAAAAGACTCGTACGTCAAATGAGTGTCATGGATACTCAGCGAACGCATGATGGTACAATGCAATTAACTCATTGGATATGAAGGAATGGAAGATACTTTAATGTGTATATCAGTAATAACTAATCCGAATATCAGTATTGTGTGCCTTTATTCATCCCAATTAAAGAGTAGTGATAAAATTGGGAATCCCACGTAGGTGGGGGATTCCCACAATTTATGCCAAAATAAATTTGTTGTAACAATTAATTACGTAATAACATAAATGGAAGTTTGGCATTTTCTGATATTGGTTACACTAAAAAAAAGTTTACTTGGATCCAAAGATTTTGACCTTCCTTTAAGGATTTTGGTATTGATTCCGAGCCAAAGATGCGGCTTCTTTAAAATAAAGACATTTTTTACGGACCTCCCTGGATTTAAATCTAGGATCGATAAAATTAAAATTGGATACAGATCTCATTTAATTTGTACGATGCTGTAACTTACCTTCTGTTACTATCGAAGCAGATTCGTATTTTTATACTCTCCACCATAGGTTGGGGATGTACTAACATTGTCCTTACATTTGCAACGTATCGAAATATTGGTCTCAGACCCCATGAAGCAGAGCTTCCCAACCCAATTTTCTATAGAAATAAAATTTTGACAAAATTTTCTATAGAAATCCAATTTTGACAAAATTTTCTATAGAAATCCAATTTTGACAAAAATTTTTATAGAAATAAAATTTTGACAAAATTTTCTATGGAAATAAAATTTTGACAAAATTTTCTATGGAAATAAAATTTTGACAAAATTTTCTATAGAAATAAAATTTTGAAAAAAATTTCTATAGAACAAAAATTTTGACTAAATTTTCTATAGAACAAAAATTTCGAAAAAATTTTCTATAGAAATAAAATTTTGGTAGATTATTTTCGACTGGAGTGGCAACCATGATTATGAACCGATATGGACATATTTTTGTGTGATTGGAGATCGGCTATATATAACTATAAACCGATATGGACCAATTTTGGCATGGTTATTAGCGGCATTATACTAACACCTCGTTCCAAATTTCAACCGGATCGGATGAATTTTGCTTCTTCAAGAGGCTCCGGAGGTTGTAATTACGCTACAGTCTTCAATAAAGAAGCAATCTGCTGAAATTTTGCACAAGCTCGTCTTTTGTCTGCAGTTCGGTCAAGTTCGAAGATGGGCTATATGAGTCCAGGTTTTGATATAGTCCCCATATAAACCGACCTCCCGATTTGGGGTCTTGGGCTTATGGAAATCGTAGTTTTCATCCAATTTGCCTGAAATTTGAAATCTAGAGGTATTTTATGACCATAAAGAGGTGTGCCAAAAATGGTGAGTATCGCTCAATGTTTTGGTATAGCCCCCATATAGACCGATCTCCCGATTTTACTTCTTGGACTTCTAGAATCATCAGTTTTTATTCAATTTACCAGAAATTTGAAATCTAGAGGTATTTTAGAACCATAAAGAGGTGTGCCAAAAATGGTGAGCATCGGTCCATGTTTTGGTATGGTCCCCATATAAACCGACCTCCCGATTTGGGGTATTGGGCTTATAGAAGCCGAAGCTTTTATGCAATTTGCCTGAAATTGAAAATCTAGAGGTATTTTAGGAACATAAATATGCGTGCCGAAAATGGTGAGTATCGGTCCATGTTTTGGTATAGCCCCCATATAGACCGATTTACCGATTTTACTTCTTGGGTTTCTAGAATCCGAAGTTTTTATCCAATTTGCCTGAAATTGAAAATCTGGAGGTATTTTTGGGAAATGGTGAGTATCGGTCCATGCCGAAAATGGTGAGTATCGGTCCATGTTTTGGTATATCCCCCATATAGACCAATCTCCCGATTTTACTTCTTGGACTTATAGAAACTGTAGTTTTTATCCAATTTGCCTGAAATTGGAAATCTACAAGTATTTTATGACCATAAAGAGGTATGCCGAAAAGGGCGTGTATTGGTTCTTGTTTTGGCATATCCCCAATATAGACCGTTCTCCGGATTTTATTTCTTGGGATTATAAAAACCGTAGTTTTTATCCAATTTGCATGAAATTCGAAATCTAGAATTATTTTTGGACCATAAAGTGATACACCGAAAATGGTATCGGTCAATGTTTTAGTATAGAACCCATATAGACCGATCTCCCGATTTTACTTTTTGGGTTTGTAGAAACCGTGGTTGTTGGAGCTTGTTTAGGACTATAAATAGGTGTGCAAGAAATGATTTTATTGTTTGGGATTCTAGAAACCGTAGTTTTTATCCAATTTGCATGAAATTCGAAATCTAGAATTATTTTAGGACCATAAAAAGGTGTGCCGAAAACTGTGAGTATCGGTCTATGTTTTAGTATAGCCCCCATAAGAACGATTTCCCGATTTAACTCCTTGGGTTTCTAGAAACCGTAGTTTTTATCCTGAAATTTCACGTCTTGAGGGTATAGAAGGCAAACCGATCATGAAAATTGCTTGAAACTCAATTTAGAACTTCCAGATTTTACTTCTCGGGTGAAAATCTACAGATTTAAGATTTCAAATCAAGACGTTATTTTATAATTTTCTTGAGCACTTACAAGAGATGTTAATGATTCCTCTAAAACTCAAACAAAAATGGTTCTTACAAATCCAGAATCTGATATAGTCTTCATAGGTAAAATCTTTAAATTTATCTTCGGGAAGTGTACTGCTTGAACTGTTCTGCTTGATTTGTCCTTAAACCCCCCTGAAATTTCAAAGAAACCCCTAATATTTGTTTAATGGTGGTTGGTATTTAAGATTCGGCCTGGCCGAACTTACGGCCGTATATACATCTTGATGTTTTGTTGAACTTAACAAATTTAATGATACAAAACCTGTTCAACCAAAAGTGACGCTGCGCACCCCTGGAACCTCGTTGTGTCCCCCTAGGGGGGTGCGCCCCCCATTTGGGAAGCGTTGCCATACAGTACATACATATATTCTGCTATCGGCTTGAAACTTGACACGTATGGTTGCTACTGATGTAGGTCGGATGGTATTGTAAATGGGATATAGTACCCGATTTTACTCTAATTTAGCACAAGGTAACCTTCTGTGATGTCAACCAAATCTGGAAAATCGAAATCGGGTATTGATATAGATCCTATATATATATAATATATATATATATATATATATATATATATATATATATATATATATATATATATATATATATATATATATATATATATATATATATATATATATATATATATATATATATATATATATATATATATATATATATATATATATATATATATATATATATATATATATATATATATATATATATATATATATATATATATATATATATATATATAAAGGGTGATTTGTTAAGAGCTTGATAACTTTTTAAAAAAAAAAAACCATAAAATTTGCAAAATCTCATCGGTTCTTTATTTGAAACGTTAGATTGGTCCATGACATTTACTTTTTGAAGATAATTTCATTTAAATGTTGACCGCGGCTGCGTCTTAGGTGGTCCATTCGGAAAGTCCAATTTTGGGCAACTTTTTCGAGCATTTCGGCCGGAATAGCCCGAATTTCTTCGGAAATGTTGTCTTCCAAAGCTGGAATAGTTGCTGGCTTATTTCTGTAGACTTTAGACTTGACGTAGCCCCACAAAAAATAGTCTAAAGGCGTCAAATCGCATGATCTTGGTGGCCAACTTACCGGTCCATTTCTTGAGATGAATTGTTCTCCGAAGTTTTCCCTCAAAATGGCCATAGAATCGCGAGCTGTGTGGCATGTAGCGCCATCTTGTTGAAACCACATGTCAACCAAGTTCAGTTCTTCCATTTTTGGCAACAAAAAGTTTGTTAGCATCGAACGATAGCGATCGCCATTCACCGTAACGTTGCGTCCAACAGCATCTTTGAAAAAATACGGTCCAATGATTCCACCAGCGTACAAACCACACCAAACAGTGCATTTTTCGGGATGCATGGGCAGTTCTTGAACGGCTTCTGGTTGCTCTTCACTCCAAATGCGGCAATTTTGCTTATTTATGTAGCCATTCAACCAGAAATGGCCTCATCGCTGAACAAAATTTGTCGATAAAAAAGCGGATTTTCTGCCACTGATTTTGGTAATAAAATTCAATGATTTGCAAGCGTTGCTCGTTAGTAAGTCTATTCATGATGAAATGTCAAAGCATACTGAGCATCTTTCTCTTTGACACCATGTCTGAAATCCCACGTGATCTGTCAAATACTAATGCATGAAAATCCTAACCTCAAAAGAATCACCCTTTATATATATATATATATATATATATATATATATATATATATATATATATATATATATATATATATATATATATATATATATATATATATATATATATATATATATATATATATATATATATATATATATATATATATATATATATATATATATATATATATATATATATATATATATATATATATATATATATATATATATATATATATATATATATATATATATATATATATATATATATATATATATATATATATATATATATATATATATATATATATATATATATATATATATATATATATATATATATATATATATATATATATATATATATATATATATATATATATATATATATATATATATATATACATCGATCGATTTTCCCAAATTTGGCCATAATACTCTTATTTATTAACCAATGTTGACCAAATTTTAAATGTACATGTATTACCCGACCGTATTTAGACTTACATGTAGCTCTTACATAAATCTACGAGGGCGGTTCGGAAACTTCTTTGCCTATCAATGAAAGAGAATAGTTAGTTTTTCAAAAAAAAAAATATTTTTATTTTTCAATATAATCTCCTGAAACTACAATACACTTAGTCCAACGCTTTTCTAGCAATTCTATCCCTTGATTAAAATAGTTTTCCTCAAGGTCTTCAAAATAGTGGTTTACAACTGTAATTGCATCTTCATTTGAGGTAAAACACTTGTCAGCAAGGATTTTTTTTAGATTTTGGAACAAGTAAAAGTCACTGGGAGCTAAATCAGGAGAATAAGGTGGGTGGTCAAGCAACTCGTACTTTAATTCGTTGATTTTAGCCATTGTTAAAACACTCTTGTGCGTTGTCTTGATGAAAAATTATTTTTTTTTTATGGTTTAAGCCAGGACGTTCTTCACGAATTTGTACATTTAATGTATCCAAAAAGTTGCAATAGTACTCTGAATTTATTGTTTTACCCTTTTGCAGATAGTCAATCAATAAAATACCTTTGAAGTACCAAAAAACCGTTGCCATAACCTTACCAGCCGATTGAATTGTTTTTGCCTTCTTTGGGGCACTTCCTCCAGCTTCAGTCCATTGTTTGGATTGTTCTTTTGTCTCTGGAGTATAGTGGTGGTTCCATGTCTCATCAACAGTTATGAAACGACGCTTAAAATTCATTTTATTTCGCTTAAAACGATCCAAACAAGCTTGAGAAATGTTCATTCTTATGCGTTTTTGATAGACTGTTAACAAATGCGGCACCCATCTTGCAGAAAGCTTTTTTCATCTGTAGTTCTTCATGCAAAATTAAATGGACTCGATCATTTGAGATGCCCATGATATTAGCAATTTCACGCACGTTTATTCGTCGATCATTTAATACCATATCATGCACTTTGGCTACAATTTCTGTTGTTGTTAGGTTAGGTTAGGTTAAAGTGGCAGCCCGATTAAGATTCAGGCTCAGTTAGACTATTCAGTCCATTGTGATACCACATTAACTAAAAGTACCTATTACATATGGGCACTTCTAGTTTTAACCGCTGAACCTTCTTGAATATTTTTCTTTGTTGAACCAACCAGATTGCTCCAAAACATTAACAAACTGCTTAAGTTAACGTTTTCCAGGTCCGCCAGTAATCTAAAGCTAAATGCTCCTAAAATTCGCTTACGCCTTACACAAAAAGCAGGACACTCACACAAGAGGTGTTTAATTGATTCCTGTTCCTCCACATCATGACAGCTTATACAATAAAGGGTGATACGGTCAACATTTGGTCAAGGGAAAACGCGTGTAAATCGGTGAAATCGTTTATTTAAAAAATCAAATTAAATTTCTTTTTCAAGTTCAATTAGTATAAAATTCAGGAAAAATATTCAGTTAGTCTTTCGCTTTTCCAAATCCGAATTGCCGGGCCTCACGCTTGACACCTGCCATCAGATTTTGTACAGCCACCTTGTCCACCTTCTTCGCCGCAGAAAGCCAGTTTGCCTTGAACTGCTGCTCGTCCTTAACAGTTTTTTTGGTCTTCTTTAGGTTCCGCTTGACAATAGCCCAGTATTTCTCAATTGGGCGGAGCTCTGGCGTGTTGTCCTTGGGCGTACCACTCCATGGCCTTTTTACCGTAATGGCAAGATGCCAAATCCGGCCAAAACAGTACGGAGCAACCGTGTTTCTTCAGGAAAGGCAGCAGACGTTTATTCAAACACTCTTTCACGTAAATTCCTTGGTTGACAGTCCCGGAAGCTATGAAAATGCTGCTCTTTAAGCCACAGGTACAGATGGCTTGCCAAACCAGATACTTCGACAGTTTTATGTGCTTGAAAATATCTGCTACCTTTCCCCTTCCTTTTGCCGTATAAAACTCCTGTCCCGGAAGCTGCTTGTTGTCGGCTTTGACGTAGGTTTCGTCGTCCATTACCACGCAGTCAAACTTCGTCAGCATTGTCGTGTCAGTATAGAAATCTATATATCTTTTATTCCCGGGGTCTGTGTACACCACGCCTCACTGTTGGGAATTAGAGTTTCAAACTTTTTGTAGAAAAGTGGTTTTGCCAGGGTGTAATCCACTATGTTAGACACATCTGGCATTACTTTGGGGACCTACCTGGATCAACATTCAGAGTTGTCAGTCCATTTAATATCGAGCTCGGATGGACATTATTGAACGCCCCTTCGATGTCTAGAAACGTCACGATTGTGTATTCTTTGACAGATAGCGAGCTTTCAATAATGCTGACTAGTTCATGCAATGCGGTCTCAGTAGACCTGCCCTTCGAGTATGCATGCTGTCGTTTCGAGAGCAAACTTGAATCCACGCTAGTTCTAAGATACATGTCTATCATCGTCTCCAGGGTCTTAAGTAGGAATGAGGATAAGCTGATTGGTCGGAAATCCTTCGCACTCGAGTGAGAGGCTTTTCCCGCTTTAGGTATGAAGATGACTTTTGTTTCTCTCCACTTTTCTGGAATATATGCTAAGTTTACACATCGTTTATATATCACCGTCAACCAGGGGATAATTCTTTCAGCCACTGCTTGTACTTCCGCCGGAGTAATTCCATTAGGTCAGGGGGATTTGAATTGTTCAAAGCTATTTAAAGTCCATTTTATTCTAGATTCCAATACAATTTCCTCGATAGGAAACGACCGCTGAGGCACTGTGGCACCGCCAGAACCTGGTTCAACCGTCTGATTTCCAGGAATATGTGTGTCCAATAGTACCTCCAGCGTCTCCTCACTGGACGTTGTCCAATTTCCCTCCGATGTTTTAATGAAACCTGGAGCGGAGTTGATGGATGCTAGAACCTTCCGTAGTCTGGAAGCCTCGGACTGTTGTTGTTGCTGTTTTTGGACGTCCACTACGTGGTTCATCTTCAATGCTTGTACGACCACGTTTAAATTCAGCAACCCAATTTTTTACTGTTGCATATGAAGGAGCACTTTCACCATAATAAACATAACGCTTCTGGACCACCTTGTAAGAATAGTGAATGATGAAGGATTCCACTGGCAAAAAGTGTTAAGACGGCAGACAATTGTAAAGCGATAGAATTGACGTTGACATGCCACCAAAAATTATTTTCAATTTGAATGCCTCCTTCGTCAGCCGAAATCGTCCATTGAGCCTGCAAAAAGGTGACTTTCTAACAGTGCACACCATTTCCAATAACAATGTGCACTTTTATTCTTTATCTGTCGCCGAATTATTTTATATTCATCTCATCCTCCAATTAAGAAGGAATTCGGAGGAATGTAAATAGAGATATGGGTCCATAATATGGAAATGCGTTTTATCTCTAAAACCTATACCAATGATACCCCACAAATGCTTATGTTTACTAATTCATTAGGGGGGTTTAGGGTATGATATAGTCGGCCCCGCCCGACTTTCTACTTTACGTACTTGTTTTTTAATCAAATTAAAACTGTGAATGATACTATCATTTTATTGATTTAAGACAATTTAATTAAAAAATTAATTGGATGAATTAATTTCGTGATCGAATCAGGTTTTTTTGTGTTGGATGGGGGGTAAATTAATTTTGTCATTCCGTTTGTAACACATGGAAATATTGGTCTCAAACCCCATAAAGTATGTTATATATGTATTCTGGGTCGTCGTGAAATTCTGAGTTGTCCGTCCGTCTGACTGTTGAAATCACGCAAACTTCCGAACGAAACAAGATATCGACCTGAAACTTGGAACAAGTAGTTGTTCTTGATGTAGATATGCAGATAGTATTGTAAATGGGCCACATAAGACCACTTTTAAATATAGCCCTCATATACTCTATAAGATGAAATGAAATCACCATCAATATTTGTATTTTCTTTTAATCTATACATCTTGAGTTTTTATTTATTAAATATAGTTTAAATACTTTAAACTAATTCCATATGAAATTATTATCATTCATTATTACTTAATGTTGTTTTTGTTGTTAATTTAGTTTTTTGTTTTTCGTTTTTTTTTTTTTTTAATACAATGAGACAAGAAGGACATGGACAATTACAAATTGTCGGTGTTTTCTCAACATCAAATCAATTTAGTACATTTGGAAATGGTCTAAAAATTGCTTCTAATGAAGATCTCTAAATTACAAAATTATGAATGTGTCGTTAATATTTGCTTTTCTCTGCTTATAGGGTTTGTGTTTATGATTTGTGTTTTTCGTGTTGTTGTTGTTTTCTTCAAAAGTTTTCAAAATACAAAATTACTCTCATATTCATTATCAATTATCTTAACATTGTTATTATCAAAGAGTGTTATCCTTATATAAAAAAAAGAAGAAAAAAAATAGAGAGATGGGAAAAACGGAAACAGATTTTCAAAATGCGAGTAATCATCACAAGAAAACTAAGTAAGTAAATCACATTATATTAATAAAACAAAAGGGACTTAAAGTATTTTACTTTAGCAAACAAAAAAAAATAAAATTACAAAAATCTCTTTTTAACTTAAAATTCCTCTTTAATTGCATTGAATCTTTATCGAAATAAGAATTAAGGAAAAAGATTTTGAAATATTAAATACATTGATATAGGAGAAATTTATTGCGCGTTTCGTTTTGAAGAAGATATGTGGTGATGGCTTCTGAGATAGAACTGGCCAAGTATTTGCAGGTGGTAGTATTGGGAACCTGTTTTCTCGGAAAATAAAATACATGCTGACACACATACCTGTACGATAACTCTTTCCTAGAGATTAATCACAACTTAAATATACTTGCAAATGTATGGAGACTCCTTCAATGTTTGTTTTGTTTTGTTTTTTCACTTCTAAGCCTTGGAAACATTTTAAGGAATCGCAACACAATTTATAAAATAGCTTAAAAGCTATACACTTGATAAAATAAAGCCATTCTAAATGTGTGTTTTGTTTTTATTTTGTTTAGTCTACTTTGACCACACTGTAAATTTTGCGTATAAACCAGAAACAGGCGAAGAAACCAATTGAACCGGTCAGTAAGAAAAACAAAAATACCATAATGGCTGTATAGCCGAAATACAAAAAGGTCGATGGGGCATCCTTTATCGACAATTTCGTCACGAAATAATGGCAACAATATATGAAAAGATATACTGCCGTAAAACCTGAGGTCAGGAATGAGCGCCACCACCAATGATAGTCCTCTGCACAAAGATGGAAGTAGCACAATAGAATCGTAGTTTCCGAACAAGTGATAACCAAAATGACAAAGACCAAAAATAGAAAACCAAACATGTAATACATTTGGTTTGACCAAATCGAAGAGAGTATGAAGAAAAGTTGAATAAAGATGCATCCAAAGGGTAGAACACCGCCCATTATGATACCAGGTATGGGTTGAGTATAAATCGATTGATCGGGAATCTGACGAGGTATTTGATTTGTGCGTACTGGATGTTCCAAAGACTGTAATAAAAAAGGTGAGAATTTGAAATTTATTCAATATATAATTGAAGGCTTTATGTATCACATAAACTTAAAACTAAGATGGAAGTAATCTCGCCCAACTTTTCCCCCATTGAGAAGATCCAACGAATGTGATGATAATGGGAAATAAAATATTGCTGATATTTTTATATTTTTTTTTTTTCGAACGGATACAACGCCCACCTTCCCCGTCCATTCCAACCGTTCGGGCCTAATACCAATTATATGGAGATATTCCGGAACATTGCTGGTTTGAAGCAGACGTTTGTAACCAGCTACAGAATAAAGGACTAATCAACCGACATTATTTTATTTCGTATTCTTAACCAACAAAGTCTCCAAAAATATAGTCACACAATTTTGAAAATTCGTTTTTGTCCATCGTTTCATTGTATTTGCAATTAAATTGGTAACGTGAATAAAGTATTTTAGTTTATTTAGGGTCCTACCAATTCATACTTTTCTTTGTAAAATGAAGTCGAACAATCGACTTTCTATCACGGTTGTCACTTGATCCTAAAATAATCTTCCAAAGTTTGAAGAAAAATTTACGAAAAAAAAAACAACATAAAAAATTTTAGTTTGCAGTGATTTCTATAATTTGTTAAAAATTTTATTTCGATAGAAAATTGTATCAATATTTTACTTCTATAGAAAATTTTGTCAAAATTTTATTTCTATTGAAAATTTTTTTCAAAATTTTATTTCTAAAGAAAATTTTATCAAATTTTATTTCTATAGAAACTTTGGTCAAAATTTTATTTCTATAGAAATTTTTTGTAAAATTTTATTTCTATTGAAATTTTTTTTCAAAATTTTATTTCTAAAGAAAATTTTATCAAATTTTATTTCTATAGAAAATGTTGTCAAAATTTTAATTCTAAAGAAAATTTTATCAAACTTTATTTCGATAGAAAATTTTATCAAAATTGTATTTCTATAGAAAATTTTATTTCTATAGAAAATTTTGTCTAAATTTTACTTCTATAGAAAATTTTGTCAAAATTTTATTTCTAAAGAAAATTTTATCAAATTTTATTTGTATAGAAAATTTTGTCTAAATTTTATTTCTGTAGAAAATTTTGTCAAAATTTTATTTCTATAGAAAATTTTATCAAAATTGTATTTCTATAGAAATTTTGTCTAAATTTTATTTCTAGAGAAAATTTTGTCAAAATTTTATTTCTATACAAATTTTTGTCAAAATTTTATTTCTATGCAAAATTTTGTCAAAACTTTATTTCTATACAAAATTTTGTCAAAATTTTTTTCCTAGAGAAAATTTCTTCAAAATTTTATTTCTATAGAAAATTTTTTGTCAACATTTTATTCCTAGATGAAATACTGTCAAAATTTTATCGTATAGAAAATTTTGTCATATTTTTATTTCCATAGAAAATTTTGCTAACATTGTATTTCTATCGAAAATTTTGTCAATATTTTATTCCTAGAAAAAAACCTTGTAAAAACTTTATTCCTAGAGAAAATTATGTAAAAAATTTTATTTTTACAAAAAAACAATTTTCGTCAAAATTTTATTTCGATATAAAATTTGCAAAATTTTATTTCGATAGAAAATTTCGTCAAAGTTTTATTTCGATAGAAAATTTCGTCAAAGTTTTATTTCGATATAAAATTTGCAAAATTTTATTTCGATAGAAAATTTTGTCCAAATTTTATTCCTAGAGAAAAATTTGTCAAAATTTTATTTTTAAAGAAAATTTGTGAACCCATCAAGAATTCTACCAACCTACCAAATAGTAAAAAATTTACCTTTTTTGGTAAAATTCTACCACGATTGCCACCGCGCTTTCCTTTTATTTCTGGTAAAAATTAATTATTCTCTAATTTGTAGGTTTTTGTATTTTCGGGCAAAATTTCATTTCAATTTTCTTTCAGTTTTGTTTTCAGTTTAAACACAAAGTACTATATATAGATTTATCTGAAAAACATATTTTTTGAAACTGCGTTATGATGTTTTAATTGCAACGAACTTGATTTCGTAGAATTCGGCCAAAATTTTAAGACGATAGAATTTTTTTCTGGTTATATCTTAAAAGATGCGGTGCGCATTTAAGGGTTAATGGACGCGAGAGAATCGGTGTGGGTTGAGTTTCGCAGCTATTCTCCACTAGAGGCGCTGTTGTTCAATTATATGTTATACCATTTTTGTTGGTGTTTGGAAAGCGATGTATCTTCTCCCTTTTTAGGGTCGTTTTCTCAATGTTTTGTTATAATTTATTTTATCCCTAAAACGGGTGACCACATACAAATTTTGTACTCCGATTGAGTATGACCTTCACGCAAAACCCGCTTGTTTGGCACGTTTGAAGCTATGGCGAATCTATTTTTAACTTTAACGTAACTCCGTGGTTATAATGACGCCCGCCATTGGCAAATATTTGTGCCCAGTGGGTGACTTTTTTAGGTTTAGAAACAAAACCAAAACGATTGGGACCGAATAGGGAGAAAGCGTTATGACTATGGACCCCATGAAAATTCGCCCCAAAACCTATATGAAATAGGATCCCATTAATTATATAACTTCATTTAATTTTTGGGACCTGGCTGCATCATGAAAATAAACCCCAATTTTCTATTTGGGATTGTGCTCCGTCGGCAAGTGCGGCCTATATTGGCATTCCGGGATTTGACAATGGTGATAACTATACCCATTTTTTTTTGTTCTGAATAACATTGTATCGCATCAGATTTGGTTTGTGAGTGGCCGGCCTTTGGCCAGGGTTTTAAACTTTTTCCTATGGACAAAGACCAAAGTGGGCTAACGCCAGTAACTCATATTAAATTTTGAAATTTTTTATCAGTTAGAATTCACTTTCACACAGTCTTTAATATCAATGGAGAATATGAGGACTAATTTTATTTTGGGGTCAATTTTCATATGAACCGGTCAATTTGACGGAGCACTTGCTTGCGTCAAATCGATCCAATAATTTGACACACTTTTTTCCTGTGATTGTTTTACTTTTCTACTGAAAGTCCATTTGGATCAACCTTTAGATCAAAGGAACATTCTTCTTCTTCGTCGCATTTTTGTACTAGTAGATCCATATTTCGTCAAAAGCTACGGAGTTTGAACGGCGTGTAAAACTACTCGCAAATTGTCCACAGTATTTCGTAAAAATAAAATTCAATTTTTCCAAAATTTTGAGAAGTCGAAAGGATAATTTTCTGATTTCTACTCAAAGTAACTTCTCAGTCTAGAAAAATTTACAAAAAGATGAGTAGATTTTTTTATTATGATTTCCGTCCTTTAACACTATACCCAGAGTAATTCTAAGACCTTCTTCCTCGATTTTAGCATCTATATAAATGTTTTATTTCAAAGTTATCGGAAATTTGAGAACTGCATGAGACCACAGAGCTTGGAAATATAATATACTTTTTACCACGAGTAGGCTGTATAAACTCTAGGTGTCCTGACTATAAATATTCCTGATTGTAAATGTCATTCATTCTAATAAGAATATTAATGGGATGTATGATATTAAGGCGAGATCATCTAAATCAAAAGTTCTTGTAATGCCACTTACCCTTTTACGGAAACCAAAGTAAGCACCAACAAATGTCAAAGGTACAGAAACGCCAAACCACAAAGCCAAAAGGGCAATTAAAGTACTAAATGGTACAGCACCCGAGGATCCTTCACCCCATAAAACGAGATTCATGACAAAGAATAGGCCAAAAACAATGCTGAAAAAAATTGGTGTTTAAATAAAAATTGTAATTCTCAGCTTTTCTTTAGCAAATAACTTACCCCGGACAGAGAATAGATGTTAAAATGACATTACTCTTCCATTTAATACCACCAAAACTCTTATAAATACGAGCCGATACATAGCCAGCCGGTGTACCCAAAGCAACAAACAATACCATGGAACAAGTCATTAAAGCTCCACGATTAGCTGGCGACAAAAAGCCCAAGCAAGCAAAGGCCAATGTTATTAGAGTCATACAGAATACTTGCACACCAGAACCCAGGAACACGGATAATAACATGCCTTTGCGTGGTGGACGAAATACATCACCATGGACCAATTTCCAGCCAAATTCTTCTTGAGCATCTTCTCCACTTTCCATTTGATTATAGCGAGCAATATCTTTGTGCAATGTACGCAACATGATCATAGCAACCATACCCGATAGGAACAATACAATAACCAATGAGTTTAATATTGAGAACCATTGAATGTTTGTATGAGGCATAGATTCCAAAATGTAATCCCATCTAGAAGACCATTTGACATTATCGTTTCGGGTGAATTCCACACTATATGAATATATTATCGTAAGTTTTTCGCCATTGGTTAGAGCACTGCCTTTAATGGCCAACGGATCTGTGTTGTCACAATTCAAGTTCTTAGGATCCACATGGTTAATGGAACGTGGAGTTACTTTAACTGAAATAATGCGTCCACCATTAGCACGGAATCCAACACCCCATTCCTCGGTTTGGCCACTGTGGTAAGTTATTTTCAAGTCCACGTGATTGAAGGGATAATAGTAACCACGTCTATTGTAATTGGGATTGATTAAACAACCAGCATCGCTATCGCCACGCACCAAACATCCCATAGGGAAACCAGTACTGCAATATTGTTTATTATTTTCCAATGGATAACACCATGTCACTGGCATATTATCGACAATCCAATGGTGTTGGTAATTTAAGCTAATACCTTTTTTGAGGACCATCATGCGACGATCACTGTCCGAATTACCACCCAAATAGGTTTTGGCACATACCTGTAAAAAAAAGAGCAAACAAAAATCAAAGTTGCGAAATTTTTGGAGATACTACACAAGTCCTTCTTATCCTTCGAGTGTATTGGGAACATTACGATATTATAATACTTACCGCCTTACATTTGATGTCTTCCAGAAAATTGATTTTATATGGCCCAGGGCGTATACGTTCTCCAAATACAACCTGACCCAAGTTTTCCACAGGTGAATTATTTTCATTGCCAATACAGAAATCGAAATGATGATATTCATAAGGTATAACAGACTCTTCCGTGTTTAGGCGATTAACGTAGAGTGTTACATTAGACTGAAAAGCAAAATTATAAAAGTGATTAAATATACATTCATCATATACCATAAGAATTATGATCGGAAACAAAACATTGAACTTTTTCAAAACTTTATAGATTCTTCAAAACTGAATCAAAATTAAAACAAAAACAGTAATAGCGTAAAAAAGCGTTCACACTAAAAATGATTTAAAGTTTCAAAACTAAATCAAATAAAAAAACTGTAATAGCATAAAAAAGCGTTCACACTGAAAATGCTTTAAAGTTTAGAATGTGTCCCATCTAAGCATTTTGAAAATAGTAATTTTCCTTTTGGCCATAGCAAAATCAAATTAAAAAAAATAGAAAAATGTAAACATTGCTTTTAGAGAGTTACTTTAATTTTTTTTCTATGCTTCTGTATTAATTTGAGTTAAATTTGCAATGAATTTTGGATTTTGAATCCAATTTCCGAATCCGAATTTCTAATATTAGGCCGGTACTAAGTTTGTGTTTGACAGGCAGCGCTGCCACAATGAATTTTTATTTTGGACCAAGATTTTTTTTTAATTGGACCAAAATTCCTACCAGCGGACCATTTTTCAAAAATAAATTAATATTATTTAAAAGTTAAAATTTTTCTAAAATTTTACTTCGATAGAAAATTTTGTCAAATTTTTATTTCTATACACAATTTTAGATTTTTGTAAATATAGAAATGTTTGTAAATTTTTTTTCTATAGAAAATTTTGTCAAAATTTTATTTCTATAGAAAATTTTATAAAAATTTTATTTCTAAAGAAAATGTTATCAAAATTTTTCAACAATTTCTATATCAAATTTTGTCAAAATTCTTTCTATAGACAATTTTGTCAACATTTTTTTCAATAGAAAATTTTGTCAAAATTTTATTCCCATTGAAAATTTTGTCAAAATTTTATACTTATAAAAAATTTTGTCAAAATTTGTTTCTATAGAAAATTTTGTAAAAATTTTATTTTTAAAGGAAATTTTGTTAAAATTTTATTTGTAGAGCAAATTTGGTTAAAATTTTATTTCTACAGAAAATTTTGTCAAAATTTTATTTCTATGGAAAATTTTGTCGAAATTTTATTCCTAGATAAATTTTTGTCAAAATTTTATTCCTAGAGCAAATTTTGTTTATAGAAAATTTTATAAAAATTTTATTTCTAAAGGAAATTTTATCAAAATTTCTCAATAATTTCTATATCAAATTTTGTCAAAATTTTTTCTATAGAAAATTTTTTCAGTAGAAAATTTTGTCAAAATTTTATTCCCATTGAAAATTTTGTCAAAATTTTATACTTATAAAAAATTTTGTCAAAATTTGTTTCTACAGAAAATTTTGTCAAAATTTTATTTTTAAAGGAAATTGTGTTCAAATTTTATTCCCAGAGCAAATTTGGTCAAATTTTATTTCTACAGAAAATTTTGTCAAAATTTTATTTCTACAGAAAATTTTGTCAAAATTTTATTTCTATAGAAAATTTTGTCAAAATTTTATTCCTATAGAAAATTTTGTCGAAATTTTATTCCTAGATAATTTTTTTGTCAAAATTTTATTCCTAGAGCAAATTTGGTCAAAATTTTATTTCTACAGAAAATTTGTCAACATTTTATTTCTATAGAACATTTTGTCAAAATTTTATTCCTATAGAAAATTTTGTCAAAATTTTATTTCTAAAGAAAATAGTATTACCATATATGTATATTTATTTAAAATTCTAGGGAACAGAGAGTCGTCAAAAAAACCCGGGGACATAATTATTATATACCATTCTTTGGCGAAAATTTTACTTTACGGTACTAAAAATGTACAAAAAAGTACTAAATTTTGCCAGCAATTTACTACTGGTATAATTTTTTCAATTTATTTAAAATTTCAGGATTACACAGAGTGGAAATGTAGGTTTTTAATTTTTCACTTCAAACAACAACATCTCAAACAAAAAAGGCAGATTAAATACCTATATAAGCATCTTTAGTTCTTGGTCGATTCATTTAGAATAATGTTGAAGCGATATGAACAAATTTTTGGTCGTAATTAAATAACCAGAAGTGAAATATGGGAATCGGTTTCCATATTATGAACCAATATAGACCAATTTTAGCGTGACCAAAAATACTAGCACCACGTACCAAATTTCAACCGGATCGGATGAAATTTATGTATTTACTTTATGGGGAAGCCACCGTGGGACAATGGTTAGCATGCCTACCTTTCATACACAAGTTCGTGTGTTCAATGCCTCCTTCGATCTAAGACCAAAAAGTTTTTCAGCGGTGGATTACCCCATCTCAGTAATGCTGGTGACATTTCGGAAGTTAGCGTGATTTCAACAGACGGACGGACGGCGAACGGACATAGCTAGATCGACTCAGAATTTCACCATGACCCAAAATATATTCACTTTATGGGGGAGACACCGTGGTGCAATGGTTATCATGCCTGCCTTGCATACATAAGGTCGTGGTTTCGTTTCCTGCTTCGACATAACACCAAAAAGTTTTTCAGCGGTGAATTATCTCACCTCAGTAATGCTGTTGACATTTCTGAGTGTTTCAAAGCTTCTCTAAATGTTTTGACTGCAATGTGGAACGCCTTTCGGAATCGGCTATAAAATGGAGGTCCTCGTAATTTAGATTAACATGGAATCGGGCAGCACTCTGTGATAAGAGAGAAGTTCACCAATGTGGTATCACAACAGTCTAAGTGAGTATGATACATTGGGCTAACCTAACCTATGGGATCTTAGAGCAATATTTCGATGTGTTACAAACGGAATGACAAATTAAATATATAAATTAAATATATAAATATATAATATTAAATTCCTTAATTCATTCGTTTAATTTTTATTTATTTATTATTATTATTTATATTTATATATTATTTATAGTTTTATTTAGTTATGTATTATGTTATATCAATTATTTTTTTATTTATTTTATTGAGTCTCATTATTATCTTTTTATGTTAGTAATGCTGTCTTACGCGCGGAGTAGTTTTATAATCAGTTTTTTTTTTATTTTATTTGTTATTGTTTCTTATTTTTAATTTTTTAACTTAATAATAAATTAAATTTATATTTTTTTACATATTTGTTTTTCGTAGTTTTTATATATATATATATATATTTTTGTTTTAATTATTATGTATCTGTTTGTTTCAAATCGTATTAATACTATTTATTTGTCAGTTATTAATACTATTTATGTTACTTTTTTCTAGTTTTTAAGCTCATAATTTATATTTATTGCTATGTTTTTTTAGATTTGTATATGGCCGTATATGGCCTTACGGCTTGGATTCGTCAAGAGAATAAATTAATAAATATAGTAAAACTTTTATTTGTAACATTTTTATTTCTTTAGAAAAAATTTTTATATGATATTTCATTCAAATTTTCTTCCTCGAGGAAATTTATTTCTATAGAAAATTTTGTCAACATTTTATTTCTATAAAAAATTTATGAAGTACCTCTTAGGTGGAGAGGATATTTTGCAAAATCTACCAAAACATGAAGAAATCTACCAATCTACCAAACAGTAAAAAATTTTTGGTAGAATTCTACCAACTGTGGCAACCGTAGTTGCTATTGGATGGCTAGAACGCGGTTCTCTGCGTTGTAAGAGAAGCATCTGCAGTACGATTCTAAAATGTTCCATGTGGGGAAAGTACACTAATATAAAATTGTTTTAAAAAATACATTCATAATAATTTTTTATGAAAAATCCCTCATTCTTAGGCTCTAAGCAACGTAGCTACAACGAAATTTTATTTTGGACGAAATTTCCAATTTCAAAGAAATATGCCTTTAAAGACAAATTATGTTTGTTTTATTAAAATTAATTAAAACAGAAATTTTTATATGAAATAGCGAGCGAAATAAGACTAAAGATTGATTTTTTCGATTTTTTGTAAAACTCCACCTATTGAAAAATACGACTTCCCGGTTTTGGCCAAATCAAAGCCGATTTGAGTCGATTTTCAAAAATTCAATTTTTCCTCCAAAACTATAAGTTAAAAGTGGAAAAATAATTATAATGAAAAGTAGACTTTTATTAAATTTTTTCAAAACTTGGATGGCAATGTTTCAAAGCATTCATTGCGTACAATTTTTTTTTTTTAATTGATTCAAAAAAGTAACCATGGGAAAAGTCGGTTTTTCGGTTCGGAAACCAAACATTTGCGATATTTAACCGTATTCTAGGACATAAAAATAATTTGGTTTTTGGTTTAATATTTTGACATAGCCCCCATGAAGACCGACTTCCAAAATTGATTTATTCGGTCCATTTTGTCATATACCCCGTATATCTCTATCTTCCGATTAAGCGAAACTAAAGATTCCTCTACAACTTAAACAATGTAATGTAGTATCGAGATTTTAACTTAATAGAGTAAAAACCCTTTGAAATGTTTGGCGTTTAAAAGACAACCAACATATCAAGAATTCTGCTTTAAAAAATAAGCGTTTGATAAACGTCTTAGTACATTGAGAATTAAAACATTTTAGTTGGTCGATTATAGTTTTGGTAAAACTTCGAATATGAAGCAAAAAAAATCTTTTGTGTCAATTTTGTTGCGATCAGACCAAAATGACACCGCTGGCTCTAAAACTTCTACCATGTCAAACAACCACAATATCGAAATAATGGCAAAACCCGAATGGATGCAATTGTGTTAGTACATATATGCCTTTATTTGCCAATTTAAGTTTCCAAAGTAATATTTGTAGTTTTCTGTACAGTAACAAAAAATTTTTATCTTTTTCTTAGTAAATAGAACGAACTGAAGTGGCAAAAACTTATCAATGTTAGAAATAAAAGAGAAAAGAAACTAAAGACTACATCACTGTCACAAGTAATTGAGTTTGTGTTCAGATAAGTAAACAAACCCTGAAAATGCGGAACTTTGTTATCAGAATCCAAAAATGGAATAGGGTCTACTTAAAACGCCAGAAATACCACAAAAAGTATAAACTATTTTTTCTTCGTTTGCAAAACATATCTCAATTTAGAATAATCAATCAATATACAAACAAATATACATACGCAATTATTGATACAAAATAATACAAAGGGAAATCTGACTCATTCACTCACCTTACAATTACTCGATGCATCAGATTTCATGCAATAATTCACAGGGGCCAGACCCGGCAAATAAAATTGCTCACTGATACCGATTAAATGAAGCAAAAACAGCAGACCAATATGATATTTGAGACTTAATGCCCCTTTAAGGGGAATCCGCCAGTCCACATGCTGGCTGAACAACATATCTATCTCCGTACAAAATAGACGTATACCGGATCGAAGAAATTGATTAATTTCTGGTTGTACCTTAATTATCGTTGCCCCGATTTCAGGGGGGTGTTTACGTTAAGTTGTTCCCTCTGGTCGTATAAAGTTTTGTGTGATGATACAATGATAAGTAGTGACCACAGAAACTGCTGACGAACCAATCAAAATCGGTTGTACCAACACCTTTATTTTAGTTTTCGGGGACTACGTAGCAAAACGTGTATGTTGTGTTAAAATCACGACATTGATTTCATTAAGCAATACCACAATCTTTTCACACTACTCACATATGTACTTAGCAACACGGCTATTGTAAATTGATATGAAGTATTTTTTGTTTTCAATTGTAAAGATGTTTACAAGAAAGGAAATCTCGTTCTTTTTCTCTGGCTCTAGAAAATTTATATTCTATGTTGTCAGAAACGTCATCATTGAGGAATGTTGCCAACGCTATAAATTGCATGTTATGAAAATGCTATAAACAATATTTAATTGTTGCGGCAACCATATTCATTCACAATAGATGCAATAACCAAGGAGGCTATCTAAATAGAAGCGCTGTAAAAATACGCATTGTCAAATCAACGAAGTTATCTGTTTTTAGTAGCTTTATTACAATGCAATATAGAGTTAAGATGATTACGTGATTACTATGTTCGGTTTTCGAGCCTAAACGCTATTTCCCACTTTAAAACTTTTTCATCC
The DNA here is from genome assembly GCF_050003625.1 of Haematobia irritans. Lineage (NCBI taxonomy): Eukaryota > Metazoa > Arthropoda > Insecta > Diptera > Muscidae > Haematobia > Haematobia irritans. Next base: position 155,420,459 of record NC_134398.1, on the reverse strand, counting down.
AAGTTTTGACACGATTTTATCTAGAAAAAACGTCGTCATATATATTTTTGCAATTTAGAGTTTTGGTAAAAATTAAAGTAACTATAGTTACACACAAATGTATACATTTGTGGGTTTTACTCTCCAATTATCGCTATTGAGGTTTCCATTCCATTACAAATTCACTGTGATTTTATCTCGGCATGTCAGCAATATTGCCGTTATTTTAGTCTCATTCACTGTCTGCTGCCCGATTCTATATTTAGCCCAATGACAACGGACTTTATTTTTGTAGCCAAGTTCGAACGCCGTTATACCTAAAGGTGGGTATTAAGTTCGAGTTTATCCGCTAAAATCGTCATTTTTTCACGATTACTTTTCTTTAATACCCTGCCAACATTTTTTGAATTTGGGAACGCTTCTGAGAATCCCCACTACGTCGAAAACAATCATATACGACATCAAAAACTCGTCGGAAAAGCGCCGTCACTATTGAGAAGTTGTACCACGCCAAGTTACTACGAAAAAGTTTCTCATCAGTGCAATTATTAGGTGCCTATTTATGTCAATTTCGAAGGACGCCAATAATAACCCCTGCAAACTATCAGAAAAAGTGAATTTTAAGGTAATTGTAGAAGAATCATTGTGGTCAAGTAAAACACGATTGTGTAGATGTTTAGTGATTTGATTAAACATTTATAATTTCTTATAAATATAACATTTTTCAGTTTATCTCATCACATTTAACATAATTTTTTGCATTAATAAAAGAATGATGTTGAGTTTTAAGTAGCAAGTTACATATTGCAGCGTCTATCAGCCAGTTTGTTTATTTTCGATGGAGACAGCGTGCCTGGAAAAATATTTGAAAAACGATCACTTCATTCTATTTGGAAAGTCGAAAATTATTCACCATATACCTTTCACAATTTTAAGCATAATATCTATGTTTTCAGAACTTTATTTTCGTTTTTATTTAAATAAAATATAACAAGCTGGTTGCGCTTGGCGTTTCACAAAAAATAAAATGGCTCTTCTAACAGTAGTGATGGCAAAATACTTTCATGTACATTTTGTACTTTTTGATATGCTTGCCCCATCACAGTTCGCGATGGTTGTGGTGACATTTACGAGTCTGTGGTAGCGATGAGGATGAAATGGAACTTTGAAATGCTGGCAGGGCATTAGCACTTCAACCAACATGTATAGTACCGGGGTAGCAATGAATGGAATCACAAGAATTAATTGCTATGTCCCAAAAAATAAAATGCAGCATTGTAAAATTAGAGTTTTTAAATCCAAAGTTATTTGTAAAATAACTTCTGTATGCGCGTGTGTGTGTGTGTGTAAATCGAGCCACTAGTTGCCTATGTATATGTAATCATTTCGTGACATTTTGCGATGTTAATACATTTCGATGAAATAAACTTGAAAAAGTTCCAAAATGGCTGTTTTTTCCTTCAAAATATATTGTCAACACTATCATTTTTCAACGCGAAACAATGATTGAGAGGAACTTTTTTCGCTCCAACAAACAGAGTACCGGCCTTTTGCTCGAAACTATGATTGAACCCATGACGCTTTGTATGAAAGGCGGGCGTGCTATGCACAACGGTGGCTGCATTGACTTTAAGTAATCCCTATATCCGATATATAGCATTTTTACATCAAATAAAACTTTTCATATCAAATAAAAAAGTTCTCAATTCAAATGAAATGAAATGAAAGAACTTAGAATTTATTTACCTTAATTTTTTTGTTTTATGGCGGGTACCAAATTCGTGTTTACAGAGGAAACCCAAACATTATAAATCTAACTATCATCATACATTTTAAATTAATAACAAATGTGGTATATATAAATCAACAAATGGGAAGAAAAAAATCAAAGAAATTATTAACAAATAGAATATTACAAAGATTGAAACATATAAACAAAAAATAAGAGCACAATTACATATCAAGCAAAGACTTTTGTGGTATCCATTTTCTTCATTTCACGTTCAGCAAAAGCGTGTATGCGATACTTTTCAGCAGCGTCAAGGGGCTTTGGTTTTTCAGCGGGTATCTCCAATATTTGCACATAAATTAATGCAGCCATTGCACCACCCAATATTGGGCCCATCCAATAAAGCCAATGGGATTCCCAATCATTTGTTGCATAAGCTGTACCGAAAGTTCGGGCAGGATTCATTCCTGTTCCTGTATAGCGTATTGTACCCAAATGGCCCAATGTAACACTCATACCAATAGCCAAGGGCGCCGTGAACCGAGAGTCCGGTTTATTGGAATCACATGCCCCAAATACAGTCAATACTAATAAAAAGCCAAGAAAAAATTCAATGGCGAAACCTTGCATTTCAGATACATTTTCGGCGAGGCCATTATGCCCCAATCCATTGTGATAGGCTTCGTCCAATAGTCCCTTTACCGTACTCGTTCCAGCGAGAGATCCAAAACATTGAGCTATTATATATAAAACAGCGCGAACTAGGCTTACTCTGCCTGCCAACAACATTGCAATCGAGACTGCTGGATTCACATGTCCTCCACTGAGGTGACCCGAAATCGTAATAGCTGCAAATATTGCAAAACCGAATGAGAATGCTTTAAATAACCCATCCTCTGGTTGTGTGCAAGCACCACTAGCGAAGAAATTTAAAATGAAATTTCCCAAAAATTCTGCCACTAATGATTTCCAAAGATGATGCTTATTACATCCAAATTCTTCTAGTCCAAGTCTATATTTCGCAGTTGAAGACATTTTGGATAAAACACGAAAATAACGCACACAGCAGTAAATTGAGGGACAAAAAAATTAGTTTAACAACTACAAAAACAATTTATAACGGTAAACAGGCTGGAAATATATCTCGAGTTGCCAGATGTTATGTAAGCTTTTTTATGTTTGCCACTTTTCAATGTACCCAATAAACACAGGATGAGCGTTTTTCAAATGCAACAACTTTTCAGTTTGAGGGTAAATATAATTTTCAACATAAATTCAACATGACTTGAAATAGCTCATCTTCAATACATCTTCAAATTGTTTGCGAATTACTTCCAATTTGCCAAAATGTTGACGAAATCTTTGAAAAGGTGTTGAAGATAATATGAGAAAACTTTGACAAAACACTACCCTAAAATGCAACGAAAAAACCATGTGGTTTTCAATACTTATTTGTGCAACGAAGTTCGTGGTCAATTGCAAGAAATAAAAAAATGGAAAATTTTAGACAAATAACCAAATAGTTTATAAAAATAGGTAAGTGAAAATAAAAAATGAAATAAAACTTTAAGGAAGTCACGAAATGTATATCTCTTTGCAGAAAACTGAAATTATGGATTCTACGTTCTTGAAAACATTAAAAAGCTGGCCGATGAAAAAATTGTGGACAATTAACTGGAACTGCTTCAAATAGTTTATAATAATTAGTACGTCAATATGAAAAATTAAATCAACACTTTAGAGAAGTCACTAAATTTAAATCTCTTTGCAGAAAACTAAAATCTTTGGATGCTACATTTTTACAAACATTAAGAAGCTGACCAATGAAAAATGAGTGGCTTATCGACAAGAAAAAGTTTCCAGACAAGAAAAAGTTTCCAGAAACATTACAAGTGCAAGCTATTAAAATTGTTAAAAGCAACAAATTGTTGAAATCAACAACTTCTGGATGTAAATGTGCATCACATCGTCAGTTTAATTCATATGCTATTATCAGTTTAAAATGGATATTTTGTGAATTCCTTCTGCTGGAAATCAATTCTAACACGCGGTCCAGTACGTTCCTAATTTCAAATTGCCCGCATGTTAATAAATGTTAATGCTGTTTTATGACACCAAAAGGAAGGAAATCGAATTATCAATGCAAAAGTGTTTACTAATAATGTTTAAGATATTTAAAGTTTTGTTATTTGTTTTTTTTTTTGTTCTTATTTGTTGATATGTTTAATAAGATTATTATTTATCAATTGGTATTGTAGTGTATTATGTAGTGTAGTGTATTATTATATATTTTATTTTGATGAAAATTAATAAATTATACAAAATTCATAGAATTTTGGCTTTGACTTTCAATTTGAAGTGGGGACATCATTCATACAAATTTAGGTTGAAAAGTATTTGCAACGATGTTAATTTGAATTTGACTCGCATCGAAAATTGTTTGACAAATTATTGAGTAGCGATGCATTTCAATTTGAGGATAACACTTGAGATATTATTGCTAATGTGTTGAATTTCACTGTTGATGGTAATGTCTGTTTTTTGTTGAGAACGCGATTTTCTCAACAATTTCTCAACTTGAATATTACCCTAATCCTTTGAAAAAATGTTTGAAAAATTGTTGAAATTTAGCATTTTTCAAAAGTTTGTGTTTATTGGGTAGTTTTTAGTACCAGAAATAATTGGGGAAAGATAGAGATTTTCTCTCTTTTATTGAAAGAGCAAATGGTTTGACTTCATATAAAGGTGGGTATTAAGTTCGAGTTTAAGGTGAGTATTAAGTTCGAGTTTAGCCGCTAATTTTCACTAAAGTGAAAACTAAATCAGTAAAAAAAGTCATAAAATTATACATATTTGTTTCAGATTTCATTATAACTTGATGGGTAATATCCCAAAGCAAATTTTCACAAAGTTTGTATTCCTTAAAATGGATTATTAAAGAAAAGTAATCGTGAAAAAAATTACGATTTTAAGGTGGGTATTAAGTTCGAGTTTAGCCGCTAAAAACGTCATTTTTTCACGATTACTTTTCTTTAATAATCCATTTTAAGGAATACAAACTTTGTGAAAATTTGCTTTGGGCTTTTCCCCATCAAGTTATAATAAAATTTGCAACAAATTTGTATAATATCATGCACTTTTCTTACTGATTTAGTTTTCACTTTAGCGATTTTGGCGGCTAAACTCGAACTTAATACTCACCTTTAGCCGCTAACCTTAAAGGTGGGTATTAAGTTCGAGTTTAGCCGCTAAAATCGCTGAAGTGAAAACTAAATCAGTAAGAAAAATGCATGAAATTATACATATTTGTTGCAAATTTTATTATAACTTGATGGGGAAAAGCCCAAAGCAAATTTTCACAAAGTTTGTATTCCTTGAAATGGATTATTAAAGAAAAGTAATTGTGAAAAAATCATGTGTACATTATGCTTCTCTACACTCTATACACAACTCGTTTTTTGTTGTAGACTTAAATCAATTTTTGCTACCGAAAATTTCGCGAGAGGTGCATACCGGCCTTAAATAAATAAAATTCCATCAATCTAGGATTTTTTTTTTGAAATAGAGTACAAAAAATACGGCACCAAAAAAAGAGAGTGAACAAAAAGACACGAACACAAAAAGAGAACATGTTCTCTTTAAAAGAGATGTAATGGACAGCCTAGTTAGAATAGATTTCCAGCAGAAGGAATTCTCATAATATTCGTCTTAAATTAATAATAGGATGTAAACTGACGATGTGATGCAAATTTTCATGTAGAAGTTAATGATATGGAATAATATCAAGTTTTTAAAAATTTTATTTGGTTGCACAGTGAAATGTTTCTGGAAACTTTTTCTTGTCGATAAGCAACTCATTTTTCATCGATTAGAAGATTTTAGTTGTCTGCAAAGAGATTTAAATTTAGTGACTTCTCTAAAGTGTTGATTTAATTTTTCATATTGACGTACCAATTATTATAAATTATTGGAAGCAGTTCAAGTTAATTGTCCACCATTTTTTCATCGGTCAACTTTTTAATGTTTTCAAGAACGTGGAATCCATAATTTTAGTTTTCTGCAAAGAGATATATATTTAGTGACTTCCTTAAAGTTTTATTTCATTTTTTATTTTCACTTACCTATTTTTATAAACTATTTGTCTACAATTTTCCATTTTTTTTTATTTCTTGCAATTGACCACGAACTTCGTTGCACAAAAAAGTATTGAAAACCACATGGTTTTTTCGTTGCATTTTAGGGTAGTGTTTTGTCAAAGTTTTCTCATATTATCTAACACCTTTTCAAAGATTTCGTCAGCATTTTGGCAAATTGGAAGTAATTCGCAAACAATTTAAAGATGTATTGAAGATGAGCTATTTCAAGTCAAGTTGAATTTATGTTGAAAATTATATTTACCCTCAAACTGAAAAGTTGTTGCATTTGAAAAACGCTCATCCTGTGTTTATTGGGATATGGTTTTTTCGTTGCATTTTAGGTTAGTGTTTTGTCAAAGTTTTCTCATATTATCTTCAACACCTTTTCAAAGATTTCGTCAACATTTTGGCAAATTGGACATAATTTGAAGGCGTATTGAAGATGAGCTGTTTCAAGTCAAGTTGAATTTATGTTGAAAATTACATTCACGCTCAAACTGAAAAGTTGTTGCATTTAAAAAACGTTCATATTGTGTTTATTCCCAATAAACACAGGATGAGCGTTTTTCAAATCCAACAACTTTTCAGCTTGAGGGTAAATATAATTTTCAACATAAATTCAACTTGACTTGAAATAGCTCATCTTCAATACATCTTCAAATTGTTTGCGAATTACTTCCAATTTGCCAAAATGTTGACGAAATCTTTGAAAAGGTGTTGAAGATAATATGAGAAAACTTTGACAAAACACTACCCTAAAATGCAACGAAAAAACCATGTGGTTTTCAATACTTATTTGTGCAACGAAGTTCGTGGTCAATTGCAAGAAATTAAAAAAATGGAAAATTGTAGACAAATAACCAACTAGTTTATAAAAATAGGTAAGTGAAAATAAAAAATGAAATAAAACTTTAAGGAAGTCACTAAATGTATATCTCTTTTGCAGAAAACTAAAATTATGGATTCTACGTTCTTGAAAACATTAAAAAGCTGACCGATGAAAAAATGGTGGGCAATTAACTGGAACTGCTTCAAATAGTTTATAATAATTGGTACGTCAATATGAAAAATTAAATTAACACTTTAGAGAAGTCACTAAATTTAAATCTCTTTGCAGAAAACTAAAACCTTTGGATGCTACATTCTTGTAAACATTAAGAAGCTGACCAATGAAAAATAAGTTGCTTATCGACAAGAAAAAGTTTCCAGAAGCATTACAAGTGCAACCAATTAAAATTGTTAAAAACAACAAATTGTTGAAATCAACAACTTCTGGATGAAAATGTGCATCACATCGTCAGTTTAATTCATATGCTATTAACAGTTTAAAATGGATATTTTGTGAATTCCTTCTGCTGGAAATCAATTCTAACACGCGGTCCAGTACGTTCCTAATTTCAAATTGCCCGCATGTTAATAAATTTTAATGCTGTTTTATGACACCAAAAGGAAGGAAATCGAATTATCAATGCAAAAGTGTTTACTAATATTGTTTAAGATATTTAAAGGTTTGTTGTTTTTTTTGTTCTTATTTGTTGATAAGTTTAATAAGATTATTATTTATCAATTAGTATTGTAGTGTAATATTTGGTGTAGTGTATTATTATATATTTTATTTTGATGAAAAAGAATAAATTATACAAAATTCATAGAATTTTGGCTTTGACTTTCAATTTGAAGTGGGGATATCATTCATACAAATTTAGGTTGAAAAGTATTTGCAACGATGTTAATTTTGAATTTGACTCGCATCGAAAATTGTTTGACAAATCATTGAGTAGCGATGTATTTCAATTTGAGGATAACACTTGAGATATTATTGCTAATGTGTTGAATTTCACTGTTGAGGGTAATGTCTGTTTTTTGTTGAGAACGCGATTTTCTCAACAATTTCTCAACTTGAATATTACCCTAATCCTTTGAAAAAATGTTTGAAAAATTGTTGAAATTTAGCATTTTTCAAAGGTTTGTGTTTATTGGGTTGGGTTGCGTGCTGTTGTCATGCATGGCATCTACGATGTGTTGCAACCCAATAAACACAAACGTTTGAAAAATACTAAAATTCAATAATTTTTCAAACATTTTTTCAAAGGATTAGGGTAATATTCAAGTTGAGAAATTGTTGAGAAAATCGCGTTCTCAACAAAAAACAGACATTACCCTCAACAGTAAAATTCAACACAATAGCAATAATTTCTCAATTGTAATCCTCAAATTGAAATTCATCGCTACTCAATAATTTCTCAAACAGTTTTCAATGTGAGAAAAATAAAAAACTAGCATTGTTGCGAATACTTTCAAACCACAATTTGTATGAAAGTCAATCCTAGTTCCAACTGAAAGTCAATACTAAATTTCTAGGGATTTTGTAAATTTTATTATTTTTTCGTTAACAAATATAATAATCTTAAAAATAACATTAATAATATATGAAAATAATAATATTATACCAATCAAAATGTAAATATCTTATTAAACGTATTAATAAATAAAACTATGAATACAACTTTAAATATCTTAAACATTTTTACATGTATAATTCCATTTCCTCCATAATGTTGGTGTCATTAATATGCTGGCAATTTGAAATATTTACTATCGAGGAACTTGCTGGCTTGTGTGTTAGAATAGATTCCAGCAAGAGGAAATCACAAAATATCAAACTGATGACGGGATGTAAATTGATGTAATGCACATTTTCATCCAGAAGTTCTTGATATAGGAATTGTTGCACTTTGTTTTGATTGGTTGCACTTTGTAAGTTTTCTGAAAACTTTTCTTTGTTGTTTCCTTCATCGGTTTTTCATCGGCCAACATCTTCCAAGAATATACCATTCAATGATTTTAGTTTTCTGCAAAACAATCGAGTTTTGTGATTTCCATTATGTTTTCATTTTACTTTTTATTTTGACTTACCAATTTGTATTTCTTCCAACTGACCACGTACTTCGTGATTTCCTCAAGAACGTTGGTGTTACAAAATTGTTGTTATTAAAATACTGGCAATTTTCAGGAACTTGATGACCAGATAATTGGAATAAATTTCCAGCAATTTCAATTCACAAAATAACAAATTAAACCGATGATGCACATTTTCATCCAGAAGTTCTTGATATAGGAATTGTTGCACTTTGTTTTAGTTGGTTGCACTTTGTAAGTTTTCTGAAAACTTTTCTTTGTTGTTTCCTTCATCGGTTTTTCATCGGCCAACATCTTCCAAGAATATACCATTCAATGATTTTAGTTTTCTGCAAAACAATCGAGTTTTGTGATTTCCATTATGTTTTCATTTCACTTTTTATTTTGACTTACCAATTTGTATTTCTTCCAACTGACCAGGTACTTCGTGATTTCCTCAAGAACGTTGGTATTACAAAATTGTTGTTATTAAAATACTGGCAATTTTCAGGAACTTGATGGCCAGATAATTGGAATAAATTTCCAGCAATTTCAATTCACAAAATAACAAATTAAACCGATGATGCGATATAAATTAAACTATCGTTGTGATGCGAATTATCATCCAGTAGTTGTTGATATGGAAAAGCATAAATACCAAGTTTTTTTGGTTGCACTTTGATTTATGGAAACTTTCTCTTCTCGATAAGCCACTACCATTTTTCATCGGCCAGCCTCTTAATGTGTCCAAGAATCAGCATCCAAATATTTTAGTTGTCTGCAAAGAGATTTGAGTTTAGTGACTTCCTTCAAGTTTTCATTTCGTGTTTTAGTTTTACTTACCAATTATTATAAGCAATTTCAATTGATTATTAAAAAATTTCCACATTTTTGTATTTCTTCCACGAACTTTGTTGTCCAAAGTAGTATTGAAAACCATGTGGTTTTTTCGTTGCATTTCAGGGTAGTGTTTTGTCAAAGTTTTCTCCAATTATCTTCAACACATTTTCAAAGTTTTCGTCAACATTTTGCCAAATTGGTTGTAATTCGCAAACAATTTGAAGATGAATTGAAGATGAGCTTTTTCAAGTCAAGTTGAATTTATGTTGAAAATGATATTTACCCTCAAACTGAAGAGGTGTTGCATTTGAAAAACGCTCATCCTGTGTTTATTGGGAACTTTTTTAGGAGGTGCCCGGCAGGCAACCCTGCCTGGATGGACAGAAATACCATATCGTTTTGATAAAAAACGATACGGTATTTCTATTCAGTTCTGTTAAGTCTACATTTATAGCCACCACGCGCGATTTGCGATTGCTGCTTTTAAGTGTTTCTAGGAGAGATAATAGCATAAAAGAATCACAAAGTAATAAGATATCAAGTACTTGTTCTACGGGAAACAACTTTATCTATAAGAGGATTTTATTCTAGAAACTTGAGAAAACAGCAAGAAGCGATAGAAGGCCAGCAAAAGGAACTATACACTGACATATACGACTCAAAGTACGAAGTGAGAAGAAAGACAAAAATCAATTATTGACGCGACATACTAACGAATCTATAAAGTCAGACAGACCAAAAAAATACTCGGAGGCGCATTTTACAGTTTTTCAGCGGAGAAAGGATTTTTTATCGAAAACAAAGGAGTTGTAAAAGTAAAACAAAGGTAAGTAAAATGATGCAGTGGTTGTGAAGGTAAGGTTATATGTAATCAATAATTCCCCCTCTTTCTAGCCCGTTTTTAACACGCGTCGTTAACGAATCATTGAATTCCCATTGCAACAAGGTATTAAAATGATGAATTCTCAAATTACAATGCAGCTGATACAGATCTTGGAAAAGACTGTTTCTCCTGGTAAGACAATTTTTCTTTTTTATCCATAAAGTGTATTATTCGATTTTTGTATATAGATAATTTTCTGCTTCACATTCATTTGTATAGGTGCAGCAGTTCTTTTTTTAATTTCCTCTTTCCCCATCTAATTGTCTTTGTTCTTGTTGTATGCGTGCGTTCCATAGGTTTTTTTTTTTGCACACATCGAAAGTCGGGAAGAAGCAAGAATTGATGAAATTGTAAAGCAAGCGCGTTATTTAACTACAACCGCGAAGACAGCTCATATGATTTGTTGTTGTTTTTTCACTCTGCTTTCATGTGTTTTTCTTAACCCAGGGTTGTTCATAAATGGTATTGTGTTTGCGGTTTTTTCAAAAAATAACCGACAATTTGCCAACCATCACATTTTGGGGTGGATTTTGTTGTATCGGTATTTTTCTAGATTCAATTGCGAATTTTATCCTTCATGTTTATGAATATGTGAAACGTAGTTTTTTTTTGATTTGCCATTTTGTTTTGCCAATCATTCCACTTTTTCTTTAATTTGTTTAAATTTCTTGTTGCCCTAGAATGGGCACATATAACTTCGAATTATAAATCGTTGTATAGTTGGAAATAAAATTTTGAATGGATGACTATTTTGGGTTTTGCGAAATCATAAACCCGATCCGAACAAAACTGTAGAATTCCCAATATTAATAAAAAGGTTTTACCTAAGTGTCTTACGTCTTAAGGTAAAACCTTAAAACATTGCGATTTAAAAACGGAAAATTGAAAAAAAAAAAAAATGTGTAACTCTTTGGTTCGCATTATCTCACATTGGACCCTGTCCATGGGAGTAAGTTTAAACCCCGGGCGAAGAACGGAAACGCGCGTCACTGTCCACAGGGGGAATTATCAATGCCCGGCTGTAGAACATCCAATTTTCGCTAGAAGTTCGTTTCTATCCAGGCGTCAATATCTCAAAAAAACAAGAAAAACGTACAAAAAATTTTTCATACATGTACAACAATCAAGAATAAAAAGGAAAACACCAACTTTCAAGTGTCGTTATCTTGCAAACTAATGGCGATTTACGATTCTAATAAAAGGTGCAACATTGTCGAAATTGATTGCAAAATATGAAGGACACTGAAACTTTTTGGATACAGGACCCCTCACAATATTGTGAATTAAAAATAACTATGGAATTAGGAAAAAAGTTGTGTAACACTAGAGGACATTTTTTCCGAAACGAAATTGTCCTAAGCTTTCCCGACATTTTTTTTTCACATGTCGTTTTCTCTTTAAAATACTCTCTCCAACCCAATTTTTGTTAACAACTTGTTCTAAATAAGAACTATTCGTCTCAATAAGAAGATAATACCATCTCCATAAGCGCTACAGCTTTATGTAACTGAGCTATTGTATTGAACTTATATAAAATAGGTTATTTATATGCTAAATGGATTATGGGTTATACATTATTAACATTAGGCTAGAAATTTGCTAAAAGTGGTTTAGAAATCCCTGTTTTTAAGAACTTGTTCTAAATAAGAACTATTCGTCTGGAATGAATCTGAGGCACATTATGGCATTTCTGCTCCAATGTTCCAATTTTATGATTGAGACACCCATCATTCAAAACATACTTGATCAGGATTACATTATAAGAAGATAATACAATCTCCTATGCATTATATCAAATAGTTTGTTTATATGCTAAGTGGAATATGAGTTATACCTCATTAACATAAGGCTCGAAGTTTATCAAAAGTGGATTTGAAATACCTTGTTTTGGTTTTTTGGTAGATAATAGAGTTGAACGGAACGGTTTTTTGGCCGAAGTCGATTTTCGGCAATAAAAGCACTAATCGGCATAGGCATAAAAAACAATATATAATTTTGTCCACATTTTTAAATATTCTTTAATAACTTACAGACTTGGTATTTAAGATTTAGATTAAAATGACAAAACAAATTTTTGCACATTTTCTTCATACAAAATCTATCTTCTTTCGTAAAAATGATGTTCCGCTGCTCTGAAGAACTGTTCGCTTGTCACACTTGTCGGTGGAGTTCTTAAGAATTTTATAGCCACTGCTCTTAAATGTTGAAAAGGAGAACTCTTGCAATATTTCAATATGTTACCCTACCGTAGCTCCGTAATATATGAAACAATTTCATTCTCTAATACGACTCTTTTCAATTTTGTTTGGCAGGGAGTCATGTTTTTTCCTCCAAACGGTCGACTTTGAGCTTTTTTATACCCCATTCACATTAGGCTCGAAATCTAGTAAACGTAGATTTGAAATCCAAATTTCCTAAAACAAAAATTACAGTTGATATCTAGTTAATGTGGATTTTGGAAATGTAATGTGAATGATGTATTATTTTATTTTACTAAGTACTTTGACTGGGACAAATTCAACACTGGGACAAATCGATATGAAATAATTACTAAATAAGTTTCGGATTTGGTCAATCGGCCTCTTGTTAAATGGGTTTTTGTATTGATCGATAATTTTATTTTTTTTTTTCTGGACAGAAGATTTGCCACCTCTGAACAATTGTAGGGTATGTAATAAGCGTTATGAAATCCGTTATCTTTTGTAGGAAAAAATTATGTTCTTCTAAAGAATTTATTTATTTAATCAACCAACGCCCTTCTGGACAACATGTTGATAGAATTCAATCAATAGAGCTCTAGTATTCCAAATAAAAACGAAACTAAAAAAAACTTAAAATTAAAATCCTAACGCACAACCCTTTATACATAGTAAACAAGAAATTAAAACGTATGGAGTTTGAAATTGTCAGTGAGATGGCAAATATTTGCATTATAGAGTAGATAAATAATTTAACAAATTCCTTTTAAATGTAAAAGGAGTAATAGAGAATTTTTTTAAGGTGATGAAGTAGCGATTTCCATAACCTGGCTACACGTACAGAAAACGATCTCTCAAAGACAAGATGGTGAAAATGATCCAACAGCACCTGTGTATTTCTAGTCATATTCAAAAACGTTATTGACTCCATCAAATACAGTGGTGAACCAAATTTCACCACACAGAAGAAAAAATACAGGCATCTTAAGTTTAAAAAGTTGTCAAATGCACAACCCAAAAACTGAAAAGAGTAGAAGTCGTATTTATCACGCGCATGTGAGCCATAAACGTATCTTGAAATACCATGAAAACAAGAATGCAATTTACGTAAGTTCGATTCGTTAGTACCTGAATAAACCTCCAGTCCATACAAAATATTCGGCATGAGTAGGGCCTGAGCTATCCTGTGTCGTACATCAATCGGTAGAATAACATTAGGGACCAAATATTTGGTTTTTATTAAAATGTGGCACATCAAGAATCGGGAATTCGGCAAATATTATAATATAGTTCAATTAAAAATTGTTCACAGATTGGGCTCCGTAAGATTCTTGGTAGGGAAATGTTCATAGAATCCAAAGTATATGATTTAAAAATGTGATTCCATGCTTGAGCATCTTTGAAACTTATGGAGCATGTAAATTTAATAATTCTGAAAATATAATTGCTAGACTCCTGTAGACACTTCTTTCAAAAAACACAAATTAGGGATGTAAAGAGAATTTAAAAAGTTGACCTTTCGACATTTTTAAAATTTGGAAAAGTCGACTTTCCTACTTTTTAAACTTTTTGAGATGCGTTTAAACTGGATAATTTTACACATCCATAGTAACCAAATAACAGATATCGTTTACTAATACTCTCAGAGTTATCATATAGAAATCCTGGCATCATATTCTACCTTTAAGTGAAAGTACCATAGACCAATATAAAAAGTCAATTAGTAGATTTTCCAAACTATCAAAAGTCGAATAAACGAATCCCTACCGGGCCAATTTTTTTTTGTTTCTACCAGTTCCGAAAATGAAGAATAAACGAAGACTAGAAATTGTATTTTTTCGATTTTATCCACAATTTGAAAATGTTTGTTGTATCAGATGATTTATAAATAAATTAAAGAATTAAATGCTTATTTCTGCACAAAAAAAATTGCTACAAAAATATAAAATGAAATTTTGGGGTTATTTTCCCTTTACGGAAAATAAAGCGATAAAAACTCTTTTTGAAACTGATACATTTTTTTCCTGCTGGGTTATTTATATTTTAGCTATATATTAGCCAGGATATTACTTTTTGCTGCATACAAACTGCTTCCACTTTTGACGTCTTCACAGTCTGAAAAGCTCTGATTCATGTCGAAGAGTTTCCCTTTTGAAACTCCATTCCTTAATGTAATGACTGAAACTGGAAAGCACTTTTACACCAACTTCAGTTATCAGGTTAATGACTAATCCGTTTACTCTAAGTTCGTTATTTTTGGCCACCGTGGTGCAATGGTTAGCATGCCCGCCTTGCATACACAAGGTCGTGGGTTCGATTCCTGCTTCGACCGAACACCAAAAAGTTTCCAGCGGTGGATTATCCCACCTCAGTAATGCTGGTGACATTTCTGAGGGTTTCAAAGCTTCTCTAAGTGGTTTCACTGCAATGTGGAACGCCGTTCGGACTCGGCTATAAAAGGGAGGTCCCTTGTCATTGAGCTTAGCATGGAATCGGGCAGCACTCAGTGATAAGAGAGAAGTTCACCAATGTGGTATCACAATGGACTGAATAGTCTAAGTGAGCCTGATACATCGGGCTGCCACCTAACCTAACCTTGGTCAACTTGCATCTTTAACTCATTTAA
Organism: Haematobia irritans; assembly: GCF_050003625.1. Classification (NCBI taxonomy): domain Eukaryota; kingdom Metazoa; phylum Arthropoda; class Insecta; order Diptera; family Muscidae; genus Haematobia; species Haematobia irritans. The sequence continues at coordinate 155,405,170 of NC_134398.1, read as the reverse complement.
TGTCCATTTTTGTAAAATCATTCAGGTTGTAAAACAAAAAATTTAAACGTTACATGTTTATTATCTTTAGCCGAATTTCACTAGAATCTTTCCTTTTTGACGTACACTCATAGAAAAAAGTCTGTTCGAGTTGTCAAGTGTGTTCACTATTGTCTTTGGATTTGGAAAATGCATTTGATAAAGTAGATCATTGTCTGCTGATTCACAAATTGCATTCTATATATGGTTTTAGCACTGTGGCATGTAAATTATTATTGTCCTACTTGACTGGAAGGAGTCAATTTGTTCAATTAAATGACAAATGTTCACAAATTTTGTCCGTCCGAAGTGGTGTACCCCAAGGATCTGTCCTAGGACCACTTTTTTGTTTATACTGTTTATAGATGATTTATTCAATGAAATAGATGATTTTTGTTTGCCTTTTTCTTACGCGGATGATATCCAACTGCTTTTCAAAGGAGAAGTGCAACATATTGATGTCCTTCAGGCTAAAATGAACTTTGTCATGAAATCCCTATTCGATTGGATGAATTCTAATCATTTTTCTATAAACGCTACAAAAACGAAAGCCCTATTTTTTCCTGCGAACTCCTGCCGGGACCTTCATTTGAATTATAATGGTGTACTCATTGAGTCCGTCCGTAGTATTAAGTGTCTTGGGGTCACTGTTGATGACAAGCTTTGTTTTGACCATCATATTGATAACATAGTTAGGCTAATCAACATGAAATTGCGTCAATTTATAACTCGGATCTAATGTTACCTTACTCGGTGAGGGAGAAGTTGATACATGCATTAGTTATGCCCCACATACTTTATTGTATTGAGGTTTATAGCGATACAACGGGGGAGAACTTGAGAAAGGTGAAATTAGCAGTGAATAGAGTAGTACGTTATCTATATTCGCTTGGACGGTTCGATCATGTCTCGGACTATGTTCGACGCTTCTTAGGATGTTCCTTCTCAGACTTTGTTGATTTAAGATCGCTGTTGTTATTTTACAAGATTTTTAAGACACAAACTCCTCTTTTTCTTGTCAACTTGTTTGCTTTTGGACGCTCTCGTCGCAATCAATTGATTATTCCAACTGCCAGTCAATACATGAATAAATCATTTCATGTGAGAATTGGTAGACTGTATAATAGTCTGCCGAATACGTTGAAGCATTTTGATCTATCCTACAACACCTACCGAAAGAAACTTCTTCAATATTTTACATCAGCTTGATGATTAAAGATAAAGATAATTGACTTAAAGATAATGCAAACATTTTTTAATGAGTAGTCTCCTGACTCGCGAATAAAACATATATTTTAATTTCAATGGGATCCAAGAACATTATCAAATTTCATACATGCGAGCATATAATAATGCAAAAAAAAAAAGAAAAAGAAAAAAACAAAACAAAGTAGGTTTATTTACTGTTGATATATTTAGAGTAAGCCATATCTAAGAAATTTAATAATTTGTAATGAACTTAAAAAATGGCAAATAAAATTGAAATTGAAATTGAGATTGAAAGATTGTTGATTCAATTGTTCATATGAGATTGTTATTTTTTTATATTTTTTAGTAATTGATGCTTTATATTTTAATATAATATTGTAATGTCCGTTAGAGTAGTACATTGTAATTCGTCAAATTGGCCCTTTAGAGGCTTTGAATTGCTTAAATAAATGGAAATAGAAAAATAGAAAATAAAAACAGCAGTCGATGTCTGCTGTTATATTTTTGTACTTCAGGGCCCAACGAATAGCAAATTATAAAATTTTTACGTTATAAATTTTCCCCAAAGCATAATTAAGAACCAAAAGTAGTTTTTGGTATATTTTTGCACTGTAATATACTTACAAGCTCCTAAATACGATCAGCAAACATTTTGTTTGCTGTTATGTCTCAATTTGATAAATATTCAGATTTTCATTCATAAAATATTGTTTTAATTATGTTAGGATAGCTCCTAAGTTGACATTACTATTTGTTTCAGCCAATCTAAAACATTTTTTAGTGTAATCGAGCTTAAAACATAGCAGACAATGTTTGCTATTTCAGCAAACAGTGACTGCTGTCCCTTTTTCAGCAGACTTTCTGCTGTTTTAGCAGACTTTTCTGCTCTCCCTACTAACAAATTTCTTTGGGTGTAGCCTTCTTAATTGCCCCAGATTTGATGTTCGGCGTATGAATTAATCGAATTTAATGTAGCAAAAAAACTACAAAGTTCATTCTTGTTGATATCAAATATATATGGTATTAGGATGTTAAATTTATTTCATTATTATATTATTAATATAATAACTTTCTTTTTTTTTTTAGACAAAAATGAATTGCTGTCGGCTAAAAATTACCTGGAACAGGCAGCCGAAAGTAATTTACCAGAATTTTTGAAAGCTTTATCCGATATACTGGTTACTGTAACAAATAGCCCTGTGGCTCGTATGGCAGCTGGTCTGCAATTGAAAAACCATTTAACCAGTAAGGATGAGACAATCAATCTTCAATACCAACAAAGGTGGCATCAATTTCCAGATGAAACGAAAGAATACATAAAGAAAAATGTAAGTGTTATTTGTCATGTAAAACAAAACTATAGATTTGTCTCCATATTCTAAAACAAAAAATATATATTTTTATATAATCTAAAATTTAGATTTTCTGTTGGATTTATTATATCAATGTTACTCTACTTTTTCTCTATAGATTCTTGATGCTTTGGGGACAGAAAATACACGTCCATCTTGTGCTGCCCAATGTGTTGCCTATGTTGCCGTGACAGAATTGCCTATTAATCGCTGGGGCCTTCTCATACAGACTTTGGTTAATAAGGTTGTCAATGAAGGTTCCAGCGAAATGGATCGTGAAGCCGCTTTGGAAGCAATTGGCTACATCTGTCAAGATATTCGTTATGGGGTTTTGGAGAACCAATCAAATCAAATTTTAACAGCTATAATTCATGGAATGCGTAAACAGGAGCCCAGTAATCATGTGCGTTTGGCTGCTACAACCGCTTTATTGAATTCTCTTGAATTTACAAAAGCCAATTTCGAAAAAGATGTTGAACGTAACTACATAATGGAAGTTGTTTGTGTTGCAACTCAGTCACCAGATACCCAAGTGTGTGTAGCCGCTTTACAGTGTTTGGTTAAAATTATGACCTTGTATTATCAATACATGGAACCCTATATGGGACAAGCATTGTTTCCCATTACTTTGGAAGCAATGAAGTCGGAAAATGATCAAATTGCACTGCAAGGCGTTGAATTCTGGTCCAATGTAAGCGATGAAGAAATTGATTTGGCCATTGAAAATCAAGAGGCGAATGATGCTGGCCGTGCTCCAACTCGCGTTTCGAATCATTATGCCCGAGGTGCTCTTAAGTTTCTGGTACCAGTTTTGGTTGAAAAACTAACTAAGCAGGATGAATGCGAAGATGAAGATACATGGAGTCCTGCAAAAGCCGCTTCTGTGTGTCTTATGCTTCTGGCCACATGCTGTGAAGATGAGATTGTGCCCCATGTATTTCCATTTATTAAAGACAACATTGAGTCGGCCGATTGGCGTTTCCGTGATGCTGCTGTTATGGCATTCGGTTCTATTTTAAGTGGAATTGAAACTAATACTTTGAAATCATTGGTGGAACAAGCTATGCCCACCCTTATACGATTGATGTATGACCAAAGCGTTAATGTTCGCGATACCACCGCATGGACATTTGGACGTATTTGCGATGTAAGTATAATAAAACAGGCAAATAAAATCAGCAAACAACTTTCATAAATAAATCTTTTTTATTAGATCATCCCGGAGGCAGCAATTAACAAAACTTATTTACAACCCTTGTTGGAATGCTTCATTCAAAGTCTGAAGGCAGAGCCACGTGTGGCAGCCAACGTGTGTTGGGCATTTATAGGACTTTCTGAAGCGGCCTATGAAGCTGCTGAAGCCACTGGCGGCGATACACCCGAAACATACTGTCTTTCGCCTTACTTCGAGTACATTATTACACAGTTGTTGGAAACCACCGATCGTCAAGATGGCAACCAAGGCAACTTGCGTGCTGCTGCTTATGAAGCATTGATGGATATGATTAAGAATTCGCCATTGGATTGCTATTTGATTGTCCAACGCACAACAATAGTCATACTCGAACGACTCAATCAAGTATTGCAAATGGAGACACACATTTCCAGTCACAACGATCGCCATCAATTCAACGATCTTCAATCTCTGCTGTGTGCCACACTCCAAAGTGTTTTGCGTAAAGTTCGCGAAGATGATGCACCACAAATTTCGGATGCAATTATGACGGCTCTACTCACAATGTTCAGTTCTAGTTCTGGAAAATCTGGTGGTGTCCAAGAAGATGCTTTCTTGGCCGTGTCAACATTAGTGGAATTACTTGGTGTGAAATTTGTCAAATATATGGATGCATTTAAGCCCTTCCTATACATGGGCTTGAAAAATCACCAAGAATATCAAGTGTGTTGTGCTGCAGTTGGTTTAACCGGTGATATCTGTCGAGCTCTGAAACAACTCATAATCCCGTATTGCGATGAAATCATGACATTATTATTGGCCAATTTATCAGAGCCATCATTACACCAAAGTGTCAAGCCTCAGATATTGTCGGCCTTTGGTGATATGGCTCTAAGCATTGGAGGTGAATTTTGCAAATATTTGCGTGTAGTTATGGATATGTTGGGTAATGCTACCCAACTTGAGGTAAATAATGCAAATAGAGGAAGAATAGGTGGCGAATAACATCTAATGGACATGACATTTTTTATTATAGGTCGATCCAAACAGCTTCGATATGGTTGAATACTTCAATGAATTGCGTGAAAGCGTTTTGGAAGCCTACACTGGTATCATCCAAGGCTTGAAAGGTGTTGAAAAAACACCCCACCAAGATGTCTTCAATGTGGAACCTCATCTTGGAATCATTTTGACATTCATCCAACGAATTGCTGTTGAAGGTGAAAACTCCGATTCAATGGTGGCCAGTGCTGCTGGATTAATCGGTGATATATGCACCACCTTTGGCCCTTACCTTGGGGATCGCATATTAAGATATGTCGATCAACCGACCATAGCACAATTCTTGGCAGAGGGCAAACGTTCAAAGGCTTCTCGCACCAAGTCTCTATGCAGCTGGGCCGCAAAAGAAATCAAGAAATTGCGTGAACTCAAAACCCCAGTCATCCACTCATAAAAATTGGTAAGTTTTAATAATACTTTAAACAAACAAAGGAGAAATATTTGGTATTTTGTTTTACAAAAATAACATCGTAAATCTAAATATCTCAAAGTTAAGATCATAAATTGTTGTGATTCATACAAATTTGACAGTCTCATATCAAATGTACGGTAGATCTAAATATATTTGTCTCTCTTCAAAATATTGCCTTTCTGAGAAATGTGGTTTGTTTTGAAAACCACAGAAATTGAGTTTAGAAGCTCAAGATAAGCCAAAACAACTACTTTTAGGTTCTTTGGTTTAATAACTTAGATCTGCATGGAAATGGGGTTTGCACAGATATTGGAAACATTCTCAAACGGTGTGCATATAGAATCATATCACCAATCGTTTATATATAAACGCAATAGCAGTTGTATAAATAACTAATTTTGCATATTCCCTGTAGGAATGTCTCGAACTCACTCAAAATCAAACTAACTTTTTACTAAATAATTTGAGGCGACTTTAAGCTAACTCATTATTTATGCAGTCTTGAGTCAGTTGAATTTTTCTCAAACTCACTTTTTCTCGATCAGGAAATTGAGGTGACTTTAAGTTAATAAATTGTTAGTTATAACTGAGTCACAGGTGACTCAAAACCTAACTCATTTCCCATGTAAAATCCTATTCAGTTTTAACACGTGTTGTCATTGGAACGAGTCAGTCCTCACTCAAACCTGCATAAGCTTCAGCTAACCAAAAGTTAGCTCAAAGTGAGTTAGCTTTAGGCTGATAATATATGAGCATACTGTGAGTTAGTTCTTAACTGATTAGTTTATGGTGAGCTCTCTTTGTGGATAATAAAATATTTTGTTTTTGTTTTATTATTTTTGAATCATTTTATTTTGAATTAATTAAAAAATAATAACAATTCAGTTTTTTTAATTATTTTACAATAAATAAAATATAACGTAAGTAAAAATTCGGATAATATTAGTTGAGTTCATCTTGTCTTGAGTTTGAGTGTTGTGTTGATTTTCTCGTTTAACTCAGAGGGAGTTGTACCTACTTTTGTAATGACGCACACTGAATGGAAGTGCCATTCGTCAGGAAAGTCCAAAAGGCTTAAGTGTATTTCCCAATATCTTCGTCCTCAAACAGGCATTTAACACTTTTATTCGAAGTTTCCATTTATTCCTTCACTGATAATGATGGGTTCTAGTGGAAAAAGGAAAGTTTAATTATTAAATTGCATTTTAATTATGCATTTATATGTTACTTACCGCTAACCGTGACAACAACTTACAAAAGTTATCTGAAATTACAAGCTAAATTGAAACAAATATAAAAAGCCAAATCCAAATTGACAGTTTAGAAGTCAATACATATTTTTTATTTGTTTATTTGAATTGTTTCCATGAATTTACTTCACTTAAATATGCATCAGCTTAGAGTGAGTAAAAAGGTAACTCATTGTTGATCGGATAAAAGTGAGTTTGGGAAAAATTCAACTGACTCAAGACTGCATAAATAATGAGTTAGCTTAAAGTCGCCTCAAATTAGTTAGTAAAAAGTTAGTTTGATTTTGAGTGAGTTCGAGACATTCCTACAGGGACAGTGTCTGGGGTTTTTGTTTCGCAAAAAGGCTAATTTAATATTGGATTAGACTTTTTAGTAGTATATATAGGTTCGAAAACATACTTAAGCATAAATGTTTGCTATTTCAGCAGTAGTTATTTTCCACATTAGCAGAGACAAATGTTTGCGGATTCAACTGACTAATTGAAACAACTACAATAATTAGTTTAAGCCTAGCTGTGGCACCAATTTTTTCCTACATTACACACATAAATAATTTTTTCTGATTCAATCACGAAATTAATGTATCCAATTAATTTTTTAATTGAAATATCTTCAATCACGAAAATGATAGAATCAATTACAGTTTTAATTGAACATTAACAAATTAATAGATTTCATTTGCAAATTTCAATTAATTTTTTAATTGATTCAATTAAAAATTTAATTGATGTTGCAAAACTCAATTAATTTTGTCATTAAAAACGTAACAATTTTCAATTACTTTCTTTATTGACTTTGTGTTTTTAGTTCGATTAAAAATGAATTGTTTGAAATAAATTTTTAGTTAAAAATTAAAAAAAAAAACAACAACAAAATGAGTTTCAAACATTTTCCAAATATCTGGATACGGTTCTTGGAAAATAATCCTACAATGATGTTAGATATCCAATATGAGCTAAAAATGTCTGTTGGTTTGGTTGTTGCGACGGATACTTTTTTGATTTCCGTCAAATATTTGTCCAGTGTGACCATAGCATTAGTCTTCCAAAGTCGATTAAAAAGTTAATTGTGTCAATTAAATTTTTAATCAAAACTTTAAAAATTTTCAATCATTGACTTAATTAACTTAACAAATAAAATTTTGACAAAATTTTCTATAAAAATAAAATTTTGGCAAAATTTTCTACAGAAATAAATTTTTTGCAAAATGGTCTAAAGAAATATAATTTTGGCATAATTTTGAATGTTGGGTTTTTCTCGGTTTTAAAAAATCGGACCATTTTTTATAACCGGTGGGCGGTGTTTTAAAAAATAAATAACCGGTACAACCGGTCCAACCGGCATTTCACAATGGAAGCAAAAACGCTTAATTTAATATAAATGAAGGAAACATACTCAAATGATTTAATGTAAAAATTGAATTCCTTGGCTGTAATTGCGGTAATAATACCGTAGACAAACATTAGAAAGTTGGATTTTTTTATTTTTTTGTTTCGTATGCCTTTTATGAATATTTCTTAAATGTTATATTAAAGACGATGTTGAAGAGACAACCAAAAACTTTATTTTATATACTGCATTTAGCTTTCGAAGAATCATTTTGTTGTTTTTCAAAATATTCACAAACAGAGCTCATTATCTACAGAAAAGTATCCCAAATTAGGTTAGGTATAGTGGCAGCCTGATGTTTCAGGCTTAATTAGACTATAACACAGCGGTGAACCGACCGGTTTTGATCACTCTAATAGCAATAACATTTTGACAAAATTTTCTATAGAAATAAAATTTTGGCAAAATTTTCTATAGGAATAAAATTTTAGCAAAATTTTTCTACAAATAAAATTTTATCAAAATTTTTTATAGAAATAACATTTTAATAAAATTTTCTATAGAAATAAAATTTTGACAAAATTTTCTATAGAAATAAAATTTTGACAAAATTTTCTATAGAAATAAAATTTTTGGCAAAATTTTCTATAGAAACAAAATTTGGACAAAATTTTCTATAGAAATAAAATATTGACAAAATTTTCTATAGAAATAAAATTATGCCTAAATTTTCTATAGAAATAAAATGTTGGCAAAATTTTCCATACAAATTTCAAAATTTTCTATAGAAATAAAATTTGAATAAAATTTTGGCAAAATTTTCTATAGAAATAAAATTTTGGCAAAATTTTCTATAGGAATAAAATTTTTGGCAAAATTTTCTACAGAAACAAAATTTGGACAAAATTTTCTATAAAATTTTAATAAAATTTTCTATAGAAATAAAATTTTGGCAAAATTTTCTATAGAAATAAAACTTTTTGGCAAAATTTTCTATAGAAACAAAATTTGGACAAAATTTTCTATAGAAAGTTTGGAAACATTTTCCATAGAAATAAAATTTTGTCAAAATCTTCTATAGAAAAAAAATTTTTGGGAAATTTTCTATAGAAATAAAATTTTTGGCAAAATTTTCTATAAATAAAAAATTTTGACAAAATTTTCTATAGAAATACAATTTTGACAGAATTTTCTATAGAAATAAAATTTTGTCAAAATCTTCTACAGAAAAAAAAATTTTGGGGAAATTTTCTATAGAAATAAAATTTTTGGCAAAATTTTCTATAAATAAAAAATTTTGACAAAATTTTCTATAGAAATAAAATTTTGACAAAATTTTCTATAGAAATAAAATTTTGACAAAATTTTCTATAGAAATAAAATTTTGACAAAATTTTCTATAGAAATAAAATTTTGACAAAATTTTCTATAGAAATAAAATTTTGACAAAATTTTCTATAGAAATAAAATTTTGACAAAATTTTCTATAGAAATAAAATTTTGACAAAATTTTCTATAGAAATAAAATTTTGACAAAATTTTCTATAGAAATAAAATTTTGACAAAATTTTCTATAGAAATAAAATTTTGACAAAATTTTCTATAGAAATAAAATTTTGGCAAAATTTTCTATAGAAATAAAATTTTGGCAAAATTTTCTTTAGAATAATATGAATAAAATGTTGGCAAAATTTTCCATAGAAATAAAATTTTGGCACAATTTTCCATAGAAATAAAATTTTGTCAAAATCTTCTGTAGAAAAAAAATTTTTGGGAAATTTTCTATAGAAATAAAATTTTTGGCAAAATTTTCTATAAATAAAAAATTTTTGGGAAAATTTCTATAGAAGTAAAATTTTGACAAAATTTTCTATAGAGAGTATCGGTCATCAAATCCATAGACCTTATAATACATAGATGAGCCATGGGTGTCAAACTATGTTTGACAGTTCCGAAGATTAAGAATAAACGAGAAAAATAAGAGCACGCTTACAATCTCTTTCGTTTTCCTTTTTGTAGTTTGCCAATTTTACACAAAATTAGAACGTTTATGATGTAACAGAGGATTTATAAATAAATATATTAAAACTTCATATTTGAACAAAAAATTGTGACCAAAACCGCGAAAATACGAAATTTAATTTTGAGCAGCATTGCTCTTTACGAACAACACAAAAGCAAATGCGCGAAAATAAATGTTTGGGGCTGACTCTTTACGAAAAAATCAAAACGAAATGTCAGAAAATTAATTTTTGGAAGTGACACATTTTTTTTTAAAGAGAATAGTGTATCATCTATGTATTATAAGGTCTATGATCAAATCCACCAAGTAACTAATCAAAAGTTAACTCTTAAAATCAATTGTAGATTAGTTAGTAAAAGTTTAGTTTGATTTTGAAAGCCCAACAAATTCCGTCAGGGATTTTTTTTTTTCAATTCAATATATTTTCAAATACACTTACGACTTGAATATGGATGTCTTATCTCCGTATCAACCGTATCTCATATCAACATAATACTAATATTTTATATATATTTTACATTTAATTTTATATTTTCAGAAATTCACTTCCACATACTTACCCGCCCCCTAGACCTTAATTAAATTATTTTTCGCAATTAAAGCAACTCCATAAAATGGTAACAGTAAATTTTGGCGTGCCCAAATTCTACGATGATGATTATAAAAAGGTGCATTGTTTTCTTTTGTGTATATGTATGTATAAAATCGTATTATGATTTCATTCGAATTTCCTTTGCAAAACAACGAAAAAAACAATTTTCACGGTTCCTCCAAACATTTTTGTAACATTTCAAATATCCTATATTTTCTTTTAAAAATTGTTATTGTTCATTTCTTTTACAATCTAACAGTTTTCATTAATTTTTCATTTTTGTTCAACATATTTGTTTCATTTCTTAAATACAAGTAAAGCTATATGAATTTGTCTCTTACTCTTAAAACTTTATTAAAGTCATCGATGGAATATTTTTTTAAACCATTAATTTTTCAAATAAATTTTCGTAACGGACATCAAAGACAACAATAGAAAATTGCATTAAAATAGGCATACAATATTTATGATGTAAATCTGTTATTTTTTTTAACTAATTAGGTATTTTTTAAACATCAATTCGATTACCTTATAAATTTCATTTAGCTGTAATATGTTTTCATATTGTTTGATTTTTTTCTTTTTGCCTTTTTCCATGAATCTATTATTGAATATAAAACTATACATAATATACAGAGAAAACATAGATCATATAAAATTAAACAAAAAATTATAATAATAATAAAACACATTTTCATTATTTCAGTCATTTTGAATAATTTTCCGTAGAATTAATGATTAAAAGAAAACTTTCAATTGTATTTCCCAGTTCATTTAGGTGATATGATTTGAGAATATTTATTGCCTATTTGAAAAAGGGGTTTTTTTTTAAATTTACACAAAAAAAATATATTGCAACTTACATTTAAATTATCAATAGCAGAACAAAAAAAGATAAGTAAACTTTAGCATAAAATCTTTAGAGAAATTATTGGAAATTCTTCAAATTAACTAAAAAAAAAAAACAAAAATTTCACTAGTTTGTAAGAAGATACATTTTTCACATCGTATGATTGTATGAGTGAAAAAGTGTGAATGCTGTGATGTTTTGTATGAATTTGAGTGAAATTGCGAATGAATGTGTCTATAAATATGTGTGTTTGTGTGGCTGTTTGTGTGTGTGTATTGTGTGCCTGTGTTAATGAGTGATATTTTTTTCGAGTGTAATGATTTTTAGTTATTTGTGAAATATGATGATTGTGATAGATTTAAGCTAGTATGAAAGTGTTATTTATGGAAGGATGAATGTGTGTGCGTGGGTGAATGTGTATATGAGTTGGGATTTAGAATAATGGATATCTACTCAATTTTTTTTATCATAGTTATGCAATGGAGTCATTCGTTCCATATACTCCAAAGTGTTTGTTAGGTCAAACAGCAGAAAAGTCTCCTAAAACTGTCAAAAAAGAGGACAGTCTGCTATTTCAAATCTATGACCCACCCATGTGGCTATGAAACAAACAGTTATCATAAAACTTTGCCCAATAGAAAAGTTTATTTTCTATTAATTATATTAAAATGTTATTAAATGTTATACAGTGGATGTTGTGCCACATTTGGTTTGAAATGAAGATCTAAACAACAATTCTATAAAAATTATTCTCCATTCCCTTGCTCATTGTGTGAATGTGCATTTGAAATCTCTTCCCTTAGTGTGATTGCCTTATTTTTGAAATAAATTTTTGTTATAGTCTTAACATAGGGAAATAATCCCAAAAATTATTAAAAGAATCCCACATTGAAATGTTTATCTCCTGTCTCGTCGTTATAACGAAAAGCAAAACATTTGTGTCTTGTCCTTGTCTTGTCCGCCTTAAAAAAGTTTTATTTTTATTATTATTTCATATACAATTTTATTAATATAAATTTATTATTTTAACTAAAGTGTGAATGTGTATGAGTGTGTATAATTCTTCTTTTTATTATGTTCGATTAATTTGAGTTTTTTTTCGTTAAAAAAAAAACAATTGATTTCAAATATGTTATGATTGAAGACTTATTATTGCGCGCGTGCGTGCTTGTGTGATATTAATTGTAAGTTAATTTAAAAATAAATAAAAAATATAGATAATAAGTGAAACAAAAAAAAAAAAACTAGCTCAAAACAACAACAACAACAAATACAATAAAGGATTTTAAACGGATTTGAAATTCGCCAAAAAGAAAAAAATACAAATACTTAAAATTAAACTATAAAGTGTAAAGAAAGCAAGTAAAACTTATGAAACATTTCAAAACACGACATAAACAGCAATTGTTTTATTTTTACATATTTTATTATTTATACAAAAAAAACAAAAATGCATTACATACATTTTACGTACGTACTAGACTAGACTAAAAACAAACCTAGACTATAAACTTAAAAACAAAAAAAAAAACTTTATACATAATGCAAAAACACCAACAACTTTATACAAACGAATATAAATGACTTGAAAACGAACAAGAACAACAGCAACTATACTACAAGAAAACTGACGACTTAATACCTCGTACAAATTTAGAATTTTAGATTAATTATAAACGAACGAAAACCTACAACATACATTATACAAACAACTAAACAAAACAAAAAAAACACTAGTGAAACAAATACGGAATTTATACAAAGTTTTTTTACACTTCTTTATATCAAAGCGTAAAGTATAGATGGAGCAAACGCGGAGGTTGTTATAGATAAATGTTCTTCACTCAAGTATACAAGAATCCCTTTTCAAAATTTCCAATACAACTCTATGATAAGGAAAACATACTAGGGAAAATACATATAAAATATAATAATCTCACTATACACATAAATATATTACACCGAATTGGTTCCTCCTCCCCTCAAAGATCTACATTTATTATTATGGCAAGAAGAAGAACGGTCTTATAGGGAAATGTCTGAAAAAAAAAACAGTCAAACTAACAGACATTTTTGCTAAAATTTCCTATATAATATCATGGTAGGTTTATTTCCGAAAACTACCATATCCAAGTTATTTCGAAATTTCGAAAATACCCATAGAAAAAAGTTTAATACTAATTTTGATGAAATATTTGACTATAATGAGAGGAATATCACTCAAACATATGAATTCACCATTGTTGGTAGATTTCACAAGGCTTTTTATATTCCTATATTATTTTATAGAAGATATTTGATAATTTTTCCCAATTGCAAATGGCATCGCGACTACTGGAGTATGATATGTAGTGAACATTTTTTTTTTTTTTCAAAAATTTGGTGATGGCCGTATGGGCGAAACCAGTTCCATATTTTTTAATTTAATTTAATTTATTACCATATGAAATTAAGCCTTACAAAGGCCTTATACAGTTACTTAAAATTATATCTTGATATTTTTTTTGTTATTTTCTATAATGAAAAAAATTCTTATAGTCATCAGACGCGAAGGCGAAGAATTAAAAAAATCTGAAAGTGGAATTAAAAATTAAATTAAAAAATGGAATAAAAACTGTTTATCAACTAAAAATATCATAGTCACGAAAATAATATCTTCGTGAGTGTGCGTGAGTAATCGCGCTTACGAAAATAATATGCTTACGAGTTGAATTCATTTATAATTTTAGTGACATCCTAGTTGGTAAGAGTTTTATAACGCTCTCGATTTTAACCATACTCATGTTTTCAGTCAGGTTCTATACTAAAATATTACTCACGTGCACACCTCTACTAGTTAGTCATGTCGAAAACGACCATTGTAATTAAATTGAACATAGTTCCGTAGATTGTCATGTTTATTCAATATTTAATACACTTTATTGAAAAAAAAGTAAACTATTACAAGCTTTCTGTCAAAAATTTTAAATTTAATTTTTTTATTTTAACAAAAGTACACTCCTGTGGACGTTGATAACATTGGCAGACTTATGAAAATTTCTTGCACATTTTTTATACAAACGTAGTAAAAGCCTTGTCAAATATATTTTATTTGTGATTATTATATATTATATGCAGTTGAAAGCAAAAAATTTGCATTTTTATCTTATTATATTGGGTACTTAGCCAATCATCAGATTTTTGTCAAAATTTGTATGAAATAAAACCATATTTGGTATGGAAAATAGAGCTCGATCGAAGCATCGGCTTTGGCATTTGGCCAAAAATCGATAATCGGCCTTCGGCGTCAAGAAGCTTTTTGAATAATTTATTTCATATTGAGTTGTCCAAGAGTTCAATTTGTCTCAGTCAAAACACCCAGTACAAAAACAAAAATTATAAAAAATCCTTTTTTGTCATTATAATATCAAACTACTGGACTGAATTACCTTTTATTGTTGTATTTATGTATTTGTTGAAAAAAAAAATTCTAATATTGAACTAAAACACATGAAAATTTCTTTAATTACAAATTTGAGGAATATAATCAATCGGCTTCGGCCGATTATTGTTTTTTTGCCGAACATCTGCCTCGGCCAAAAAAAAAACCGCTTCGGTCGAGCTCTATTGGAAAATAAGCTGGTATTATTATTATGCTATACAAAAGACAAATTACAACCTGCCCCATTTGCCATAAGACCGGAATATGAAATAATAAAGAAAATGTAGTGATATATTTTTTATATGTTCTCCACTGTACTAATTGTTATATAAAACAACGTTTCAGAATTTGGGATTATTTTTTTTTTTTACGGAAATGCGGAAAAATAATTATGATGAATCTCTAATAAAGGATTGGGGTATCAGTTAAACAACCGGATACCCCAATCTTAAAACAAGTCCATGGGCACACATCATTATATAGTTAGCAGAAATGCAAAAGAACGTAACTAACAAAAATTCGAAAAATGGTTTTTTGACTGCATTTGGCGTGTTTTATCAACAGCCATGGTCTCACAAACTTTTAGTTTGCTACAATCAAAAATAAAGTCCGAGTGTTTTAATCAGTATTTAAAATAAATGGTTACGTAAACATTATTTTTGCAGATTTTATAACATTTTTACCTTCTCCTGTAAAAAATTGAAAATTGTAGTTACGTTCTTTTGCATTTCTGCCAACGATATGTAATTTGAATCGGTATGGTCAAATGCATTTTGTTACCAAAATTCATAATTTGAAAGATATTTATTATGTATTTTTCCTTACCAATGATATATCACATTTATTTTTAATCCGCATTTTCTGATTATAAAAATCCTTTTTTTTTTTATTCCATTAAAAACCTCCACCATCTATTATACATACTTACACTATTAAAAACATTTATACGAACTCACGCGACATTATACTGAAAACACATTGAAGAATATTGCTAATACTTAACAAAAAACAAAAAATCAAATATGGAAAGAAAAGAAAGATAACCAAAAAATTAAAAAATAATAATTAAAACAAAATACTACTAAATGACCGTTTAAGATCTTTTACACATAAATATAAAACAAAACAAATGTAAAAGAAAAAATACAAAAGCATGTATTTAATTGAGTACAAAAACTTTTGTATTTTTTCTACACTACATCACTTTTTGAATAACGAATTTTTATAGGGGATTTAATTTCTTTTTTGAAGCTCCAATTCACTTGTTATATAAAATTCCAAAAAAAAATTCTGGTATATAGAATCCTATGTTACAAAAAAGAAATTGAAAAAAACTCCCATTTAGCGAAGCAAAAATTGTTTTTGTCCAATTCTTTTAACAAATTTTGTATCTTTAAAAAAAATATTTAGAAAAAATTATTTTATATTCCATATACCAGTTAGGAACTTAACTGCCGAAAAATTTTCAGTTAATATTAACCGGAGAGAAGATATTTACAAATTTACTTCCTGTTGACTGGAAGTTAAAGCCTAACGGAGCTACATGAAAATGGCCGTAAAGGTTGCTTAAAATTTTATTTCTTAAATTTGTTTAATTTGTTTTTCTTAAATTTTTTTCTTAAATTTAAATTTTTTTTTTGATTTCCCACAAATTATTCAAAAAGTGATGAAAAGCTCATTGTATCTTAAGTAGTGAGTGAGAGTGTATCTTTGTGTGTATGTGTATGCATGTGTGAGAGAGAAAAACCTTGTGTGAATCTAGTGTGATGATGATGAATATTTGGATGAACCCATAGTATGGATGTCTTTAAACTTCTATTTACAGTCTAGATAAGCATATAAAATTCAAAACGTCGAAAGAGAAAAATAATTTGCTGCTTATTCTCAACCCCCTCTTCAAAGGATTACCAATTCGTAAGCAGTATGCGCGTGTGAATGTAAGTTTATATGCTTTATTTTATTCAATTTTCCTAAAAAATGTATATAGAAAACCTTTTTATATCAATACATATCGAAAACTTAATTCCAAGTAGAAAATAAAAATTATTATTTTTGTTTACTAAGTGCCAATAATTCTTTTATTGAAATTGGTAATTGTTATAATTTTCGAGATTGTACTAAATTCAATTCATTTCATCTTTTGATTAAGAAAAAAAAATAAATATATTATGTACATTGTATGCAGAGTTGTAAGGAATTAAGAAATCGATATGTATTTGTAAAATACTATTTAATAACTTTACACATGTGCCACATTGGTGAACAGAGAAGTTCACCAATGTGGTATCACAATGGACTGAATAGTCTAAGTGAGCCTGATACATCGGGCTGCCACCTAACCTAACCTACATAAGTTTGTGATCAAAATTAAATAACGTTATTGCAAACATATTTTAGTTTTAGAGTATTTTCACCTCACAATCAAAATCAGATGAAACCTTTTTCGAATCAAAATGAAACCTTTTTCAAATCAAAATGAAACCATTTTCAAATAAAATGAAACCTTTTGCAAATCAAATTAAACCATTTTCAAATCAAGTGAATTATTTTCCAAATCAAATGAAACCCTTGTGAAAACCTTCGAATTGTTAAAATTTTGGGTTTGTGTTTGGCTTGAGGTTATGAACTAAACCAAAAAGCAAAAATTTACCTCTTTTTTTTAAATTTTGTTGATGAATTATTGGAAACTGTACAGTTGATTTTTTCGATAAGTCATTTTATTTGCAGACAGAAACTGAAAACTAAACCTATTTTTGGGGTAAATTTATAGTAGACTGTGGAATATAAAGTAAAAACTACCCCTAAAAATATGCAACAGTCAGACGAAATTTGCGTTCAAATTGTAGTTTTTGGTTTTATCGTACTCCGTGTCGTATGCAAAATCACTTTGCTCAATAAAATGGACAAAATATATATAAAAAAAACATTAAATTTTCACAATGTGTTATTTATTCTATGGCATTATTGTCATGGGAAATTTCATCCAATCGAAAATTCAAAATGGGTTATTGTAATCATTGTATTTTTCCAACAATTTAAAAATAAAACAAATTGCTTTGAGGTCAGTTGAAAAACAAGGTCAGTGGTTTTTGTACACCTAACTATCCATTATACCATTAATTCGATCCAGTGGACCTAGTCCATTAGCCAAAAATCATCCCCAGACCATGACGTGGGCCCCTCCAGGCTTGACAGCCTTAGCACAAAACTGTAGCTTATTTCATCTGTAGCGTTTTTACTCCATTTTGTCAGATCCAAATAAGAAGTACTTTCGTATAAGGCACCATAGTACTACGTTATCGTAAGTTTGTATAACTGTGATGCCTAATGCGAAAGTACTTCTTATTTGGATCTGACAAAATGGAGGTAAAACTCTACAGAGGAAATAAGCTACAGTTTTGAGCTAAGGCTGTCAAGCATGGAGGAGCCCACGTCATGATCTGGGGATGATTTTTGGCTAATGGGCTAGGTCCACTGGATCGAATTACTTGTAGAATGGATATTTAGGTATACAAAAAACATTCTCGAAGATGTTAGGTAACCATATGGCGAATGGCAAATGTCGTCACGTTGGACGCTTCAACAGGATAACCCAGCAAAAACTCTCATTACCCGGTAATCTTGTAGGTAAGCCTATTTAAAAATTAATAACCACACACAAAAAAATTTCTCGAAAATTTTTCCAATTAAAATTTTAATTGAGTTTTAAAAAATATTCAATTAAAAATTTAATTCATTCAACAAATTTTTTAATTGAAGGAGAAATCAATCACAAAAATAATAGTATCAATTAATTTTTTAATTGGATCAATTAACTTTTTAATTGACCTTCAATTAATTTTTTAGTTGATACTATCATTTCTGTGATTGAAGACATTTCAATTAAAAATTAATTGGATCAATTAATTTCGTGATTGATTCAGAAAAGAATTTTTTTGTGTGCACTTATTAATTGACATCGCTTCGGATTACATTAACATACCCATGTCCTAGAAGGAAAGTACTTCTCCTCAGTCATACTTTCGGCCATGAAATAAGTAGTGCTTTTAAAGCATATAATCACCTAATATGTAATCACTTATTCATAGATACACCAAAGCTTGCAAAATTGCCACTTATTGTCTCTGGCAACCAAATCTCGAAAATATTGATTTCAATCACCGATGACAATGAATCAAAACATGGCGAGTAATGCTGTAATAGGAGCACTACTTGAATAGAAACGAATATTGTATAAATAAAAAAAAAACTAATAAATCATCTAAATAAGCTTACACGCAAATTAATTTCACACTTAAAATAGAAATAAATGTAGGTTATTTAAGGGAGTTTGATACGTGAATTACGTTATAATATATCCAATAGTCAATTCACATTAGGTTCGAAATCTACTAAAAGTGGATTTTAATGCCCATGTTCGCAAATCCACTTCCAGGTGAATGTGAATCAATTCCACGATTTTGGTGTCCTACAATCCACTTTCCCGGAATTTTCGTGAAATCAATTCACTTTCAAACGTGTTGGTAAAAGTTGAATTATGTCCACGATGGAAGTGTTTCTTGTTAAAAAAAAGTGCTCGTGTAAAAATTTTGAAATGTTTTATATTTAATACATGAGTTTTATTAAAAATGTGTCATTTTTTATTTAAAAATAATAATAAATTAAAATTAGTCTATTGATTCCACTTATTTTGATTTCCCCCTTAGTGAATTTTTGGGTGATTTGTCCAACCCAGCTAGTTACAGAAAAGTTCAAAAAAGAACGTGGAATTAAGCACACCAAATTTTCAAGTTCGTGGATTTTACGTGAATAGTGGAATTAAAGTGGATATCCGAACATGGGTGTAAGTCCCTTTTTTATAAGGCAAATGGCATTCGAAATCTAGTTGAAGTGCATTTTGGAAGTGTAATGTGAATGAGGTGCAAGAAAGCATTTACTTAAAACATTATATGCCATTAATTTTTATATGTCATTAATTTAAAACACAATTATTATGAAATATTTGTGATAAAAATTTCTTAACGGAAAAATCTTCAGAATCACCGTTATATTACATATTCTTTTTGATTTTTTAAGTATAGGCTCAATTATGTGAATAATTATACCTAATGGTACCATCATTTATTCTATTTTATTAAGTCATTAACAGCTATCTGCCTAAAAATTTGAGAATAACAATTCGAAAATTACGTGGAGTATTTATTTTTGTCATTTGGTAATGCCAATTGTAATGAGATGTGGTTACCTAGTTTTTGCTGCGTAACCCTAAATTTATTTTTACGAAATTGTGCCCATTTGGCAGTAACGGATAGCGCATATCATATAAACACATGTAAATAACTAAAAATTTTAGATTTTCTTCCAACAAAAAATTTACCACGAAAAGATAATTTGTCTTAAATTTCATTGGGGAGAAGTAAATATGTTTTTATGTACCAAACCTATATCCAGATCCTAACTGTATGTTTTATTAATAAATAATAATTTGGCGTTCTTGGCGTTCCATATGTACTCATTAATTATACCCCAACCATCAATGATCTAAAGTATGAATTCGAATAAAAATCTGGGACAAAATTTAATTAAAAATAAAAAAAGACGACACATTTGATTTGATGAAAGTTTAATTTGAAATGAAAGAGTTTTAATTTGATATGTAAATGGTTTCATTTTAAAAGTAAAAGATATCATTTTCATCATTATACCCTAACCCCCATTTTCATGAAGCTCAGTTAGTGCTACGTTAGCTAACGAACTTTTAAACCGTACTATGGACAAATCTGCCATCTTGCTAATATAGTCAAAATGCCAGTTAACATCCTTAACTGCTAACAATTTTTCAGTTAAAGTTAACCGTAGAGAAGATATTTTCATTTTACTTTCTGTTAACTGGGAGTTAAAGTCTAACGGAGCTACATGAAAATGGCCGTAAGCCACATAGTGGTCAGGGTATAACTTTGATCTGCCAAAAAATGTGCCTACCAGAAATATTGATTTTGGACCCCAGAAAATATATGTCAATCGACTCAGAATAACCTCCCGAGTCGATCTAGCGCTTGGTGTCCGTCCGTCCATGTATTTGTTGTCCGCAGGATTCCGGTCGCAATTATTGACCGATTTTGATGAAATTTGGTATGTGGCGTTTTTTTTTTTGGTACGCTATTGAATTTCGAAAATATCGGATCAAATTTAGATATAGCTCCCATATATATGTATCGCCCGATTTCGATAAATGGGGCCATAAGTTCCCTATTTATCAACCGATCTTACTCAAAGTTAGCCAAATCAAATTGTTTATAGTACTAGTAAATATGTGCAAAAATAGACCGAAATCGGTCCAGATTTAGCTATAGCTCCCATATATATGTATGGGATTTTCGAAAATTTGGTCTTAATAGCCTTATATATTAACCGATCTTACTCAAATTTGGCACACAGTAACCTTCTGAGATATCTACCAAACCTGCAAAATATCATCCAAATCGGTTTAGATTTATATATAGCTCCCATATATATACATCGCTCGATTTTCCCAACTTTGGCCATAATACTCTTATTTATTAACCAATGCTACTTAAGTTTCAAATTTTTATGTATTATCCGATCGTATTTAGACTTGCATGTAAGTAACGGTTGTAAAAGGTTTCATTTGATTTTAAAAAGAATTCAGTTGATTTGAAAAAGAATTCATTTGAATTGAAAATGCTATATACCCGTGCAATAAGCAGGTTTATTTATTAGCATGCGACCAAAAAGTGTAGTCCAATTCATTAAGATGTCTGCACAATTTTGAATTTCCATATTTTAAAACATGTGTAAATTTATTAAAGAATTTTTATTTTTGTTTTATATATATATTTATTAATTGTATATTTCAACAAGACATTATTTAATTAAATTTACCCATTTCAATTTACAATTTCAGGTGTATTAATAATAAAAAAAAATCTATACTCTTTTCCAAAGTGTGACTGATTTTAAAATAATATTTAACAAATGGATATGATTTGATGATACGATGACTGACTGATCGTGTGTAATATGTATAAATTACTATTTATAAGAATGTATGAACTCCTGGCTATGAGTGATGTGGATGTAGTAGTGGTGACAAGAATGAAAATGATGATGATGATGATGATGTGGTTTCATGTACATTGAGCTGAACAGACAAATCGCAAATCAAACATCTTCAACTAACACAATACACAAATTGTACTGTACCTAATACTCTTCTATATATATATGAAAATTGAATGAAACAAGAAAACAGCTCTTAATTTGAGATTGTATGCTGTAATGAAGCCAACTTATTTTTAAAACATAAATTGTATGAATGTGTAATTAGTATGATGATTATAAAATGTACGAATGTATTATTTAGTATGTATGTATGAGTGAATTCCTTTTCAAAGATATAATAAAAATAAAAACAAAAACATTCGAAACAATAAAAAGGATTATCTACCAAAAGAAACATAAATCAATAAACGAATATTTGAAAGACTCGGAAAATCAGCAATACCACAATACGGACCAATTATAAAAGCAAGAACAAAAAAAAACAAATAAATAAAAACCTATTAAACGCCCCAAAATTGACTTTACTCAGCGACTAAAGGACTGAACTTTGAAAGACCATAACGCAACGAAAATCAGAAACCTATAATAGGACAGGCTTAACTAAAACAAAAATAGTGGAAAACCTGTAACTAAAAAATCTCTTGAATTATGAATTTTAAAAGATCCATGTTTATATCCAGTTTCAAAAAGCCGGTGTATCTTTTTTTGTTTTAATGGATAAACGGTCCATATAAAGTTGTTTTCAATATATTTGCCTAGCCTAGCAGAATAACCAAAGCAATTATCTTTAAATGACTTAGAATGGGTTCTGCAATTCAAAAATAATTTTTAAAATTTTTGCTTTAAAAATATTTTAAATTTTTTAATGGGCAAATTCATAAGAGTTGTTTTTAAAATATACTCTTTAGACATAGTTTCAGACGTTTGAAAAACGTTATTTAAACAAAAATAAAATATAAATAAAAATACCAATAATAGTACATTACGAAAATGTTCCTTTCCCAAGGCTAGTCCGTCTAAACAGTTATCAACAAATGAGATATACTATATCCCCGGAATTATATACAAAACAAAAACCATACCAAGTATTCGAATGTTAAGAGAAAACAAATAAATAATTTTGTGTGTATGTTTATTGTGATATTTATTGTATGATGTAATGTGTACAAGTGTGTACGTATGTGTGTATTCCCTTATGCTTTCCTTTTTATACCCCTCTACGTATTCAATGTGTATGAATGTAACGATAGAATGTTTATTATAGGTGCCTCCCATCTAAATCATTTAATTAGGACTCTTTCCTAACATAGTCCATTGTTTTTTTTTTTTTTTTTTTTTATATTCAATCCAAAAAAGACACTCAATTTCTTCTTACAATTCACATTGTTAAACAAAAACAAATAGTATTCAATGTCAGATATTTAACTACAATTTCACTTTATTTAAATTTCAATATTTCCATTGCAACCCAAATTGATTTTTCAAAACTATTGTATTTTAAATAATTCTGTTATTTATCTAAATAAGAATTTTTCACAACAAGAATAACATATGTATATTGTAATTTGTATGACTGATAGTTTGTACTGTGAAAACAATTTTATGTGTGTGAAAAAATAAAGATTAATTTTTTTCTTTCGACGAAAAGCAACCAACATTGTGTTTTATTTTATTTATAAATGCAAGAGTTTTATTTTATTTATGGATTATAGTAATCATATTTTTATTAATTATAATCAAAATATGCCTACACACAAAAAAATTTTTTTCTGATTCAATCACGAAATTAATTGATCCAATTAATTTTTTAATTGAAATGTCTTCAATCACAGAAATGATAGTATCAATGAAAAAATTAATTGACAGTCAATTAAAAAATTAATTGATCCAATTAAATATTTAATTGATACTATTAATTTGTGTGATTGATTTTTATTTCAATTAAAAAATTTGTTGAAACAATTAAATTTTTAATTGAATATTTTTTAAAACTCAATTAAGATTTTAATTGGAAACATTTTTGTGAAATTTTTTTCTGTGTATAAGAAATATGAATTTCACGAGGGTGGTTAGATAAGTGCTTAGCATCACCGAATGAAGTAAGAATATCGCAAGAGCAATTTAATATTCTGTAGTAAATGTTAATATGCGGTTACTGACAAAATTTTATCCATGTCGGACCATTACATTAGTTTTGGAATTGGTTCTTATTCATGGATTCCAGAAAAATTAAAGAACTATATTGGTCGGCGATTATGTTCTTGTTTATGGAAAAAAATCCCAAAGTTTTGAAATTTTTGAACTACAGTAGGCAACGGATATAAGCACATCTCATAAAAGAACAAAACGCATATACGAAAATGTAGCCAACAAAACACCACTTCCTTTTGCTGTGTTTTGGTGCGAAAAATGTTTCATATAAGAAATACGTGTAAAAAAACTGATAAAATAATAATCTGGCAATCACGCAAGACCAAAATCCCATTATAAAAGATTTCCGATAAGAAACTTTTTTTATGTGTCAATTTTTTTTTTCATCATTGAGTATACTTAAGTACTAAATAAACAAAAGTAAACAATCTTTCTCTATTTATAAAGGGTGATTCTTTTGAGGTTAGGATTTTCATGCATTAGTATTTGACAGATCACGTGGGATTTCAGACATGGTGTCAAAGAGAAAGATGCTCAGCATGCTTTGACATTTCATCATGAATAGACTTACTAACGAGCAACGCTTGCAAATCATTGAATTTTATTACCAAAATCAGTGGCAGAAAATCCGCTTTTTTATCGACAAATTTTGTTCAGCGATGAGGCTCATTTCTGGTTGAATGGCTACGTAAATAAGCAAAATTGCCGCATTTGGAGTGAAGAGCAACCAGAAGCCGTTCAAGAACTGCCCATGCATCCCGAAAAATGCACTGTTTGGTGTGGTTTGTACGCTGGTGGAATCATTGGACCGTATTTTTTCAAAGATGCTGTTGGACGCAACGTTACGGTGAATGGCGATCGCTATCGTTCGATGCTAACAAACTTTTTGTTGCCAAAAATGGAAGAACTGAACTTGGTTGACATGTGGTTTCAACAAGATGGCGCTACATGCCACACAGCTCGCGATTCTATGGCCATTTTGAGGGAAAACTTCGGAGAACAATTCATCTCAAGAAATGGACCGGTAAGTTGGCCACCAAGATCATGCGATTTGACGCCTTTAGACTATTTTTTGTGGGGCTACGTCAAGTCTAAAGTCTACAGAAATAAGCCAGCAACTATTCCAGCTTTGGAAGACAACATTTCCGACGAAATTCGGGCTATTCCGGCCGAAATGCTCGAAAAAGTTGCCCAAAATTGGACTTTCCGAATGGACCACCTAAGACGCAGCCGCGGTCAACATTTAAATGAAATTATCTTCAAAAAGTAAATGTCATGGACCAATCTAACGTTTCAAATAAAGAACCGATGAGATTTTGCAAATTTTATGCGTTTTTTTAAAAAAAAAAGTTATCAAGCTCTTAACAAATCACCCTTTACAATGCCCAAAAAACGGGGTCTCTAGTATAACATATTTTATAATAATTAGCTATACATTTAATCGTAAATATCCGTTACCCACTGCAATTATTTATTCAACCTAAAAACCAGCTGGAACCAGCAAAGAAATAAAATAAATAAATATTCGGGTATGTTTAGGGTTTCACATGAAAGACTTGTGGGGAATTGTTCCCGTAGGTATTGTCCTGTAAGCTACTTTTCCCCTCACAGACGGGAAAACTTTTCACGGATTTGTTTTGGTGAAATCTTTATTATTTCCAAAAAGAATGATTTGAAACCGAAATAAATCTTTTATTTTAAATTTTCAGATGTTTTCTATATCCTTGATAGGTATTGGGTGCAGTGTTGCCAGGTTAGGGGTTTCCCCCCAAATTTAGGGGGTTTTTTCACGTTTAGGGGGATTGTTAGGGGTAAAATTTATTTGGGGGGATTTTTGGGGGTAAAAAATTATTTCAGACCTTATAAAGTGGAGCAATTCTCAAGCATGAGTTATGAGAAAAAAGATGCGGAAAGTCAACAAGAAGATCCTAAATACAAACAAGTATCCAATAGCATTATTTTCGTTATCTTTTTTAAACTCTTCTGTTCAAAGGGCATTTTTAATATTTGACAAAATTAAAAACAATCGTATTTTAACTTAGCAGCTGAAAGCTTTTTAAGAGTAAGCCCGCTTTTTAAATTGATATACATATTGTATTATTACATCCATAGAAAAAATAATTTCCTCAGGGATGAAATTTTAAACAAACGAATATCTCTTTTGTTTTAAAGTATCTTCTTAAATAGCAAATTTTATTTTTTATTTACTTCAAACGAAAAAAAATTTTAGCATCAAAAGAAAACTTAGTTTTTCTAAAATTTCGTTTCTCAGGAAAGAACTCTTCTTTCAGGACATATATTTGTGTTAAATTTAATTTTTAAAGTGTATCACTACAGGACTTTTTCACGTAATTTTGGGACCACTTTTTGTACTTTATATTCTGAAATTTTTTGGGGGTTTTTGAAAAAAGCTTAGACCAATTTAGCGGTTTTTTTCTTAAGATTTGGGGGGAAGAATCAAAAATCACCTGGCAACACTGATTGGGTGATAAAATAGCATAAAATCCCATTAAAAACTACCCAGCAAAAACTCATTACCCGGTAATCTTGTATGTAAGCCTATTTAAAAATTAATAACCACTTATTAATTGGTATCGCTCCGGCTTACATTTACATACGCATGTCCTAGGAGGAAAGTACTTCGCCCCAGGCATACTTTCGGCCATGAAATAAGTAGTGCTTTTAGAGCATATTATCACCTAATATGTAATCACTTATTCGTAGATACACCAAAGTTTGCAAAATAGCCACTTATTGTCTCAGACAACCAAATCTCGAAAATATTGGTTTCTATCGCCGATTACAATGGATCAAAATATGGCGAGTAATGCTGAATAGGAGCACTACTTGAACAGAAATGAATATTGTATAAATAAACAAAAAATCTAATAAATCATCGAAATAAGATTACACGCAAATTAATTTCACACTTAAAATAGAAATAAATGTAGGTTGTTTAAGGGAGTAGGATTCGTGAATTACGTTATAATATATCCAATAGTCAATTCACATTAGATTCCAAATCTACTAAAAGTGGATTTTAAGTCCCTTTTTATAGGCAAATGGCATTTGAAATCTAGTTTAAGTGCATATTGGAAGTGTAATGGTACCAACATTTATTCTGTTTTATTAAGTCATTAACAGCCAACTGCATAAAAAATTGAGAATAACAATTCGAAAATTACCGAGAAGTATTTATTTTTGTCATTACAAGTTAGTCATTATAACTCAACGCAATGTAATGTAACGTGTAATGACAGCTGTACTCCTGGTAATGCCAATTGTAATGAGATGTGCACGCAAAAAAATAATTCTTTCCTCCCAAACGAAATTTTAGACAAACAAAGTTCGTTTCTCATTTGCTTTTCGCTGTAAGGAAGTGTATTTGGAAGAAAAGTATATACTTTTTGTGATAAACGTTTATTCTTTTCCAGGATGTAAAAACAATTTCATAAAGACTAACTCAAAAAAAATTTTTTTTCTTGCTATTGCATTTTCCCTCACATCTTTCTCACTTCCACGAAGATTTTTAGTTCTTAGCACCTTTTTCTGTAATACAAACAATGTAGAAGAAATTATACGATTTTATAAATTTTTAAAATTTTTTTACCTTTCGCCTGGACGGAGAATCGAACCGCGGACCATGCACTTTGTAAGCCAACACACTAACCACTGAGCTATGTACCTGTTATGGTCATCAATAGATAAATATCCATATAAGTTATATTTATATAGCATAGCTTGCGGCGCCCACGAACCGAATAAACAAAGTTTATTTAACAGAAACAAACATTTAGTTTGGCACCGTGGAGCAGTGGTTGCTACGTCTGACTCTCATGCCAAGGGTCGTGGGTTCGATACCTGCTTCGACCAAAGTTTTTTTTTTTTTTTTTTTTTTACATACATTCTACATATGTTCGGAAGATTCCGAAAAAAATGTTCAACATTACATTGTACTATATTAAATTTTGAACTGTAAAATGTGTTTTATTAAAGACCAAAAGTCTGAAAAGAACAGTGTTTGATATAAACGAAATGGACTCTGTTGTTGTTTCAAAAATAACTTTTTTTATTGAAAAAATAAAAACTTTGTAACAAACGAATTTTTTTGGTGATAAAAGTTTAAAATTTTCGAAGCAATTCAAAAAACTCTAACAAAAGAAAAACGTTTTCGGTACACGTTTTCCAAACGTTTTTTTTCTTTGCGTGTGGTTACCTAGTTTTTGCTGGGTAGATTGAAATATATATTTTTGAAAAATCTTGTTTCATGGGAATCCAGAACAACCAAAAATGTTTGGTGGGAAATCAAAGTTGAAGGGAAATCCAGAACATACCCGAATATAAAAATATATTGGCGTGCTAATATAATGGTGTGGGGTTGTTTTTCTGGCCAAGAAATGGGCCATAAAGGTGTCGGGTTTACTCACTGCCGACAACAATCGTAACAGCTGGGCAGTAGAATAAGACGGTCATCATTGAATAGAAAATCTATTTTGTCAAACGTGTTAAAAAGGTGGGAATATCGCTGGACCAAAAAGGAAGGCGTACCTCAAAGAGTTTTGGTTTGGTTTTGGTTTGGGCTTCTACCTCCAAAGGCAAAGGCTTGTCATTGAGCTTAACATGGAATCAGGCAGCACTCAGTGAAAATGAGAAGGCCACCACTGTGGTATCACAATCACGGTTGCCACTCGTGCCAAAAATTATCTACCAAAATTTTAAGAATAATTTAGCAACAATCTACTAAACTTAAAAAAAAAATCAAAATTCAGTTTTGATTGGACATAAATAAAGTTCTTGATTTCAATTAATTTTTTAATTTATTCAGTTAAAGCTTTAATTGATGTTGATTGCAAAACTCAATTAATTTTTTAATCAAAAAATGTAACTGTTTTCAATTACTTTCTGAATTGGCTTAATAAGTTTAGTTTGATTAACAATTGATTGTTTGACATAAATTTTTAATTACAAAATAAAAAAATCTCTTTTTTTAACTGTCTTAGTCTTCCGAATTCGATTAAAAAGTTAACTGTATCAATTAATTATTATATCAATTAAGCTACACTTATAGTTTAGTCAATGCATGGTTTTAAGCTGAAATCAAAAACACCAATAATGATTGAGAATAAACCAACAATAACAAACAAAATTTTATTTCTATGGAAAATTTTATTTCTATAGACAATTTTGTCAATATTTTTTTTATAGAAAATTATATGAAAATATTGTCAAAATTTTATTTCTATAGAAAATTTTGTCAAAATTTTATCTCTATAGAAAATTTTGTCAAAATTTCATTCCTATCGAAAATTTTGTCAAAATCTTATTTCTATAGAAAAATTTTGTCAAAATTTTATTGTATAGAAAAATGTCGTCAAAATTTTATTTCTATAGAACATTTAGTCAAAATTTTATTTCTATAGAAAATTTTGTCAAAATTTTATTTCTATAGAAGATTTTATCAAAATTTTGTTTTTTTTAGAAAATTTTGTCCAAATTTTATTTCTATAGAAAATTTTGTCAAAATTGTATTTCTATAGAAAATTTTGTCAAAATTGTATTTCTATAGAAAATTTTGTCAAAATTGTATTTCTATAGAAAATTTTGTCAAAATTGTATTTCTTAGAAAAATTTGTCAACATCAACAATTATCAATTGGAAAATTTTGTTCGAAATTTTATTTCTATAGAAAATTTTGTCAAAATTTGATTTCTATAGAAAATTTTGTCAACATTTTATTTCTATAGAAAATTTTGTCGAAATTTTTATTTCTATAGAAATTTTTTCAAAATTTCTATAGAAAATTTTTTTCAAAATTTTATTTCTATAGAAAATTTTGTCAACATTTTATTCCTATAGAACATTTTGTCAAAATTTTATTTGTATAGAAAATTGTGTCAAAATTTTATTCCTATAGAAAATTTTGTCAAAATTTTATTTGTATAGAAAATTTTGTCAACATTTTATTTGTATAGAAAATTTTGTCAAAATTTTATTTGTATAGAAAATTTTGTCATAATTTTATTTCTATAGAAAATTTTGTCAAAATGTCATTCCTATAGAAATTTTTGTCAAAATCTTATTTCTATAGAAAAATTTTGCCAAAATTTTATTCCTGTTGAAAATTTTGTCAAAATTTTATTTCTATATATTTCTATATCTATAGAAAATTTTGTCATAATTTTATTTCTATAGAAAAATTTTGTCAAAATTTTATTCTATAGAAAAATTTTGTCAAAATTTTATTTCTATGGAAAAGTTTATCAAAATTTTATTTCTATAGAAAATTTTTTCAAAATTTTATTTCTATAGAAAATTTTGTCAACATTTTATTCCTACAGAAAATTTTGTCAACATTTTATTCCTATAAAAAATTTTGTCAACATTTTATTCCTATAGAAAATTTTGTCAACATTTCATTCCTATAGAAAATGTTGTCAAAAATTCATTCATATAGAAAATTTTGTCAAAATTTTATTTGTATAGAACATTGTGTCAAAATTTTATTTGTATAGAAAATTTTGTCAAAATTTTATTTCTATAGAAAATTTTGTCAAAATTTTATTTCTATAGAAAATTTTGTCATAATTTTATTTCTATAGAAAATTTTGTCAACATTTTATTTTTATAGAAAATTTTGTCTACATTTTATTTCTTTAGAAAACTTTGTCAAAATTTTATTTCTATGGAAAATGTCAACATCAACAATTATCAATTGGAAATTTTTTTTTCAAAATTTTATTTCTATAGAAAATTTTGTCAAAATTTTATTTCTAGAAAATTATGTCAAAATTTCATTCCTATAGAAAATTTTGTCAAAATTTTATTTCTATAGAAAATTTTGTCAAAATTGTATTTCTATAGAAAATTTTGTCAAAATTGCATTTCTTAGAAAATTTTGTCAACATAATTATCAATTGGAAAATTTTGTTCAAAATTTTATTTCTATAGAAAATTTTCTCAAAATTTTATTTCTATAGAAAATTTAGTCAAAATTTTTATTTCTATAGAAAATTTTTTCAAAATTTCTTAGAAAATTTTTTTCAAAATTTTCTTTCTATAGGAAATTTTTGCAAAATTTTATTTCTATAGAAAATGTTGTCAACATTTTATTCCTATAGAACATTTTGTCAAAATTTTATTTGTATAGAAAATTGTGTCAAAATTTTATTTCTATAGAAAATTTTGTCAAAATTTTTTTTCTATAGAAAATTTTGTCAAAATTTTATTTCTATAGAAAATTTTGTCAAAATTTTATTTCTATAGAAAATTTTTTCAAAAATTTATTTCTTTAGAAAATTTTTTCAAAATTTTATTTATATAGAAAATTTTGTCATAATTTTATTTCTATAGAAAATTTTGTCAACATTTTATTCCTATAGAAAAGTTTGTCAAAATTTTATTTCTATAGAAAATGTCAACATCAACAATTATCAATTGGAAATTTTTTTTTTCAAAATTTTATTTCTATAGAAAAATTTGTCACAATTTTATTTCTAGAAAATTTTGTCAAAATTTCATTCCTATAGAAAATTTTGTCAAAATTTTATTTCTATAGAAAATTTTGTCAAAATTTTATTTCTATAGAAAATTTTGTCAAAATTTTATTTCTATAGAAAATGTTGTCAAAATTTTATTTCTATAGAAAATTTTGTCAAAATTTTATTTCTATAGAAAATGTTGTCAAAATTTTATTTCTATAGAAAATTTTGTCAAAATTTTATTTCTATAGAAAATTTAGTCAAAATTTTTATTTCTATAGAAAATTTTTTCAAAATTTCTATAAAAAATTTTTTTCAAAATTTTATTTCTATAGAAAATTTTTTAAAAATTTTATTTCTATAGAAAATTTTGTCAACATTTTATTCCTATAGAAAATTTTGTCATAATTTTATTTCTATAGAAAATTTTGTCAAAATTTCATTCCTATAGAAAATTTTGTCAAAATCTTATTTCTATAGAAAAATTTTGTGAAAATTTTATTCCTGTTGAAAATTTTGTCAAAATTTCATTTCTATATCTATAGAAAATTTTGTCATAATTTTATTTCTATAGAAAATTTTGTCAAAATTTCATTCCTATAGAAAATTTTGTCAAAATCTTATTTCTATAGAAAAATGTGTCAAAATTTTAGTCCATAGAAAAATTTTGTCAAAATTTTATTTCTATGGAAAATTTTATCAAAATTTTATTTCTATAGAAAATTTTTTCAAAATTTTATTTCTGTAGAAAATTTTCTTTCTATAGAAAATTTTGTCAAAATTTCATTTCTATAGAAAATTTTGTCAAAATTTCATTTCTATAGAAAATTCTGTCAAAATTTCATGTCTATAGAAAATTTTGTCAAAATTTTATTTCTATAGAGAATTTTGGTAAAATTTTATTTCTATGGAAAATGTCAACATCAACAATTATCAATTGGAAATTTTTTTCAAAATTTTATTTCTATAGAAAATTTTGTCAAAATTTTATTTCTAGAAAATTATGTCAAAATTTCATTCCTATAGAAAATTTTGTCAAAATTTTATTTCTATAGAAAATTTTGTCAAAATTGTATTTCTATAGAAAATTTTGTCAAAATTGCATTTCTTAGAAAATTTTGTCAACATAATTATCAATTGGAAAATTTTGTTCAAAATTTTATTTCTATAGAAAATTTTCTCAAAATTTTATTTCTATGGAAAATTTAGTCAAAATTTTTATTTCTATAGAAAATTTTTTCAAAATTTTATTTCTATAGGAAATTTTTGCAAAATTTTATTTCTATAGAAAATGTTGTCAACATTTTATTCCTATAGAATATTTTGTCAAAATTTTATTTCTATAGAAAATTTTGTCAAAATTTTTTTTCTATAGAAAATTTTGTCAAAATTTTATTTCTATAGAAAATTTTGTCAAAATTTTATTTCTATAGAAAATTTTGTCAAAATTTTATTTCTATAGAAAATTTTTTCAAAAATTTATTTCTTTAGAAAATTTTTTCAAAATTTTATTTCTATAGAAAATTTTTTCAAAATTTTATTTCTATAGAAAATTTTGTCAACATTTTATTCCTATAGAAAATGTTGTCAACATTTTATTCCTATAGAAAATGTTGTCAAAAATTTATTCCTATAGAAAATTTTGTCAAAATTTTATTTGTATAGAAAATTTTGGCAAAATTTTATTTATATAGAAAATTTTGTCATAATTTTATTTCTATAGAAAATTTTGTCAACATTTTATTTCTTTAGAAAAGTTTGTCAAAATTTTATTTCTATAGAAAATGTCAACATCAACAATTTTGTCAAAATTTTATTTCTATAGAAAATGTTGTCAAAATTTTATTTCTATAGAAAATTTTGTCAAAATTTTATTTCTATAGAAAATGTTGTCAAAATTTTATTTCTATAGAAAATTTTGTCAAAATTTTATTTCTATAGAAAATTTAGTCAAAATTTTTATTTCTATAGAAAATTTTTTCAAAATTTCTATAGAAAATTTTTTTCAAAATTTTATTTCTATAGAAAATTTTTTCAAAATTTTATTTCTATAGAAAATTTTGTCAACATTTTATTCCTATAGAAAATTTTGTCATAATTTTATTTCTATAGAACATTTTGTCAAAATTTCATTCCTATAGAAAATTTTGTCAAAATCTTATTTCTATAGAAAAATTTTGTGAAAATTTTATTCCTGTTGAAAATTTTGTCAAAATTTTATTTCTATATCTATAGAAAATTTTGTCATAATTTTATTTCTATAGAAAATTTTGTCAAAATTTCATTCCTATAGAAAATTTTGTCAAAATCTTATTTCTATAGAAAAATTTGTCAAAATTTTAGTCCATAGAAAAATTTTGTCAAAATTTTATTTCTATGGAAAATTTTATCAAAATTTTATTTCTATAGAAAATTTTTTCAAAATTTTATTTCTGTAGAAAATTTTGTGAAAATTTTCTTTCTATAGAAAATTTTGTCAAAATTTCATTTCTATAGAAAATTTTGTCAAAATTTCATTTCTATAGATAATTCTGTCAAAATTTCATGTCTATAGAAAATTTTGTCAAAATTTTATTTCTATAGAGAATTTTGGTAAAATTTTATTTCTATAGAAAATTTTTTTCAAAATTTCATTTCTATAGAAAATTTTTTCAAAATTTTATTTCTATAGAAAATTTTGTCAAAATTTTATTTGTATAGAACATTGTGTCAAAATTTTATTTCATTAGAAAATTTTGTCAAAATTTTATTTCTATAGAAAATTTTGTCATAATTTTATTTCTATAGAAAATTTTGTCAACATTTTATTTTTATAGAAAATTTTGTCATAATTTTATTTCTATAGAAAATTTTGTCAACATTTTATTTTTATAGAAAATTTTGTAACATTTTATTTCTTTAGAAAAGTTTGTCAAAATTTTATTTCTATAGAAAATGTCAACATCAACAATTATCAATTGGAAAATTTTTTTCAAAATTTTATTTCTATAGAAAATTTTGTCAAAATTTCATTTCTATAGAAAATTTTGTCAAAATTTCATTTCTATAGAAAATTTTGTTAAAATGTTATTTCTACAGAAAATTTTGTCAACATTTTACTTCTGCAAAAAAATTAGAGACTTTTTTTTGCAAAATCTACCAAAATGGAAGAAAAACTACCATATTTAGTAGAATTCTACCAACTGTGGCAACCGTGATCACAATGGAATAGTCAATGTGAGCCTGAAATAAGAGGCTGTCACTATCACTAATCTAACCATCAGTAAATACCCTGCTCAGAGAATGAAGCCGCCGAGTCGCGCCGCCGATTTTAGCCGTCGCCGACCCGTTTTTAGCAGTCGACGCCGCCGCCGAATATGTCGACTCATCTCGACTCAAATTTAGCCGCCAATTAATCTAAAATATTGATTTATATCAGAAAAATTTAATAATATTTGTTATAGTTTCTGCCAAAATTTTTTTAACTTTCCACTTGCAATCAATTAGTATCAAGTTGCTAAAGGGTGATTCTTTTGAGGTTAGGATTTTCATGCATTAGTATTTGACAGATCACGTGGGATTTCAGACATGGTGTCAAAGAGGAAGATGCTCAGTATGCTTTGACATTTCATCATGAATAGACTTACGATCTGCCACAACGTCGAATTTTCAGTGAATGGGCCCTAGAAAAGTTGGCAGAAAATCCGCTTTTTTATCGACAAATTTTGTTCAGCGATGAGGCTCATTTCTGGTTAAATGGCTA
Organism: Haematobia irritans; assembly: GCF_050003625.1. Taxonomy (NCBI): domain Eukaryota; kingdom Metazoa; phylum Arthropoda; class Insecta; order Diptera; family Muscidae; genus Haematobia; species Haematobia irritans. The sequence goes on along the minus strand of NC_134398.1, from coordinate 155,370,023 downwards.
CGTAAATAAGCAAAATTGCCGCATTTGGAGTGAAGAGCAACCAGAAGCCGTTCAAGAACTGCCCATGCATCCCGAAAAATGCACTGTTTGGTGTGGTTTGTACGCTGGTGGAATCATTGGACCGTATTTTTTCAAAGATGCTGTTGGACGCAACGTTACGGTGAATGGCGATCGCTATCGTTCGATGCTAACAAACTTTTTGTTGCCAAAAATGGAAGAACTGAACTTGGTTGACATGTGGTTTCAACAAGATGGCGCTACATGCCACACAGCTCGCGATTCTATGGCCATTTTGAGGGAAAACTTCGGAGAACAATTCATCTCAAGAAATGGACCGGTAAGTTGGCCACCAAGATCATGCGATTTGACGCCTTTAGACTATTTTTTGTGGGGCTACGTCAAGTCTAAAGTCTACAGAAATAAGCCAGCAACTATTCCAGCTTTGGAAGACAACATTTCCGAAGAAATTCGGGCTATTCCGGCCGAAATGCTCGAAAAAGTTGCCCAAAATTGGACTTTCCGAATGGACCACCTAAGACGCAGCCGCGGTCAACATTTAAATGAAATTATCTTCAAAAAGTAAATGTCATGGACCAATCTAACGTTTCAAATAAAGAACCGATGAGATTTTGCAAATTTTATGCGTTTTTTTTTTTAAAAAAGTTATCAAGCTCTTAACAAATCACCCTTTATAATAGTTTTACAAAAATTTAGCTCAAAAATTTGAATGATATGTAAATTTGATTGTAAGATTGGTTGTACAACTAATCTCATTACAATTCGGAAAACTTCAAATTGATTTTATAATAGATAATTTTGCGCCGCCGAACAGACAATTTTTTATCGGCTTAGCCGTCAAGCCGCCGCCGCCGGAGGCAAAAATTCAGTGTTAGCCGCCGCCGACAAAAATGGGTCGGCTTCATTCTCTGACCCTGTTATTATATGAAGAGTATCGTTATTCCCACTATTCAATCGACTAAATTATGGACATTGTAACTGAACTGGAGGTTTTCTACACCAAATTCTGCTTCAAAGAAATTACATAGGTTAATATGTCCTTATTAAATGGCCTATTAACAACTATCGATATAATGGAATTAATAGCCAAGCTAATTTTATCAGTCCAAATTTATTGCTATTTTAACAACCCATTATCAAATTATATTAGTAATCTTATCTTAAGAAAGAAACATACAAAACAAAACATATCAAAAGTATAAAAATAATTTATAATTTCGCTTGGGATGGTAAAATTACGATTTGTTCATCGATTAATTGTTTAAATTCGTTGCTGTCCACATTTACCTCTCTAATCATGTCTACGACTTCTTCAAACGCTTCTGGGGAGTTACTGGGACCTTTGGATAGTAATCCTGGTGTCCGACTTAAACGTGGGGCTGGTTGAGGTGCTAATACACTGCCGTTGTCATCATCAAGCAGCTCAAAAGCCTTTCGACTTTTATTGTGGTCATGCTTCATTACATCTGCCCACTCTAAAATGGGATAGATGCAAGCATCTCTATCCTCAAATATTGTTGACCATTCGGCTTGGGTTTTTTGAAGGAATGAATTTGTGATGAGGGTCTTGCCAGCTTCCTTTTCGGCATCATCCGAGGGAAATTGTGGTAGTTGTGGTAAACCTAGGGTCTTTTTGAATTCATCAAAAAATTGTGGCTCAATGGCACCTACTGACATATATTTCCCATCTTTGGTTTCGTAAGTATCATAAAAATAGTAACCACCATCGAGTACATTGGTACCACGTTCTCCTTGCCATAATGTAGCTACATTCCGGCCCATGAATAGCCAACTTGCAACATATGTAGCTCCATCGACCATAGCAGAGTCAATAACTTGACCACGTCCTGAATGATGGCGCTCCAAAAGAGCCAAACAAATACCCAAAGCACATGTGAGACCACCTGGAAAATTAGTCCATATATTTAGAGAAAATCTTAAGATAAATAAATGCCAACAGAACTGCCTACCTCCAGCAAAATCGGCTAGTAAATTAATGGGTGGTAGAGGCTTCTCATTTTTTCGACCCAGCATTGATAGAACACCTGATATTGCAATGTAATTTATATCATGTCCGGCTCTGGGAGCTAGCCTGCCCTGTTGTCCGAATCCGGTTAATCGAGCATAAATCAATCGTGGATTATCTTTGCACAATACCTCAGGGCCTAAATTCATTTTTTCCATAATGCCTGGCCTAAATGGTTCTAGAACTACATCGTGTATTTTGGCCAGTTTTCGAACTAATTCTTGACCCTTGGATTTTTTCAGATTAACTGCCAATACCCGTTTGCCACGATTAAAAATGTTTAGGGGGTTTTCCGGTGCCTTTTGAAATTGAATATTAAACTATATTAACAATTTCCCAAAAAAAAAACTTTCACTATTTACATACACGATCTATAACTGTGACCTTTGCTCCAAAGTCCGCTAATATTTTACCACAGAATGGGGCTGGTGCGAGTCCAGCGAATTCCAATACTTTTATACCTTTCAATGGCATTGTATGCGTGTACCCTTTCCAGTGTATGCTGGCCTATAACTGACGCATGGTATTTTTGGATTTTCGGTTCAGATTTCTTTATGCACAACCAAAACTCAATCTTATTGTTTATTCCGCCGATAATTTGTTGGCTTGTTTATAGCTTATCATCAGTTCTGGTTTCGTGAATGAGAGTGTATTCATACTCTCCAATGAATAAAAAGATGAACGAACATATGTTCCAACGAACAAAAGTATCAAAACAAATGGAAAGAAATAAGTTTAATACAGAGTCGTCTCCAAGGAGGGATTATTTTTGTTCAAGTTTAACTGCAATGCCAAAGAAACAAAGTGATGTAAGATTAATATACACCCAAAGAAATTTGTTAGTAGACACACCTGAAAAATCTACTAAAAAGGATAGCAGCCACTGTTTGCTTAAACAGGAAATATTGTCATTGCACTATGGGCTAAATCATGATTTTTGCGGTAAAAAATACTTCCCTCCAATATAGCTTCACACAATTGGGTGAATATATTTGTAGTTATAAAAAAGGAATTTAGAAACAAATGTGATAGCTATAAATACCTCAAAAATGTTATTTGTTTTTGAATCCTTCAGCAAAGTTGTAGCTTTTAACTCTTTCGACCCAAAAGTTGCCTAAAGGTGAGTATTAAGTACGAGTTTAGCCGCTAAAATCGCTAAAGTGAAAACTAAATCAGTAAGAAAAATGCATGAAATTATACATATTTGTTGCAAATTTTATTATAACTTGATGGGGAAAAGCCCAAAGCAAATTTTCACAAAGTTTGCATCCCTTAAAATTGATTATTAAAGAAAAGTAATCGTGAAAAAATCATGTTTTTAGCGGCTAAACTCGAACTTAATACCCACCTTAACTGTACTAACTGTTAGCGTTGTTTTTCTCCATAAAGGTGAGTACTAAGTTCGAGTTTTTCCGCTAAAGTGAAAACTAAATCAGTAAAAAAAGGCATAAAAATATACACATTTGTTGCAAATTTTATTATAACTTGATGGGATGGCAATACAAATTTTGTGAAAACTTGCTTTGGGCTATTCCCCATCAAGTTATAATAAAATCTGCAACAAATATGTATAATTTTGTGCCTTTTTTTACTGATTTAGTTTTGACTTTAGTGAAAAAACTCGAACTTAATACCCACCTTAAAACTGTAACGCTATCGAAAACTAAAAGTGTTTTGGTTATCAATTAGCAATTTTTTCATTAGTACGCACGTGCCTCAAGAAAAAATATTTGCGAATTTGGAAAAAGGTTTTTATACGTTTGACATTTTTCAAAAATTACAACAAAAATTGTTGAAAGTTTTTATTAAATCTGTTGTAGTACATATCAAATAAAATATTTCCGGAAATAAAATCTAAGAATTGCCAAAAAACAATAGAAGAGAAATTTTTAAAGTTGTAAAGTTGCCTGTGGGCAACTTTGGGCAATTATGATAGTAAAATTACCTATTTTTGGACATGAGACCTAGAGAAAAAAGGTTTGAAAAACAATGAATATTGAACAAATTTTGGACTTCGGTTGGGATGTCCCAGAGACGAGAAATGCGGTGATGATGTGGAATCAGTGCTATGGAGGAAATTGGAAGGAATCGTAAAAAGGGAAGAAGCAATAGATATCGACCTTCTTGGCAAAATATGGATGGATTAGCACGAATATTGGTGCTTTATTACACTTTGGTTTTAAGACCGCCAGTTAAAATGGCATGGGTTCGCGAAGCCGTTCACGAAATTTAAACTAAATAAATGTGAATGTGCGTGAACGGGACTAAACAAAAAGTCGTCGTGCGTTAGCGTGAGTAAAAATCAAATTGTGTTCGTGATTTTGAGTGAGTAAAAATTCTCAGAAATCATGCTCACAATAAAACTTCATTTTCACCATCCAACGCACGCTCACGATAAATTCACAATCACGGTAAAAAAAAGCTCGCCGATTTTAATCACCTACACGTATTTTATCACGTGCAACATATTTTTATTGTGCTAATGGTCCCGTCGTGAGTTATGAATGTTAATTACTCATCAGTAATTGCAGCGAGTCATGAGATTTGTCGTGAATCACAAGAATTTTCGTGAATGCTAATTTTTATTTTATTTTTTTTTTATTTCGTTCTCTTTTGTATATAATTCAATTTGACAATTTGATATATAAATATTTCAATTAGAACAGAAATTTTCGTGATATATGTGACAATAACATTATGTTGTCTGTCACTTCTACTTGTTTTACTAATTGACTAACTAGAAGATTAATTGCATTGTATTGCATATTATTTACAAGTTATAATTCATTATGACCGATCTATACCTTAAGGCGCTGCTTACATACAAGTACAGTTTTTCCCATCCATTTTCAAATGCTAATTGTTGTGTCTCGAACATTTTCGTGAATCAAGAATATTGTCGTGAGTCACGAGAAATTTCGTGTATTACAAGAATTTTATTAAGTCACGAAAATTGTTGTGTTCTGCAAATATTCGTGAATCACGAGATTTGTCGTGAATTACGAAAATTGTCGTGAAACGTGCGGGAGCATGAGGCATAAACGTTGTTCATGCGTGAGCGTGCGCGAGTATGACTTTTCTTTTCGTCAATTTGCGTGAGTGTGAATTCCAACCCACATAGCGTACGTGAGTATAAATATTTCTCGTGAATGTGCCTGAGCCTGTTTGAAATTTCACTCACGCGCGCATCCTTGTATATATATATATTTCCTGTAAAAATAACAACAAACTTTAAAAAATCCAATAAAAAGTAATACGCCTATCATTACACAACAAACTATTTTACAGCCACAATTGCCCAAAGTTGCCCACAGGCCACATTCTCTACTACCTAAACGAATGGGCGTGGTGATTCGAAATTTTAGCTAGACGCTTCTTAAAAGACTTCAACGTGATTAAAAGTAAAACAAACAAAAATTGACTATATCTGCAAAAATGGTGGTCAAAAAGGTTAAAAAATTTATACTGTATACTTAAAAAAATATATATTTAAAAAAGTCTTTTGATTACAATTTTTTGATTTCCACAGTCGATAATTTTTTGTGGATTTTTTCAGAACAGCTGATTGCTGATAATTTCGAAATAAGAAACGTGGAATTCCGAAAATCAAAATTTCTTGGTCATAGATTTGTAGGAAATAACTTATCATGAGTGTATATCACTTTGTTTAACCAGCCTGATTGTTTCCAAACACATTCGACTAATCAATCGACTTTTTTTAATCGGGTCAAATCGACTTGTCGAAATTTTATTTTACAAATGTTTTTATGTTGGCAAAAATCGACTTTGAGCGGAAAATAGAGAAGTTGAAAAATACCTTACAGTAAGACTTATTTCCCTTTAATAAAATAGAATGAAATTGTAAATTATTATTTCCCAAAAGTGCTTTATAATTATAGGCAAAGGTCGGAAATAGTCAGTAAGTGAGCTTTGTGTTTTGGTTTTGTACATCCAATTACTCTCAGAGAAACAAAAACTTTGCTGTTCGAGTAGTCGAACAATGACCGTTGGGGTAATCCTACTTGTTGGTAACGCCTGACGGGATCGAGGATGTCGCAACGTCGTCTGAATCTGAGACAGAGGACACCACTGACAAAACTTTCCAGATTCGCCCACTTCCTCGTATCCCCGGCCATCACAAACTTATTGTGCATCCTCAAAAAAAGGCCGGACGTTGCAAAGTTTGCCATAAGCCTACCCAAAGAATGTACTCCAAGTGCCAAGTCCATTTGCACTTGGATACGTGCTTTGCCGACTACCACAAATGGGAACAGGAGTAATAAAAATTAAAAATCAACTACAATATCAATAAAACATGCATATTACTATCAGAACAATTGTGTTTTTATTGAATATATGAAAATATTTTATCGATTCCTGTTCCTTGATATCGTCTAAATCAATATGAATATTTCGTTTGAATTTTCGCCAACGAACATTGTTCGACTACTCGAACAGTCTTCCCTGGCAAAACTATCACAGGTAGAACAATTTTGACGACGGATTGGTATTTATTGGGTACTAATTACCATAGAAAAGTAACTTTTGCGTATAGATTCGAAAATTTTTGCATCGCGGCAAAAATGGGTTAATAATTACAAGAGCCGACTTGTTAAAAATTGTTAATGCCCATATTCAAAACAATTTATTGGCAGTTTGTCGACAGAATTTATATGGCAAAAATAGGTTTAAACTTTACATTTTGCATATTGGCGTAAAAATTTAATTTTGAAAAAGTAAGAAGGTCAAAAATTCCAAGATCCAATTTTTTAAAATTTCTCAAAGTCGAAATGTTTAAAAAATCAGTTTTTTTTTCAATTTTAAACATGTCGAAAAATTGCCTTTTTGATTCTCATTACTATTCCTATGCACTTCAATCCAACCATTTTTGCAAACTCCCTAATCAAGAAATGAATCGATATCAGCAGTGATAGCTGGCGCCTTGATGGTTGACTCAGGCATACCAACAGGAGCAAACCTTAAGCAATCCATATCCCATAAGGTAAGTAAAAAATCTATAAAGATATGTTTTATTGATTTCTCTTTTATTGCAATACCAAAAATAGTATATTTATTACAAATGTTGTATGTCTACTTTGTTGTGACGGATTATATCACTTTTGATGGGAGAAGTTTTTTAGTTGGCTTGCCATAGATTATCACGAAATATTCCCAATCCATCGTTTCGGTTCCATTTTAATTCGACATTTAAATTTTTAATATGCAAAATTAAGTAAAACTTTAGAAAAAGCCCTTAAGAATTATTTAAACTTTGCATGATCAAAATTTACGAAATCGATTCAAAATAGCATCTGGAGGAGTAGGGATTAATTTTCTTTATTTCTTTTAGTCCGCTATCCACCTCTGGTAAAACTTTAGTTAATGTTGTTTTAACCCTCTAATGCCCCAATTTTTTGCCATCTGATTAAAGCAAGATAACTAAGCAAGACAAATTTATACCGTAAAATTCAGCATATGCTGCAAAGCCTCCTGAATAGTTTCAAATAAGTTTTCTTTTTATTTTGCCCATTTTTGTTTGTGTTTTATTAAAAGCTTTCTTATTAAATGAAGCCCGTCTAAAGGCGGGCCTGGGCATTAGAGGGTTAAGTAACGGTAGAAGACCTTTGTAAGGCTTAGTTACATATGAAAATAAAGTAAATAAAATTAAATGTCGGTAAAACAGTTTCCTTCCAGAATAACCTGACGGTAAAAATTTTACTGGATTTGGATATCGGCTTTACACCACAATTAATTACTATTATGGTGTTATTAACTGCGATGATCTTGACGATAGTGATGATTCCAAAAACTCTAAAACAGTTACTTTCCAGAATAACCTAACGGTAAAAATTTTACTGGAGGTGGATTTGGGCTTTACATGACAATTAATTACTATTATGGTGTTATTTACTGCGATGATCTTGACGATAGTGATGACTCCAAAGACTCTTTTAATTGTATACATCTACGATATAAAACTATACGGTCATCACATATAACCGTGTCCTGAAGCATTAAATCGACCACTTCTAGGATACGTTCCAAATCATGTTGTATATGATAATTATTTGGTATATAATGTTCGAAAAATACTAGATTGGAAGACGGGATGGTCGTTGGTATTTCAGACGTTTCAGCGTTGACACTTAAATCTGCGGCAGTGTTGTTGTTGTTGTATATTTCCAAACGTCTCTCGCTTATGGTTTGTAATAATTGTAAAAAATCGAGGTAGTTCAAACCAAAGTTCGCACGTAGCATAGTTTGACAATGTTCGGTAAAATTGTCCATTTGTCGACAGTCCTCTATCTCGGCCACAACACGTTGCATTTGTTGTGATAGATTAATCCATATTCTCTTTAAATTACAAGCATTAAACCAATTATGATTAACACTTATGGTATCGGTGGTGTTCCAAACTTGATGATACCACGACGATGGAACAAATAGCGATTCATTTTCTTTCTGCATCAAGATATAATATCGAACATTGTGTTCATCCAAAAGGCTTTCGTTTATGCTAAATGGTAAATTTCCTAAGCGATCAGCGAGTTTAAGTTCCTCACCAGGTGGTAAAAGTAGCCACTTTTTTATACCCACAATATTAGTGGACCAGCTAAATGAACCAAAAACATCCGAGTGAAATGGTGTCCTGAAAGGAAATTGAATATTGTGAAAAAAAATCTATGCAAATCTTCAGCTATAAAGCTACTCGCCGATGGGCAAAACAGGTGGTCTTGAATTATGGGCTTAGTCATATCAGCGACAGCTCACCACAATCACTTACCATGTATTTTTCGGTCCCATATACACAAAACGATAGTCGTCACTATTGGTCAACACCAAGTGTTCATTTAGCCAATCCGATGAAAAATGTTTAGGAACTTTGTAAAAATCATAGTCCATTCTCTGAGCTTTTAAATGCCAGTCTTTGAGGTATAATAAATCGGAGGATGATATATCCATATTACTAGCATCAATTGGTCCATCTTCTACTTTTTGTTGCCAGTAATTTAAAAAATCGAAAAATAACATTTCCCTTTTGGCATGGCTATTAAAATAAATTCTATTACAGTCTGCGATGGGTATTAGACAATTCCCAATTTTTTCCTTGAGGTAGTCATAGTTGATGGTAACATCATTAGATGTTGTCGGTGGTGGGTTATCAATGTAATCATGATTATTATGTGCAGTCTTCTTTATCCATTTACGACATTCCCAGTGTTTTGAAACATTACAAAGTACAACTGGGACATTATTTTCCATATACTGCCAGTAGAAATCATTGTAACTAATATCGTCACAATGGAAACGTTCTATATCCTGTGGTAGATGTGCCTTCACTTCAATTTCATATGGATTACCGAGCTCTAATATCTCCAAATCATTGGCCATAGAAATTTTCAAAATTACACAAAGAAACCCTCCATCAATCTTTCATTCAAATATCTGTGAAAGCACAATGGAAATTATAAACAAAAACCCAAAATTTAATAGACAGGGATTTCGATGTGCAATCGATAATGAACGGATGTTCGATTTTTGTAATGAGAAGCTGGGTTGCCAAGGATGCCGTTAAAAACACAATACGAGCGTGTGTTTTATTCCCTGCCAACATTTTTCGAATTTGGGGGCGCTTCTGAGAATCCCCACTACGTCGAAAACAGTCGTATACGATATCCAAAACTCCTCGGAAAAGCGCCGTCACTATTGAGAAGTTGTACCACGCCAAGTTACTACAAAAAAGTATCGCATGAGTGCAATTATTAGGTGCGCTTCTGGATACATTTAGAAGGACGCCAATAAGAGCCCCTTCAAACAATCAGAGAAAGTGCATTTTAAGATAGTTGTAAAAGAATCATTGTGGTCAAGTAAAACACAATGTTTATTAATTTTATTATACATTTATAAATTCTCATAAATACAACATTTATACGACTATCACATCACATTTAACATATTTTTATGCATTAATAAAAGATTGATGTTGAGTTACAAGTTGCAAGTTACATGTTGTCTATCAGCCAGTGCTTTTATTCCCAATGGAGGCAGCGTGTCTGGAAAAATATTTGAAAAACGGTCACTTTATTCCATTTGGAAATTCAAAAATTGTTCACCAATATACCTCTCACAATTTTAAGCGAAATAACTATGTCTTCAGCACTTCATTATCGTTTTTATTTAAATAACTTATAAGAAGCTAGTTGTGTTTGGTGTTTCACAAAATATAAAATGGCTCTTGTAACAATAGTGATGGCAAAATACTTTCAGGCGAATAGTGATGGCAAAATACTATCACAGTTGGCGATTGTTGCAGTGTCACTTACGAGTCTGCGGTAGCGATGAGGATGAAATGGAACTTTGAAATGCTGGCAGGGTTATGGAGGTCTAGTGTGTATAAATAAACACAAGCATTGGAGAAATGCTTATATTCAATACGCTTTCAAAATTGTTTTCAAAGAATTAGATTAGAAATCAATTTGAGAAATTGTTGAGAAAATCGCGTTTTCAACAAAAAACAGACATTACCCTCAATAGTAGAGTTCAACACGTTAGCAACAATTTCTCAACATATTAGCAACAATTTTTCAAACTAAATCTCATTTTAATGCTTCAAACCTATTGGAAAATTTGTTGAAAACAAGCAATTTGCAAGGCCATTTGATTTAATGTTGAAGATGGGATTCACTATCAAATTGATATGGCGTTACCTATGAAAAATGCTCATCCTTGTGTTTGTTGGGTATAACCATAAAGATAGGTGGTAAGCGAAATATTTTTGCCGCGACGACAAATACAAAAAGCTTGGGCTTAAATCTACTTAAGTACAAGTGGTCCGATTGGTCCAATTTGTGGCCAATTCGATTCTAAACACAAAATGTAATATACCGCTTTTTGGAGGAAAGACATATTTTCGGAGTTACGGGCCTCTTAAGTTTTCATTGGATTTAGTATCCATCGCACATAATCATCCTAAAATATATTTAGAATAACATGGACCCGGAAAGGTCCTGGTTTCGCGGGTACCTATCCTCTTTGGGTTCGCGTTAGCCCACTTTGGACCCTGTCCATAGGAGAAAGTGTCAAATCCCGGCCGAAGGCCACCTATACCCGATTATTAAGGGTCGGTATCTCGAAAACTACGCTCTTCCGACAAAATTTGTACTTAATACTTTCTGCAAAAAAAACGGAATTTTATTCATTTCATGAAAAATTGCTATCAGAATTAAGAAAAATATAAAGGAAAATACCGATTTTCAGATGTTGATATCTCGAAAACTAGACTTTTCCGCCAATTTTTTTTACTTTACATATTCGATTTGAAATCCCTTCTCCTACACTCAAAAAATGTTTGTTTATTTTTAACAACTTGTGCTAAAGTAGATTTGTTCCAAAGCTTGTCGGCAAAAAATTACTCTTTTTCTTGTATGCGATTGTTTTTGATGGTCAAGTTATTCTAAATACTGCGTTGACATGATCAAGTTTTAGTGTTTGAAGTTTTTTTCATTTACACTACGTTCACATTATGCTCGAAATTTTTCTAGATTTCCAATCTATTCATACAAAAGCGGGATTTCATTTCGTTTCGTGTGTACATAGTTCAAAATGAAGTCCTTCTCTGTACTCTCATGTAGTCCAAATGCGAGAAACAAATTCCGAATGTCTCAACGGTAGTGTAAACCCTATGCTGTGAAAAACGGTTGCATTCAGCAATATTTCAAACCTTAGCGTTCAATGGGAAATTACAGAGATATCGGAGCTTGCCGACTTCATTGTGTTTTTTCTGCAAAACATGTCATTTCTGTGGTCCGCATTGATAATCCAAAAATCCAACAGCTGGTGTCTGTCCAAATAATTAAATCGAACGAATTGGGTTGTGTGGAGCAGGATATTTTTCTCCCATTACAAAAAAAGAAATACCGGGTCGATTTCCAAAATGCCACAAATAAGTAAAACCGAAGATGAGTTTGGAAAGAAGATTGATCGCTGCATTACTGATATGGGCATAAAAAGTGCCAGTGGATTGGCAATTGGAGCAGTACTTTCCCTTCTAATCTTCAAGAGGAAAGCATGGCCTATCATAATGGGAACTGGATTTGGAGCGGGTGTTTCATATCGTACTTGCGAAAAAGATTTAAATATGTAATCGTATTAAATAAAAACAATTATTAGTCCAGTAATGGTTAAAACGCGTTCTAATTCAAGCAGGCATAATGGTTCACAAGGTAAATTTAATAAGATTTTTTTTTACGAAGAGGCTAATTTGATTTTTTCTTGATGTATAAATGAACCTATAAATTGTTAATTGTAGTGTGTATTAATATACTGTAGCTGAAAACTATATTTTAGAATTTTGGACAAATCATTCTTACGTAATTTGCGTCTACCGTTTCTACCATCAACATTTGGCAAATCCAATAGACGGGGGGTGATGACAACATACAATTATTAATGCACATACAACAACTGCAAACAATAGATGTGTTTTAACATTTGTTTCGAAACGGAATGGTGATCCTAACGCAATGTACAAAATCACTTTTTTTTGGGTTTCTGAGATTTGATCTATGCTTCCCAGTTTTTGTTTTAATAATAGGTATGTAATTTTTTTATGGTGGCCTACAAGGTATTTTGGAGATAAGTGAAATAGGAATTTTTTTGGATACGTAAAGGACATAGTTTTAATTGCATGGAAATACCTCAGACTTGCTAAATTTGGATATTTCACTTTTGAAAACGAGATCGGCCACTTTTACATTATTGCAATAGAACAGATTTATTGTGGTCAGACATTGAAAATGGTTCATGATATTCAAAGGATGGTGTTATTAGTCTTACAGAAATGTAGGATAATGTTTTTTAATTGATTCGGTACATATATATTTTGATTAGATACTTCAATAGACAAAACGCAGATTATCCAAGGATCCACTTGTTGATATATCCCGTACATAGAACAATTTTTTGTTCGGGATTGGAAATTATCTAGAAGATAAATGTACATCGTTATATCCCAAGTTCTTTATGACGATAATGAAAATTGTATACAAAAACGATGTTATGGTTGATATCATTAAAATATTCACTAAATTGACTTCTACTTTTTTATTTTCCATAATATTAATACTTTGTACTTTATTTGAAATTAAAGTAGTGTGTCTTTTATTTTTCTTTTTCCAAAAGTTAATTTGTTTGTGTATGTTATAAACATGATATTTTTAATTGAATAGTTTTTATATTATTTTTTTAAATCAACATGCTTTTCAGTTAATTGCTTTAATTGTGGCTTATTCGTATGTATCTAATTTCTGTTAGTAAGTTATTAATACTATTTATTTTATTTTTTGCTTTTGTGCCTTGTTATATAATTTAAGATCAGTTTTAATGTTTTTCTGGAATAGGAATTCATATACAGACAAATTTCTTACCAGAAGAGAAGATATCTGCAATTTCCTTTTTGTTAGCCGGCAGTTAAAGTCTAACGGAACTACATAAAATTTTTCGGAACTATATGTTCAGTTTTTTAGCTCTTGCTCTCGGAGCCCTATGAATAAAGTGCCAAAACGAATGAGCGGCACTAAAAAATAGGCTCTTTTCGAGCTAATTTAAACGAAAAACTCTTGCTCACAAAGATCTTTCATATGTGACACAAAAAATATGTAGTAGAATGTATGGCACAAATCAAAGATAATTGAGTATAACAAGATTAAGCATTATGCTCTTATAAAGAGAACACAAATGTCAAGGTGTAGACATAGACCTTATAATACATAGATGAGCCATGGGTGTCAAACTATGTTTGACAGTTCCGAAGATTAAGAATAAACGAGAAAAATAAGAGCACGCTTACAATCTCTTTCGTTTTCCTTTTTGTAGTTTGCCAATTTTACACAAAATTAGAACGTTTATGATGTAACAGAGGATTTATAAATAAATATATTAAAACTTCATATTTTAACAAAAAATTGTGACCAAAACCGCGAAAATACGAAATTTAATTTTGAGCAGCATTGATCTTTACGAACAACATAAAAGCAAATGCGCGAAAATTAATGTTTGGGACTGACTCTTTACGAAAAAATCAAAACGAAATGTCAGAAAATTAATTTTTGGAAGTGACACGTTTTTTTTTAAAGAGAATAGTGGATCATCTATGTATTATAAGGTCTATGGGTGTAGAGGGCTATGAGAAAAAAAATTGTTTTATTTGTCAATTTTTTCCAAAGCAGCTCTGCCCAGGAATAAATTTAAAACGGCAATATTCACATAAAACCATAATGAATATTCGCTTTAAAATACACATACGTTTTATTTTAATTTTCTACAATCGTTTTGGTATTGCTTTTGCGGGTTTTTATTCAGAAATTTATGAAAAACACAAATGTTATGATATTTTCCGACGCAAACGGCAGTATATTTGAGAGACACGTCGACGCAAACTTTATGATATTTTGTTGGCAGAGTCCTCTGGTGCTTCAGTTTTGCTATGACAAGACTGCATCTTCTTCTCAATTATCTTTGTTTGTATACATAACTGAGATACCACATTGCAAATTTTAAACATTTTTCTAGGGAAACAATTGAAAATAAAAATATGCAAATGTGGGGATAACAAAAAAATTCAGAATAACCCCCATATATCGAGATAATCTTGATATACTCAATTATCTTTGATACAAAATTCAAAACAACCCTCATTTTATAGAACAGTTCTACGGATTTTTGAAAAGGGCTGTTCATTTCATTGACACTTGCGAGCGGAGCTGTCATGTTGGCCCGCTCTTTTTAAAAAGTGCAGAGCTTCATGTGTGCTCCGGCACTCAAATAAAAAAGGGTTTTTATGGTTTTCAGCTCATTTTTGAGCAAAATTCAAACACTGTGAATAACTCCTCCATTATAGAACATATTTTGTATAAATATCCTTTGAATTTTAAATATGTCGAATTTTAAATGTATAACCAATTTTAGCGACTGCTTCTAAAATAAGGAGAACTTACTCTAATGGTCATTGATAAAGTAATACGAAACATTGAATTATAGAACATGTTTTCAATTTTTTTTCTATTGAAAATTTTGTCAAAATTTTATTTCTATTGAAAATTTTGTCAAAATTTTATTTCTATATAAAATTTTGTTAAAATTTTATTTCTATAGAAAATTTTGTCAAAATTTTATTTCTATAGAAAATTTTGTCAAGATTTTATTTCTATAGAAAATTTTGTCAAAATTTTATTTCTATAGAAAAGTTTGTCAAAACTTTATTTCTATATAAAATTTTGTTAAAATTTTATTTCTATAGAAAATTTTGTCAAAATTTTATTGCTATAGTAAATTTTGTCCAACTTTTATTTCTATAAAAAATTTGGTCAAAATTTTATCTCTATAGAAATTTTTGTCAAAATTTTATTTTTATAGAAAATTTTGTCAAAACTTTATTTTTATAGAAAATTTCGTCAAAATTTTTCTCTATAGAAAATTTTGTCAAAACTTTATTTCTATAGAAAATTTTGTCAAAATTTTATTTCTATAGAAAATTTTTGTCGAAATTTTATTGCTATAATAAATTTTGTCCAACTTTTATTTCAATAAAAAATTTGGTCAAAATTTTATATCTATAGAAATTTTTGTCAAAATTTTATTTTTATAGAAAATTTTGTCAAAACTTTATTTTTATAGAAAATTTTGTCAAAATTTTATTTTTATAGAAAATTTTGTCAAAATTTTATTTCTATAGAAAATTTTGTCAAAATTTTATTTCTATAGAAAATTTTTGTCAAAATTTTATTTCTATAGAAAATTTTGTCAACATTTTATTTCTATTGAAAATTTTGTCAAACTTTTATTTCTATAGAAAATTCTGTCAAAATTTTATTTCTATAGAAATTTTGTCAAAATTTAATTTCTATAGAAAATTTTGTCAAAATTTTATTTCTATAGAAAATTTTTTCAAAATTTTATTTCTGTAGAAAATTTTTTCAAAATTTTATTTCTGTAGAAAATTTTTTCAAAATTTTATTTCTATAGACAATTTTGTCAAAATTTGATTTCTATAGAAAATTTTGTCAAAATTCGATTTCTATAGCAAATTTTGTCAACATTTTTATTTCTATAGAAATTTTGTCAAAATTGTATCTCTGTAGAAAATTTTGTCAAAATTTTATCTCTATAGAAATTTTTGTCAAAATTTTATCTCTATAGAAATTTTTGTCAAAATTTTATTTCTATAGAAAATTTTGTCAAACTTTTATCTCTATAGAAAATTTTGTCAAAATTTTATTTCTATAGAAAATTGATACCGTGTGTATGAGACCAATATTTCGATATTGCGTTACTGACGAAATGGCAAAGATAGTATACCCTCCATCCTACGGTAGAGGGTATAAAAAGTCCCTTTAAATCAATATTTCTTACGCTCTTTAAAAACCAAGAAAATATTTCTTAGGGGGTTTACTCGAAGTTATTTTTAAAAATATTCACATACGTATCATTATCTCAATATAGAAAGGTCACAAACTAAAGTGTGTTATACTTGATTTTGGTGGAGATTGATTGTAGTACAAAAATCGTATGATCGTTAAAAAAGAAATTTACATTAATTTTCCAAAAATTAATTTTTTAATATAGTATATTTTTTAATATAGTATATTTTCTATTTCTAATTAAATCTGATACCATCATTTTCAATAAAAAACAATAATTGGAACAATTAAATTCATGATTGAATCAGAATATATTTCTGTGAAGGTGAGTGTTCATATTGAGTAAAAAACATGGAACCTGAAATTTACACTTTTGCCTTTTGAATAAAAAATTGTTCACACCAGATTTATGGCACTTATTACTGATCAACTTTATCACTGGTAAATAGTTGTCTACAACTCTCCTCGAAAGAGCTAATCATTACGGTTGATATCGAATTATTAATCTACACAGAAAAAAAATTTCACGAAAATTTTTCCAACTAAAGTCTTAATGGAGTTTTAAAAGTCTTAATGGAGTTTGATTGATTCAACAAATTTTTTAATTGAAACAAAAATCAATCACAAAAATTAATAGTATCAATTAATTTTTTAATTGAATCAATTATTTTTTTAATTGAATCAATTAATTTGTTAGTTGATACTATAATTTCTGTGATTGAAGAAATTTCAACTAAAACTTAATTGGATCAATTAATTTCGTGATTGAAGAGAAAAAATATTGTTTTGTGTGTATGTTTTCTCCTCAATAGTCTTCTGAATTTTGTCTAGTCAACGTTCGCCTTATTTCGGGGTGGATGAATGATCCCCTTTGTTCAAGGCGAGCATGGGGCGAGAAATTCCATAAAATGTAAAAAAAATATATTTAACGAAATAAATTTTAATGGAAATATTTACATTTCAATTTGCACATTCCCTATCTACATGCCTATACATTTGTGTTTTTATTCCTACGACGTGAAATAAAGGAATTTCCAAATCGTCATCGAACATAAAGCTGAATCATATGCCTTTGTACGAATCCTATCAGTGGCGAGTACTATAGAACTTAGAGATGAACCGGCTTTTTATTACCCTCCTTGGGATATGAATCCTCTATTAAGTAGGGTTTTATTGAGAGACCACATGTGGGATATTCCCACATGATCACTTAATATTATGACTCATGACTTTCGATTTCAAAATCAATTTTTAATTATTGATTTGGAAAGTTTTAAAACGATTTGTAAGTCAGATCCTAACAATTCTTAAAAAAATATTCATGAATTGATTATAGTTAAAGCTTATAACCTCTTACAGATAGTTTTTTATATACGTTTGAGTTAAAATAATTACAAAGCCGATATCTAAAACCAAAAATATTCACAGCATTAGGTAGGGTGTACGGGCTTTCCCATTGGCGAATTTCAAACGAGTTCTTTTAGCATTTCTCTCACGTAAAAAATAAAACAATAACAAACGAATCAACACGATAACAGAGAGTAAGCGATCAAGAAAGAGATCCGTTGAACAGTGTTGCCAATTTGTGACAATTCTCTATAGATGTGTGGATGAATTCTTGGATTTGATCATATTGAATATAAGGAGTAACACTTCACTATACATATAAATATATAGCCATTTTGGTGCAAAGGTTAGCATGTCCGCCTTGCATACAAAGGGTCATGGGTTCAATCCAAGTCTCAAGTGAACATCAAAAAGTTTGCCAGCGGTGTAATACAGGGTAGTTTATACGTAGTGCAACAAAGTAAAATGCTCTATTTTTTAATGTTTTAATTTTATGACCCCTTAGTTTTTATCAGATTTTTATTTATTTTAATGGGCTGTTTGGCTTAACGCAAATAAAAAAAGTTTATTTCATTTGTTTTCTCGACGTTTTGTCGGGGTTTTTCCTACCTTTTCTAATCTAATATTTAAATATACATTGATTGTGGATTTTAATTTTTACTTACAACTGTTTTACATTTGCTTCATTTATAAATTATTAGAACTGGGGAGAAATGGAATTTCCAAAGTCCGATTAAGATTCAGGCTCACTTAGACTATTCAGTTCATTGTGGCTGAATACTGTATTTAGGACATTTTCATTATTATATTCAGCATTTATTTTGATCCCACCGTCGAGGAATACGAGTGTTGAACGACCATCGCATGTTACGGCGGTCCACGCTATTGCCATTTTTCATTTATTTTGATCCCACCGTCGAGGATTACGAGTGTTGAACGACCATCGCATGTTACGGCGGTCCACGCTATTGCCATTTTTCATTGCATTTTCATTCATTCATTGCCATTTTTCATTTCATTGGTCACAATTTGATTATCGGAGATATTTGGTAATTGGCCACTTTCGCGAAAGCGAAGCAACTCCTTGGCTCTTTCCAGTCTAACCATTTTTGTGCATAGGTGAGCTCTTGGACTTTATGGAACTTAAATGGGTTTGGACTATTTTCAATAAGTGTTGCATCCGTACTCGCTATATGTTCAGCTCATGAGCAAGTTTAGTTTAATATTTTTTCATAAATACCGGAAGGCTACAGCCTGGCTTCCAGCCAAATATGAAGCAATCACACTATTACCCTTGAAATCCTTCGCGAATAATTTTATTTCTGAATGCAATAGATCGAAATGCTTTTGTAAGCTTGTAAATAAAAGAATGAACTGTCGCTGGAATAAATCTCTTAGCGAATTTGAAATGAGAGCAACCTGAAGTTGGTTGCGATACATGTCAGGCGCTCTTTAGTACTATGAAATGCCACACAGAAAAATATATCACCAAAATAATTCCAATTAAAAAGTTAATTGAAGCTGAAAATTTTTTCATTTAAAAAATTTAATTTTTATTAACTTTTTAATCAATTAATCAAACTCGAAACAATAGTCAATTAGGTCAACGATTGAAAATTTTTAATTATAAAATTAATTAATACAAATAACTGTTTAATCAAACTCGGAAGGCTAAGTCATTTAAAAAAAATTATAGATTTTTTTAAATTTTTAATAAAAAAATTAATTGATGTCATCAGTTTTTTTATCAAAAAAAAAAAAACACAATGTCAATTAATTCATAATTTAATAATTTTCGCGGTTTTTATTAAACAATAATTGTCCTTAATTAACAATTTAATCGATGTCGATTGCAAAACTCAATTATTTGTTTAACTGATTTAATTAAAAAGTTAATTCGAATTTGGATTAAAGTTTAACTAAATAATTAATTGAATCAAATAAAAAACTGGGTTTTATAATCGACATAAATAAATAAAATTTTTGATTGAAACAATTAAAAAAATTAATTGATTTTTGCAATCAACATCTATTAAATTGTTGTAATTGAATCAATTAAAAAATCAATTGAAATTTTCAAATCAAATATTTTTTATGACCGATTAAAACTGTGATTGATAATATCATTTTCGTTTTATGAAGACATTTCAATAAAAATTAAAGAAAAAATGGATCAATTCATTTCGTAAATGAATTATAATATTTTTTCTGTGTACACATTCTAAATTTAGTCTTTCGAAATTGTATGACAATTAATCATTTTTGTCAAATTGAAGAAAATGTATTAAAAATAATAATTTTTTTCTGTTATTAAATAAAATTTCATATTTTGGAAGAAAAATTTTAGCGCTATACACAAAAAAATTTTTTGTCTTCAATCACGAAATTAATTGATCCAATTAATGCTTTAATTGGAATGTCTTCAATCACAGAATCGATAGTATCAATTAATAAATTAATTGAAAGTCAATTAAAAAATTATTTTTGTGGTTGATTTTAGTTTCAATTAAAAATTTTGTTGAATCAATTAAATTTTTAATTGAATATTTTTTAAAACTTAATTAAAACTTTAATTGAAACAATGTTCGTGAAATTTTTTTCTGTGTATATGAAGTACTAGCCATACACAATTTAAGCAAAATTTCCTAATTTGAGAAACTTATAAATAAAGTTTCAGAAAACTTCACCCATTTTAGGAAAATGTGAACTATTTTCATATTTAGTAAAATTGTGTACTTAATTTGTATAAAACCTTTTTTCTCATTTTTAGTTCACGCCATTAAAGTAAGCAAAAAATAATTAAAATAAGAAAAATTTAACTAAGATTAAGTAATTTCCATGAACTAATGTAAAGTTGAATGAGCTATAAAAAATTTCGTTGTCTTTTTTCTGAGGGTACCAGACAAATATTTGATACCATTATCAAATACAGTTGAACAGTGCCTTTACTTCAGATACACAAATGGTCATTTTATTATTTTTCATATTTTTTAAAGGCGTTATTATGAAATTTCAATAGAAATAATTTGGAGTTGGCAACACTGGTGTATTGCTAAGTCCGGCTAAATTGCAAAGCCTAACTGGTTGGGTGTTTAGTAGGGAGAAACGATTGAATAGTTATGGTTGGCTTACGCGCAGAGTAACACACGTGAATGTGATAAGGTCGAATAAAATTTACAAAAAAAAAAACGTAAACACACATATATACATATTTATTTTAATATAAAAACTGTAAAATTAATTTAAACCGCAAAAAAAAAAAAATTAACGAACTAGACTGGTCCATACCAGCATTATTTGAACGAGTTTGTTTGTTTTTTTGGTGCTTCTATTTGGTTTCATCGCAGTAAACGATTCGAAAATCAATGCAAAACATTTTGCTAACAGTTAATGATGAGCATTTTAAATAACTTCATATTCATATTTGCCTTATTGGTTTTTGGCCAAATAAACAAAACGCAAGCTGCCGGTAATGACTTGCATGTACAAATAAATTCAAATCCTCTAAATGTGGGAAATGGTCAAAATATGGGGTCCCCGATATTCTCCCCATATCCAATACCTACTTCTCAAAGTTCGACATTTCCTACGAAGCCGGTATTCCAGTCGACTCCTGTATTCTCTAGTTCAAGTGCAAATGGTTTCACCCCTCCCTCACTGGTGAATAGTCAAAGCGAAATCATTGATGCGGAAGTCATAGCTGAAAATGTCCTTCAATTCGGACATGACATTGCTCAACAAATAAACCAATTGGATCCGTATGCGGCACAAAGTGAAGTCTTCTCACCACTCTCCATTATGTCAGCTTTATCTCTACTTATGCTTGGCTCCAGGGGCAAAAGCTATCAAGAGCTGAAAAAATTGATTGGCCTTGATAAATCTCCTGAACTCGAACGAAATCCCTCCAAATATCATGAACTGTTTGGTTCGATGTTGTACGATATGGAAAATTTTGATGTTAATGCTCTGAATGCGGCTTCATTAGAAAGAAATCATCCTAAATGGCGTTACAGTATGAATACGAACTCAAGAGGTGTATCTAATACAGGCAAACCGGATAATATTCTACATACAATCAATGTGGCTAATGGCTTATTTGTACAAACCGGATATTCTTTGAATCCCGATTATAGGTAAGAATGTTAATAATATTTTGCTTAATTAGTTTTAATTTATATTACACTCAAAGAAATTCGTGTGTTAGAATATCGTCATAGCAAAAACTCAGAATAGACAAGTACATACGGCCGAAAGTCTCGGGTTATATATATATATATATATATATATATATATATATATATATATATATATATATATATATATATATATATATATATATATATATATATATATATATATATATATATATATATATATATATATATATATATATATATATATATATATATATATATATATAATTTCAGTTGGATTTGATGACATATACTAAACAAGTTTGTGAATTCCAGGCAAATCGAATAAACGTTGGAGTGTCTAAACGTTCAAGAAGTCAAATCGGGGGATCTGCCTATATGGGCGATACCAAAACATAGATCGATACACACCATATGCGCCACATCTATTTACGGATCTAAAACAGATTTCCAATTTCAAGCAAATCGGTTAAACATTGCGGTGTCAAAAATTTTCTATAGAAATAAAATTTTGACAAAATTTTCTATAGAACTAAAATTTTGACAACATTTTCTATGGAAATAAAATTTTGACAAAATTTTCTATAGAACTAAAATTTTGACAAAATTTTCATAGAAATAAAATTTTGACAAAATTTTCATTGAAATAAAATTTTGGCAAAATTTTCTATAGAAATAAAATTTTGAAAAAAAAAAAAATTCTATAGAAATAAAATTTTGACAAAATTTTCTATAGAAATAAAATTTTGACAAAATTTTCTATACACCCAAAGAAATTTGTTAGTAGGGACATCAGAAAAGTCTGCTAAAACAGCAGAAAGTCTGCTGAAAAAGGGACAGCAGTCACTGTGTGCTGAAATATCAAACATTTCCTGCTATTTTTTAAGCTCGATTACACTAAAACATGTTTTATTTTGGCTAAAATAAATAAAAATGTCAACTTAGGAGCTATCCTAATATAATTAACAAAATATTTTATGAATATCTACAGTATTTGACCAAAAATCTGAATATTTATCGAATTGAGACATAACAGCAAACAAAATGTTTGCTGATCGTATTTAGGAGCTTGTAAGTACATTACAGTGCAAAAATATACCAAAAACTACTTATGGTTCTTAAATATGCTTTTGGGAAAATTTTATAACCTAAAAATTTTATAAATTGTTGTTCATTAGGCCCTGAAGTACAAAAATATAACAGCAGACATCGACTGCTGTTTTTAGCAGACTTTTTTTTATGAGTGTAGAAATAAATTTTTTACAAAATTTTCTATAGAAATAAAATTTTGACAAAATTTTCATTGAAATAAAATTTTGACAAAATTTTCATTGAAATAAAATTTTGACAAAATTATCTAAAGAAATAAAATTTTGACACAAATTTCTATGGAAACAAAATTTTGACAAAATTTTCATAGAAGTAAAATTTTGACAAAATTTTCATTGAAATAAAATTTTGACAAAATTTTCTAAAGAAATAAAATGTTGACAAAAATTTCTATGGAAACAAAATTTTGACAAAATTTTCTATAGAAATAAAATTTTGGCAAAATTTTCTATAGAACTAAAATTTTGACAAAATTTTCTATAGAAATAAAATTTTGACAAAATTGTCTATAGAAATAAAATTTTGACAAAATTGTCTATAGAAATAAAATTTTGACAAAATTGTCCATAGAAATAAAATTTTGGCAAAATTTTCTATAGAAATAAAATTTTGACAAAATTTTCATAGAAATACAATTTTGACAAAATTTTCATAGAAATAAAATTTTGCCAAAATTTTTTATAGAAATAAAATTTTGACAAAAATTTCTATAGAGATAAAATTTTGACAAAATTTTCTACAGAGATAAAATTTTGACAAAATTTTCTATAGAAATAAAAATTTTGACACTATTTGCTATAGAAGTCAAATTTTGACAAAATTTGCTATAGAAGTCAAATTTTTACAAAATGTTCTATAGAAATAAAATTTTGACAAAATTTTCTATAGAAATAAAATTTTGACAAAATTTTCTATAGAAATAAAATTTTGACAAAATTTTCTATAGAAATAATATTTTGACAAACTTTTCTATAGAAATAAAATGTTGACAAAATTTTCTATAGAAATACAATTTTGATGAAATTTTCAATAGAAATAAAATTTTGACGAAATTTTCTATAGAAATAAAATTTTGACGAAATTTTCTATAGGAATAATATTTTGAGAAAATGTTCTATAGAAATAAAATTTTGACAAAATTTTCTATAGAAATAAAATTTTGACAAAATTTTCTATAGAAATAACATTTTGACAAAATTTCCTATAGAAATAAAATTTTGACAATATTTTCTATAGAGAACAAATTTTGACGAAATTTTTTATAAAAATAAAGTTTTGACAAAATTTTCTATAAAAATAACATTTTGACAAAAATTTCTATAGAGATAAAATTTTGACCAAATTTTTTATAGAAATAAAAGTTGGACAAAATTTAATTTTGAAAAAATTGAAAAAATTTTCTATAGAAATAAAATTTTGACAAAATTTTCTATAGAAATAAAATTTTGACAAAATTTTCTATAGAAATAATATTTTGACAAAATTTTCTATAGAAATAAAAGTTTGACAAAATTTTCTTTAGAAATAAAATGGGGAAAAATTTTTTCTATAGAAATAAAATTTTGACAAAACTTTCTATAGAAATAAAATTTTCTATAGAAATAAAATTTTGAAAAAAATTTGCTATAGAAATAAAATTTTGGCAAAATTTTCTATAGAAATAAAATGGGAAAATTTTTTTTCTATGTTATATTCTATGATCTGGAATATATGTACTTTGGAAAAGTCGACTTTTCAGGTTTTCGACTTTAATTAATTTGTAAACTGGGACTAAGCCAATTAACTGTAGCCCTTTTGTTAAAATTGGAAGTCGCATTTTTTTTATATTGTATGTATTTTCTACGTAGATGTATTACTCATTTTGTTAGGAACTTGCGACATTCTATGTGTCTACAGATATTCATTGATATTTTTTTCCCAATAAGAGTTCAATTAAATGCTTCTTATCAATTTTAAAAGAAATACGAAAAGGTTTTATTTACTTTGACCATATAAAAATTTGCTGAATTATTTGAAAACAAATCAATTGTTTAAAATTAGTAGTTATTGATAATTTCAAAATAGCGATTCATCATTTGTCATACTAAAAATCAGCGTCATAGATTACGGTGGAAATGCGGCTGAAAATTATGAAAACATATAAAAAAATGTTGAATTAATTACACTTAAAAGAAAAAGTCGTTTGCAAGAGCAAAATAGTGGTTTTAGCAGTTTTATCTGCTGAAAAGGTAAACGGTTTGCTAAAATAGCAAACTTTTTACAGCTGCTTTGATAAGAAACGTTGGCTATAATGAATAATTGAATTTGGCAAAATATTTAATTTAAAAAAAAATAAATAATTGACACAATCAATTTTTTTATCAAATCAAATGTTTAATTACATCAATTAATTTTTTTATTGTTTGTATCAGCAACCACCAGTTCATCATTTCTTGACCACGGCCAAAAATAATGTACCAAAATTTGAAGAAAATGTTACCAAAAATCTACGAAATTTACAAAAATCTTATTTTGATGATTTTTATAATTTTTTTTTATTATGAAATTTTTTTTTCTTCGATGAAATCTTGGGAGCTACCGTGGTGCAATGGTTAGCATGCCCGCCTTGCATACACAAGGTCGTGGGTTCGATTCCTGCGAACCCACGACCGGCGGTGGATTATCCCACCTCAGTAATGCTGGTGACATTTCTGAGGGTTTCAAAGCTTCTCTAAGTGGTTTCACTGCAATGTGGAACGCCGTTCGGACTCGGCTATAAAAAGGAGGTCCCTTGTCATTGAACTTAACATGGAATCGGGCAGCACTCAGTGATAAGAGAGAAGTTCACCAATGTGGTATCACAATGGACTGAATAGTCTAAGTGAGCTTGATACATAGGACTGCCACCTAACCTAACCTTCGATGAAATCTCTTATTATTTTATTTTACAAGTATAATATTGCAATTATGATCTATTCTATAGTGATAATTGTTTGGGTGTATAAATATCCCTTGAATTGTAAATGTCTCGAATTTGAAATGTTTTAACGATTTAGATTGCACCAACATGGGAAAGTTACTGCTTCCCTAAAGGCCGGTACTATATTCATTCTTGCGAAAAAATATTATAGAAAGCGGTGTTTATTTAGGTAACAGGGAGCGATATTGAATTAAGTTGGTGGTTGCTACTTGCTATTACAACATTAATATTTTATTTTTCCTTGGGCAATTGATCTGCTACTCCTTTGATCCTTTGTATATTTTCGGAACAAAAATATGATTCGTGTTTGCGTTATAAACCCACAAATAGTTTTAATAAATAAATTATTTCTTAATTCACATTGCAAATGGCGCCATGCTATAAACGTCAGTTTTCAACTCGAAAAAAGTACCACAAATGGAAAAAATTCGCTAGTTTTTCGCAGCCAGCCTTAAAATGGGAAAACTTACTCACAATGGACTTTGACGAAATGGACCAACACCAAAATTAAAATGTTTAATGATTTTAATTATTGAAAATGTTGTCAAAATTTCATTTGTATAGAACATTTTGCCAAAATTTTATTTCTATAGAAAATTTGGCCAAAATTTTATTTCTATAGAAAATTTTGTCAAATTTTATTTCTATAGAAAATTTTGCCAAAATTTTATTTCTATAGAAAATTTTGCCAAAATTTTATTTCTATAGAAAATTTTGTCAAATTTTATTTCTATAGAAAATTTTATGAAAATTTTATTTCTATAGAAAATTTTGTCAAAATTTTATTTCTATTAAAAATTTTGTCAAAATTTTATTTCTATAGAAAAATTTGTCTAAATTTTATTTTTTTCGAACATTTTGTCAAAATTTTATTTCTTTAGAAAATTTTCTCAAAATTTTATTTCTTTAGAAATTTTTCTCAAAATTTTATTTTTATGGAATATTTTGTCAAAATTTTAGTTCTATAGAAAATTTTATTTCTATAGAAAATTTTGTCCAAATTTTATTTCTATAGAAATTTTGTCAAAATTTTATTTCTATAGAAAATTTGGTCAACATTCACTGAAAAAACAGAGAACCCACCAGGACGAAAACATTTACATAGTTGAGTTTAGAAAATTTTGAAAATTTTTTATAAAATATTAACTAAATAGTATTACAAACGCTGGCATCACGCCGATATGACAAAAATAAGTACAAATTTAAAGAAATAATGAACTCTTTTGTGAGAAAAACGAATTTAGTAAATCTTTATTCTTAATTTGTATATATTTTTCCCGTTTTTTAGTTCATTTAACTAACGTGCGCAAACAATTATTAGAGTAAAGGAAACTTTCTCCAAACATAATAATTCCACGAACTAAACTAAAGTTAAATTAGCTTTAGTGAAATAGAGAGTTCACTTTTTTTTGAGTGTTTTATTTCTGTAGAAAGTTTTGTCAAAATTTTATTTCTATAGAAAATGTTGCCAAAATTTTATTTCTATAGAAAATTTTGTCAAAATTTTATTTCTATAGAAAATTTTGTCAAAATTTTATTTCTATAGAAAATTTTGCCAAATTGTTATTTCTATAGAACATTTTGCCAAAATTTTATTTCTATAGAAAATGTTGCCAAATTGTTATTTCTATAGAAAAATTTGCCAAAATTTTATTTCTATAGAAAATTTTGTTTCTATAGGATATTTTGTCAAAATTTTATTTCTATAGGATATTTTATCAAAATTTTATTTCTATAAAAAATCTACAAGTTTTGGTAGTATTCTACCAACTGTGGCAACCGTGTTCCTGATCCGCAAAATTAAAAAAATTAATATTATAAATGAAAAATTACAGAATTTTTTTTCGAGTGTCGTTTTGTTAATTTTAATTATTTTTGTAAATAATTTGTCAGAAGGGTAATCAAAACATTTAGATTAACACATGGCAAAATGTACATACACACATACATACGATAATAAAAAAAATATATACTTCCACCAGTTGGTTGATAATAAAGCGGAAGGGCAATTAATTCAATCAACGAACTTTAATTGTCATTAACATGTACTAGTCATTACATAGGATTGGTGATGAAAATCTTTCTAAAATTTTTCTAAAAAACGGCTAGAAATAATAGACAAATGAAGCAATTTTAACTCCAATGTTTTCCTTCAAATTACGAAATTTTCTTTAACAAGAGAAAAAAAGTAATTATGTCTAATTTTTTTTGGAATTATTTACTTGTTATTATGATATCGGCGTTTGTAATACAGTTTAGCTAAAATGTTCTATAATTAATTTACATTTGCGCTACTGGTGTGTTTTCAATTATAGTACATAATTGGAAATATTTTTATTTAATAAAAATATTAATTTAGATAAATAATATTTTAATTTGAAACGTGAAAGATTTAATTTCCTTTACTGACTATATTTATTAATTTGATTAAAAAACAATTGTAGTATTTCAATCAACTTTTTAATTGGAAATATTTTAGTAATTTTTTCTGTGTACGACACAGTTGATATTTCCACATTGAACATCTACTGAAAACAATCGAAATTTCTTCTAGTAGATTTCGCATTAAGGTAAGTACTATGTTCGCTTTTCGAGTTGAAATTTTCGCGGTTACTTTATTAAAACAGTTCAATTAATACAAATTAACTCAATTTATGCGCAGTTTCTTGTTCCTCTAAATTTCGGCAAAATATTATGAGAATATGTTTTTCATTTATAATTAATAATTAATATTTCAGGAAAAGAAATCGCGAAAATAAAGTGATTTTCAACTCGAAAACCGAACATAGTATTCACCTTTAAGGTGAGTATTAAGTTCGAGTTTAGCCGCTAATTTTCACTAAAGTAAAAACTAAATCAGTAAAAAACCAGTAAGGAAAGTCTAAAGTCGGGCGGGGCCGACTATATTATACCCTGCACCACTTTGTAGATCTAAATTTTCGATACCATATCACATCCGTCAAATGTGTTGGGGGCTATATATTGTCCCAAATACATACATTTAAATATCACTCGATCTGGAAGAATTTGATAGACTTCTACAAAATCTATAGACTCAAAATTTAAGTCGGCTAATGCACTAGGGTGGAACACAATGTTATTAAAAAAATATGGGAAACGTTTAAATCTGAAGCAATTTTAAGGAAACGTCGAAAAAGTTTATTTATGATTTATCGTTCGATATATATGTATTAGAAGTTTAGGAAAATTAGAGTCATTTTTACAACTTTTCAACTAAGCAGTGGCGATTTTACAAGGAAGATGTTGGTATTTTGACCATTTTTGTCGAAATCAGAAAAACATATATATGGGAGCTATATCTAAATCTGAACCGATTTCAACCAAATTTGGCACGCATAGCTACAATGCTAATTCTACTCCCTGTGCAAAATTTCAACTACATCGGAGTTAAAAATTGGCCTCTGTTGTCATATGAGTGTAAATCGGGCGAAAGCTTTATATGGGAGATATATCCAAATCTGAACCGATTTCAAGCAAATTTGGCACGCATAGTTACAACGCTAATTCTACTCCCTATGCAAAATTTCAACTAAATCGGAGCAAAAAATTGGCCTCTGTGGGCAAATGAGTGTAAATCGGGCGAAAGCTATATATGGGAGCTATATCTAAATCTGAACCGATTTTGCTGATATTTTGCAAGGTTTTCGAGACTCATAAAATATTCGGATGTACGGAATTTGAGGAAGATCGGTTGATATATACGCCAATTATGACCAGATCAGTGAAAAATATATATGGCAGCTATATCTAAATCTGAACCGATTTTTTCCAAAATCAATAGGGATCGTCTTTGAGCCGAAACAGGAACCTATACCAAATTTTAGGACAATCGGACTAAATCTGCGAGCTGTACTTTGCACACAAAAATACATCAACAGACAGACAGACAGACAGACGGACAGACAGACAGACGGACATCGCTAAATCGACTCAGAATTTAATTCCAAGCCGATCCGTATACTAAAAGGTTGGTCTATGATTACTCCTTCTTGGCGTTACATACAAATGCACAAACTTATTATACCCTGTACCACAGTAGTGGTGAAGGGTATAAATATGGGAAACGTTTAAATCTGAAGCAATTTTAAGGAAACGTCGAAAAAGTTTATTTATGATTTATCGTTCGATATATATGTATTAGAAGTTTAGGAAAATTAGAGTCATTTTTACAACTTTTCAACTAAGCAGTGGCGATTTTACAAGGAAGATGTTGGTATTTTGACCATTTTTGTCGAAATCAGAAAAACATATATATGGGAGCTATATCTAAATCTGACCCGATTTCAACCAAATTTGGCACGCATAGCTACAATGCTAATTCTACTCCCTGTGCAAAATTTCAACTACATCGGAGTTAAAAATTGGCCTCTGTTGTCATATGAGTGTAAATCGGGCGAAAGCTTTATATGGGAGATATATCCAAATCTGAACCGATTTCAAGCAAATTTGGCACGCATAGTTACAACGCTAATTCTACTCCCTATGCAAAATTTCAACTAAATCGGAGCAAAAAATTGTCCTCTGTGGTCATATGAGTGTAAATCGGGCGAAAGCTATATATGGGAGATATATCTAAATCTGAACCGATTTCAACCAAATTTGGCACGCATGGCTACAATGCTAATTCTACTCCCTGTGCAAAATTTCAACTAAATCGGAGCAAAAAATTGGCCTCTGTGGGCAAATGAGTGTAAATCGGGCGAAAGCTATATATGGGAGCTATATCTAAATCTGAACCGATTTTGCTGATATTTTGCAAGTTTTTCGAGACTCATAAAATATTCGGATGTACGGAATTTGAGGAAGATCGGTTGATATACACACCAATTATGACCAGATCAGTGAAAAATATATATGGCAGCTATATCTAAATCTGAACCGATTTTTTCCAAAATCAATAGGGATCGTCTTTGAGCCGAAACAGGACCCTATACCAAATTTTAGGACAATCGGACTAAAACTGCGAGCTGTACTTTGCACACAAAAATACATCAACAGACAGACAGACAGACAGACAGACGGACAGACAGACAGACGGACATCGCTAAATCGACTCAGAATTTAATTCCAAGCCGATCCGTATACTAAAAGGTTGGTCTATGATTACTCCTTCTTGGCGTTACATACAAATGCACAAACTTATTATACCCTGTACCACAGTAGTGGTGAAGGGTATAAAAAGTTATAAAATTATACATATTTGTTGCAGATTTCATTATAACTTGATGGGGAATATCCCAAATCAAATTTTCACAATGTTTGTATTCCTTAAAATGGATTATTAAAGTAAAGTAATCGTGAAAAAATTACGATTTTAGCGGCTAAAGGTGGGTATTAAGTTCGAGTTTAGCCGCTAAAATCGTCATTTTTCACGATTACTTTTCTTTATTAATACATTTTAAGGAATACAAACTTTGTGAAAATTTGCTTTGGGATATACCCCATCAAGTTATAATGAAATCTGCAACAAATATGTATAATTTTATGACTTTTTTTTACTGATTTAGTTTTCACTTTAGTGAAAATTAGCGGCTAAACCCGAACTTAATACTCACCTTAAACTTGAACTTAATACTCACCTTTATGTGACAATTCGCTTTTAAGGCAATAAATTAAAAAATGTAAAATGCAAATTTTGCTATTTTACCGTTAGAAAAATGTCATCGAAAATTTCTAGGACCAATTCAAAAATGTAAAATGAAAATTTTGCCATTTGCCAAAAACGTTATCGAAAATTTCTTTATTTTAGTTGATGAAAAAAATTAAATTGTGAAATTGTGAAAAAATTTCCCAATCTTTAATAATATTTTACTTACTATAACGACATGAACTTAAAACGAGAATAAAAAGTTTTATATAAAAAAGTTCTAGGGCCGGTTTTACCTTATTTTCATAAAAATTAATTGATTTTTTGTTAATTTTTATCAAATATGAGAAGATTTTCCTTATTTTAATTATTTTTTGCTTACTTTAATAATATAAACTAAATATGATAAAAAAAGATTTGTACAAAGGAAGTAGACAATTTGACTAAATTTGACACAAAATATTTCATGTTTTTTTTTTCTAAAATGAGTACATTTGCTTAGTGTTCATAGAAAATTTTACTTAAATTGTGTCCGCCTTGAACTTCAAATTAAAAAGACATTTAACAATTTTTAACTTAATTTATGTACATATATGAACAACAGAATAGAATGTATTCTATTTAAGAAATTTTCTTCAACTTGACAAAAATTTTAACTTTATTTAATTTATTAATAAAATATAAAAATTGTTAAAATATTTTAGCTAAAATTTTCTAAAAAAGAAACATTTTCCTTTATGGTGGGTTTAATTTTTTGTGTGTAGGAATAAGTCTTTGATTTCTCCTTTCCCTTTTGTTCTAGCAGATTTATAGCTGAAAGATCTATTATTATTATTTTATTTAAAATAAATACAAAATAAAGGTACTAACAACTAAGGTTTTCGACCTAAAAAATCTACTGCCAAATTTATTTTAGTGTACATATAAAAAATCTTTAATTTGTTTATCTTCTCCATTCTCTTATTTCAGTCAAGTGGTGAGTTCCATTTATGATTCACAACTAACACAATTGGATTTTGGCAGAAAATCTTCTGAAGCCGTGAAATATATCAATAACTGGGTGAATGAGAGTACACGAGGAAAAATCAAAGATATTATCACGAACGACATCTCGAGTACAACCAAAATTGTACTAGCAAGCGTTTTGTATTTCAGAGGCTTGTGGGAAACTCCATTCTTTCCACGGTCGACTAAAGAGGAAAATTTCTATCCAGATGGTACGAGTAGTCCACCCATTCGAGCTAATTTTATGGCAACTGGAGGTGTATTTCCCTATTACGATGCAAAGGAATATGATTGTCGTATTATAGGTTTACCATATAGAGGGAACGAGACTACCATGTATGTTATACAGCCGAATTCTTCAACGCGACTTAAACTTCAAGGATTGATGAGTGTCCTCGATGCACGCAAAATTAATGAAATGATAGACAAAATGGTGTTTAAAACGACTGTTATGCTGTTTCCCAAAATGCATTTTGTTCGCAAAATGAATGTGGAAAAAATTTTACGACATATGGGTGTCTCCGATATATTTAATGTGGTCCAAAGTGATTTGAGTTTAATAGGTGTTGGTCCAAGTAGATCAAATCCAGTTTCGAAAGTTTCAGAATCAGCTTCAAAACCTATTTTTACAACGTCACCTGTATTTGCTCCCATACTTAATGTCTTTGCACAAGCTCCAGAACGTACGGGAGACCGAGGCAAAGGGAAACCTTTTAAAACCCAATTCTATGATAGATATAATGAACCGGCTTTAACATTCTCCAGTCGTTTTGGTGAAATTGAAACAAATTCAACCGTTCCCGTTACTGAAAGTTCCCCAGAAATGCAACATTCCATAGAAAAACGACAAACCCTTAATACACTTAATGCCCAGGCTTTGGCTAATCTCGAAATTGATCGTTTCAAACAAGACACCTACCGCTCAGACCTATTTGTTGATGAAATTGTCCATAAAGTTGACATTGCTATCGATGAACAGGGTACGGAAGCTGCCGCTGCTACTGCTGCATATCTTCATCGCTCCGGCACCGATGTGGTTTTCCGTGGAGATGCTCCATTTTTGTTTGTGATACGTCATGATGCTACCAAATTGCCCCTATTCTATGGAGTCATTAACAAGCCGGAGTTGTAGGTTATTATCAGTTCGTAAAGATGTTTTTATCTTCTTTTTTAGAATAGTCCAAGAAATTGTTGTTCTTTTTAGAATTTATTTTAATTTTAATATTTGTAAATTTAACTTATAAAATATATAAATAGTATTTTAATATCAATAATTAAGTTTAGTATAAAACATTCAATCGCAACTTTCAATTAGCTTTCTAACAAGAATAAATGACTCTGTATTTAATTCAAACTTATAATGGATACATTGTGATGTTTAATTTAATTCCGTAGAATGGATAGTGTAGATACCTAAATACCACTTAAGGGGAATAAACTTATTTAATACGGTGTCTATTTGAATCAACTGGTTGAGATAGAACCGATTTTGCTCTCTCCGATCAGATTACGCTGGCGACGAGCGGCGCCTGCGTAATCATACAATAATAACAAGGTTATGGAACTATAGGAGATCTACCAACTGATAAGATCTCACCTCGGACGCGCTGATCAAGAGCAGCGCGGCCCTTAAAACCCGCTATCGGAGATAAGGGTTTTGTTAGACAACATCTACTATTAAAGAACGTCAAGGGTTTCGCGGCTAAACTAGTGCCAAAGTTTGAAGGACGGTACGACTTTGGTGGAAGTCCGTGGATGCGACCTTTGGAGTACTCATTTGGGGCAGCTCAAACCTTTTTTCCCCTATTGAAATACCGAACCCTGACAGTACGGAGCCAACTACTAATAAAACGCTTATTTGTGACTCTTCCACAGGCCCAAGCCACAATGTCGGAGCTTCCAACCCGCCGCCATCAGCCCTAACGAGAACGGACAACCCTCGCCAGTGGGAAGTAGTTCCCAGACTAGGTGGAGAGGGGTTCGAACTCAGGGAAAAAACAAAGGAAGACCGAACTAAGTGAAAAACAAATGACGAAATAGGATCGTATAGTGCGCAAAAAGGCAAGTTAGCTACACCAAGCTCTCATCGAGGCAAACATGGCAATTGTGAAACCATGCAGCGTGGTCTTCACCCGCTTGACCCAACCATTACCGGCAAAAATACACAATCGCCATGCCACGCTGGGTACCAGAAGCCGGTACCCAGCCAACGCGGTTATTTACATCTAGTCTGATGACGAGATTTCGTTTACTCCGCCATACCCAACGGTATCTGGTTCCGCTGGCAGCCCCGGTAGCGACCTCCACGATCGGGGCCACAAAGGGTAGCAGATTTACGTCACAAACCTTATCCCGTAGAGTCTTTGTCTACTCATTCCCTCAATTCACCAGAGTCAATTAACGACAGTTTGTTCTCGGTAGAGAGAACAACCGGACTATGAAGAGCTTTCGTGCAAACAATCCGAACACAGTAGAGACCAGAGATCGCCGGAAACAAGAACGATGAACCCTCAACAGTACTCGTACCTGGCGCAGGTCCGAAGTGTGGTTGTTATTCTTCCACTCTCAAGGATGAACACAAAGACATGTTCGAGACGAGGCTAGAACTTTGGCAAGACACGATTCGGGAATTGCAGCAGACCACGCCATACAACCAACATAAGCAATTGGTAGATATAATAGGCCAATGGTTGGACGCCGAGGACAAGTAATCGTCACCATGGGAGGACACAAATAAGCGTTCCATTGGAGCAGTGTGACGCCGACAGTCACTATGTTAGTTTTCGCACCACCCATTTTATGAACTTTTTTGTTTATGAATTGAAATTATATGTTCCTTATACATGTATATACCCTGCCAACATTTTTTGAATTTGGGGGCGCTTCAGAGAATCCCCACTACGTCGAAAACAGTCGTATACGATATCCAAAACTCCTCGGAAAAGCGCCGTCACTATTGAGAAGTTGTAGCACGCCAAGTTACTACAAAAAAGTATCGCATGAGTGCAATTATTAGGAAGTGTTATCCTCAAATTGAAATGCATCGCTACTCAATTATTTGTCAAACAATTTTCGATGCGAGTCAAATTCAAAATTAACATCGTTGCAAATACTTTTCAACCTAAATTTGTATGAATGATATACCCACTTCAAATTGAAAGTCAAAGCCAAAATTCTATGAATTTTGTATAATTTATTCATTTTCATCAAAATAAAATATATAATAATACACTACGCTACATAATACATTACAATACCAATTGATAAATAATGATCTTATTAAACATATCAACAAATAAGAACAAAACAAACAACAAAACTTTAAATATCTTAAACATTATTAGTAAACACTTTTGCATTGATAATTCGATTTCCTTCCTTTTGGTGTCATAAAACAGCATTAAAATTTATTAACATGCGGGCAATTTGAAATTAGGAACGTACTGGACCGCGTGTTAGAATTGATTTCCAACAGAAGGAATTCACAAAATATCCATTTTAAACTGTTAATAGCATATGAATTAAACTGACGATGTGATGCACATTTTCATCCAGAAGTTGTTGATTTCAACAATTTGTTGTTTTTAACAATTTTAATTGGTTGCACTTGTAATGTTTCTGGAAACTTTTTCTTGTCGATAAGCCACTCATTTTTCATTGGTCAGCTTCTTAATGTTTGCAAGAATGTAGCATCCAAAGATCTTAGTTTTCTGCAAAGAGATTTAAATTTAGTGACTCTAAAGTGTTGATTTAGTTTTTCATATTGACGTACCAATTATTATAAACTATTTGAAGCAGTTTCAGTTAATTGTCCAACATTTTTTCATCGGTCAGCTTTTTAATGTTTTCAAGAACGTAGAATCCATAATTTTAGTTTTCTGCAAAGAGATATACATTTAGTGACTTCCTTAAAGTTTTATTTAATTTTTTCTTACCCATTTTTATAAACTATTTGGTTTTTTGTCTAAAATTTTCAATTTTTTTAATTTCTTGCAATTGACCACGAACTTCGTTGCACAAATAAGTATTGAAAACCACATGGTTTTTTCGTTGCATTTTAGGGTAGTGTTTTGTCAAAGTTTTCTCATATTATCTTCAATACCTTTTCAAAGATTTCGTCAACATTTTGGCAAATTGAAAGTAATTCGCAAACAATTTGAAGATGTATTGAAGATGAGCTATTTCAAGTCAAGTTGAATTTATGTTGAAAGTTATATTTACCCTCAAACTGAAAAGTTGTTGCATTTGAAAAACGCTAATCCTGTGTTTATTGGGTTGTAACAATAGTGATGGCAAAATACTTTCATGCGAATAGTGATGGCAAAATACTATCACAGTTGGCGATTGTTGCAGTGTCACTTACGAGTCTGTGGTAGCGATGAGGATGAAATGGAACATTGAAATGCTGGCAGGGTATGTATACTAATGAATTAAAATTAATTGATTTGAAACAATCCAATTTAAAATTTTTATCTTATAAGCTAATCCTCTACAACCTCACGTAAGTAATTGGAAACCAACAACATTATTGGTGATTATCACATGGTATCGTTGAATATTGAAGTGTGGAACGAAAGATAAAGTACGTATATATTACTTTATCTTCCGTTCCACCCTCACCCTCAGCAAGAGGTGTGCGATCACTTTGACCACATGTTCCTCCATTTCCGCATTCTCTCCTATCCCTCACCTTGAGGTGTGCGATCACTCTAACCTCGTGTTCCTCCATTTCCTCATCCTCTCCTACTCCATCTCCCCGTTTTCTCCTATACCGCAGCTAGCCACAACCACCATCTAGGTGTTTGCGACCACCCTAGCTACACATCTTCTAGACCGTCAGCCATCCACTTCTGTGATCTCTATATCCACCTCCCAGTCCATCATCCTAGCAGCGTTTACAATAACCACTCACTTCACTAAGAGGGTAGCTAGGGGTTTGTAATCACCCTAGCAACACATATTGCAGGCCGGCATCCATGCCTTAAGGTTGTGTGATCTCTCCAGCCACCTTTCAGTCCGTCCATTTCCAACGAACATCCTAGCATCCTCACATACGCTACCTCACAGCCTGGTAAGTACTATGTTTAGTGTTCAAACTGAAAACAAACCCTGCCAGCATTTCAAGGTTCCATTTCATCCTCGCCGCTATCACAGACTCGTAACCTTGCCAGCATTTCAAAGTTCCATTTCATCCTCATCGCTACCACAGACTCGTAAGTGACACTGCAACAATCGCCAACTGTGATAGTATTTTGCCATAAATATTCACATGAAAGTATTTTGCCATCACTATTGTTACACGAGCCATTTTATATTTTGTGAAACACCAAGCAAAGCTAGCT
Organism: Haematobia irritans; assembly: GCF_050003625.1. NCBI lineage: Eukaryota > Metazoa > Arthropoda > Insecta > Diptera > Muscidae > Haematobia > Haematobia irritans. The sequence continues at coordinate 155,332,037 of NC_134398.1, read as the reverse complement.
TCTTATAATTTATTTAAATAAAAATGATAATGAAGTGCTGAAAACATAGTTATTTCGCTTAAAATTGTGAAAGGTATCTTGGTGAACAATTTTTGACTTTCCAAATTGAATAAAGTGATAGCATAGACCAATTAAAATAGAGACATACCTTGACAATTCCCCATGGTTTTGTTTATTTGCAGTGCGCAGTCATTCCATTCAATTGCGCAGTCAAGTGACTCAATTTCTTTTTGGAAAACGAGAATTACCGTACAAATCAGTCAATTTGGATTACAAAAAAAGATATGGATGCATAGAATTTTACATGTTTTTCCAATATTTTGTGTTTCATCAAAAGAACAAAGCAAAGAAAACAAATTAAAGCCAACTTTAAGAATCACTCATTTGCAGACGAAAAAGAGCCATCTACGGTGTGCAGACAAACTACAGCGCAGTGAATTAACTTTCGTTGTCTATACCTTCCTTGGTCTATGGTGATAGTTTTTCAAATATTGCCTCCATTGGGAATAAAAGCACTGGCTGATAGACACTACAACATGTAACTTGTAACTCAACATCAATCATTTATTAATGCATAAAAATGTGTTAAATGTGATGTGATAGTCGTATAAATGTTATATTTATGAGATTTTATAAATGTTTAACAAAATTAATAAACATCTAAACAATCGTGTTTTACTTGACCACAATGATTCTTTTACAACTATCTTAAAATGCACTTTGTCTGATTGTTTGAAGGGGCTCTTATTGGCGTCCTTCTAAATGTATCCAGAAGGGCACCTAATAATTGCACTCATGCGATACTTTTTTTATAGTAACTTGGCGTGGTACAACTTCTCAATAGTGACGGCGCTTTTCCGAGGAGTTTTGGATATCGTATACGATTGTTTTCGACGTAATGGGGATTCTCAGAAGCGCCCCCAAATTCAAAAAATGTTGGCAGGGAAGTGACACTGCAACATTTTGAACTTGACGGCACTTCTCGGAATCCCCAACTCGTTGCAAAATTGCCGTCACTATTGAGAAGTTGTACGACGCGAAGTTACTACAAAAAGCATCGCGTGCAGAGAATGAAGCCGCCGAGTCGCGCCGCCGATTTCAGTCGCCGCCGACCATTTTTTGTCAGTCGACGCCGCCGCCGAATATGTCGACTCATCTCGACTCAAATTTAGCCGCCAAGTAATCAAAAATATCGATTTAAATCAGAAAAATTTTTATTAAATTGTCGTATTTTTTCCAAAATTTTGAACACAACCAATCATATTTAATCTGCTATAATAATTTAGCAAAAATTTAGCTCAGAAACGAAACGAAAAGTAAATTTGTTTGTAAGATAGGTTGTACAACTAATCTCATTACCATTCGATTAACTTCAAATTGATTTAATAATGGATAATTGTCCGCCGCCGAGTGAACAAATTTATATCGGCTCAGCCGTCAAGCCGCCGCCGCCGAAGGCAAAAATTTAGTGTCCGCCGCCGCCGACAAAAATGGGTCGGCTTCATTCTCTGATCGCGTGGTTGAGGGTAATGCCTATTTTCTCAACAATTTCTCAACTTGAATATTACCCTTTGAAAAAAAGTTTAAAATTAGTATTTTTCAAACGTCGGTGTTTAGGGTTTTATTATTACAGCCAAATATACAAAGTAGTTGTATTCTGAAACGTTACGTGTGTCTACTCGACAACATTACCTTACAATTCCCAGTAACCAGAGGGGATTTAAAATCAGCTGGGTAAAAAAATTAGGAAAAACAAATTTGCATACCGTAAAACTATTTTTCATATTTATAAACAAGTAAGGAAAGTCTAAAGTCGGGCGGGGCCGACTATATTATACCCTGCACCACTTTGTAGATCTAAATATTCAATACCATATCACATCCGTCAAATGTTTTGGGGGCTATATATAAAGGTTTGTCCCAAATACATACATTTAAATATCACTCGATCTGGACAAGAATTTGATAGACTTCTACAAAATCTATAGACTCAAAATTTAAGTCGGCTAATGCACTAGGGTGGAACACAACGTTACTAAAAAAATATGGGAAACATTTAAATCTGAAGCAATTTTAAGGAAACTTCGCAAAAGTTTATTTATGATTTATCGCCCGATATATACGTATGTATTAGAAGTTTAGGAAAATTAGAGTAATTTTTACCACTTTTGGACTAAGCATTGGACTAACTTAGTCCTTGGAACTTTGGACTAAGCATAAGGGATTTTACAAGGAAAATGTTGGTATTTTGACCATTTTTGTCGAAATCAGAAAAACATATATATGGGAGCTATATCTAAATCTGAACCGATTTCAACCAAATTTGGCACACTTGACTACACTACTAATTGTACTCCTAGTGCAAACTTTCAACCAAATGGGGGTAAAATTCTGGCTTCTGGGACCGTATTAGTCCATATCGGGCGAAAGATATGTATGGGAGCTATATCTAAATCTGAACCGATTTCAATAAAATTTGGCACACTTCACTATAGTATTAATTGTTCTTCTTGTTCAAAATTTTAAGCAAATTAGGTTAAAACTCTGGCTTCTGCGGCCATATAAGTGCATATCGGGCGAAATATATATATGGGAGCTATATCTAAATCTGAACCGATTTCTTCCAAAATCAATAGGGTTCTATTCTGAGCCAAAACACATACTTGTGCCAACTTTGAAGTGAATTGGACTAAAACTGCGACCTAGACTTTGATTACAAAAATGTGTTCACGGAAAGACCGACATGGCTATATCGACTCAGGAGCCCACCCTGAGCATTTTTGTCAAAGACACCATGTGTCCATCTCGTCTCCTTCTGGGTGTTGCAAACATATGCACTAACTTATAATACCATGTTCCACAGTGTGGCGCAGGGTATAAATAGTCATAAGACTACAGGTCAGAGTCTTGTGCCGAGTACTTTTCATCGACCAAAAAACACGGCGGGTCGAGCCCATAGATTTGTTAGTTAACAGCGTGTTTAATGGCAAAATAATTAATTCTTATTAAATTGCAAGCGGCGGAGGAAACCTGTTTGAAATCAAATCTCTGCAAGAGGCTAGAAATAGAAAACATATTAAAAAACTGAAATCACTGATATTCCTGAAGCAAAAAACAAACATGAGTAAGTTTATTAGTAAATTGTCAATGAAATTTACTTCAAAATTCATCCATAGGTTTTATGCCTGATTCCGATAGTGAGGATGAACTACCTCCTGGATGGGAAGAACAGGCCACCGAAACGGGCGACGTGTGTTACATAAAGTAAGTATAGCATACTGCTGTATCGATGCACTCTATTGAATTTTACATAAAATTATAGCAAACAAACTAATGTAGCTCAGATGACCCATCCACGGACAGGGCGTTCAAAACGTATGACTGCGGAATTACCATTGGGTTGGGAGAAACGTTTCGAGGAGGGAACTCAAAAAGCCATATTCTTCAATACATTAACCAATCAGACTACACATATTGATCCCCGATTGGCATTTGCTTTGGAAGAACCACCCATGAATATATCTCAAGTTCGACAACGTTTCGATGGTAGCACAAATGCTCTGCAAGTTTTACATGGAAAGGATCTCCATGGGCGCTTGGCTGTAATAACAGGAGCTAACAGTGGCATTGGTTATGAAACAACACGTTCCTTGGCTTTTCATGGTTGCGATGTAATTATGGCCTGTCGCAATCGTTCTTCAACAGAAAATGCTATTGAAAGGATCGTTAAGGATAGAGCCGCCTGTCGAAATCGCTTGCGATGGATGGAATTGGATTTGAGTTCTTTTAAATCTGTTTGTGCTTTCGTTGAGCAATTAAAAATGAATGTTAAGTAAGTTGAAGTAGATTGTAGTCATGATTATCTGATTTACTTATGTATTTATTTCTTATTTAGACATATTGATATGTTGATACTAAATGCTGGCGTCTTTGCATTGCCTTATACTGTTACCGAAGATGGTCTAGAAGCTACATTCCAAATTTCGCATTTATCGCATTTTTATATAACGCAGCAACTTGAATCACTTTTCGATCATAACACTCGTATTGTTGTTTTATCTTCGGAATCGCACAGGTATGTTGATATTGTATATATTTAATCGATTCTTGTATGAATGTGTTGATTTACACATACATATATATTTGGGGATTATATATTAGAAATGTGTAAACTTGGAAAGTAGATAAGCTGATTTCTAAGAACACCAGTTGTACTTTTTTATTTATTTTTTTTTATCAAAAAATCCATAAGCCAAAAACTATTCTTTGATTCTTTCACAACTGTCAGAGAAATTTAAACAGAGTGACATGTACTATAATATTTTTTAAAGCATACCTTTAGGCATTTATGATAAAATATTCGACGCATTTTCTAAATCAATTCAGATATACAATTCAAGCTAAACAAAAATCATTCTTCCAAACTGCTATCCTTGATGTTAGAAATATCTTTGGCATTACCCATTTTTGCAGTGACTAAACATTCCGTATTGATTATTGAGCTTATAATCTTAGCAAAACACCCTGCATTTCTCAGTTTTTTTGTGGGACTAAGGTTTTGTACAAGAAAAACGTTTATTTCGTATATGAAAAATGTTAACCGACATTCTCATTAGAAATAAATTTTATATTAAAAAATCTGCTTATGTAATGGCAACTATTCAGTGTACCTTTTCAACGGCAACACTATAATTAGAGTGATCGCGAATAACGTATTTTTTAAAGTCGCTGTATCTCGGATTTAAATTACCGAAAAATAAATTTGAAAATTAAAAAAAAAAAATTAAAAATAAAAATAATAACAAAAAACAAAAAAAAATATAATAATTGCAGGAGAATTTTTTGTTGAAGATTATATAATTTTACACTTTTGTCTTTACACTTAAGAAGTTTATATTTGTGATCATTTTAATTCCATTAGATTATAAGTAAAACTTTGTGCTTCGAGGATTTATTCTTTAGTAGATTTATTGTAATTTACCTCAATTGGCCTTTAAGGCTTTAAATAACAAATAAAGATAACAATAATAAAAATACCCTAAACCACACCTACTGAATCAGTAAACGTTTGAGGTATCATCGAAATAGGTTTGGGAAATAAAGAGCTTTTCCTTATTTAAGACAAGTAAGGAAAGTCTAAAGTCGGGCGGGACCGACTATATTATACCCTGCACCAATTTGTAGATCCACATTTTCGATACTATATCGAATCCGTCAAATGTGTTGGGTGCTATATCTAAAGGTTTTTGTCCCAAATACATACATTTAAATCTGCCTCCATCTGAACAAAATTTATAATCTATAGACTTAACATTTAAGTCGGCTAATGCCGTGGGATGGTAGTAAACAAATATGGGAAACATTTAAATCTGAACCAATTTATAGGAAACTTCGCAAAAGTGTATTTATGATTTATCGGTCGATAGATATGTATTAGAAATAAAGAACAGTTTGAGTCACTTTTACAAGTTTTCGAAATAGCAGTGGTGAATTTATAAGGAAAATGTGGGTATTTTGGCCATTTTTGGCCAAATCGGGAAAACATATATATGGAAGCTATATAGAAATCTGAACCGATTTCAACCAAATTTGACAAGCATACTTAGTATTTTAATTCTACTCCCTGTGCAAAATTTCACATAAATCGGACTACAACTTTGACCTCTGTGGTCATATGACGGAAAATCGGGCGAAAGATATATATGGGAGAACCGATTTCAATAAAATTTAGCATATTTGACTACACTACTAATTGTGCTCCTAGTGCAAAATTTCAACCAAATTGGGCTAAAACTCTGGCTTCTGGGTCCATATAAGTCCACATCGGCCGAATGATATATATGGAAGCTATATCTCAATCTGAACCGATTTCAATCAAATTTGGTACACTTGACTATTGTACTCATTGTTCTCCTAGTGCAAATATTAAACCAAATTGGGCTAAAACTATGGCTTCTGGGTCCATATAAGTTCACATCGGGTGAAAGATATATATGGGAGCTATACCTCAATCTGAACCAATTTCAATCAAATTTGGTAGACTTGACTATAGTACTCATTGTTCTCCTAGTGCAAAATTTCAACCAAATTGGGCTAAAATTCTGGCTTCTGGGTCCATATAAGTCAATATCGGGCTAAAGATATATATGGGAGCTATATCTCAATCTGAACCGATTTCAATCAAATTTGGCACACTTGACTATAGTAGTAAATGTTCTCCTAGTGCAAATATAAAACCAAATTGGGCTAAAACTCTGGCTTCTGGGTCCATATAAGTTCACATCGGGCGAAAGATATATATGGGAGCTATACCTCAATCTGAACCGATTTCAATTAAATTTGGCACACTTGACTACAGTACTAATTGTTCTCCTGCTGCAAAATTTCAAGCAACTCAGGGTAAAACTTTGGCTTCTGGGGCCATATAAGTCCACATCGGGCGAAAGCTATATGAGAGCTATATCTAAATCTGAACCGATTAGGGTTCTATTCTATTCTGATCCAAAGCAGGAACTTGTGCCAAATTTGAAGTCGATTGGACTAAAACTGCGATCTAGACTTTGATCACAAAAATGTGTTCACAGACAGACGGACGGATGAACAGACGGACATGGCTAGATCGACTTGGCTATCTCGTCTCCTTCTGGGTGTTGCAAACATATGCACTAACTTATAATACCCTGTTCCACAGTGTGGCGCAGGGTATAAAAATTAAGGGATGCATGTCCCATGCAAAAATTGGTTTACCATATATCGGTCCATAATTATATATAGCCCCCATATAAACCTGTCACCAGATTTTACTTCTTGAGCCTCTTGGGAAAGCAAATTTCATTTGATCGGGTTGAAATTTTGTACGTGACGTAAGTATATACTTTCTATTAATCATGCAAAAATTGGTCCATATGTTTCCATAATTATATAAAGCCCCCACGCTGAAAAAAAGTTGTCGTGAGGCCAAAGATTTCATATCCTTAAAATACGCATGAGAATTTTGCTTAGCATAGAAGCCGCCTTTCTCTAACATAAAGTTTTTTGTCTTTGTTTAAAAGTCGATAAACCCTTCAATGAAGTCGTTATACTAAAGTGATTCGATTTAAAAGTCATAAAATAAAATTTAACATAAAATAAAATAATTAATTTTTTTTTGTGACTTAAAAACAACTCAAAAAAAAAAAAAACAGTTTTATTTTTGCGTCATAAATAAAACTCTTTTTTTTTAGAAGTTTTATTGTTTCCTTCCGAAAATAAAACATTTTCAGGAGTTTTAGTTTTGCCGTCTTTAATAAAACTTATTTTTCAAAGTTCGCTGCTGATATGATCATTGCAATTTGTAAAACTGTGTAATTACTTCATGAAACATGTTTTTTGCACACAAGTGTAAATCGAATTTAATTGCGATCAAGCGTTCAAATCATTCCTGAAACGAGTTTTATTTTGTGAAGGAAAAAATAAAACTCCTAAAAAGATTTTTATTTATGACGGATAAATACAATTCCCTTAACTTTCGAATAGGGAGCGTTTTTTTAATATAACCATAGATTCTAAAAGAGCTTTCCTAGTACCAAGTACGTAAACTCAAATTTAAAAAAGAAATGTGTCAAAATATGAATTGGATTAACATATATAGGTATTTATTTTGTCCTTTTTATCTAACATAGACTCTATGAATGTTTAATATATCGGTAACTTTACCACAGACCAAGTAATTCTAGTCGTTATTACAGTCGTTAGTAGAACGTTGTATGCAATCCACGATGGAAGGGCACATAAGATTTGGCCTGGCCTGGAATTTTCTTCCGTATTTGTGTGTTTATTTTATTAAAGACAAGTTCATTTTAGTTCAGTAGTATTATATGCATTTGAAATTCTATTTAGCCCAACACTATAGAACGTATGTTGTGTATTGGTATCTCGAACATTTCGAAATCCAATTTTACCCCCATTGATAAAACTAATCGTTGTTATTACTATTGAAATGTTTCGTCATATGTAATAGTTACTGCGTATGTTCTTTTTGTAATTTATGAACACTAACCAAAATATGAATACGTGACAGTTAACCATAAATCGTTTCCGATTCCTGAGCATAATTGTCGCGGCTGTCAATATTTAAGTTTTAAAGCATACATTTTGTATGCGCACGTTTGTCGTCTTTTCATAGTACAGATAGTCACGAGCATGGAAAAACGTGCTGTCCCACAGTCACTGCAAATAACATAGCACTAGAAATAAATAGCATTGGATACTATGTAAAAATATATTCTGAGATTATATAGGAAATAAACCCGAAATACATAAATACATTTACGTTTATTTGCGATTTTTTGCCAAAAACCGGACCCTTATACATTAACCTCCAGTATGTATTCGTCTTGAGCTAGGTTAGGTTACAGTGACAATCCGTTATTCCTATTATATCGAATAAATTTCAAAAAGTCCACAAATTTCTTTAAACTCCCCATCAGATTCCCAAGTCCCCAATCAGTAACATTTTATTTTCACAGAAAACTTTTGTCAACATATTATGTCTATCGAAAATTTTGTTAAAATTTTATTTCTATAGAAAATTTTGTAAACATTTTATTTCTATAGAAAATTTCGTCAAAATTTTATTTCTATAGAAAATTTCGTCAAAATTTTATTTCTATAGAAAATTTTGTCAAAATTTTATTTCTATAGAAAATTTTGTCAAAATTTTATTTCTATACAAAATTTTGTCAAAATTTTATTTCTATAGAAAATTTTGACAAAATTTTGTTTCTATAAAATTTTGACAAAATTTTGTTTCTATAAAATTTTGACAAAATTTTGTTTCTATAGAAAATTTTGTTAAAATTTTATTTCTATAGAAAATTTTCTCAAAATTTAATTTCTACAGAAAATTTTGTGAAAATTTTATTTCTATATAAAATGTTCTCAAAATTTAATTTCTATATAAAATTTTGTCAAAATTTAATTTCTATAGGAAATTTTGTCAACATTTTATTTTATTTCCATCGAAAATATCAAAATTTTATTTCTATAGAAATTTTTGTTAAAATTTTATTTCTATAGAAAATTTTGTCATAATTTGATTTCTATAGAAAATTTTATCAAAATTTTATTTCTTTAGGAAATTTTGTCAAAAGTTTATTTCTATAGAAAATTTTGTCAAAATTTTATTTCTATAGGAAATTTTATCAAAATTTTATTTCTATAGAAAATTTTGTGAACATTTTATTTTTATAGAAAATTTTGTCAACATTTTATATCTATAGAAAATTGTGTCAACATTTTATTTCTTTAGAAAATTTCTATAGAAAATTTTGTCAACATTTTATTTCTATAAAAAATGTTGTCAAAATTTTATTCCTATAAAAAATGTTGTCAACATTTTATTTCTATAGAAAATTTTGTAACATTTTATTTGTATAGAAAATTTTGTCAAAATTTTATTTCTATAGAAAATTTTGTCAACATTTTATTTCTATAGAAAATTTATGAAGCACTTCTTAGTGAAGAGGAATATTTTGAAAAATCTTCCAAGATATTAAGAATTCTACCAATCTATCAAACAGTAAAAAAATCTACCCTTCTTGGTAGAGTTCTACCAACTGTGGTAACTGTGATTACATAAGGTGCAAATAGAGAATTTGTAATAGAAACGGTCACAGGACTTTATTTTGGGCGACCAAGCGTTAATTTATAATTTTACTCGGCTTGGCTAAGATATTTTTCTACAATTGTGAAACTATTTCGTGGGGAATCGGGCGTAAATACTGCACAATATATTCCATAAAATGATGAAGATAGTTTCTCTTCATATTGATTCATCACCCATTTTTATTACTTGAGTATTTCCAAATAAAATGTTTTCCTGGTTGTGTTCAAAGTCGCCCATAGTTTTCGTATACCTAAAATTTAGAATAGGGCACTTGCCTGTGGCTTATCTTATTTTACTATAATGTAGTTTAGATGTAAGAATCATTGCTTTATTACAGATACATTTTTCTGTGTATTCTTTGGGTGCGCTACATATATTACGTGTCATTTGACATTTAAAGAGCAAATTACTTGTGCTCTTTAAATGTGCCACTGCTATACTTCGTGGTTGTTGGGTTTGTTTATCTTGTGGTTTGTTTACATTTTACAACGCAATTGTTTGGAGGTAATGTCATGCGTAGTGGTATTGTAATGTAAGTCGATACCAAAAGTTATAATTTCAACTACTATCGCTACATACAATGGAGTGCGCGTTGATTTTCTCACGTAGCCTCCAAAAAATCATTACATGAAGCGTACATTTTTAGTGCCTGAAGTGCTATATGTGCGATATATGTTTATGGTGGAGGAAGATTCATTGAGAGACGCAGATAGACAGACATAAAATCAACAATAACAAAGCTATACATGCAGCATAACTTCTAGTGTGCACGTGATGTAAGCGTGTTACATTCAAGAAGCTGTTTTCGACATACTTCACATGGGGCACTGTGGTACAAAGTACAAAACTTATAAAAATTTCACAACTTTAATTAATCAATATGATTGTTCCTATTTCTTAATCATTTTTGAAAGTACTTGTGTCACTTTTGAACTAAATTTTGTCAAAAATTCATTTCTATAGCAAATTTTGTCATAATTTCATTTCTATAGGATATTTTGTCAACATTTCATTTATATAGGAAATTTTGCCAAAATTTAATTTCTATAGGAAATTTTGTCAAAATTTCGTTTCTATAGGAAATTTTGTCAAAATTTCATTTCTATAGGAAATTTTGTCAAAATTTCATTTCTATAGGAAATTTTGTCAAAATTTCATTTCTATAGGAAATTTTGTCAAAATTTCATTTCTATAGGAAATTTTGTCAAAATTTCATTTCTATAGGAAATTTTGTCAAAATTTCATTTCTATAGGAAATTTTGTCAAAATTTCATTTCTATAGGAAATTTTGTCAAAATTTCATTTCTATAGGAAATTTTGTCAAAATTTCATTTCTATAGGAAATTTTGTCAAAATTTCATTTCTATAGGAAATTTTGTCAAAATTTCATTTCTATAGGAAATTTTGTCAAAATTTCATTTCTATAGGAAATTTTGTCAAAATTTCATTTTTATAGGATATTTGGTCAAAATTTCATTTCTATAGGAAATTTTGCCAAAATTTCATATCTATAGAAAATTTTGTCAAAATTTCATTTCTATACGAAATTTTGCCAAAATTTCATTTCTATACGAAATTTTGTTAAAATTTCATTTCTATAGGAAATTTGATCAAAATTTCATTTCTATAGAAAAATTTGTTAACATTTTATTTATATAGGAAATTTTGTCAAAATTTCATTTCTATAGGAAATTTTGTCAAAATTTCATTTCTATAGGAAATTTTGTCAAAATTTCATTTCTATAGGAATTTTTTTCGAAATGTCATTTCTATAGGAAATTTTGTCAAAATTTCATTTCTATAGGAATTTTTTTCGAAATGTCATTTCTATAGAAATTTCATTTCTATAGGAAATTTTGTCAAAATTTCATTTCTGTAGGAAATTTTGTCAAAAATTCATTTCTATAGGAAATTTTATCAAAATTTCATTTCTATAGAGATTTTGTCAAAATTTCTTTTCTATAGGAAATTTTGTCAAAATTTCATTTCTATAGGAAATTTTGTCAAAATTTCATTTCTTTAGGATATTTTGTCAAAATTTCATATCTATAGGAAAATTAGTCAAAATTTCATTTCTATAGGAAATTTTGTCAAAATTTCATTTCTATAGGAAATTTTGTCAAAATTTCATTTCTGTAGGAAATTTTGTCAAAAATTCATTTCTATAGGAAATTTTATCAAAATTTCATTTCTATAGAGATTTTGTCAAAATTTCTTTTCTATAGGAAATTTTGTCAAAATTTCATTTCTATAGGAAATTTTGTCAAAATTTCATTTCTATAGGAAATTTTGTCAAAATTTCATTTCTATAGGAAATTTTGTCAAAATTTCATTTCTATAGGAAATTTTGTCAAAATTTCATTTCTATAGGAATTTTTTTCGAAATGTCATTTCTATAGGAAATTTTGTCAAAATTTCATTTCTATATGAATTTTTTTCGAAATGTCATTTCTATAGGAAATTTTGTCAAAATTGCATTTCTTTAGGATATTTTGTCAAAATTTCATATCTATAGGAAATTTTGTCAAAATTTAATTTCTATAAGAAATTTTGTCAAAATTTCATTTCTATAGGAAATTTTGTCAAAATTTCATTTCTATAGGAAATTTTGTCAAAATTTCATTTCTATGGGAAATTTTGTCAAAATTTCATTTCTATAAGAAATTTTGTCAAAATTTCATTTCTATAGGAAATTTTGTCAAAATTTCATTTCTATAGGAAATTTTGTCAAAATTTCATTTCTATAGGAATTTTTTTCGAAATGTCATTTCTATAGGAAATTTTGTCAAAATTTCATTTCTATATGAATTTTTTTCGAAATGTCATTTCTATAGGAAATTTTGTCAAAATTGCATTTCTTTAGTATATTTTGTCAAAATTTCATATCTATAGGAAAATTAGTCAAAATTTCATTTCTATAGGAAATTTTGTCAAAATTTCATTTCTATAGGAAATTTTGTCAAAATGTCATTTCTATAGGAAATGTTGTCAAAATTTCATTTCTGTAGGAAATTTTGTCAAAAATTCATTTCTATAGGAAATTTTATCAAAATTTCATTTCTATAGATATTTTGTCAAAATTTCTTTTCTATAGGAAATTTTGTCAAAATTTCATTTCTATAGGAAATTTTGTCAAAATTTCATTTCTATAGGAATTTTTTTCGAAATGTCATTTCTATAGGAAATTTTGTCAAAATTTGATTTCTATAGGAATTTTTTTCGAAATGTCATTTCTATAGGAAATTTTGTCAAAATTTCATTTCTATAGGAAATTTTGTCAAAATTTCACTTCTATAGGAAATTTTGTCAAAATTTCATTTCTATAGGATATTTTGTCAAAATTTCATTTCTATAGGATATTTTGTCAAAATTTCATTTCTATAGGAAATTTTGCCAAAATTTCATATCTATAGGAAATTTTGTCAAAATTTAATTTCTATAGGAAATTTTGTCAAAATTTCATTTCTATGGGAAATTTTGTCAAAATTTCATTTCTATGGGAAATTTTGTCAAAATTTCATTTCTATAAGAAATTTTGTCAAAATTTCATTTCAAAAATTCATTTCTATAGGAAATTTTATCAAAATTTCATTTCTATAGAGATTTTGTCAAAATTTCTTTTCTATAGGAAATTTTGTCAAAATTTCATTTCTATAGGAAATTTTGTCAAAATTTCATTTCTATAGGAAATTTTGTCAAAATTTCATTTCTATAGGAAATTTTGTCAAAATTTCATTTCTATAGGAAATTTTGTCAAAATTTCATTTCTATAGGAAATTTTGTCAAAATTTCATTTCTATAGGAAATTTTGTCAAAATTTCATTTCTATAGGAATTTTTTTCGAAATGTCATTTCTATAGGAAATTTTGTCAAAATTTCATTTCTATATGAATTTTTTTCGAAATGTCATTTCTATAGGAAATTTTGTCAAAATTGCATTTCTTTAGGATATTTTGTCAAAATTTCATATCTATAGGAAATTTTGTCAAAATTTAATTTCTATAGGAAATTTTGTCAAAATTTCATTTCTATAGGAAATTTTGTCAAAATTTCATTTCTATAGGAAATTTTGTCAAAATTTCATTTCTATAGGAAATATTGTCAAAATTTCATTTCTATAGGATATTTTGTCAAAATTTCATTTCTATAGGAAATTTTGTCAAAATTTCATATCTATAGGAAATTTTGTCAAAATTTAATTTCTATAGGAAATTTTGTCAAAATTTAATTTCTATAGGAAATTTTGTCAAAATTTCATTTCTATAGGAAATTTTGTCAAAATTTCATTTCTATGGGAAATTTTGTCAAAATTTCATTTCTATAAGAAATTTTGTCAAAATTTCATTTCTATAAGAAATTTTGTCAAAATTTCATTTCTATGGGAAATTTTGTCAGGAGTATGTCAGGATTGGCTTTACGTGGGCCCATTTAGAGTCCACCGCTCTTCTGCACAGTGTCCAACATTTGTAGGCTTTTTCAGTTAATAATTAACGGTGTGAATATTACAAGATTTTTGGTTCATGTATCACTGTCCTTTGTGGAATGTAATGTAACTTTTATCCACTTCCCTCCTCTGTACCATGACCTTGTAGCTATTTGCTATGTATAAAACTGTTGTATGAACAATTAACATGTTGACAAAGTCTTGTAAAAGAATGATGTTATGCTCTTGTTTGGTGAGCATCTGGCAAAACCATACAGCAAATTAACAGAGTTTGGAGAAATATATATAGAGAGAGAATGAGATTGACTAAATAAATCTCAAACATCCTACAGTAAAAACTGCCAACATTATTGGATCTTGAATTCGTTGCGAATTGCACGTACGCCATCATTCACATTAAAAGAGCTACTTTCCAGCAGTCACATCGACCCAACTATGAACTTTCAGTGGTACAATGAAACATTAAATGCCTCAATACATTTTTTGTATTTATAGTTCTCAGAAAAAAATATACAAAACTTGAAAAATCAACAACAATTATAGTCAATCACCATTGAGTATCACCCTCTTTTCTCTTCATCGTGTTAGTATTCCGTTTTGTTTCGTTCAACCATACTTGATGGCTGTTTCACTGACCTATGCCAAATTCATCAGCAAAACTGTGTCGTTTTGCTCATTTAATAACAGAATCACCTGTCTACAGTGTGTCGTGACTCATCAAGATAATTTTCTTTGTGCTTGTCATTATGATAATCGTAATCGTAAATACAACGACTTTATATTGAATTAACATTGTTTATTGGAAAAAAGCCATATTAATTTACATACGCACCTTTCTTCTTTTAAAGATTGTTATTGGCTTTATTCTCAAAAGTATAAGGACAAACGCATTATTACTTATTTAATATATAACGTACAGGTTTCCCACAAGCATCCAATAAAGGTAGGCTTTTATAATTGCTGTGAAGCACACGCAATTTTATGCTTGCATTGCATGCAGGTATAATCCTTTCCGTTTACAATTTTCTTTTCACTGTAAATGTGTAATAAGGAAGAAAAATATAGACTTTCGTGATAAACGTTTACGTTTTTATAGATTGTGAATAAAATTTAGTAAAGACTAATGTAAAAACCGCCGTGGATCAATGGCTAGCACGACAGTGTTGCATAAAAACAGTCATGGGTTCAATCCCTCTTTCGATCGAACACAAAAGTGGTCATTTATAGCCTCTCAGTAATCACAGTTGATAGAAATGGTATATTTTTTACTGTTTGGTAGATTGATAGAATTCTTCATGTTTTGGTAGATTTTGCAAAATTTTTGACAAAATTTTCTACAGAAATAAAATTTTGACAAAAATTTTTATAGAAATAAAATATTGACAAAATTTTCTATAGAAGTAGAATTTTGACAAAATTTTCTACAGAAATAAAATTTTGACAAAAATTTTTATATAAATAAAATATTGACAAAATTTTCTATAGAAGTAGAATTTTGACAAAATTTTCTACAGAAATAAAATTTTGACAAAATTTTCTATAGAAATAAAATTTTGACAAAATTTTCTATGGAATTAAAATTTTGACAACATTTTCTATAGAAATAAAATTTTAACAAATATTTCTATATAATTAAATTTTTGACAACATTTTCTATAGAAATAAAATTTTGACAAAATAAAATATTGAAAAAATTTTCTATACAAATAAAATTTTGACAAAATTTTCTATAGAAATAAAATTTTGACAAAATATTCTATAGAAATAAAATTTTGACAAAATTTTCTATAGAAACAAAATTTTGACAAAATTGTCTATAGAAATAAAATGTTGCCAAAATTTTCTATAGAAATAAAATTTTGATGTAATTTTCTATAGAAATAAAATTTTGACAACATTTTCTATAGAAATAAAATTTTGACAAAATTTTCTATAGATATAAAATGTTGATAAAATTTTTTATAGAAATAAAATTTTGACAAAATTTTCTATATAAATAAAATTTTGTTGTTTTGATATCAGCTTAAAAACTATTGCGTTGACTAAACTACAAGAGTATCTTAAACCAACAGAGGAAAAGAATGTTTGTCAAATTTATTTGGGCAAAGCCTTATAGACTGCAAGGTGGTTGGATGAGCGCACGTTTCGGAATTACCACATTCCTCATCAGCATCCTCTACTTGCAGCAAAACTATCAACAAATTATCAGAATAAATTTGGGTAATTCACTCAACCCAAAGTGAACTAACTTGAACCTTCCTCTCTTGGTTAAGCTACACTTGTAGTTTAGTCAATGCATGGTTTTAAGCTTAAATCAAAAACAACAATAATGATTGAAGAATAAACCAGCAATAACAAAAAAAATTTTCCATAGGAATAAAATTTTGACAAAATTTTCTATACATATAAAATAGTGACAAAATTTTCCATAGAAATAACATTTTGACAAAATTTTCTATAGAAATAAAATCTTGCCAAAATATTCTATAGAAATTAAATTTTGACAAAATTTTCTATAGAAATAAAATTTTGACAAAATTTTCTATAGAAATAAAATTTTGACAAAATTTTCGATTGAAATAAAATTTTGACAAAATTTTTTATAGAAATAAAATTTTGACAAAATTTTCTATAGAAATAAAATTTTGAGAAAATTTTATAAAGAAATAAAATGTTGACTACATTTTCTATAAATTCAATATAAAACATTTTTTTCGAAAAAAAAATAACTTCAGAATATCATTTTTATTAGTTTGGTAAACATTTCTTCAAATTTTGGTCGATTCGTTTTGTCACGAGTGGCAACCGTGTTTGTAACTCCAATTTTTAAACAAAAAAAAATATGTTTTCTTGTATATCTAAAGACTGTGGAAAAGTTCATTCGCCCGATCGGAAACATGTACAGTCGGGCGTGTTAGATTTGTATCTGGCGTTTTCTTTTCAATGACTCAATTGAGCAATTTTCTTAATATTTTATAAATAAAATCATGAATTTGGACGTTGATCGCTTGTTTCGATAGATCGGGATGTAGTGCACAGTGTGAACTTTTCGGAGAAATACAAAATCCTGTAATAATTTGTACCGTTAGATTAGGTTAAGTTGGAGATAATGACAAACATTCTTGAATCGAATTGATGACCACTACACCACTATAGGTTCATTGTGATTCCTCAAAGTAATTTTTTCCTGAGGTGGTCTCCTTCATAGTCGATAAAGAACTTCCATTTATCCGTTTTCCTTAAAGCTGCTTAAAACATCCAACCAGATGCCCTGATGAAAGCGATTAGGTTTCTTAACCTACACTCCCGCAGATTGGTGAGAGCTTGGCACTGTCACAGGAAGTGGTACGAGTCTTCCGTAACTTCCGGGTCTAGACACTACCTGTAAATGTCATAATCTTTGAGGCCTATTCTTACCATATGATCCCCAAGAGAGTTATGGCCATTTATGATTCCAATTTAAGGCTTCAACTCCTACGGTTATTTTCGTCCCATATCAACTTTGTTTGCTCGCAACCAAGGTCCAACGTCCTCGCCATAGTTCACATATTTGACATGAACTCTGTAAAGATATGAAGATAGCGAAGGAAAAACGTCCGCATGGACATTATTCGTTCACCGACTGCCCTCCAGTCATTTGCTTCTTCATTTCCCATTATCCCACAGTGCCCAGGTATCCAGTGCAGAGTTACACACCCAGAAAAAAGTGCCTTCGAAACTAAAGGAAAAAATTTTCATCAAAATAGTTTATCCATTTTATTTCCATTAAGGTAAATTTTTGTGAAAAATAATAAAATTTACTCGTTTCAGTAAAAAAATCCTAAACTGTAAGCAGTTAGGAATAGTTCATTAACTATAATAAGGCATGGAATTTTACTCATACTATTTTCTTCGCTGGGTATAAGAATTTACTACTGAAAAAGAAAATTTTATTCACCGATAACAAAGCATTCGTAAAAATAAACAAAAACCGAACTAAAACCAAGTTTCCTCAAAATTAGTAAAATTTCTTATAAAATGATAATTGCGACTTCCTTTATAATAGAAAGTTTTTCATACATACGAACAACACTTGGCATAGAAAAATATTTTAGTTCATTCGTACTAAGAAGTATGCAATCCTTTCAAAACTTAAGGAAACACACTTGTTAGAATATAGGAAATTTTCCTACATTTCTATTGTCTACCTGTAATCGATACCTGTCATCGTAATCGATGTGTTTGCGCGTGGGTGTAATCGATATATTTGCGCGTCGGTTGTTTTTTTAGTTGGAATCGCGTTGTTTTGGTATACGGAGAGATTGTTAAAAAATAATATGGTAAAATAATATAATAAATAACAAATAAAATATATAAAATATTTGTTATTTTAAATTAGTGAGAAAAATTTTCGTTTTTTTAAATAAATCTATCAATGTTCGTGATAGTGTATAAAGAAAGAAAACACCAGCAGAATAACAACCCTTTCATTTGTCTTCATTTTGGAATCTTCAATTATCAGGTAATATTCAGTGACGCTAACCTTTTGCAACAAAAATGTTTTATGATTTTTTATATTTGTAGGTATTGAAATTGTAAAAGGAGGACAAAATCGTTAGGCAGCAACTTATTAAAAGTGAAAAGTACAAGAAGAAGAAAAAGTGCCTTTTTTAGTTGATAATATCACACGGAAATTGGAAATAGTGGAATAATAAACTAATATTTCAAAGAGATTCGATGCTGTTGATTCTTAATAAATATATTCAATATATTAATAAAACATGTCTTTTATTGAAGATAAAATTGCTTATAGAAATAAATAAAATTGTATTTAAAAACGAAGGTAAGCAGTTCTAATTATGAAGTAAAAGTTTTACCACAAATGTGTAAGATTTGTCGAAATGAATGAAAAAATGTCAATAAAATCATTCCATATATGAATTCAAATTAGTTAATTTTTTTCATTCTGTAGTATAGTGGTATATAAATATAGGAAAATGTTAACTAATATATGGAATGCATTATTCCTAATTTCTACGAAAATCACATCGTTCAAACAAATAAAAATGTCTTTGGCGCTATACGAAGTTCAACTTTCTTCACAATAAGTTCATTTTAACTTAAAGAAGGGGTCACTTTTTTCTGGGTGCATAATGCTGTTCAGTGAGAACCCTAAGCTCTCATGAACAACGGCCTCATCAGCTATTGTGACTGCAGAAGTTTCTGCCTGAAAGATACTGCATTCGCTATGCAACTCTCGTATTCCTAGTTCACTGCAATAAATGCTGCTACCAGTTCCTTCCAGTGTTTCTAAGCTTTTAAGTCCCAGAACTGTTATCTCTTCTTTTTCCTTATGTGCAAATCAAGTGGGCAGACTCTCATCAGTACTTTTTTTTTGCTTGTGATCATACTTCAATCCTTTATCATTCAAATTTAGCACACATCATAGTCGTACAAAATATCAGCCATATCGCTTCAGATTTTGATATAGCTTTCATATGTAGTATGTTTTGCTCGAATATATTTCCCTTAGCCGATTTTCTTCAAATACTTTTTTTCACAAACCCCCGTCGCGGGTGACAATCTTGAAGCGATACGGGGGCTTAAGGGCGTGATCCCATATGAAATGTAAACGATGTTTCATATGAGAGCTAACTTAATGTTAGAACAACTTGAACTAAAGGTTGCCCAAAACCCAAACTATGATGAGTCAAAATATTAAAATAAACTCTGCAGGTGGTCCACAGGTTACACCTGGAAATCCACCCGAGCGAATGGTTTCCAATCCCTCGGCTGGGGCAGAAAATCTGCAGGCCCCAAACTCATCGATGACAAATACGACGAACCAGAATTATACAGATTTAAATAAGATGAAAGATAAAACTATAGAAAATAGTCATAGACCTGGAGATATGGGTCCAAATTTTCTTTACGATTTTAACAAGCAAGATCATAGCGAAATGTCGTCAGAGTCGAAAGAAGAAGCGCAATGTTGCGAAAAGACCAAAACTGAAAATATGAAGACCCACAAAGAGAAGAAAGACGAAGTTTATAAAAGATCACTACGATTCCTCAAAAAAATGGAGAAAGTACCCCAGGAATTATGGACTAAACGCGACAAAAAATTGATTCGCAAACATCAATTTCACTTAAGAAAATATGAATGTAATCGCGAGCATATCAAAACAATCTCAATTTCTGAAAGCCATGCGAATGAAACTATTGCAAGCTTAACAAATACACCATGTAAAGAAGAAACTCAGTTTCAAGATAGAGCCGATAATCGATTGGACATAGAAATCACAAGTTCCAAATCAACAGATCCTGTTCCAGGGCGTAATGATGGTTCTTCAACTAAATTAAAGCTTATGAAAACGGAGGAACAACGAAGAGAGTCTGGCTATAAACGTTCACTTCGGTTCCTTAGAAAAATGGAACAAATGCCTCCAAAATTAATGACAACTCGAAATAAGCAATTAATACGAAAACATAAATTTCATGTACGAAAATATGAATCCAGGCATAATTCTGCCAACGTTGAAGACCAAGCTCCAACCGAGAATACTATCGGCACAGAAAAAGCAACAAAATCTTGTGATAAAGAAGAAAAGGAGCCATTAACCAACCCATCTACATCAACTCAAGCTGGAACTATGGAAAAGAGAGAGATATTTCAGTTACCAGATATCGATCGTCCATTACTTTATAAATCAACGGTAGATGTATCAATAAAAACCGATGAAGAGAAAAAAGCTGATGGATATAAACGCTCACTTCGATTTCTCAGGAAAATGAAGCGCTTGCCACCGGAAAGTCTAACTAACAGAGATCAACGTTTAATGCGAAAACACTTATTTCACATTCGTAAATATGAATCTCTTCGGAAATCTATCCTGTCTCCTTATGGGAGAATAACCGATTCGCCTAAACCTTAGAGCATGGATTATTCAAACAATTCGATCACCAAGTATACGTTGGATTGAAATTGTGAGTTTTATTTGCATATTTTATTGAAATAACTGATTTACACATAGAAAAATAGGTTAGTAAGCTATATATTCCATGATCAATATCTTGTAGATAGCGCACTTTGTTAAGTTTAGATATTTGTGTCTTTGGAGTACTTACACCGAAAATAAATTTCGTAGTTAAACTAACGCTAAATTTAACTTATTTTTATTGCAAACAATTTATATGTTTGTAGTTAAATTTTATTAATTTATTCGAAATTTTCCACAGCCAAATGACATTTTTTTTTTGCTTTAGAAATTAATTACCACAACCAAAATTTCGACAAAAATTTTCTATAGAAATAAAATTTTGACAAAATTTTCTATAGAAACAAAATTTTGACAAAATTTTCTGTAGAAATAAAATTTTAACAAAATTTTCTATAGAAATAAAAATTTTACAAAATTTTCCATAGAAATAAAAATTTGCCAAATTTTCTATAGAAATAAATTTTTGACAAAATTTTCTATAGAAATAAAATGTTGACAGAATTTTCTATAGAAATAAAATGTTGACAAAATTTTCTATAGAAATAAAATTTTGACAAAATGTTCCATAGAAATAAAATTTTGACAAAATTTTCTATAAAAAACAACATTTTGACAAAATTTTCTATAGAAATAAAATGTTGACAAAATTTTCTATAGAATTAAAAATTTGACAAAATTTTCTATAGAAATAAAATGTTGACAACATTTTCTATAGAAATAACATTTTGACAAAATTTTCTATAGAAATAAAATGTTGACAGAATTTTCTATAGAAATAAAATGTTGAAAAAATTTTCTATAGAAATAAAATTTTGACAAAATGTTCCATAGAAATAAAATTTTGACAAAATTTTCTATAGAAATAAAATTTAGCGAAAATTTTCAATAGGAATAAAATTTAGCGAAAATTTTCTATAGAAATAAAATTTTGAGAAAATTTTCTATAGAAATAAAATTTTGAGAAAATTTTCTATAGAAATAAAATTTTGACAAAATGTTCTATAGAAATAAAATTTTGACAATAGGTTCTATAGAAATAAAATTTTGACAAAATTTTCTATAAAAATAAAATGTTGACAAAATTTTCTATAGAATTAAAATTTTGACAAAATTTTCTATAGTATTAAAATTTTGACATAATTTTCTATAGAATTAAAATGTTGCCAAATTGTCTATAGAAATAAAATTTTGACAAAACTTTCTATAGAAATAAAATTTTGACAAAATTGTCTATAGAAATAAAATGTTGACAAAATTTTGTATAGAAATAAAATATTGACAAAATTTTGTCCAAATTTTCTATAGAAACAAAATTTTGACAAAATTTTCTATAGAAACAAAATTTTGACAAAATTTTCTATAGAAATCACATGTTGACAAAATTTTCTATAGAATTAAAATTTTGACAAAATTTTCTATCGAATTAAAATTTTGACAAAATTTCCTATAGAAAAAAAATTGACAAAATCTTCTATAGAAACAAAATTTTGACAAAATTTTCTAGAGAAACAAAATTTTGAAAAAAATTCTATAGAAATAAAATGTTGACAAAATTTTCTATAGAAATAAAATTTTGACAAAATGTTCTATAGAAATAACATTTTGACATAATTTTCTATAGAATTAAAATTTTGCCAAATTGTCTATAGAAATAAAATTTTGACAAAATTGTCTATAGAAATAAAATTTTGACAAAATTTTCTATAGAAATAAAATTTTGACAAAATTGTCTATAGAAATAAAATGTTGACAAAATTTTCTATAGAAATAAAATTTTGACAAAATTTTCTATAAAATTAAAATTTCGACAAAATTTTCTATAGAAATAAAATTTTGACAAAATTTTCTATAGAAATAAAATTTTGACAAAATTTTCTATAGAAATAACATTTTGACAAAATTGCCATATAAATAAAATTTTGACATAATTTTCTATAGAATTAAAATTTTGACAAAATTGTCTATAGAATTAAAATTTTGACAAAATTCTCTATAGAAATAAACTTTTGACAAAATTTTCTATAGAAATAAAATTTTGACAAAATTGTCCTTAGAAATAAAATGTTGAAAAAATTGTCGATAGAAATAAAATGTTGACAAAATTTTCTATAGAATTAAAATTTCGACAAAATTTTCTACAGAAATAAAATTTTGACAAATTTTTCTATAGAAATAAAATTTTGACAACATTTTCTATAAAAAAAAAAAAACAATTTTGAAAAAAATTTTCTATAGAAATAAAATTTTGACAAAATTTCCTAAATAATGTAAAATTTTGAGAAAATTTTTTATAGAAATAAAATTTTGAAAAAAAATTTTCTATAGAATTAAAATTTTGACAAAATTGTCTATAGAAAAAAAATTTTGACAAAATTTTCTATAGAAATAAAATTTTGACAAAATTTTCTATAGAATTAAAATTTTGACAAAATTTTCTATGGCATTAAAATTTTGACATAATTTTTTATAGAATTAAAATTGTGCCAAATTGTCGATAGAAATAAAATTTTGACAAAATTTTCTATAGAAATAAAATTTTGACAAAATTGTCTATAGAAATAAAATGTTGACAAAATTTTCTATAGAAATAACATTTTGACAAAATTCGCCATATAAATAAAATTTTGACATAATTTTCTATAGAATTAAAATTTTTGACATAATTTTCTATAGAGTTAAAATTTTTGACAAAATTTTCTATAGAAATAAAATTTTGACAAAATTCGCCATATAAATAAAATCTTGACATAATTTTTTATTGAATTAAAATTTTGACAAAATGGTCTATAGAAATAAAATGTTGACAAAATTCTCTATAGAAATAAAATTTTGACAAAATTTTCTATAGAAATAAAATTTTGACAACATTTTCTATAAAAAAAAAACAATTTTGACAAGATTTTCCATAGAAATAAAATTTTGAAAAAAATTTTCTATAGAAATAAAATTTTGAAAAAATTGTCTATAGAAATAAAACTTTGACAAAATTTATAGAAATAAAATTTTGACAAAATGTTCTATAGAAATAAAATTTTGACAACATTTTCTATAGAAATAAAATTTTGACAATATTTTCTATAGAAACAAAATTTTGACAAAATTTTCTATAGAAACAAAATTTTGACGAAATTTTCTATAAAACATTTCTATAAAAAAAATAGCAATTTTCGCTTATTAGTGCAAACTAAAATTATTAAAACATATAAAATTCGATATATTTACAATTCAAGGGTTTCATACTAACTACAAAGATTTGATCAAAATAAATTTTTGGCAAATATTATATGGACCGGTATAAACCAATTTATACATGCTAGATAGATGGCACATACTAACATCATAAATAACACATTTTGTATGATTGTTAGAGGACATACAGTATGTCAAGAAAGTCTTTTGACATTGCCAAATATTTCAAATTCCAGAAATAATTGAAGTAAAAATCGAGTTGTTAATTCGTTTTGAGAAAAATAAAATATGTATAGTTTGCAAAATACATAATAAAATATTTTTTAAAATTAAATTATATTTAATTTTGGAACAAAACATAATTTTTATCGTATTGTCAAAACACTTTCTTGACATACTGTATACGATATCGACAAGTCTTTGCATGGTTGTAAGAGGGCCATAAATTAAAATCACGTACCAAATTTCAACGGATCCGATGAAATTTGCTCTTTTAAGAGGCTTCGGAAGTAGAAACTGGGGATCGGTTTATGTAGGGTCTATAGGTTTATGTGGTCCATTAACTACATATGCCAAATTTCAAGTCGATAGCTTGTTTCCTTCTGAAATTAGCGCGATTTCAACAGACAGACTATTAGAATAATTGTGAAAATGTCTTATAAGTTCATTGAGATTATCGAGATTTAAGAACTGTTGCGCAATCGAAACCAAGAACTAAAAAATTCATAAAAACCGTTTGAAACCATTTGAGTAAGGCTGAATATTAAAAAGACCTCGATGCCTGGGTGTCACTTGCCTACCAGGTTTGGTGTTTTTAATCACTCTACCGGTGGAGCCAGCAAAATCAGTGGTCCATATACAACTTGAAACTGATGTAACGATGAAATTGAGAGGAATGCTAGTTTAAAACTTAAGCTCCTGCGAGGTCAAGATTACATGTGAAATCTCTTACCTGTTTTAGTAACGAAAGTCATATTATCACAACCGCACAAGCCAGATACAAAAAATAGTAAGAATATTGCACCCTCTGTACAAAATATGGAAAAAATTGACATACAACTTTGAATTCAAAGTCAAGTAGTCATTCAAGATGATAATAAAAAAGAAAACCACTAACAAAGAAACAATCAAAAGATTTACTGTTCTTAATTGAGTTCAGTTTTCTTGTTTCTTTTATTGATAATCTTATTGTAATAATTTAAATTTATTGTGTTATCAAATTTGCATTGCAAATATTTTCTTTTCTTCAGTATTTCCTTTTCACATTTGTGATGAATGATAGCTGGACATTTACGTCACGTAAATGTCTTGACCTGCCAATGGACACGATAGGTTTATTATTGAAGGCTATACACGCAAATGGAACATGTTTGTCGCGAAAAATTTCCTTTCTTGCCAAACATGTACATGGCTGAAATAAGATACATAGATTCCGAGAAAATAACATAGTTTCGACAAACATGTTACATGTTTGCAGTCCAAAAATATTATTTTGCTCTTAAAACATGTTTGAGGTTATCATGTTCCTTCTCTGGGTGTTGCTTGATTACAACAGATAGATAGACGGACATCGTTGTAGCGTCTTAGAATTACTCCCTGATCAAGAGTCATAGTCGGAAATCGATACTTCGACAGAATGACAAACTTATTATATCCACTATAGTAGTGGTCCAAATTGGAATTAACTGAGATTTTGATATATATATATAGATATATAGGTTTCATAAACTGATATTTATCTTCTCATGACTAGCTTTTTAATATATCCTAATATTAATTTTATATACGGTTGCCACTCGTGCCAAAAATAATCTACCAAATTTAAAAAATCTATTTCTATGGAAAATTTGTTATTTCTAAAATTTTTTCTCAAAATTTTATTTCTACAGAAAATTTTCTCAAAATTTTATTTCTACAGAAAATTTTCTCAACATTTTATTTCTATAGAAAATTTTATTTCTATAAAAAATTTTTTCAAAATTTTATTTCTATAAAAAATTTTTTCAAAATTTTATTTCTATAAAAAATTTTGTCAACATTTTATTTCTAAAGAAAATTTTGTCATAATTTTATTTCTATGAACAATTTTCTGAAAATTTTATTGATATAAAAAATTGTGTCAACATTTTATTTCTATAGAAAATCTTCTCAAAAATCTATTTCTATAGAAAATTTTATCAACATTTTATTTCTTTAGAAGATTCTTCAAAATGTTATTTTTCTATAGGAAATTCTCTCAAAATTGATTACTTTTGTCAAATTTTGTCAAAATTTAATTTCTAAACATTCAAACACTGAATTTCCATCACACCTTAAGAAGTGATGCAAATTCAGTGCAACGCCCGTTGAAATAGTGGACATCCGTCCTACGACAAGCCCATGTTAAATTCATCGCTTCTGCGTCAATTTGGCACCCTTTCCGGATCCAAAAATAACATTTTCACTACGTTTTTTGGCGACGTTTTTTCGCTGGGCAACAGAGGACAATAATGTTTGTCAAATTTATTTGGGCAAAGCCCTATAGTCTATCAACCAATTATCAGAATAAATTCGGGTAGTTCACTAAACCCAAAGTGAACCGCACTCGAAACTTACCATTCCCTTCCGGAACGTCCATTCAACCATCTTGCAGTCTATAGGGCTTTGCCCAAATAAATATGACAAACATTCTTTTCCTCTGTTGGTTAAGCTACTTTTGTAGTTTAGTCAACGCAATGGTTTTAAAGCTGAGATCAAAACAACAAATATGATTGAAGTACAAATTATTTCTATAGAAAATTTTCTCAAAATTTTAATTTCTATAGAAAATTTTGTCAAAATTTTTTTTCTATAGAAAATTTTCTCAAAATGTTATTTTTATAGAAATTTTTCTCACCAGTTTATTTCAACAGAAAATTTCTCAAAATTTTATTTCTATAGAAAATTTTGTTTCTATTTTATTTCTATTAATTTTGTGAAAATTTTATTTCTATAGAAAATTTTCGCAAAATTTAATTTCTATATAAAATTTTGTCAAAATTTAATTTCTATAGAAAATTTTGTCAACATTTTATTTCTATAGAAAATTGTGTCAAAATTTTATTTCTATACAAAATTGTGTCAAAGTTTTATTTCTATAGAAAATTTTGTGAAAATTTTATTTCTGCAGAAAATTTTCTAAAAATTTTATTTCTATAAAAATTTTCTCAAAATTTAATTTCTAGATAAAATTTTGTCAAAATTTTATTTCTATGGAAAATTCTGTCAAAATTTTATTTCTGTAGAACATTTTGTCAAAATTGTATTTCTATAGAAAATTTTTGTCAAAATTTTATTTCTATAGAAAATTTTGTCAAAATTTTATTTCTATAGAAAATTTTGTCAAAATTGTATTTCTATAGAAAATTGTGTCAAAATTGTATTTCTATAGAAAATTCTGTCAAAATTTTATTTCTGTAGAAAATTTTGTCAAAATTGTATTTCTATAGAAAATTTTTGTCAACATTTTATTTCTATAGAAAATGTTGTCAAAATTTTATTTCTATAGAACATTTTCTCAAAATTTTATTTCTATAAAAATTTTCTCATAATTTAATTTCTAGATAAAATTTTGTCAAAATTTTATTTCTATAGAAAATTTTGTGAAAATTTTATTTCTGTAGAAAATTTTCTAAAAATTGTATTTCTATAGAAAATTTTGTCAAAATTTTATTTCTATAGAAAATTTTGTCAAAATTTTATGTCTATAGATAATTTTGTCAAACATTTTTTTTCTATAGAAAATTTTCTCAAATGAGATTTTCACAAAGCGGAAAATTTAATGCTCTGATGTACTTTAGCACTTCACGAAATTACGCCCTCGTAGAAGAAGAAATTAACTAAAAGTTAAGAAAACAAGAATATACAGCAGTAAGTTCGGCCGGGCCGAATCTTAAATACCCACCACCATGAATCAAATATTAGGGTTTCCTTTGAAATTTCAGGGGGTTTGAGGACAGTTCTATAGAAAATTTTCTTAAAATTTTATTTCTATAGAAAATTTTCTCAAAATTTAATTTCTATATAAAATTTTATTTCTATAAAAAATTGTGTCAAAATTTTATTTCTATAGAAAATTGTGTCAAAA
Source organism: Haematobia irritans (assembly GCF_050003625.1). Lineage (NCBI taxonomy): Eukaryota > Metazoa > Arthropoda > Insecta > Diptera > Muscidae > Haematobia > Haematobia irritans. The sequence goes on along the minus strand of NC_134398.1, from coordinate 155,303,673 downwards.
TTTTATTTCTATAGATAATTTTGTAAAAAAAAAAATTTATATAGAAAATTATGTCAAAATTTTATTTCTGTAGAAAATTTTGTCAAAATTGTATTTCTATAGAAAATTTTTGTCAACATTTTATTTCTATAGAAAATTTTGTGAAAATTTTATTTCTGTAGAAAATTTTCTAAAAATTGTATTTCTATAAAAATTTTCTCAAAATTTAATTTCTAGATAAAATTTTGTCAAAATTTAATTTCTATAGAAAATTTTGTTAAATTTTATTTCTATAGAAAATATTGTCAAAGTTTTATTTCTATAAGAAATTTTGTCAAAATTTTATTTCTATAGATAATTTTGTCAAAATTTTTTTTCTATAGAAAATTCTGTCAAAATCGTATTTCTATAGAAAATTTTGTCAAAATTGTATTTAGAAAATTTTTGTCAACATTTTATTTATATAGAAAATTTTGTGAAAATTTTATTTCTGTAGAAAATTTTCTAAAAATTTTATTTCTATAAAAAATTTTCTCAAAATTTATTTTCTAGATAAAATTTTGTCAAAATTTTATTTCTATAGAAAATTCTGTCAAAATTTTATTTCTGAGGAAATTTTGTCAAAGTTGTATTTCTATAGAAAATTTTTGTCAAAATTTTATTTCTATAGAAAATTTTGGTAATGTTCCCAATATGTTTAATTTACTTTAGCCGGTGGTGTTGCAGGGAATAAAAACTCTTTGTAGTGTGATAAGTATGTGAATGAAAACTGCGTATATTACTGCAGTTCTATTATTATCTTCAGTCGCATTATGAAGACACGAATTGCTGATTGGGACCCATTATGATAGATAATACCCCCAGTCAATGTTTGTGCTACCGCTGAAATTGCTAAAACTTTGCCCCACTTTCTGACAATCATCACGAAATGCAACCTAGGAAGTATTGTTGAAGAAAAAAATGCTTCTTAAAATTCTACGAGAATTTATTAATAGCCAGCCCCCATGTTTATAAATGTATTCCTTGGCCTATCATTATTTAAGAAACTGCGTAGTTTCAATTGAACTTGTCTTGGGAAGCATAAATTCGCAAACCAAGTTTCTAAAACAAACAAAAAAAAAAGACCCCAAAAGGCAAAACAAATCCAAAGTCCATTTTTATGTACAGCGCTGCATACTGCTTCACTTTTGTTGTGTTTCTGTCACATTTTCTCTCTGATATATTGCTTACGACATAACGAAAATGCATACACACAACTTTACACTGGAGATAAGAAGTTTACTGCACAATATCATTGTATAGTGGGCAAGGTTAGGGAAGATGATTAGGAGGTATATTATGGTTGTGAGTAATAATTTGAACTAATAAATAAAGTATTGAAATAATTTATATAATTTCTCCAAAAAATTGGATTTTTTTGAATTTATGTACACCGAAGAATGAACTACCTCGTGCGAAAGTTGAAATAAATTGTACTCTATATTTTGAGATTTTCACAAAGCGGAAAATTTAATGCTCTGATGTACTTTTTAACTGCACTTCACGAAATTACGCTCTCGTACACTGAAAAAACAGTGAACCCACCAGGAAGAAAACTTTCGGTTAATTTTAGAAAATTTTGAATATTTGTAGAAAATTTTAACTAAACAGTATTACAAACGTTGCCGATGTCATAAAAATAAGTAAATATTTTTCGACAAATACAAGAAAATTTATTAGACATAACTAAGTTTTTTCACTTATTAAAGAAAATTTTGTAGTTTGAAGAAAAAATTGCAAGAAAGTCTTTAGTGACATACGAAGTTCACGATGGACACATTTTTGGTAAAATTTACAAATTTAAAGAAATTCTGAACTATTTTGTGGAAGACACGAATTTAGTTAATCTTTATGCTTCATTTGAGTATATTTTTTTCCTCGGGTTTAGTTAATTTAACTAACGTACACAAAAAAGTTTTAGAGTAAAGAAAACTTTCTCCAAACATAATATTTCTATGAACTAAAATAAAGTTAAATTGGCTTTAGTGAAATAGAGAGTTCACTTTTTTTGAGTGTAGAAGAAGAAATTAACTAAAAGTAAAGAAAACAAGTAACATGTTGGCTGATAAGTGCCCGGTCTGACACATAGATGGTGTCGCTACTATTAAATGCATATTATTTTTATATAGTACCAAACTTCAAATGATTCGTGTCAAAATTTGACGTCTGTAAGTCAATTAGTTTGCATCTTTTGTGAAACAACTTTTGTTATTGTGAAAAAAAAATGGAAAAAAAGGAATTACGTGTTTTGATCAAATACTGTTTTCTGAAGGGAAAAAATACGGTGGAAGCAAAAACTTGGCTTGATAATGAGTTTCCGGACTCTGCCCCAGGGAAATAAACACTAATTGATTGGTATGCAAAATTCAAGCGTGGTGAAATGAGCACGGAGGACGGTGAACGCAGTGGACGCCCGAAAGAGGTGGTTACCGACGAAAACATCAAAAAAATTCACAAAATGATTTTGAATGACCGTAAAATGAAGTTGATCGAGATAGCAGAGGCCTTAAAGATATCAAAAGAACGTGTTGGTCATATCATTCATCAATATTTGGATATGCGGAAGCTCTGTGCAAAATGGGTGCCGCGCGAGCTCACATTTGACCAAAAACAACAACGTGTTCATGATTCTGAGCGGTGTTTGCAGCTGTTAACTCGCTCCATCACTACACTCCTGAGTCCAATCGACAGTCGGCTGAGTGGACAGCGACCGGTGAATCGTCTCCGAAGCGTGGAAAGACTCAAAAGTCCGCTGGCAAAGTAATGGCCTCTGTTTTTGGAATGCGCATGGAATAATTTTTATCGATTATCTTGAGAAGGAAAAAACCATCAACTGTGACTATTATATGGCGTTATTGGAGCGTCTGAAGGTCGAAATCGCGGCAAAACGGCCCCATATGAAGAAGAAAAAAGTCTTGTTCCCCCAAGACAACGCACCGTGCCACAAGTGGCAAACATTCATGAATTGAGCTTCGAATTGCTTCCCCACCCACCGTATTCTCCAGATCTGGCCCCCAGCGACTTTTTCTTGTTCTCAGACCTCAAAAGGATGCTCGCAGGGAAAAAAATTGGCTACACCGAAAGAATTCTTTTCGTTAATTTTACGAAGGATTCTTCATTAACTATTCATTTTCGTAAATTTTACGAAGAACATTTTACGAATATACGAAACTTCTACGAAAAATTCTACATTAACTTTTCTTCGTACAAAGTTCGTACTTTTAACGAAACTTTCTTCATATTTCATGAATTTTGAGAAGAAGTTTTTACGAATATTTTACGAAACATTCTGCGTTAAAATTTCTTCATAAAAAGTACGAAACATTTTCTTTGAAATAACGAAGAAGTTTCATTGAAGTTGTAAAATTTCCGTTCGCGCCATTAAATTGTCTTTTATAATGTGCTTGAGTGTATTCCTTTATTCTATTTTTTATGCAAGTCTATGCTACTTCTCATTTGAGTGATAGCGCGCTATGAATAAAAGTGAAGCAATAAAACTAAAAATTATTCAAAAACTTAAGATGTAAAGTAGTGATGTCATTTTTCACACTTGCAACTACAACCAACTGCACTTTCGGCTATAATTTTTTTTCTAAAAGTTCGACCATTTTTCAAAAAAAAGTACGAAAGTTTTTCATAAAAAGTACGAACATTTTTCATAAAAACTACGAAAATTTTTCATAAAAATTACGAAATATTTTCATAAAAAGAACGAAATTGTTTCATAAAAAGTACGAAGATTTTTCATAAAAAGTACGAAGATTCTTCATAAAAAGTACGAATTTTTTTCTTACAAACTACGAAAATTTTGGAAGAACTTTTCTTCGTAAAAAGTACGAAATAGTTCGTACTTTTAATGAATAGTTTCTTTGGTTGTAAAACAATGGCAAATTTCGTACTTTTAACGAAATTTTTCGTTCTTTTTACGAAGAAAATTCTTTCGGTGTACAATGAAGAGGTGATCGCCGAAACTGAGGCCTATTTTGAGGCAAAACCGAAGGAGTACTACCAAAATGGTATCAAAAAATTGGAAGATCGTTATAATCGTTGTATCGCTCTTTAAGGGAACTATGTTGAATAATAAAAACGACATTTGACAACAAAAAAAAATGTGTTTTTCTTTGTTAGACCGGGGACTTATATACAGCAGTAAGTTCGGCCGGGCCAAATCTTAAATACCCACCACCATGAATCAAATATTAGGGTTTCCTTTGAAATTTCAGGGGGTTTGAGGACAGTTCAACCAATACACTTCGCGAAGATAAATTTAAAGATTTTACCGATGAAGACTATATCAGATTCTGGATTTATAAGAACTATTTTTGTTTGAGTTTTAGAGGAATCATTAACATCCCTTGTAAGTGTGCAAGAAAATTATAAAATAACGTCTTGATTTGAAATCTTAAATCTGTAGATTTTCACCCGAGAAGTAAAATCTGGAAATTTTACATTGAGTTTCGAGCAATTTTCATGATCAGTACGCATTCTATACCCTACTACCAAATGGACCGCTAAAAACTTAATCCGATACACGTTTTTGTGAGCCAGAATATTTACAATTTCCGGCAAATCGGATAAAAACCAAGGAGTTAAATCGGGAGATCGTTCTTACGGGGGCTATACTAAAATATGGACCGATACTCACCGTTTTCGGCACACCTCTTTATGGCCCGAAAATACCTCTAGATTTCCAATTTCAAGCAAATAGGATAAAAACTTCGGATTCTAGAAGCCCAAGAAGTAAAATCGCGAAATCGGTCTATATGGGGGATATACCAAAATATGGACCGATACTCACCATTTTCGGCACACCTCGTTATGATCCTAAAATACAATTTCAATTTCAGGCAAATTTGATAAAAACTACGGTTTCTATAATCCCAAGACCCCAAATCGGGAGGTCGGTTTATATGGGGACCATACCAAAACATGGACCGATACTCACCATTTTCGGCACACCTTTTATGGTTCTAAAGTACCTCTCGATTTCCAATTTCAGGTAAATTTAATAAAAACTACGGTTTCTATGAGCCCCAGAAGTAAAATCGAGAGATCGGTCTATATGAGGGCTATACCAAAACATTGACCGATACTCACCATTTTTGGCACACCTCTTTATGACCATAAAATACGTCTAGATTTCAAATTTCAGGCAAATTTGATAAAAACTACGGTTTCTATAAACCCAATAAGTAAAATCGGGAGATCGGTATAAATGGGGGCTATACCTAAACATGGGCCGATACTCACAATTTTTGGCACACCTCTTTATGGTCCTAAAATACCTCTAGATTTCTAATTTTAGGCAAATTGGATAAAAACTACGGTTTCTATAAGCCCTAGACCCCAAATCGGGTGGTCGGTTTATATGGGGGCTATATCAAAACCGATATAGCCCATCTTCGAGCTTGACCTGTCTGCAGACAAAAGACGAGTTTGTGCAAAATTTCAGCACGATTGCTTCATTATTGAAGACTGCAGTGTGATTACAACAGACAGACGGACATGGTTATATCGTCTTGGAATTTCTCCCTGATCAAGAATATATATATTTTATATTGTCGGAAATCGATATTTCGATTAGAGGTGTGCACGTGACACGAAATTGTCGTGACTCACGAAAATTTTCGTGATTTGTGAGTCACGCTCATGACAACAGCGTGAGTGTGCGTGTTAACAAACCAAAATGTCGTGCGTGAGCGTGAGTCACGAAAATAATATATTCGTGAGTGTGCGTGAGTAATGAATTACACTCACGAAAATATTCCTGCTTACCAACATACAACGCTTAAGAGTTAAATTCAATTACAATTTTAGTGACACCTGGGATGTTACGAGGTTAATAACACTCTCGATTTTAATAATGCTCATGTTTTCAGACACTTCGGTAAGGTAAATTAATCATAAAATTATTCGTGAGTCACGATATTTTTCGTGAGTCACGGTATTTTTCGTGAGTCACGACGTTTTCGTGCGTGAGTACAAATTTTCTTTTCGTTAGTGTGCGTGAGTCCTACGTGAGTATGATTTTTCAGTCCTGAGTGTGCATGAGCTTGAGTAAACATTACTCACGTGCACACCTCTAATTTCGATGTGTTACAAACGGAATGATAAACTTATTATATCCCCCCTCACCATTCTATGGTGGTGGGTATAATAATTGTCCGCCGAGGAATAGGCAAATTTATATCGGCTTAACCATTAGCCGCCGTCGCCGCCGAAGGCAAAAATTTAGTGTCAGCTGCCGCCGACAAAACCGGTCGGCTTCATTCTCTGATTCTGGGTCGTGGTGAAATTCTGAGCTTATCTAGCGATGTCCGTCCGTCCATCTGTAGAAATCATGTCAATTTCCGAACGAAATTTGAAATTTGGCACAAGTACTTCTTATTGAATTGGTATTGCAAATGGGCCCTATTTTAGCTATAGCCCCCATATAAACCGACCCCCAGAACTGATTTTCGGAGCATTTTGGATGTGAAAATTCCACCCGAAAATTCCATTATTGAAGTAAAAATTTCACCCGGTTGAAATTTTATTGGTCTAACAATCATTCAAACTTTGGTCCATATGGGTTCGATCCACTGATTTGGCTTCCGGAGGCTCTTGAAAGTGCAAATTTCACCCGATCCGGTTGAAATTTGGTACAACTACTACAAGTTGGGAATCCAAACAGATTTTTTAGAAACGTTTGTTTTGCTGGGAGGAAAATGAGAAAAATGAGAAAAGATCTCTTATTTATGGCCTTGTCTGAACAACGTGTCGTAGTATTTGTTTAACCCCTTCTAAACATAGGTTAGGAATTGAACCCACGAACACTCTTATGAAATTCCAGCACACTATCCTGCAAACCAATCCTGCTTTTTGACTTTCGTATGTAAACTTTTCTTGGATAGTTTACTATCAGCAAATTGCATATTATCTACTTTTTTATTGTGGTTGTGGTTTTCATCTCAAGTTTTGTTTTTATTTACATTTTTTGGCCTACACCACCATGACAGCATATAGTGGAAACTCTGTCGCCGGTGCTTGCGTTTGCATTGGATTTAACCATCACAAGCCATTGGTTTACATTGAGCGTTGACGCTTTCGCATATTAGTTGCGCGCGCTGCTGCAACTGAATATACTGTCCGAAACAACTAATTCCGCAGAGTGCACTTGGAACAAAGTCCAAAGTCCAATTGAATTGCAGTTGGTTTAAATAGGAGGTAGTTGTACGCCTATGCTAACAGCCGGCATATTTTTCTTATTTTTTGCTCTTCTGTGTGTGTGTTTTTTTTTTTAGATTAAATGAAGTCACTCACATGCTTGCTGTCGGACATGTGCCCCACAACGGTGTACTATAGAAAACAAGATATGAGACCAATTTGTTTTTGAGTCAAGAAAAATTCAAAATTCAAAAAAACACAAATACAAAGCATCATTAATAACACAATTGTTTTATTATTGTTTTTTTTACAAAAATATTTTCTAAAAAATTTGTTTTGCTTAATATTAGAGGATATACTGTATATAAACTCATTGAGACAAAAAAGGATTTATACAACCAGAGAAGGAATATGATCACCTCAAATGTTTTTCAAGATAATAATGTTACTTTTGCACGGGCAACATAAAATTTGTTTGTCGCAACTATTTTATTTTCTCTGAATTTTTTATATGTTTGGCAGAAATAAACAATATTTTAGAAACAAACACGTTCCGTGTTCTCCTTGAAAAAGTAACATTATGCTGTGTGTTGCAAATTCCGACTATTTGTATATTAAATTATTCATTTTTCAAGTCATATTAAACTTTTTTAAAATACAGTCGAACACGGTTATACCCTCCACCATTGTATGGGGGTATATTAACTTTGTCATTCCGTTTGTAACACATCGAAATATTGTCTAAGACCCCATAAGGTATATATATTCTGGGTCGTGGTGAAATTCTGTCTCGATCTAAGCATGTCCGTCCGTCCGTCTGTTGAAATCACGCTAACTTCCGAACGAAACAAGCTATCGACTTCAAACTTGGCACAAGTAGTTGTTATTGATGTAGGTCGGATGGTATTTCCAATGGGCCATATCGGTCCACTTTTACGTATAGCCCCCATATAAACGGACCCCCAGATTTGGCTTGTGAATCCTATAAGAGTAGCATATTTCATCAGATCTGGCTGAAATTTGGTACATGCACGCACAGAAAAACCATGTTTGGACATGGTTGCCGCATTCATTTAATGCTTATCTAGAGCATGTAATTTCCGCGAAAAACATGTATTTTGTCTTTGTAAAAATAGTTTTCGAGCGGAGAAAAATGTATGGTGGCAATAAGCATTTGAATGGTTCTCAAATACCGCAAACATGTTCTATCATTTAAATGATAGAATTTGAGACCATTAAATGGTCGGGAAAATCATGTACCTGACCATTCAATTTTTTCACTTTTTTACAGGGAAAAAAGTATTTTTATAGGTTAAGTATAGACATGTCTAGAACCAATACATTTTTTCGTGACCATTTAATTTTTAACTTTTTTGCAGCGAAAACAATTTTATAAAAACATTGAGCAGGTACACACGATTTTCATTTTGCGCGTCAGTCATGTGTTGATTGTTTCTTGGAATGGACGGAGAATACGGATTTACTGTGTTTTGTGTTAATTTATTTATTCAGAAGTGGCACGTGGTTTTATGTGAACACAAAAAAGGAAAGTGTAATTGAAAAAACTGTACCTGTTTTTGTTCAGCATTTGATATATGGTATAATTTATTTTTATTTGCAGTTACATGATGTCTGCGTTGGTACATTTGATGGGCACGAAGTAAATAAATATGGAATGATTACTTAAATATTGTTGAAATTGAACCAAAATAGAGTGTGTACAAATATGGGATGTTTGCTTGCACGACATTATAAATACAAATAAACAATGAATTAGTTTATAAATAAATAAAAACAAATAAAAAAAGTTAATATTGTGTTTTCTTTTCTCAAGTGGCGTCCTTTTTTCGACGATGAAAAAAGTGACCACGTTCTTTTAACTAGAAGAAAAGAATTTTTAATGAATACCATAACATTTTAAATCGTGACCATTGTCTTTTCATTCAAACAAAATTCATTTTATCAATATAATAACATTTTAGATGAGGACAATTATATTTTTCTTAGAACCATGTTCACTGAGCCAACATGGTTGCAGGTTAAAATGTTACATGGTCGCCGCAAAAATAGCTCCTATCATATTATTTTGCTCTTCGAATATGATTGTGACAATCATGTTTCTTCTCTGCGTGTGGTGTAAGTATATGGTATCTAACAACCATGCAAAAATTGGTCCATATCGGTCCATAATTATATATAGCCCCCATATAAACCGATCCCCAGATTTGGCTTGCGGAGCCTCAAAGAGAAGCAAATTTCATCCGATCCGGCTGAAATTTGGTACATGATGTTGGTATATATATAAATATATATAAACCGATCTCCAGATTTGACCTCCGGAGCCTCTTAGAGGAGAAAAATTCATCCGACCATTAGTATATGGTCTCTAACAACAATGCAAAAATTGGTCCATATCGGTCCATAATTATATATAGCCCCCATATAAACCGATCCCCAGATTTGACCTCCGGAGCCTCTTAGAGGAGCAAAATTCATCCGGTGCGGTTGAAATTTAGTACATGGTATTAGTATATGGTCTCTAACAACCATGCAAAAATTGGTCCATATCGGTCCATAATTATATATAGCCCCATATAAACCGTTCTCCAGATTTGATCTCCGGAGTCTCTTGCAGAAGCAAAATTCATCCGATCCGGTTGAAATTTGGTACGTGGTGTTAGTATATGGTCTCTACCAACCGTGCCAAAATTGGTCCATATCGGTTCATAATTATATATAGCCCCCATATAAAGCGATCCCCAGATTTGTTTTGAGGACCCTCTAAGAGAAGCAAATTTCATCCGATTTGGCTGAAATTTGGTACGTGGTGTTTGTATATGGTCTCTAACAACCATGCCAAAATTGGTCCATATCGGTCCATACTTATATATAGCCCCCATATAAATCGATCCCCAGATTTGTTTTGCAGACCCTCTAAGGGAAGCAAATTTCATCCGATCCGGTTGAAATTTGGTACGTGGTGTTAGTATATGGTCTCTAACAACCATGCCAAAATTGGTCCATATCGGTCCATAATTATATATAGCCCCCATATGAACCGATCTCCAGATTTGACCTCCGGAGCCTCATCCGATCCGGTTAAAATTTGGTATGTGGTGTTAGTATATGGTCTCTAACAACCATGCAAGAATTGGTCCATATCGGTCCATAATTATATATAGCCCCTATATAAACCGTTCTCCAGATTTGATCTCCGGAGTCTCTTGAAGAAGCAAAATTCATCCGATCCGGTTGAAATTTGCAACGTTGTGTTAATATGTGGCCGCTAATAACCATGCCAAAATTGGTCCATATCGGTTCATAATCATGGTTGCTACTCGAGCCAAAAATAATCTACCTAATTTTTATACCCTTCACCACTACTGTGGTACAGGGTACACCCAGAAAAAAGTGCCTTCGAAACTAAAGGAAAAAATTTTCATCAATATAGTTTATCCATTTTATTTCCATTAAGGTAAATTTTTGTGAAAAATAATAAAATTTACTCGTTTCAGTAAAAAAAATCCTAAACTGTAAGCAGTTAGGATTAGTTCATTAACTAGAATAAGGCATGGAATTTTACTCATACTATTTTCTTCGCTGGGTATAAGAATTTACTACTGAAAAAGAAAATTTTATTCACCGATAACAAAGCATTCGTAAAAATAAACAAAAACCGAACTAAAACCAAGTTTCCTCAAAATTAGTAAAATTTCTTATAAAATGATAATTGCGACTTCCTTTATAATAGAAAGTTTTTCATACATACGAACAACACTTGGCATAGAAAAATATTTTAGTTCATTCGTACTAAGAAGTATGCAATCCTTTCAAAACTTAAGGAAACACACTTGTTAGAATATAGGAAATTTTCCTACATTTCTATTGTCTACCTGTAATCGATACCTGTCATCGTAATCGATGTGTTTGCGCGTGGGTGTAATCGATATATATGCGCGTCGGTTGTTTTTTTAGTTGGAATCGCGTTGTTTTGGTATACGGAGAGATTGTTAAAAAATAATATGGTAAAATAATGTAATAAATAACAAATAAAATATATAAAATATGTTCGTGATAGTGTATAAAGAAAGAAAACACCAGCAGAATAACAACCCTTTCATTTGTCTTCATTTTGGAATCTTCAATTATCAGGTAATATTCAGTGACGCTAACCTTTTGCAACAAAAATGTTTTATGATTTTTTATATTTGTAGGTATTGAAATTGTAAAAGGAGGACAAAATCGTTAGGCAGCAACTTATTAAAAGTGAAAAGTACAAGAAGAAGAAAAAGTGCGTTTTACAGTTGATAATATCACACGGAAATTGGAAATAGTGGAATAATAAATTAATATTTCAAAGAGATTCGATGCTGTTGATTCTTAATAAATATATTCAATATATTAATAAAACATGTCTTTTATTGAAGATAAAATTGCTTATAGAAATAAATAAAATTGTATTTAAAAACGAAGGTAAGCAGTTCTAATTATGAAGTAAAAGTTTTACCACAAATGTGTAAGATTTGTCGAAATGAATGAAAAAATTTCAATAAAATCATTCCATATATGAATTCAAATTAGTTAAATTTTTTCATTCTGTAGTATAGTGGTATATAAATATAGGAAAATGTTAACTAATATATGGAATGCATTATTCCTAATTTCTACGAAAATCACATCGTTCAAACAAATAAAAATGTCTTTGGCGCTATACGAAGTTCAACTTTCTTCAAAATGAGTTCATTTTAACTTAAAGAAGGGGTCACTTTTTTCTGGGTGTATAATAAGTTTGTGCATTTGTATGTAACGCCAAGAAGGAGTAATCATAGACCAACCTTTTAGTATACGGATCGGCTTGGAATTAAATTCTGAGTCGATTTAGCGATGTCCGTCTGTCTGTCTGTCCGTCTGTCTGTCCGTCTGTCTGTCTGTCTGTCTGTCTGTTGATGTATTTTTGTGTGCAAAGTACAGCTCGCAGTTTTAGTCCGATTGTCCTAAAATTTGGTATAGGGTCCTGTTTCGGCTCAAAGACGATCCCTATTGATTTTGGAAAAAATCGGTTCAGATTTAGATATAGCTGCCATATAGATTTTTCACTGATCTGGTCATAATTGGCGTGTATATCAACCGATCTTCCTCAAATTCCGTACATCCGAATATTTTATGAGTCTCGAAAAACTTGCAAAATATCAGCAAAATCGGTTCAGATTTAGATATAGCTCCCATATATAGCTTTCGCCCGATTTACACTCATTTGCCCACAGAGGCCAATTTTTTGCTCCGATTTAGTTGAAATTTTGCATAGGGAGTAGAATTAGCGTTGTAACTATGCGTGCCAAATTTGCTTGAAATCGGTTCAGATTTGGATATATCTCCCATATAAAGCTTTCGCCCGATTTACACTCATATGACAACAGAGGCCAATTTTTAACTCCGATGTAGTTGAAATTTTGCACAGGGAGTAGAATTAGCATTGTAGCTATGCGTGCCAAATTTGGTTGAAATCGGTTCAGATTTAGATATAGCTCCCATATATATGTTTTTCTGATTTCGACAAAAATGGTCAAAATACCAACATCTTCCTTGTAAAATCGCCACTGCTTAGTTGAAAAGTTGTAAAAATGACTCTAATTTTCCTAAACTTCTAATACATATATATCGAACGATAAATCATAAATAAACTTTTTCGACGTTTCCTTAAAATTGCTTCAGATTTAAACGTTTCCCATATTTTTTTAATAACATTGTGTTCCACCCTAGTGCATTAGCCGACTTAAATTTTGAGTCTATAGATTTTGTAGAAGTCTATCAAATTCTTCCAGATCGAGTGATATTTAAATGTATGTATTTGGGACAATATATAGCCCCCAACACATTTGACGGATGTGATATGGTATCGAAAATTTAGATCTACAAAGTGGTGCAGGGTATAATATAGTCGGCCCCGCCCGACTTTAGACTTTCCTTACTGGTTTTTCTATAGAAATTTTTGTCAAACTTTATTTCTATAGAAAATTTTGGCAAAATTTTATTTCTATAGAAAATTTTAATTCTATAGAGAATGTTGTCAAAATTTTAATTCTATTGAAAATTTTGTCAAAATTTTATTTCTATAGAAAATTTTGCCAAAATGTTATTTCTATAGAAAATTTTGTCAAAATTTTATTTCTATAGAAATTTTTGTCAAAATTTTATTTCTATAGAAAATTTTGACAAAATTTTATTTCTATAGAAAATTTTGACAAAATTTTATTTCTATAGAAAATTTTGACAAAATTTTATTTCTATAGAAAATTTTGTTAAAATTTTATTTCTATAGAAAATTTTGTCCAAATTTTACTTCTATAGAAAATGTTGTCAAAATTTTATTTCTATAGAAACTTTTATCAAAATTTTATTTCTATACAAAATCTTTTCAAACTTAATTATACACGTATTTAATCGGCCTTTTTTAGTTTAATATGTACTACGTATATACCACCTTGCAATTCAGAAGACGGTGTTAGAAAGTTTTAAGATACCTTGCCATCGGCAAGTGTTATCGCAACCCAAGTAATTCGATTGTGGATGACAGTTTTCAATAGAAGTTTCTACGCAATCCATGGTGGAGGGGACATAAGCTTCGGCCTGGCCGAACTTACGGCCGTATATACTTGTTTGTCATATTTTTCTTTTTTTTAGAACCGGTTCTCCAAAATCTTTTGCTAGATAAGTCCGAGATCTGTAGTCTTCCTTTTAGTAGATCCAGTTGTTATGATGATTTTGTCATCCTTTCGGCTGTCTAGCTTTTTTACAAACTCATATACGTTCACTCACCGTCCACTTCTGTAATTCAGGCCACGTAGATTCTACATAGCCCTTTTGGTCTACAAAGAATTATTTTTTCCTTCGTCGGAGCACGTTCGCTATATGCAGTCCACTTCATCTACTGTTCCACATCCTCTGCGTATGCCAGTGGATCCATGTTTCGACAACTGCCACGTTAACAGCCCAGCAAAATAATTTGGAAGTTGTTCTAAAGGCACAACTTTAAAATCACCTCCCACAAATTGTCTTTATTTTCACTACATACACGCTCACAAAAAATCGCTTCTGTAACATATACTCCCAAACATATTTTGCTTCAAGCATATACATTTTTGGGTATTGCCCAAACATTTATATGTTTGATCTCTTCCAATATATAATATGTTTGAAAGCATATTGGTCTAAACAATATATGTTTGGGTAGTCTAAGTTCCAAACATTTTGTATTTTTGCATCCAAATTCAATAATGTTGTCTTCCAAAAAACAATATGTTATTATGTGAACATATAATATGTTTGGAAGCATTTTGCACCCAAAAATATTATATGCTTAAACAATTCTCCCAAACAATATAGTGCTCAAAATTTTATTTATTTATTTATTTACATATTTACAATCATAATGAATTATGAAAATAAACAGGTAATATAGGTGCTAACAACATAGGTTTTCGACCTGAATGCTCAAAATTTTGTTTCTGCCCAATTGTATATTCCCCCACATCTTTCTCACTTCCACGAGATTTTTTAGTTTTTAGCACCTTTTTCTGTAATACAAACATTGTAGAAGAAATTATTCAATTGTATGATTTTTTTTATTTTAATTTTACCTTTTGCCGGACGGGGATTCGAACAGCGGACCACACAGTTTGTAAGGATCAAAGAAGTAGCTGATCAATTGCCCAAGGAAAAATAAAATGTTAATTTTGTAATAACAAGCAACAACCACCAACTTAATTCAATATCGCTCCCTGTTAAATAGCGCTCCAAGCTACTAAACACATATATGTTTATAGGCTATTTCTAAATTAATATATGTTTGCATCCAAGCATATTATATTTACAAACATTTTATGTCCCAAACATAATATGTTCTAACATATTAACATATATGTCCCAAACATGTAATGCTAGTTTATGAACATTATATGCTTGCACTCAAAAATATTGTGTTTAAAAATTTGTGTTCCAAACATATAATGTTTATAGCCAAACATATGAAAAACAGCCTTTTTCATCCGTGTAGGAAGTTCTTTTAATTCAATTTTTTATAACTCGCTTTTTTTCATATTTTTAATAGGTAATTAAACTTTTTTTGTTTCAAGTAAGTTAAAAACAAATTAATAAAATAGTACAAATTATTTAAATTTTGGCAAAAACTGATAAATTCATTCTAGAAAAATTGCGAATTTTTGAAAAATTTTGAAGTCAAATGTTTGGTCAGAAGGCGTTAGAATGCATAAAAGTTAATCAAATTGTTTATTTAGCAAAATATCACAAAATGTTTTAATTCACAGTCAAAACACTGAATACGGATCACATCTTAAAAGTGATGCAGATTCAGTGCTACGGCTGTTGAAATGGTGGACATCCGTCCTATGACAAGCCCATGTTAAATTCATCGCCAATTTTGCACCACTTCCGGATCCAAAAATAATATTTTCACTGGTTTTTTGGCGAAGTGTTTTTGCTGGATATTGATGAAAATTCGTGTATATTTATAATTGTCTCGTCGCGTCGATAAAATTTTGCCCATACCAAAAATTTATTTAAGGACCATAGAGCAAAATTTCGTACGATTCGGTCCTGGTTTAGATACAGGTATCACCAGATTTGGGCTTTCAATCTCGACTTGAACAATTTTTAATACTATGCCCCACATATTGTGTTTGTACGTTGCTATTCGTACTCCCAAGCCTCATAGAAACGTGACATTTTTTGCTGTACATTCCTGCAGCATGTGACCAACGAATGGCCAAGTGATGTGGGGCGTATCAGAGTGTTGCTATTTGCTGTTTTTCCTTCTCTTTGCTGCCTCAAATATGGAAATGAATGTTTTTCAGTTTCTTGTTTTTTTTTTATTTTTTTATCAATTTATAGGCTTTGATTAATTGTTGTGACCGTTGATGTCGTTGTTGTTATTATTGTAGCTATTTTTAGTGCGTTGTATTATATGCAAATGAATCCTAGATTTAATAAATTATTTTTCTATACACTCAAAGAAATAATTCCTCTATACATTGATAGAGAGAAACAATTTTTCATAGTTTTGGTAGTCCCCATCTAATTTTTTGGAAGTCTAATTATATCTCATCATATTGCCATAGTATATCGGGGGTAATAAGCTTGCAAGAAATTTTATTGGGTATTTTTTGAGTGTAGTTTTGGTCATTTACTATCTTACTTCCAGCAAGGTGTGATGCATTTTTTATCATTGCAGGTTTGCCAATTTGCCTGTGGATAATCTGACGCCACAACATTTGTCACCACCACCGGAGAAATATTGGAGTATGATGGCCTATAATAATGCAAAATTATGCAATACTTTATTTGCCTATAAACTAGCTAAGGTAAGATTTAAATATTTTCTTATAAAGTTTCAGGATTTTTAAACGAAGTCTCCATAAATTAAATTTTCCATTCATTTTATTATATTATAAGCATTTTTAATATATCGACTGATACAAACCTCTTTAATTAATTTAATTTCTATAGAAAATTTTCCCAAAATTTTATTTCTATAGGAAATTTTCGCAAAATTCCATTTCTATAGGAATTTTATTCAAAATTTCACTACTAGAAGAAATTTTGTCAAAATCTCATTTCTATAGGAAATTTTCTGAAAATTTCATTTCTATAGGAAATTTTGTCAAAATTTCATTTCTATGGGAAATTTTGTCAAAATTTCATTTCTATAGAACATTTTGTCAAAATTTCATTTCTATAGGAAATTTTGTCAAAATTTCATTTCTATAGAAATTTTGTCAAAATGTCATTTCTATAGAAATTGTGTCAAAATTTCATTTCTGTAGAAATTTAGTCAAAATTTCATTTCTATAGAAATTTTGTCAAAATTTAATTTCTATAGGAAATTTTGTCAAAATCTCATTTATATAGGAAATTTTTTCAAAATCTCATTTCTATAGGAAATTTTCAGAAAATTTCATTTCTATGGGAAATTTTGTCAAAATTTCATTTCTATAGTAAATTTTGTCAAAATTTAATTTCTATATGAATTTTTATCAAAACTTCATTTCTATAGGATTTTTTTTTTAATTTCACTACTAAAGGGTGATTTGTTAAGAGCTTGATAACTTTTTTTAAAAAAAAAACGCATAAAATTTGCAAAATCTCATCGGTTCTTTATTTGAAACGTTAGATTGGTCCATGACATTTACTTTTTGAAGATAATTTCATTTAAATGTTGACCGCGGCTGCGTCTTAGGTGGTCCATTCGGAAAGTCCAATTTTGGGCAACTTTTTCGAGCATTCCGAATTTCTTCGGAAATGTTGTTGTCAAAGCTGGAATAGTTGCTGGCTTATTTCTGTAGACTTTAGACTTGACGTAGCCCCACAAAAAATAGTCTAAAGGCGTCAAATCGCATGATCTTGGTGGCCAACTTACCGGTCCATTTCTTGAGATGAATTGTTCTCCGAAGTTTTCCCTCAAAATGGCCATAGAATCGCGAGCTGTGTGGCATGTAGCGCCATCTTGTTGAAACCACATGTCAACCAAGTTCAGTTCTTCCATTTTTGGCAACAAAAAGTTTGTTAGCATCGAACGATAGCGATCGCCATTCACCGTAACGTTGCGTCCAACAGCATCTTTGAAAAAATACTGTCCAATGATTCCACCAGCGTACAAACCACACCAAACAGTGCATTTTTCGGGATGCATGGGCAGTTCTTGAACGGCTTCTGGTTGCTCTTCACTCCAAATGCGGCAATTTTGCTTATTTACGTAGCCATTCAACCAGAAATGAGCCTCATCGCTGAACAAAATTTGTCGATAAAAAAGCGGATTTTCTGCCAACTTTTCTAGGGCCCATTCACTGAAAATTCGACGTTGTGGCAGATCGTAAGTCTATTCATGATGAAATGTCAAAGCATACTGAGCATCTTTCTCTTTGACACCATGTCTGAAATCCCACGTGATCTGTCAAATACTAATGCATGAAAATCCTAACCTCAAAAGAATCACCCTTTATAAGAAATTTTTTCAAAATCTCATTTCTGTTAAAATTTAATTTCATTTCTATAGGCAATTTTGTCAAAATTTCATTCTATAGGAAATTTTGTTAAATTTTAATTTATATAGGAAATTTTTGTCAAAATTTCATTTCTATAGGAAAAATTCTCAAAATTTTATTTCTATAGGAAATTTTCACAAAATTTCATTTCTATACGATTTTTTTCGCAAAATTTCATTTCTATAGGAAATTTTCGCAAAATTCCATTTCTGTAGGATTTTTTTTCAAAATTTCACTACTATAAGAAATTTTGTAAAAATCTCATTTCTATGGGAAATTTTGTTAAAATTTAATTTCTATGAGAAATTTTCTGAAAATTTCATTTCTATAGGAATTTTTCGCAATATATTATTTCTATTAGAGGTGTGCGCGTGAGGGAGTTTTCACGCACGCTCACAAATTCAAAATGTCATTCACGCACAATCACGCACGCCTGTTTTAGAATTGCTCACACTCACGCACGCTCACGAATGAATTCGTAACATTCACGCACGATCACGCACGCCCGTTTTTGAATTGCTCACACTCACGCACGCTCACGAATGAATTCGTAACATTCACGCACGATCACGCACGCCCGTTTTGGAATTGCTCACACTCACGCACGCTCACGAATGAATTCGTAACATTCACGCACGAAGGTTTTTATTGATCCACGTTCACTCACGTTCACGAACCAAAATCCTGCAAAGATAAACACTCACGATTGCAGAATAGTGACTACCGCACGCTCACGAAGGGATATATCAACTCACGCACGTTCACGAACAACAAACTTATTCACGCACGCTCACGATTCGAAAAAAAAACTACTCACGCACGTTCACGAACAATGAAACGTACATCCCCACACTCACGATTCATAAAAAAACTATTCACGCACGCTCACGATGTAAAATACAACTCACGCACGTTCACGACTATTATACTTACAAAACAAACGAAAAAATGTAATTCACGAATGAGTACGAACTTAAAAACTCTCGCTCGTGATACAAATGAGCTACCCACACAAATTCGCCAAAATATTTCTAATTAAAAATCTGAAGTTGAAAACGTACTCAATTAAAAAAATAACAGATACAATTAACATTTTAATCAAATCAAAATATAAATTCAATTAAAATTTGGATTGATTTTGGCCGAAAAACTTAATTAATTTTTAATTGAGGCAATCAATGATTTATAGTGTTATTGTTTACTTATTTTATTTTTTATTATATTATAATTACATATATTATAATTATACTATATAGAATTATTTTTTTTACATCTAAGCCAAAATTTAATGAACCAATGAACCCAATTATTTCCGAAAATTATTAATTTTTTATTTGGAAGTATGTTTTCAATTTAAAAATGTAAAAATGTTCAATCATTATTATACCCTTCACCACTACTGTGGTACAGTGTATAATAAGTTTGTGCATTTGTATGTAACGCCAAGAAGGAAAAGTCTGAGACCCATCGTTTAGTATACCGATCGTCTTAGAATTAAATTCTGAGTCGATTTAGCGATGTCCGTCTGTCTGTCTGTCTGTCTGTCTGTCTGTTGGTGTATTTTTGTGTGCAAAGTACAGCTCGCAGTTTTAGTCCGATTGTCCTAAAATTTGGTATAGGGTCCTGTTTCGGCTCAAAGACGATCCCTATTGATTTTGGAAAAAATCGGTTCAGATTTAGATATAGCTTCCATATATATTTTTCACCGATCTGGTCATAATTGGCGTGTATATCAACCGATCTTCCTCAAATTCCGTACATCCGAATATTTTATGAGTCTCGAAAAACTTGCCAAATATCAGCCAAATCGGTTCAGATTTAGATATAGCTCCCATATATAGCTTTCGCCCGATTTACACTTATTTTCCCACAGAGGCCAATTTTTGCTCCGATTTAGTTGAAATTTTGCATAGGGAGTAGAATTAGCATTGTAACTATGCGTGCCAAATTTGGTTGAAATCGGTTCAGATTTAGATGTAGATCCCATATATAGCTTTCGCCCGATATGAACTTATATGGCCCCAGAAGCCAGAGTTTTACCCCACTTTGCTTAACATTTTGCACAAGAAGAACGTGAATTTCATCGTGAGCGTGCATTTTTCGTGAATGTGAGTTTCTTCGTGAGCGTGAATTTTCTCGTGAGCGCGAATTTTTCGTGAACGTGATTTTTTTCGTGACCGTGAATGTCATCGTGAGTGTGAAGTTTTCGTGAATGTGAATTTCTTCGTGAACGTGAATTTCTTCGTGAGCGTGAATTTTGTCGTGAGCGTGAATTGTTCGTGAATGTGAATTTTTTCGTGAACGTGAATTTTGTCGTGAGCGTGATTTTGAAAAAAATTTACTCACGCACATTCACGAACAGAATTTGATGTTCACGCACGATCACGCACGACACATTTTTGTTCAGTCCCATTCACGCACATTCACGTGATTTGGTCAAAATTTCATTCACGAATCACGTGACTCACGCGTGAATCACGCGTGTCACGAAAATTTCGTGTCACGCGCACACCTCTAATTTCTATAGGAACTTTTCGCAAAATTTCATTTTTATAGGAATTTTTCGCAAAATATTATGTCTATAGGAACTTCTCGCAAAATTTCACTACTATAAGAAATTTGACAATATTTAATTTCTATAAGAAATTTTGTCACAATTTCATTCTATAGGAAATTTTGTTAAAATTTAATATCTGTAGGAAATTTTGTCAAAATTTAATTTCTATAGGAAATTTTCTGAAAATTTAAATTCTATAGGAAATTTTCTGAAAATTTAATTTCTATAGGAAATTATCTGAAAATTTCTTGTCTTTAGGAAATTTTGTAAAACAATCGAATCGGAATTTTGTAAACTAGTGTAATTGCAGGTGGTCTGCAATAGCAATATAGTCGAACCAAACTATTTATGTAAGAGGAAAAATTAAAATAAAAAAATAAATTAACTTTAATAAAAAGATAAACAAACCGGTTGATTGACTTACTAACCAAGGTACAAGAATATTTAACATTCACAAGGGATTGTAATAAAAATCAGGCATATCGTCTTATCGTTTTAGAATTGCATCGTGATCAATAATATACATATATCTATATCTTTAGATTTGGGAGTTCAGGCCTCCAAATATGTCAATTTAAGTTGCTTAAATCCTTTTATTTATTTTATTGCACGATGCAGGGCTAAGCTATTTGTGTCAATTTCATTCATATCTATCAACTACTATGACCTATTAAATTATGTTTTCATTTTCCATTTACAGCTATGGAAGCATCGTGGAATATCTGTGTTCGCTGTCCATCCCGGTAATATGGTGACAACACAAATACAACGTAATTGGTGGTTCTATCGTTTGCTCTTTGCCTTAGTGAGGCCATTCACAAAATCACTGGTAAGCATCACCCGCCCAAGCTTAATTGAGCTGCGACTGCAGTGTGGATGCCATTGTCTCCATTTTAAGTTTTGTTATTGCTAAGTTTGGTTTTTTGGTTTAAATTAAGATTCATTTAAAAAATTAACCGTCATAAAAAACAAAACACTTGAACATACATAGCATCCCAGCAAAAAAAGCGTCGCCAAAAAAAGCAATGAAAAAATTTTTTTGGGATCTAGAAGTTATGCAAAATCGGATGAAAAGCAATGGATTGCACACCTGCTTGTCATAGTCTGACAGTCATTCTTTTAAAACATTCGGTGTGTTCATTTCGCCTTGGTTCTTCGCATGTTATGATATTTCACTACTTCGAATTCAACAAAAATATGATATCTCAACCAAAAGAAATGTATCGGAACACCTTAAACATTTTTTTTAAATTCAAAGAATAAATAAAATTCGTACTATTTTTTAGACCAAGTAAAATTAAGGAAATTTAAAATTATTGTTTAAATAGCGTTTTCATATATCAGATTAAAAAAAAATTCCTATTGCAGTGGAAAATAAACAATCTCTGCAAGAGCATGTATATTTAAAGTAATGACTAACGAAGAACTACCAACATGTTTTCCTGGGATGTTTTGTCGGCACATAATTTGCATAATAAAAGTCATTGATTGTTGGTGACAATGACAAAGAGTACATTAACACTACTTACCCATCATCATCTCATCATCTATACTGTGGTTAAACATAGGAAAACTTAGAAGACTTTATTCTTCTCTCATTTCAATGGATTGCATTCCATACAATATTTGGAATCATATATAGAGACGTTTTAAGGAGATGAAATTCACAAAATTTCATTTCCATAGAAAATGTTGTTCTATAGGAAATTTTGTCGAAATTTCATTTCTATAGGAATTTTTGTCAAAATTTTATGGGAAATATTTCAATATTTCATTTCTTTGGGAAATTTTCTTTGATTTGCAAAATTAAAAAAAAAACTTTCTTTGGGAAATTTTGTAAAAAAATCATTTCTCTATTTTTTCAAAATTATATTTATTTGGGAAATTTTGTCAAAATTTCATTCTTTTTTGTCAAAATTTAATTTCTATACGAAATTTTGTCAAAATTTCATTTCTATAGGAAATTTTGTCAAAATTTCATTTCTATAGGAAATTGTTAAAATTTCATTTCTATGGGAAATTTTGTCAAAATTTCATTTCTATAGGAAATTTTGTCAAAATTATATGTCTTTAAGAAATTTTGTCAAAATTTAATTTCTTTGGGAAATTTTGTCAAATATTCATTTCTATAGCAAATTTTGTCAAAATATCATTTCTATAGGAAATTTTGTCAAAATTTCATTTCTATAGAGAATTTTGTCAAATGTTTATTTCTATAGAGAATTTTGTCAAATGTTTATTTCTATAGAGAATTTTGTCAAAATTTTATTTCTTTGGGAAATTTTGTCAAATTATATGTCTTTAAGAAATGTTGTCAAAATTTCATTTCTATAGGAAATTTTGTCAAAATTATATGTCTTTAAGAAATTTTGTCAAAATTTAATTTCAATAGAACATTTTGTCAAAACTTCATTTCAATAGGAAATTTTGTCAAAATTTAATTTCAATAAGAAATTTTGTCAAAACTTCATTTCTATAGGAAATCTTGTCAAAATTTAATTTCTATAAGAAATTTTCTCAAATTTTAATTTCTATAGGAAATTTTGTCAAAATTTCATTTCTATAGGAAATTTTGTCAAAATTTCATTTCTTTAGGAAATTGTGTCAAAATTTCTATAGGAAATTTTGGCAAAATTTCATTTCTATAGGAAATTTTATCAAAATTTTATTTCTATAGGAAATTTTGTCAAAATTTCATTTCTTTGGGAAATTTTGTCAAAATTTGATTTTTAAAGGAAATTTTGTCAAAATTTCGTTTTTATAGGAAATTTTGTCAAAATTTCATTTCTATAGGAAATTTTGTCAAAATTTCATTTCTATAGGAAATTTTGTCATAATTTCATTTCTATAGGAAATTTTGTCAAAATTTCATTTCTTTAGGAAATTGTGTCAAAATTTCTATAGGAAATTTTATCAAAATTTTATTTCTATAGGAAATTTTGTCAAAATTTCATTTCTTTGGGAAATTTTGTCAAAATTTCATTTTTAAAGGAAATTTTGTCAAAATTTCGTTTTTATAGGAAATTTTGTCAAAATTTCATTTCTATAGGAAATTTTGTCAAAATTTCATTTCTATAGGAAATTTTGTCAAAATTTCATTTCTATAGAAATTTTGTCAAAATTTAATTTCTATGGGAAATTTTGTCAAAATTTCATTTATTTATTTATTCATTTATTTCATCAACCAACGCCCATTTCTATAAATTTTTTCAAAATTATATGTCTTTAAGAAATTTTTTCAAAATTTCATTTCTATAGGAAATTTTGTGGAAATTTAATTTCTATAGGATATTTTATCAAAATTTCATTTCTATAAGAATTTTTCTCAAATTTTCATTTCTATAGGAAATTTTATCAAAATTTCATTTCTATAAGAAATTTTGTCAAAATTTCATTTCTATAGGAAATTTTGTCAAAATTTCATTTCTTTGGGAAATTTTGTCGAAATTACATTTGTATAGGAGGTATTCTCAAAATGTCATTCTATAGGAAATTTTGTCAACATTTTATTTCTATAGGAAATTTTTTCAAAATTGTATTTCTATAGGAAATGTTGTCAAAATTTTATTTCTATAGGAAATTTTGTCAAAATTATATTTCTATAGGAAGTTTTGTCAAAATTTTATTTCAATAGGAAATTTTGCAAAACTTCATTTCTATAGGAAATTTTGTCAAAATTTCATTTCTATAGGAAATTTTGTCAAAATTTCATTTCTATAGTAAATTTTGTCAAAATTTCATTTCTATAGGAAATTTTGTCAAGATTTCATTTCTATGGGAAATTTTGTCAAATGTTTATTTCTATAGGAAATTTTGTCAAAATTTCATTTCTATATGAAATTTTGTCAAAATTATATGTCTTTAAGAAATTTAGTGAAAATTCCATTTCTTTGGGAAATTTTGTCAAAATTTCATTTCTTTGGGAAATTTTGTCAAAATTTAATTTCTATAGGAAATTGTGTCAAAATTTCATTTCTTTGGGAAATTTTGTCAAAATTTCATTTCTTCAGGAAATTTTGTTAAAATTTCATTTCTATGGGAAATTTTGTCAAAATTTCATTTCTATAGGAAATTTTGTCAAAATTTCATTTCTATAGGAAATTTTGTCAAAATTTCATTTCTATAGGAAATTTTGTCAAAATTTCATTTCTATAGGAAATTTTGTCAAATGTTTATTTCTATAGAGAATTTTGTCAAAATTTTATTTCTTTGGGATGTTTTGTCAAAATTTTATTTCAATAGGAAATTTTGTCAAAATTATATGTCTTTAAGAAATTTTGTTGAAATTTCATTTCAATAAGAAATTTTGTCAAAATTTCATTTCTATAAGAAATTTTGTCAAAATTTCATTTCTATAGGAAATTTTGTCAAAATTTAATTTCTATAGGAAATTTTGTCAAAATTTCATTTCTATAGGAAATTTTGTCAAAATTTCATCTCTATAGGAAATTTTGTCTTTAAGAAATTTTGTCAAAATTTCATTTCTTTAAGACATTTTGTCACAATTTCATTGCTATAGGAAATTATTTAGTAGATTTTGTAAAAAATGTCATTTAATTTCGCCCCAGTACTTTTATTTCTCTCTATGTATTTTAAATATCGAATCAATATTCATCCACCCATTCAGAGATATGCATTTCCAATCGAGAAGGTTATTTAAATTACTTTGTTTTATTCATTCTTTCACATATTTTTTTATATATTATTGTTAATTTTCTTTACAGCAACAGGCAGCAGCTACAACAATCTATTGTGCTACAGCCAATGAACTTACTGGCCTTACAGGCCTCTACTTTAACAATTGTTACTTTTGTGAATCCAGCAAATTGTCTCAGAACGAGAAATTGCAAAATCAATTGTGGGACATAAGTGAAGATATGGTGAAACTATTGAAAGAGCAGCAAATCGATCGTTTGGTTTATTAAAAATCATGTAATGCATAGATATATAGCCCGAATTTACACTATGACCTATGTTATTAAAGGAAGAAGTTATCAGATTTTTAGTATTGGACTTTCAATTATTTGGTTGAATAAATAATCATACGTTAAACAAATTGTTCGTTTTATTTAAGCTTAAGTCACATTTATTTATTAATTATAAATAAATATTTTCACCAAAACTGTTGTATGAGATCCGCATCAAGGTTGTCACATTTGGTAGAATTCTACAAAAACCGGTAGACATTTTAATATTCCTCTCCGACTAGTACAAATTTTCTATAGAAATAAAATATTGAAAAAAAATGTCCATAGAAATAAAAATTTGGCAAAATTTTTTATAGAAATAAAATTTTGACAAAATTTTCTATAGAAATAAAATTTTGACAAAATTTTCTATAAGAATAAAATGTTAAGAAAATTTTCTATAGAAATAAAATTTGGACATTTTCTATAGGAATAAAATATTTATAGAAATAAAATTTGGTAGAATTCTACAAAAACCGGTAGACATTTTAATATTCCTCTCCGACTAGTACAAATTTTCTATAGAAATAAAATATTGAAAAAAAATTTCCATAGAAATAAAAATTTCGCAAAATTTTTTATAGAAATAAAATTTTGACAAAATTTTCTATAAGAATAAAATGTTAAGAAAATTTTCTATAGAAATAAAATTTGGACATTTTCTATAGGAATAAAATATTTATAGAAATAAAATTTCGACAAAAATTTTCTATAGAAATAAAATTTTGACAAAATTTTCTCTAGAAATAAAATTTGGACAAAATTTCTCTAGAAATAAAATTCTGTCAAATTTTTCCATAGAAATAAAATTTTAACAAAATTTTCTATAGAAATAAAATTTTGGCAAAATTTTCTATAAAACTAATATTTTGAAAAAAATTTATATAGAAATAAAATTTTGACAAAATTTTCTATAGAAATAAAATTTTAACAAAATTTTCTATAGAAATAAAATTTTGACAAAATTTTCATTAGAAATAAATTTTGGCAAAATTTTCTATAGCAATAAAAAAAAAAATTTTCTATAGAAATAAAATTTTGACAAAATTTTCTATAGAAATAAAATTTTGACAAAATTTTCTATAGAAATAAAATTTTGACAAAATTTTCTGTAGAAATAAAATTTTTACAAAATTTTTTATAGAAATAAAATTTTAACAAAATTTTCTATAGAAATAAAAATTTGACAAATTTTCCATAAAAATAGAATTTTGATAAAATTTTCCATAGAAATAAAATTTTGACAAAATTTTCTATAGAAATAAAATTTTGACAAATTTTTTTATAGAAATATAATTTTGACAAATTTTCTATAGAAATAAAATTTTGACAAAATTTTCATTAGAAATATTTTACAGAAATAAAATTTTAACAAAATTTTCTATAGAAATAAAAATTTGACAAATTTTCCATAAAAATAGAATTTTGATAAAATTTTCCATAGAAATAAAATTTGGACAAAATTTTCTCTAGAAATAAAATTTGGACAAAATTTTCTATAGAAATAAAATTTTGATAAAATTTTCAATAGAAATACAATTTTGACAAAATTATCTGCAAAAATAAAATTTTGGCAAAATTTTCTATAGAAATAATTTTTTTGCAAAATAATATTTTGTATAGGGTAGTTTTTTTGTAAAATTTTTTGAAAATATTTCTAGATTATTTATGGCTCGAGTGGCAACCGTAATCCGGATCCCTTTCAATAGTGGACAATTGGTCTCCTCACGTGAGACGTTTGCTATATGAACACATTGAAATTAATCTTTGATAACTGGACACCTCCCATATGTGGACAAAGTTTAGGCGACCATGGGTTTCTACTTCCGAGAAGTTTCACTGTACTCTAGAACACATTTTGTTTGTTTATTATCATATATATAATAAGAACCTTTAAACAAAACCATTTTAATAAAAACTCAGCATATTTTTTTAATATATAATTTTTTGCAACATTTTTTGTTTTTATTATAATTTTTTATGTTTTTTTTCTCTCGAATTTTTGTTAAGTATACATATTTTTGGTTTCATTCGATTTATTACAAATATACAATATGACAAATTACGCAGTCTATAATGGGTTGTTGTACAAAAATAAAACACAACAAAACAATGCATGTAGTGAACAAATAGTAATAGAATTAATTCTAAAGCATGGCCATACTCCCATCTTCCTGTCTTGTATGGTGTGTGTCTCATGTTCAATAGTCATTATATATCAGGTCGTTGGGAAGCCGTGCAACTTACATACTAAATCATTTGTTTTTTTTGTTTTCTCCCTTATTATAATACAAAATTAAAATGGCCTCTAAGCTAATGAATAAGCTACACTAACTAAAGTTATACTGATGGATGATCTTTAAGGCGTTGATAACTAAAAATCCGATACCCTTCCTTTACGTTCCCAATCTCCATAGCGTGTGGGTTCAGGACCAGCTGGACCACCAATTTCACCAGTATGTGGGTTAACATTATTGGGCCAGGGACGTAGGGGTTCGACTTCTTGGAAGGGATGACGTGAAAATTCATCTAATTTACCCAATGGTGTTTTGGCTCTCAGCTTCTTTTGGAATTCCGCCATGCGAGCACTTTTGGGTTTCAATGTACCCTTGAATTCTTCGCCTTGTTGTAAGCGAGCCGAGGAGGTAGAAAAGCAGGCCGCTATAAAGAAAGAGAGAAGGGGAAAAATCAGTTAATAATGGGGGGAAAATAATCAAATCAGTTAATAATGGAGTTGGGGGGGTAAATAATCAAAAGATATAAATACAATTGAACAAATGAACATATGTTTTCGTTTAGGATCGAAGGGGGATAGCAATAAATTTCCCAGGTTTGTTTGTATTTTGTAGGTCATTATTTTATAGTCTCACAAATGTTAAATGAAATCAATATATGCTCCAAAATGTTATTGGAGAGAACACAATATGATATTAATTAATAAAATTAAGACTATATGACGGTTGGCCACAACTCGAGTCAAAGTGCTTTATATTGCGGATATTTTTTGTTAAAAATAAGCTCGTAAGAAGGTGTTATTAATCTTAGCAACAAAAAACATAATTGGTGGCATAATCTAGTTCTTCCGTTGTCTCAATAAAAATATTGAATTTTTCTCTATCAAGATAGCCATCGAAAGAGTAATTTTGTTCTTCAAAGGTAACTCATCGACAAGACAAGCCTATTGATTTTGATCAAATTTCTTCGTTGTGTGTATAAAAATGGTGACATGAAATTTTCTCTATCAAATTAGATATCAAAAATCTATTTTTCTGTTTAAAAGAAAATCATCGACAATTCGATCATTCAATTTTGATCAATATTCGATGAGTCAAATGCAGTATTTTGTAGATTCTTGCACTATAATATCTTCAAAGCGTTCAAATATTACTTTGCTTGCTGTTACTGCTTAACTTGCGATAGTGAATATCGAAACATGGGGAATAGAGTTGTGAAAACCTATGGACCGGTTTATCTTTTTACACCAATTGTCTGCTTTGTCGAAAATCCCTTTTCCGGTGGACCAGTGTTTTCAAGGCCTTAAAAAGCGGTTTTTGTTTCTTTGTGATTTCAATAAGAAATTAATAATTTAATGAAAAATCTAGGTAGTTAGAATTGGGAGAGTAATAAGCTGCTAAAACAACTCTTCTATATGTATAAAAAAAAAACATTGCGTCCATCTTTTAATATATTATTGAATTACTTTTAATAACGATAAAATGAAGAATTATGTTATTTGGGAAACACCGCTTGAGCCGGTCATACCGACTTTTTGTTTTAAAAACAGCGTCTATCGGTGAGTTTTTAGTATCCAGAGTTATTAAAATTCCTATCCTAAAAACTAAGTTTTGTGTCTTTTTATTAATTATTGTATTATTTTTATGATGATAAAACTACGCGTTATGGTTTTTGGTAAAAATCGATTGAACCTAGCCATACCGGCTATTTTTCGCACAGTCAGGTTTTTTAAAACCCATCTATAAAAAAAAAAACGATTTCATTCTACTTAATAAAATTCCTATCCAAGAAACGAAAGTCCCAAAAACACCAATTCACATAAATGGTATAGTCCACAATTATTAGAATTATTCACTTAGTCGTTTTCCACAATAGGTCTATTGGTGTACGCGAACGGAGCTATTGTATGGCAGCATGTAATTTCTTCTTTAGGAAACTTACCTTGTTTTGCTATTTGTGGCATAATTCTGCTCGATTGTTTGGCAATATTCATTACTTGACTCATTTTGAAGAGTTTTGCTTTAATTCAATATTCACTTGTGATATTATTTAAGAATAACTATCTTTATTTAAGTTTAGTTTCTTCAGTTTATTTATTTTTTGTTACACAATAAACTTAAGTTTTCCGTTTTATGTTTTGCTTTTTTCGCACACTTGCGCTCTATTGCTTTGACGTCTGTAGTGTCAACTGTTTGACAATGCTGGAACGAATGTTTGGCAAATTCACATAAACAGCCGGTTTTATATACGCTCT
Organism: Haematobia irritans; assembly: GCF_050003625.1. Lineage (NCBI taxonomy): Eukaryota > Metazoa > Arthropoda > Insecta > Diptera > Muscidae > Haematobia > Haematobia irritans. Next base: position 155,273,439 of record NC_134398.1, on the reverse strand, counting down.
CTCACCCTGTTGTAGTCAAATGCGTTCCACAGCAGTAACAGAGCGCTAAGCAATAAAGCAGCCATTGAGCGAAATAAATGTTGTTGGTGGAAATAAAAATGTAAACACAAGCACCACCTACCCCCGTTTAATAGTAATCAACAAGTCTTTTTGTCGATGCCTATATTTTCACGTACTACCAATAAAACAGAATCAGCATAAATTCTCTCACTTGCTGTGCTGTACTTCGCTGGGTATTCTCTGTAAAAGTATGTACGTCCTTTAATGCACGTATGCTCCACACAATTTCTTTCTGCCGGCCTATGTGAGGAAACACAACCATTTCGAGTAACGGTAGACGCATCGATATGTCCGATATAAATCAGGTAAGCAGATTTATCAAATTAAATTATTCGAAAGTTGTTAAAAAAACATATTTTTGGATGTAGGAGAGTGTATTAAAAAAAAATATAAAGATAATCATTTTGTCAGAAAAGTCAAGTCGACTCCTAAAAAAAAGTCGGCTAGACTCCTAAAAATGGGTCATTTTTTGACAACAATGGTGGCATTTTTTTATTGAATTTAAAAAAATATTTGCCATTGGGCAGGGTTGAGACTTCTATGGACAGAGATCATACTGCCTGTTCATGAAACCCTGAGACGAATCGTTCGTTAGAGTGAAAGTAGGTTAGGTTATGTTAGGTTAGGGTTTCCATATGGATAATTTTCAAAAGAGAACTTTCGCTTTAAAAAAAGAGAACATTTTAACTAAAAAAGAGTTTACAGTAAAAAAATTCTTTATTAAATAATTAATAATTTTATTGATGTTAAAATAATAATAGTTTCTAATGATAGAAACAACGAAATAAATATATAATAAAACAATAAGAAACAAAAAGAATCACATTTTCTTAAAAAATAAACAAAATAAATTGACGACGACAACGTATTGGCGTATTTACGTCGTACGTTCAATTTCTAATTTTTACGCCGTACGTCGAAACGTCGCAATTGTGTTCCGGCCTTTAATTTGTCAACAGATTTAACCCAGTAAACAATTAGTGGCGAACAATTGTGCCGAATTCCTATTAAATAAATAAAATTCCATCAATCTAGGATTTTTTTGAAATAGAGTACATAAAGAGCACTGTTTGACATAAAAATACGGCACTAAAAAGAGAGTGAACAAAAAGATATGAACACAAAAAGAGAACATGTTCTCTTTAAAAGAGATGTAATGGACAGCCTATGTTAGGTTAGGTTAGGTGGCAGCCCGATGTATCAGGCTCACTTAGACTATTCAGTCCATTGTGATACCACATCGGTGAACTTCTTTCTTATCACTGAGTGCTGCCCGATTCCATGCTAAGCTCAATGACAAGGGACCTCTTTTTTATAGCCCAGTCCGAACGGCGTTCCACATTGCAGTGAAACCACTTAGAGAAGCTTTGAACCCCTCAGAAATGTCACCAGCACTACTGAGGTGGGATAATCCACCGCTGAAAAACTTTTTTGGTGTTCGGTCGAAGCAGGAATCGAACCCACGACCAAGGCGGGCATGCTAACCATTGCACCACGGTGAAAGTAAAATAACTTTATATATATTTGCTACAAATCCTTGAACTTTGCCATGGACTTATCCTTTATGATTTACTATCGAACACCGAGATTCAACAGACTCCAGTTCTCGAGATATTAACGAGTGATTTTTAATGTTTCGTACGTCTCAAGGGATAAATCCAACTTAATATAAACACTCAATAGCAAATATGGTATTTTAGAATTTACATATTAAATTCAGATTGCATTTTTTTAATTGTTTTTGTGTCCTATTGCGTACAAATACCCAAACCAGAAGACAATAGACTTATAAATAAATATAAAATTAAAATAAATAAATATAAAATTAAAATATTAGAATTAACATAAAAAATTGTAAATTTAAAAATTTAAAATTAAAAAAACAAGAACTTTGGCACCCCAGCCTACAACAATAAAGAAATAAAAAATGTGTGTAAGTATGGTCCATTATTGAAATGATTTTTATCCAAGAATTCTCTCTTTTTAAATGAAGGAAATGTCTTCGAGAAAATTCTTTAGTTGAATAAGAAAACTTTCTTAAATGAAGCGGAAGATTTTTCATTTTCATTTCATTTATTTATTTTTGGGTTCCTAATACACAAGATATATATCTTATAATGAGTATTAGAATCAATAATGTTATAATAAATATAATAAGTAGATATTTTACGATATTTTAAGAAGTATAATAATAATAATTATGAATAGGAATAACATATAATATGGTTATGAATTAGATATTAATAATTTTTTTTTTTTTTTTTTTTTGTTATTTAATCGCCCTGAATTAGATATCTTGTTAGTTTCGTCTTGAACTGCACTGTGTTGTATATACGTTGAAGTTGATTGGGTAACTGATTCCAGAGACGAGTCGCATATATATAAAACTGCCGCTCAGATAACTGACTTCTATGTCGAGTCTGTATCAAATTGTTACCACGGTTGGATCTAGCGAATGTTAATCGTTCGTAGAGGTATGATGGTTCCTTTGTGTGTATAATTTTTTGGAGGAATAACAGAGTTCTGAGTTGAACGTATTTGTCAAACGGGATACCAAAAATTTTGTTCGCAAAAAGTGTCACACTATCATAACGTTTCAATCCGAAGACATAGCGGGCAATATTGTTGAACGTGGTTGTTAGTCTTTTTAAGTCGGTGGTGTTACATCCAGAGAAAATTTCACAACAATACAACAAAGTAGGGAGGACATAGGATTTGGCCAACAGCAGTCTTATACGAAAAGGTGTAATCGCTTGAGTGCACCAAAGATTACGCAACATACCGTATATTTTACCACAGTTAGCATTAATATGATCAGACCAAGTCAAATTCTCATTAAAAGTTACTCCAAGATTCTTCACTTTCTTCACAAGTTCTATTTGGCAGTTACCCAGAAATATGTTAACATTGTCCAGACTTGTGGATTTCTTATGAATCAAAATTGCCTTCGATTTATTGGGGTTCAGAGCTAGGCCATTTCCATTCGCCCAATCCAGGATCTTGTTGAGATCATTGTTAACATTCATTACGCACCTATCGATTGCATCAGTAGTGGTAGATGTATATAACTGGACATCATCAGCATACATTCTTATGTTCGTATGTTCTAGCTGGTTCGGTAAATCATTCGAGTACATCGTATATAGCAAGGGTCCAAGTATGGACCCCTGAGGAACGCCCCTTTTTGTTGTCATCTGTGACGATGCATTGTTACCAGAAACGGTCAATTGCTTTCTGTCTTCCAAGTAGCTAGACATTAATCGTACAGTAGATTCAGAGAATGAAAACAAGTGGATGAGTTTATAATACAAAGTCGGATAGTGGACAGTGTCAAAAGCTTTCGAATGATCTAATAGTACCAAAATAGAGACTTCAATTTTGTCAAGATTGTTACGTATCGATTCTACAACGTCAACTAAGGCAGTGAGACAGCTATGCCTCGGTCTGAATCCAGATTGACGGTCAGTTATAATCTTATGTTCAGTTAAGTATTGGAGAATTTGTAGATTAACAAGTCTTTCAAACACTTTCGAGATAAATGGTAAGATCGCAATAGGACGGAATTCGTTGGCACCCTTTGGGACAGGTATAATTTTGGCCAGTTTCCATAGTGTTGGAAATGAACTAGTTGTTATAATAGTATTTATAATATGAGTAATGTATTTAAGTATACTCGGAATAATAAGCTTGACAAATTTAGGACAGATTTCATCAGTACCGACAGCGTTTGACTTTATTGTCATGATACTATTAAGCACCTCATTATCAAATACATGCCTTAGACTAAAACCACGTTGAGAGGTGGACGTTACAGTTCGGGAACTATAGAAATCAGCATTCACCTCTGGCATCGGTATATTTACAAACTTTTCATTAAGTACGTTAACATCCAAGTTCGAGTTATGATTAGTAGTCTTTGTAATGCCAATTTTCTTTATTTCATTCCACGTCTTCCTTGTACTCGTAGCATTATTGAATTTGTTAGTATAAAAAATCAGTTCCTCATGTTTAACCTTTCGAACTACATCTTTTCTGGCAGATTGAAAGGTTGAGTAGAGCTCAGGAGTTTTGTATCTTTTCCACCTCTTGTATGCCCGTTCTCTTATATCGATAAGTGTTTTCACCTCACTCGTGAACCATGGTTTCAAGTCAGTTTTAATATTCTTTGTTACCATAGGTACATGTAGATTGTAGAGATCAACTATATTATCAGTTAGAAAGTTGACCTTGCTTTCCACAGAACTAAGATAATAAATTTGATTCCAATCAATTCGATTCACATCTAGTTGCAGATCAGATATGTTTAAACGCCTAAAGTCGCGGTATGTATAGGTTTCAGCTTGCCTGTTAATAGTTATGTCGTATGATAGAAATATGAGGTCATGCCTAGAGAAAGCTGATCCATCAAGTTGATCGTAGTGTAATATTTTGTGACCATGGCTTACAAAAAACAGGTCTAGCAAGGTATTGCAGGTTGTGGTGAAATGGGTCGGTATGCTATCGTTAACCAGCCTTAAATTCATACCAGCCATGGCATCTGTAAGTTGCGAATCCACGATCACATTGCTGTTAAAATCACCAGCTATTATGACATCATTATATAGTACAGATATGGTCTCAATCTTAGTTATCAAAGGATCAATATTTACAAAACGATTCGGCCTATATACACAGCCCATTAACAGTTTTTCATTGTTAATACGAAGTTCTAAGAACAAGTGTTCAGTGCTTTCACCAGGTTCTGAGTTTAGAACAGTTCTACCAGAAATGCCATTGCGGAGATATATGGCAACTCCACCTCCATTGGTGTGCCGATCAGCTCTAAATAGTCTGTATCCATTAAGTTTGTAAATATTATCATTTCTGTCCGGATGGAACCATGTCTCCGATATACAGATTACGTCAAGTGAAGAGTTCTCGAAAAGGTATCGGAACTCGTCAAGTTTATTGTTTAGGCTCTGAGCATTTAAGTGACAAATGTTAAAACCAGTTGTGCGTTTAGCGATAATTCGAACCATCAAGAAGTTATTATCTCTGGGACCATAATTATCAGACAATGAATCCATTAAGGATGAAAAAATTACTAACAGTGCAGCAAGTAACGATTAGAGCAGATTGATAGTATGAATAGTAAGTATACTCAGTGTTATACGAGAAATGTTCCTTGTTTGAAAAAGTTCTCTTGACATATATTGAGGCTAGATTGGTAGTATTAATAATGATGTCCATAAATTCGGACGTGTAAGATAAAAATGTGTTTATATAGCAGATTATAAAATTAATGAGCAGATTGTGGTTGAGAGCGAAAAAACTTATCGATTTCTTCAGGGAATTCAATCAATTTTGGTGTTTCATCATTGAATGTTCTAATATACACCATTCCTCGCTGTGTATAGGTAGTTTTAATCAGTTTGTCTTTTTTGAGCTTTAACGCAGTTTTGTAAATGTTATAGTTATGTGGAGTCAGGTTTTCGTGTATGTAAAAAGGAACATCACTATCAAATCCAAGGTTAGGTAGAGTTAAAGGTTTCTTCGTTTCTCTACGATAGTTTGCTGCGTGTTTAAGAATGAAATTTTTGTCATAGGGGGAATGAAATTTTACCACAATCACATCATCATTCAGCTTATAGTTTACTCTGGTATTCCTTATTCGTTCAAGACGATACATATTATCAATTCTTGGAGTATCGACTTTTATATTTCGGCATAGGTTAGACACAATGGCGTTTAAATCTTCATTTTCCATTTTGGGAACACCAGTAATGCGAATACCATTTGCAACAACCGAGTTTTCTTGGGCTAGAATTTTCCTTTTTAGCCCAATTATTTCATTTTCTATACTTAACATATTCGGACGGGTCTCTTCCAGTGATTTCACACGAGCATTTAAATCAGAGATATCCTTTTCAACAACACTTAACCTACGGCGAATTTGATCCAGGATATTTACTTCCGATTCCTTGATCATTGCACACATACGTTCCTCAGATTCACTTATCATTGCCTGCATGATCTCGGTTAATTTCTCAAATCGTTTATCAATTATCTGAATGAACTTTAATGGCGATTCGATACTAGTCATACGAGGTGTATCTCTTGCCTGCTCAAGCAAACGATTCTGTATGACAGCACTTGTACGCTTAGGAGTTGAGGGATTCATATTATTATATGTCTCTCAATTCAAAGTTCTTCAAGTTTAATTTTATTCGTTGGTATATAGAAATATATTCAAATAATTGAAGTTGTAATCTATAACGTATACCTGATATTACAGGGTGTTATAGATTATTCAATGCGATATAAAGGGTGATTCTTTTGAGGTTAGGATTTTCATGCATTAGTATTTGACAGATCACGTGGGATTTCAGACATGGTGTCAAAGAGAAAGATGCTCAGTATGCTTTGACATTTCATCATGAATAGACTTACTAACGAGCAACGCTTGCAAATCATTGAATTTTATTACCAAAATCAGTGGCAGAAAATCCGCTTTTTTATCGACAAATTTTGTTCAGCGATGAGGCTCATTTCTGGTTGAATGGCTACGTAAATAAGCAAAATTGCCGCATTTGGAGTGAAGAGCAACCAGAAGCCGTTCAAGAACTGCCCATGCATCCCGAAAAATGCACTGTTTGGTGTGGTTTGTACGCTGGTGGAATCATTGGACCGTATTTTTTCAAAGATGCTGTTGGACGCAACGTTACGGTGAATGGCGATCGCTATCGTTCGATGCTAACAAACTTTTTGTTGCCAAAAATGGAAGAACTGAACTTGGTTGACATGTGGTTTCAACAAGATGGCGCTACATGCCACACAGCTCGCGATTCTATGGCCATTTTGAGGGAAAACTTCGGAGAACAATTCATCTCAAGAAATGGACCGGTAAGTTGGCCACCAAGATCATGCGATTTGACGCCTTTAGACTATTTTTTGTGGGGCTACGTCAAGTCTAAAGTCTACAGAAATAAGCCAGCAACTATTCCAGCTTTGGAAGACAACATTTCCGAAGAAATTCGGGCTATTCCGGCCGAAATGCTCGAAAAAGTTGCCCAAAATTGGACTTTCCGAATGGACCACCTAAGACGCAGCCGCGGTCAACATTTAAATGAAATTATCTTCAAAAAGTAAATGTCATGGACCAATCTAACGTTTCAAATAAAGAACCGATGAGATTTTGCAAATTTTATGCGTTTTTTTTTAAAAAAAAGTTATCAAGCTCTTAACAAATCACCCTTTACAATACACAAGATAATGACAATTATTAAAGCATATGTTTAGGATCAAAATATTCAGCTTGGTTGTGGTATTCACTAACCACTGATTAATGTGAATTCATTCACAGAGATAATATTAATTAAAGAAAATATTAAAGCATATGTTTAATATAGATCAGTATAAAGCTTTGGTTGTGTTCTTCGCTAAGTACTGTTCAATGTGAATCCACACAACTAGGTAGTTAAAAAAGCTTTAACAAGTTTGGGTTTGTGTATCAGCTATTGATCTTTAAACTATTGCATCCTTTTAGGATCAGTGGGTTGGCTGTTGATGATGGAGTTACTGCTGTGGAAGCTGTGGTGAATTTTGCCAAAAGCTTCAATGTTGATATTAAGCGTGACAACATAGATGAAGCTTTTTTTTGTATCCAACAACAAAGCTGATACTCATAAGAAGAAAGCTATAATAAAATTCTCTAACAAGTCAACAAGAGATGCTTTTATGGGTGTAAAGCCAAAATTGAAAGCGGATGAGAAAATGAAAAATGTATTTATTAATGAATATCTGAGCAAGGAGACTTTGGAGTTGCTAAATTACGCTAAATCAATTAAAAAAGTTGGATTCCAACATGTTTTTGTAAAGAATGGGAAAGTTTTCTACAAACGGAGCGATATATCCAAAATGCAAGTTATTCATTCGTCGGAAGATGTTGATCATATTTTGTTGAGTGCCACTACCTCTAAGCCATGGGAGCGCAATAAAACCAAAAATAAAAGAGTAGTAGAAGTTCTTGATGATGATGATGATTCTAATGTTGATGATGATGATGTGCATAACTATGTCTCACTTAACTAGTTGAATGACTTTTTATGTAGTTATATATTCTTTTAATGTATTAATAATATTAATTTAATGAATACAAATCAATATTTTCATAATATCTCAGAGTACAATCAAAATGCAAGTCGAGTTAATTACAAATGTTTAAGTATCTTATCGATTAATGTTAGAAGTATCTCAGCTATTGTTAAATTTAATGTGTTCAAATCAATGATTGCTTCGTTTTCGACTATTCCCGACATCATTTCTGTACAGGAAACTTGGTTTCGTGAGGAACTTTTGGAAATTTACAACATACCCGGTTATACGGCGGTTCACTGTTGTCGTCATGACGGTTTTGGGGGAACCTCTTTATACATCAATGATAAATTTAAATTTTCAGTTGAATTTTGTATGAGTTCTAACTTTTTGGATGTAGTGGGAGTCTCTTTTAGGAATATTTGGATAGGATCAAGGCCTTTGAAAATTATTTCATACTACCGTTCCCAGAAATGTCTAGAATCAAGTTTTATTTCCAGTCTTGAGGAATTGTTGCACAATAGTGGCAATTGCATGATTTTTCTTGTTGGTGATTCTAATATTGATCAGTATAAAACTGAGGACTTTAGTGAGCTTCGAAGAACACTTTTGAATTATGATTGCCACAGTTGCCATAACCTAATAACTCGTCCAAGTTCATCTACCTCTATAGATCACATTTTTAGCAATGCATATGATTTGATCACTGTAGGATCTATCGAGTGTAGTTTTTCGGATCACAATATGTTGTTTTGTAGGATTAAAACAGTTCACGAGCCACGGCGATTTGTTGAGAAATCCAAATTTGTGTGTGATATATCCAAGGTCAAACGGTGTTTAGAGAGTAATATGGAAAATTTGAACTTGTGCGATGGGACTAACTACACGCAGAGTTTCCTTGACATATTGACTACTTCTGTGAACAGTGCGACATATGAAATTAAGCATAAAAAGTTATTGAAATTTGAATTGATGCCCTGGGTAAATTTGAATCTTCAAAATTTAATATTATTTAAAGAGAGTTTGCTGGCTAGGAGAAGGAAATATAGAACGGATGAGAATGCAAAGCAACTGAAGCTAGTGAGCAGGATTATAAATAAAGCGATGCGAATTTGTAGAGAGAATTACTTTTATGATAATTTGTCAAGAGTTGGTGGGGATGTAACGAAAACATGGCGATTCGTTAATAAAGTTCTAGGTAGGAGGAACAAGAGTACTATACCTGACTTTGTCCATGATGGCCAGTCAGTGAATAACAACAGGGCGAAAGCTAATCTTTTAAACGATTTCTTCTTAAATTCTGTAGAGGATCTGAGAGGGGCAATAGAAACTATTCCTGGTGATGATTGTAATAATCTCAGGACGATGTGCCGCACTGTGAGCAGATTTGTGCTAGATCGTGTCGAGGTTCAGGAAATTGATGAAGTTGTGAGGAATTTGAAGCGGAACACTTCTGCAGGATATGATGGAATTTCGGCAGACATTTTGGTTGAATGCCGGGGGTTGTTGGCCCCATCCTTAGTGTCAATCTTTAACAATATTGTAGATAGCAGCAGCTACCCGGATTGTTTAAAAATAAGCAAAGTTACACCGATTCCAAAAGTGCCAAATTCTACGCAACTTCATCAATTTCGACCTATATCTGTGTTGCCAGTAGTGGATCTTGTTGTCGAGAAATTGATTCAAGCCAGGATAATGAAATATCTTGAGGAAAACGATATCATTTATAAATATCAGTTTGGTTTTAGGAGAGGTTGCGGGACAGATGAAGCAGTGCTAAATGTGTTGAATTATATATACTGTAATATAGATCATGGTTATAGAGGTGTAGGTGCCCTATTTTTAGATTTGACAAAAGCCTTCGATATTGTAGATCATCACGTACTTCTTCGGAAGTTGTCATATTATGGTATTCGAGGTGATGAATTACAATTGTTTAGAAGTTTTTTGACAAATCGGAGGCAGTATGTGGTAGTATCTGGAGAGGAAAGTAATGTATCAGTCGTAAGGCATGGAATTCCGCAGGGAAGTTGCTTAGGTCCACTACTTTTCCTTATCTATATAAATGATTTATCCAATCTGGGGTTAGATGGCCGGATGTATATGTTTGCAGATGATATATGTCTGCTTTACCCTTATAGAAACGACGTGACATTAAAAAACGCTATGGAAAGGGATATGGCCTTGATCCTTGAATATACGAGGTTAAATAAGTTAGTATTAAGTTCGTCGAAGACGAAATTGGTGCGTTTTAGACCGACTTCGAACCAAGCTGTTAGTGAGTTTTCAATATCCATCAATGGTGTTGTAGTTAACGAAGTCAAGGAAGTGAAATATTTAGGTATATTACTTCAGCATAATTTATCTTGGGACTCTCATATATGTAGTCTGAAGAACAAAGTAGCTCCAGCGTTAGGAATTCTTTTTAAGATGAGGTACCTTTTGGACTCCAAAACTAAGATGATGCTATATCAGTCATTGGTGCAGAGTCATCTTGGTTATTTGGCAGTCATTTTTGGATGGAAGAATACCTCAGCTCTACGTTCCTTACAACGCATTCAGAATAAAGCCCTCAAGGCCGTCTTTAACTTGCCCATGAGGTTTTCAACGATACCACTATACGCGGAAATTTCTAAAAATATTTTGCCTGTACATGGTTTGTATAGATATCAGTTGTTGCTATATATTTATAAGACTGAGAAAAATATCGGCTATTCTACGTTAAAATTTTCCAGGAATCAATCTGCTTTTAACACTAGAAACAGAACATCTTTAAGGGTAGTGAGGTGTAGATTGGAAATTACCAAACAGAGAATTGAGTTCATTGGTACTTCCCTATTTAATGCATTACCCCATGATGTGAAGCATGCATCTAATATATCGCTGTTTAAGACCAAACTAAAGAAATATTTGCTTGAAAATGTTGAGATACTTCTAGCTTAAATTACATTCAAAATTTATGGTTTATGGTATGGATTAATTTTTGTAATTTCTTTTTATTATTTTTTTCTCTTTCTTTTTGATTTTTTAATTTCGTACTTATATTTTTAAAATTATAATATATTAAAAACATTTATCTTTGTCACATATTTGCCAACTTGCCTCAAAAATGCCTTAAGGCGCTGAGGCCTTAACATAATTGTAAAGTTTTTAATAGAATAACAAATAATATTAATAAAAAAAAAAAAAAAAAAAAAAAAGTATATAACTTTTAAGTATCACTTAGTTCTTCAATTGAAAGCTTTCTTAATTTGAATTTAACGGTTGGTGTCGAAACAGAATGTTGTATTTCATTAACAGGAGCTTTTCGGAAATGGTATAAAACTTCCCTTTTCTTGATTATATTGACGTTTCTTACTCACGAAACCTCTCTCAGCAAATAGCTTGTATGTTTTGTTTTTGATATCTTCACCCACTCTTCGTATTTGTATAGTTTCATATATTTTATTATGTAAAATAAAATAGTTTTAGATCGATTTCATTATTTTGCACATTAAGTAGATGAAGCACAGTCACTATATTTTTTATATTCTACTATTATATGATGTTTTATCGTTTAGTTCTTCAGAAAAGATTATTTATAACAGGAGCACCAACACAACACGTCCGTTCACTTGAAAGCACAACTTATTGATGATGATTCCAAATTCTAGCGACACGCACTATAAAAGATCGATCACAAACAGCCGGGGAGAATAATCTGCAGATTTTTACTCTGCATGTTTCACAAAATGTGTGTGTGAGAAAATAAATAAGTAACAGAAACATTAAAAACGCGTAATTTTCGATACCAACTAAATGGAATGTATCGAACACCGTACCATGCCAACATTTCTTGAATTTGACGGCACTACTGAGAATCCCCACCACGTCGAAAATAACCGTATACGACATCAAAAACTCGTCGGAAAAGCGCCGTCACTATTGAGAAGTTGTACCACACCAAGTTACTACAAAAAAGTTTCTCATCAGTGCAATTATTAGGTGCCTTTTAAGATCAATTGAGAACGACGCCAATAAGAGCCCCTTCAAACTATCAGAAAAGCGCATTTTAAGGTAGTTGTAAAAGAATCATTGTGGTCAAGTAAAACACGATTGTGTAGATATTTATTAATTTGATTAATACTACGTTCGCACTTGACACAAAACCCTCGTAAAAGAGGATTTTGGCCGAAATCCTCCTAGATCTCAGTAGATTCCTCGTAGAGGATTTCAACAAAATCTCTTTCAAAATCCCCTATATTGTACAACTGTGGTTTTAGTACTAAAAATGCGCTTTTTGCAACCCTGCTCCACTTTTTGCAACCTTGCTCGACTGTCCCACTACCGTAAACACAACCATAGTGACTGTCGGTGAAGATGGGAGATTGGCTTGCGTCATACCAAATGTTGCATTTACCAGATTAGTTTAATACATGTTTGTAATCTTTTAGTTGTTTTTAGTTTTTATTTTTTAATTGAAAAATGTAATTTTCTTAATGAAACAATGTTAAATTTTAGGCAACAACAAAAAAATTACATTTTCCCTTTATGGAAATTTATTTCATGCTCTTAATTTCTTTTTATTTGCATTTTAATGCTATGTCAATACTTGTCGTATACGCGTTTGGTTCGAGTATTAAACTCAAAGATTATAGAAGAGGAAGATGGGAGATTGGCTACTGAGCACATCAAACCATTTACCACATTAGTTTAATACTCGAACCAAACGCGTATACGACAAGTATTGACATAGCATTAAAATGCAAATAAAAATAAATTAAGAGCACGAAATAAATTTCCATAAAGGGAAAATGTAATTTTTTTGTTGTTGCCTAAAATTTAACATTGTTTCATTGAGAAAATTACATTTTTCATTTAAAAAATAAAAACGAAAAACAACTAAAAGATTACAAACATGTATTAAACTAATCTGGTAAATGCAACATTTGGTATGACGCAAGCCAATCTCCCATCTTCACCGACAGTCACTATGGTTGTGTTTACGGTAGTGGGACAGTCGCCATTGTGGTGTTCACACGAAATACTTGGAAAGCGTGTTATTTAAATTTTGAACGACAATAGCTTTGAAAATATTTTGAATTCAAGGGTTGTCTGTACTACTAAAAGAGTGTTTCTCTATTGACTACTAGATGTCGCCCAACACTGGTTGGTTTCTAGACTACCATATAGTAGTTTTACTAACTGTTACTAGAGGATAAGTGGATAAATTGATAGAACGGATTAATAGACAATATAAAAGCAGCGAATTTAGTTGATCTTAGTGGTGTAGGCGCAAAAAAAAGTTTGAGGTATTTATACCTTGCGCCACACTGTGGAACAGAGTATTATAAGTTAGTGCATATGTTTGCAACACCCAGATATATGGTTTCTTTGACAATATTGCTCAGGATCGGTCCCTGAGTCGATATAGCCATGTCCGTCTGTCTGTGAACAGTCTGTGTCTGTGAGCAGTTCGCAGTTTTAGTCCAATCGACTTCAAATTTGACACAAGTTTCTGTTTTGGGGCAGAATGGAACCCTATTGATGTTGGAAAAAATAGTTTCAGATTTAGATATAGCTCCAATTATATCTTTCGCCCGATATGGACTTATATGGCCCAAGAAGCCAGAGTTTTACTCTAATTTGCTTGAAATTTTGCACAAGGAGTACACTTCGCAGTATCGTCAAGTGTGCTAAATATGATTGAAATCGGTTTAGATTTGGATATAGCTCCCATATTAATGTTTTACTGAATTGGATTAATATAGCCAAAATATCCCATTATCCCTATTAAAATCGCCACTGCTAATGTAAAAATGAATCAAAATCAAATTTTCCTATACCGACATATCATAAAAGCACTTTTGCGAAATTGCATAAAAATTGCTGTAGATTTAAAATGTTCCATATATCTTACTAACATTGTGCTTCCACCCAGGGTATTAGTCAATTTAAACTTTAAGCCAACAGATTTTCTTAAAAATTTTGGGAATATAAACCTTTATCTATAGAACCCAATAAACTGGAAGGATTTGAAATGGTATCGAAAATGTGGATCCACAAAGTGGCGCAGGCTATAAAATAGTCGCCCCCGCCCGACTTACGACTTTCCTTACTTGTTCTAAATGTATCTGAGTTATAGATAATTCAATTACCTCCTCTTCCTAGGATGAGGATCCACTAGGCCTCTTGGAAACAGATTTAGTGTTTACTTTTGTAGGGTCAATCAGTGTTTTACTGGGTGCGTTTGTTTGTTGACTACCTTTTATAGCTATTGCGTGGATATTGTGTTCCTAGACATTACAGTGGTTATCGATTACACTCAAGATTAGGGCAAACACATTTTCACGGTCTACTGATCTCGTTCTGCATTTATGCATAAATAAAGCGCTCCGCAAAATTGCCTTCTTTTCATCAATTCAATTCGAAGACGTTAGGGTGGACATATAACATGCTTGCTGAAAACATGAAAATTGTTTGAGGTGATCATATTCCTTCTATGGGTGATTGCATCAAATAGGTATTCGAAATATGTTGATATACCCACTGCAAAAGAATATTTTGATATTTCACAAACGGAATGGCAAAATTATTAAAAAATTACTTATCTCAGCCGAAAGTAAAAGATGAGAGAAGAAAAGTGATTTCTGGATTTTGCTAGATTGGTTGCCGTTATGTGCCTCTAAAGGGTTTTCTCCAAATACGATTTTAGAAACTTTTTTTGTACAATCAGACGGTTGAACCATGTTCTGGTGGTGTAACAGAGGCTCAGCGGTCATTTCCTATCTAGGAAATTGTGTCGGAATCTAGAATAAAATGGGCTTTAAATAGCTTTGGACCATTCAAATCCCCCGGACCTGATGGAATTACTTCGGCGGAATTACAAGCAGTGGCTGAAAGAATTATCCCCTGGTTGACGGTGATATATAAACGATGTGTAAACTTAGCATATATTCCAGAAAAGTGGAGGGAAACAAAAGTCGTCTTCATACCTAAAGCAGGAAAAGCCTCTCACTTGAGTGCGAAGGATTTCCGACCAATCAGCTTGTCCTCATTCCTACTTAAGACCCTGGAGAGGATGATAGACATGTATCTTAGAACTAGCGTGGATTCAAGTTTGCTCTCGAAACGACAGCATGCATACTCGAAGGGCAGGTCGACTGAGACCGCATTGCATGAACTAGTCAGCTTTATTGAAAGCTCACTATCTGTCAAAGATTACACAATCGTGGCGTCTCTAGACATCGAAGGGGCGTTCAATAATGTCCATCCGAGCTCGATATTAAATGGACTGACAACTCTGAATGTTGATCCAGGTATACTTAGGCTGTTAGACGAACTTCTAAGGAAGAGACGCATTTCAGCCACACTAGGACAAGCAAACATACAAAGGTATGTGAACAGAGGCACTACTCAAGGAGAAGTTCTATCACCTCTTCTTTGGAATGTTGCTATAAACAACTTTCTGGTTTCCCTAGAAAAAGAAAGAGTGGTGGCATACGCAGATGATGTGGCGCTAGCAGTCAGCTGAAAATTCCCATCCACAATCAGAGATATTATACAGAGAGCTCTCCGGGTGACTGAAAAATGGGCGAAAGATAATGGCCTTGGTGTAAATCCAGCAAAGACAGAACTAGTCATGTACTGCAAAGATCGCAAAACTCCCACGGTTAGGCCCATTTCCTTAGAGGGTATTGAAATTCCCTTTAGGGAGTGTGCAAAATACCTTGGCGTTATTTTGGACAGGAAGCTGAACTTTAAGCTTAATATTGAAGAAAGGGCGAGGAAAGCAACGGTAGCTTTATACTCGTGCAAAAAGGCAATAGGGAAAAAGTGGGGACTAAAACCAAAAATTGTACATTGGCTATACATGGCAGTGGTTAGACCTATAATGCTATATGGTGTTGTAGTCTGGTGGCCGGCACTTCACCAGCCAACAAGTTTAGGCAAAGTTCAGCGTATGGCGTGCTTGTGTATCTCAGGTGCATTCAGCAAGACAGGAACAAATTCCCTTAATCTCATACTGCATCTATTGCCTTTAGACATTTTGGCCAAACTCAGCTGCAACAACGACTGTGCGGTTGCGCGAGCTATCGCTGTGGTCGGAAAAAGTTACGGATTACACTTTGGCGAGACCACTTTTCAACAATAAGTTTGAGACTCTAATTCCCAACAGTGAAGCGTGGTGTACACGGACCCCGGGGAATAAAAGATATATAGATTTCTACACTGATGGCTCCAAATTGGATGGCCAAGTGGGTTTCGGAGTATATTCTAAAGATCTGGAACTTCGAATAGCGAAAAGATTACCTGATCACTGTAGTGTTTTTCAGGCTGAAATATTAGCAATAAGAGAAGTGGTGAATTGGCTGAGAGGTAATGCTCCAAGCAATATTGGCATTAATATATACTCAGACAGTCAACCTGCAATAAAATCCTTGGACTCTGTGTTCCTTAACTCGAAAACGGCCATAGACTGCCGTAAATCTCTCAACGAGATGGCTGAGCAGTACAATATTCACCTAATATGGGTGCCTGGCCATAGGAACATACCGGGGAACTGCGAAGCGGATGAGTTTCCAAGGCTAGGAACTACCTTACATATTCCAGGACGCGACGTATAATGACTATTGTATGAGCTGTCATGATGCGGAGGAAAAGGAATCAATTAAACACCTCTTGTGTGAGTGTCCTGCATTTTGTGTAAAGCGCAAGCAACTTTTAGGAGCATATAGCTTCAGGTTACTGGCGGATCTGGAAAACGTTAACTTAAGCAGTCTGCTAATGTTTTTGGAACAATCTGGTTGGTTCAACAAAGAAAAATAATCACGAAGGTTCAGCGGTTAAAACTAGAAGTGCCCATATGTAATAGGTACTTTGAGTTAATGTGGTATCACAATGGACTTAATAGTCTAAGTGTGCCTGAATCTTAATCGGGCTGCCACTTTAACCTAACTTAACCTAACCTTTGTACAATTTTCGCATGGCCATAGCTCGAAAAATGCTGTGTTTTTTTTTTGCAGTCTTCAGCAAAGTTGTAGCTGTTGACTCGGCCAACAAAAATGCTGAATACATCAAGTCGGAAATTTTTCATCTTCATGCTCAAAACCGCAAAAATGTCGAAAAAATTACAGATTAAACAACCTAAATTTTAGGGTGCGCAATTTACACCATATTAAGGTCAAATTTCTTTAAAATAAGGACATTTTATTTAAAATAAAGTTTCTAATCGTTGCTTCAAACATTTTTTTCATTAAATTTAGGACACAAAGTTTGGAAATTTGCGTCCCACCATTAAAGTCGCCTGTCTCTGAACTAAAGCAAAATTTCCTTTAAATAAAGAAACATATTTTTGATTTAAACAAATCGTCTTTAAATTAACTGAAATATTAAATCCTTAGATTTAACATTAAAACGCTTCAAATATAGGCTGATACTTATTTTGAGGATTGCGCATCTTTGGTTTAAAGTCTAAAGGATAAAAAAAAAATTTTTACTTTGAGACATTCGTTAAAATTTGGATTTTTAAAACTGGCATTTGATTATATGTGAATAGCTTTATTAATATACCGCGCTTAGAGAATGAAAATTCGATAAATGAGATCTATATTCTAATTTTATTGATCCTACATTTAAAGCCAGAAAGGTCGTTAGAAAATGTCTTTAGTTTAAAGAAGCCGCATTTTTGGAATCAAATCCAAGTAAACTTTTTTGAGTGTATATAGTTTTGCAAACATATTAGTGTGAAAGTGATAACACTTCGTGTCAGGTAGTAATATTTGAAAAATTGTTATCTCTACTCCACCCTATGAGACTTGAGCCATTTAAATCTTAATCTTCCATTTCAAAAGTAAAATCACTCTGAGGCTAAAGAAGCCATTGTCGTTGAACAGCAATAACTAAGTTCAGCTAAATAAAAATTAAAAAAAAAATAACTCAAACGAAAATTTATTATTTAATGCCAATAACGAATATTTTTATACAAAAAATCTTTAGTACATCGTGACCATTGAAATCGTTTACATAGCGGTTATTTATGTTTAAAGAATAGTTATAGAAAGTGAGCATTTCCAAACATAAAAAAGAGGAGAATTAAGTGGAATATTAACTCCATATATATGAAGAAGTTATTGGTTTTTGAAAAATATTAAAAAATGGAATAAAAAAGTGAAGCAAAATATAAATCATATCATCATCTAATATTCTTAAAAAGTATATTTCAATTTTTATTATATTAATGTGAAATTTTATTATATTAATGTGACATCAAAGTGTATACAAAGGATGATTTCCTAAGTGTTATAGGAAATTTTTTTCCAAATGTCCTTGGGATTGAACCAGATTTGCGGCCTAGACTTCGAGGAAATGTTACCAAAAAACTACAAAACAAAAAATTATTTTTTCCAAAATTTTATTTATAGTTTGCTTCCATAGAAAAGTTTGTCAAAACTTTATTTCTGTAGAAAATTTTGTTAAAATTTTATTTCTATAGAAAATGTTGTCAACATTTTATTTCTATAGAAAATGTTGTCAAATTTTATTTCTATAGAAAATTTTGTCAAAATTTTATTTCTATAGAAGATTTTGTCAAAATTTTATTTCAATCGAAAATTTTGTCAAAATTTTATTTCTATAGAAAATTTTGTCAAAATTTTATTTCAATCGAAAATTTTGTCAAAATTTTATTTCAATCGAAATTTTTTTTCAAAATTTTATTTTTATAGAAAATTTTGTCAAATTTTTATTTCTGTAGAAAATTTTATCAAAATTTTATTTCTATAAAAAAATTTGTCAAAATTTTATTTCTATATACAATTTTGTCAAAATTTTATTTCTATAGACAATTTTGTCAAAATTTTATTTTTATCGAAAACTTTGTCAAGATTTTATTTCTATAGCAAAGTTGATCAAAATTATATTTCTATACAAAATTTTTTCAAAATTTTATTTCTATAGAGAATTTTGTCAAAATTTTATTTCTGTAGAAAATTTTATCAAAATTTTATTTCTACAGAGAATTTTGTCAAAATTTTATTTCTATGGAAGATTTTGTCAAAATTGTATTTCTATAGAAAATTTTGTCAAAATTATATTTCTATAGAAAATTTTGTCAAAATTTTATTTCTATAGAAAATTTTGTCAAAATTTTATTTCTATAGAAAATTTTGTCAAAATTTTATTTCTATAGAAAATTTTGTCAAAATTTTATTTCTATACAAAATTTTGTCAACATTTTATTTCTATAAAAAACTTTGTCAAAATCTTTTTTCTATAGAAAATTTTATTAAAATTTTATTTCTATAGAAAATTTTGTCAAAATTTTATTTCTATAGAAAATTTTGTCAAAATTTTATTTCTGTAGAAAATTTTTTCAAAATTTTATTTCAATCGAAAATTTTGTCAAAATTTTATTTTTATCGAAAACTTTGTCAAGATTTTATTTCTATAGCGATCAAATTTTGGTCAAAATTTTATTACTATAGAAACTTTTATCAAAATTTTATTTCTGTAGAAAATTTTGTCAAAATTTTATTTCATTCGTTTTGTTTGTTATTGTTGGCTTCTCTTCAATCGTTATTGTTGTTTCTTTTTTTTGATCTCAGCTTAAAGCCATGCATTGACTAAACTACAAGTGTAGCTTAACCAACAGAGGAAAAGTATGCTTGTCAAATTTATTTGGGCAAAGCCCTATAGACTGCAAGATGGTTGGATGTACAGCTGTTTCGGAATTACCACATTCCTCATCAGCATCCTCTACTTGCAGCAAAACTATCAACCAATTATCAGAATAAATTCGGGTAATTCACTCAACCCAACGTGAACTACACTTGAACCTCCCGAAAAAGGGTTTGATAGTCGGCTACTGCCTAAACAAATTTGCCAGCATATCTCTTTTCCTTTGCCAAACTCAAATCATCGATTTGTATGTATTTGGCTGGGTTTGTTTTTGAGCGTGCTTCCTCTATCTTCATTCGTTTTGTTTGTTATTGTTGGCTTCTCTTCAATCGTTATTGTTGTTTCTTTTTTTTGATCTCAGCTTAAAGCCATGCATTGACTAAACTACAAGTGTAGCTTAACAAACAGAGGAAAAGTATGCTTGTCAAATTTATTTGGGCAAAGCCCTATAGACTGCAAGATGGTTGGATGTACAGCTGTTTCGGAATTACCACATTCCTCATCAGCATCCTCTACTTGCAGCAAAACTATCAACCAATTATCAGAATAAATTCGGGTAATTCACTCAACCCAACGTGAACTACACTTGAACCTCCCGAAAAAGGGTTTGATAGTCGGCTACTGCCTAAACAAATTTGCCAGCATATCTCTTTTCCTTTGCCAAACTCAAATCATCGATTTGTATGTATTTGGCTGGGTTTGTTTTTGAGCGTGCTTCCTCTATCTTCATTCGTTTTGTTTGTTATTGTTGGCTTCTCTTCAATCGTTATTGTTGTTTCTTTTTTTTGATCTCAGCTTAAAGCCATGCATTGACTAAACTACAAGTGTAGCTTAACCAACAGAGGAAAAGTATGCTTGTCAAATTTATTTGGGCAAAGCCCTATAGACTGCAAGATGGTTGGATGTACAGCTGTTTCGGAATTACCACATTCCTCATCAGCATCCTCTACTTGCAGCAAAACTATCAACCAATTATCAGAATAAATTCGGGTAATTCACTCAACCCAACGTGAACTACACTTGAACCTCCCGAAAAAGGGTTTGATAGTCGGCTACTGCCTAAACAAATTTGCCAGCATATCTCTTTTCCTTTGCCAAACTCAAATCATCGATTTGTATGTATTTGGCTGGGTTTGTTTTTGAGCGTGCTTCCTCTATCTTCATTCGTTTTGTTTGTTATTGTTGGCTTCTCTTCAATCGTTATTGTTGTTTCTTTTTTTTGATCTCAGCTTAAAGCCATGCATTGACTAAACTACAAGTGTAGCTTAACCAACAGAGGAAAAGTATACTTGTCAAATTTATTTGGGCAAAGCCCTATAGACTGCAAGATGGTTGGATGTACAGCTGTTTCGGAATTACCACATTCCTCATCAGCATCCTCTACTTGCAGCAAAACTATCAACCAATTATCAGAATAAATTCGGGTAATTCACTCAACCCAACGTGAACTACACTTGAACCTCCCGAAAAAGGGTTTGATAGTCGGCTACTGCCTAAACAAATTTGCCAGCATATCTCTTTTCCTTTGCCAAACTCAAATCATCGATTTGTATGTATTTGGCTGGGTTTGTTTTTGAGCGTGCTTCCTCTATCTTCATTCGTTTTGTTTGTTATTGTTGGCTTCTCTTCAATCGTTATTGTTGTTTCTTTTTTTTGATCTCAGCTTAAAGCCATGCATTGACTAAACTACAAGTGTAGCTTAACCAACAGAGGAAAAGTATGCTTGTCAAATTTATTTGGGCAAAGCCCTATAGACTGCAAGATGGTTGGATGTACAGCTGTTTCGGAATTACCACATTCCTCATCAGCATCCTCTACTTGCAGCAAAACTATCAACCAATTATCAGAATAAATTCGGGTAATTCACTCAACCCAACGTGAACTACACTTGAACCTCCCGAAAAAGGGTTTGATAGTCGGCTACTGCCTAAACAAATTTGCCAGCATATACATACAGCATATACATACAGCCAAATACATACAAATCGATGATTTGAGTTTGGCAAAGGAAAAGAGATATGCTGGCAAATTTGTTTAGGCAGTAGCCGACTATCAAACCCTTTTTCGGGAGGTTCAAGTGTAGTTCACGTTGGGTTGAGTGAATTACCCGAATTTATTCTGATAATTGGTTGATAGTTTTGCTGCAAGTAGAGGATGCTGATGAGGAATGTGGTAATTCCGAAACAGCTGTACATCCAACCATCTTGCAGTCTATAGGGCTTTGCCCAAATAAATTTGACAAGCATACTTTTCCTCTGTTGGTTAAGCTACACTTGTAGTTTAGTCAATGCATGGCTTTAAGCTGAGATCAAAAAAAAGAAACAACAATAACGATTGAAGAGAAGCCAACAATAACAAACAAAACGAATGAAGATAGAGGAAGCACGCTCAAAAACAAACCCAGCCAAATACATACAAATCGATGATTTGAGTTTGGCAAAGGAAAAGAGATATGCTGGCAAATTTGTTTAGGCAGTAGCCGACTATCAAACCCTTTTTCGGGAGGTTCAAGTGTAGTTCACGTTGGGTTGAGTGAATTACCCGAATTTATTCTGATAATTGGTTGATAGTTTTGCTGCAAGTAGAGGATGCTGATGAGGAATGTGGTAATTCCGAAACAGCTGTACATCCAACCATCTTGCAGTCTATAGGGCTTTGCCCAAATAAATTTGACAAGCATACTTTTCCTCTGTTGGTTAAGCTACACTTGTAGTTTAGTCAATGCATGGCTTTAAGCTGAGATCAAAAAAAAAGAAACAACAATAACGATTGAAGAGAAGCCAACAATAACAAACAAAACGAATGAAGATAGAGGAAGCACGCTCAAAAACAAACCCAGCCAAATACATACAAATCGATGATTTGAGTTTGGCAAAGGAAAAGAGATATGCTGGCAAATTTGTTTAGGCAGTAGCCGACTATCAAACCCTTTTTCGGGAGGTTCAAGTGTAGTTCACGTTGGGTTGAGTGAATTACCCGAATTTATTCTGATAATTGGTTGATAGTTTTGCTGCAAGTAGAGGATGCTGATGAGGAATGTGGTAATTCCGAAACAGCTGTACATCCAACCATCTTGCAGTCTATAGGGCTTTGCCCAAATAAATTTGACAAGCATACTTTTCCTCTGTTGGTTAAGCTACACTTGTAGTTTAGTCAATGCATGGCTTTAAGCTGAGATCAAAAAAAAGAAACAACAATAACGATTGAAGAGAAGCCAACAATAACAAACAAAACGAATGAAGATAGAGGAAGCACGCTCAAAAACAAACCCAGCCAAATACATACAAATCGATGATTTGAGTTTGGCAAAGGAAAAGAGATATGCTGGCAAATTTGTTTAGGCAGTAGCCGACTATCAAACCCTTTTTCGGGAGGTTCAAGTGTAGTTCACGTTGGGTTGAGTGAATTACCCGAATTTATTCTGATAATTGGTTGATAGTTTTGCTGCAAGTAGAGGATGCTGATGAGGAATGTGGTAATTCCGAAACAGCTGTACATCCAACCATCTTGCAGTCTATAGGGCTTTGCCCAAATAAATTTGACAAGCATACTTTTCCTCTGTTGGTTAAGCTACACTTGTAGTTTAGTCAATGCATGGCTTTAAGCTGAGATCAAAAAAAAGAAACAACAATAACGATTGAAGAGAAGCCAACAATAACAAACAAAACGAATGAAGATAGAGGAAGCACGCTCAAAAACAAACCCAGCCAAATACATACAAATCGATGATTTGAGTTTGGCAAAGGAAAAGAGATATGCTGGCAAATTTGTTTAGGCAGTAGCCGACTATCAAACCCTTTTTCGGGAGGTTCAAGTGTAGTTCACGTTGGGTTGAGTGAATTACCCGAATTTATTCTGATAATTGGTTGATAGTTTTGCTGCAAGTAGAGGATGCTGATGAGGAATGTGGTAATTCCGAAACAGCTGTACATCCAACCATCTTGCAGTCTATAGGGCTTTGCCCAAATAAATTTGACAAGCATACTTTTCCTCTGTTGGTTAAGCTACACTTGTAGTTTAGTCAATGCATGGCTTTAAGCTGAGATCAAAAAAAAGAAACAACAATAAAAATTTTATTTCTATAAAAAGTTTTGTCAAAATTTTATTTCTATAAAAAATTTTGTCAAAATTTTGTTTCTGTAGAAAATTTTGTCAAAATTTTATATTTGTAGAAAATTTTGTCAAAAATTTATTTCTATAGACAATTTTGTCAAAATTTTATTTCTGTAGAAAATTTTGTCAAAATCTTTTTCTATAGAAAATTTTATCAAAATTTTATTTCTATAAAAAATATTGTCAACATTTTATTTCTATACAAAATTTTGTCTACATTTTGTTTCTATACACAATTTTGTCAACATTTTATTTCTATATAAAACTTTGTCAAAATCTTTTTTCTATAGAAAATTTTATCAAAATTTTATTTCTATAGAAAATTTTGTCAAAATTTTATTTCTGTAGAAATTTTTTTCAAAATTTTATTTCAATCGAAAATTTTGTCAAAATTTTATTTTTACCGAAAACTTTGTCAAGATTTTATTTCTACAGCGTCTACAGGTCAAAATTTTATTACTATAGAAACTTTTATCAAAATTTTATTCCTATAGAAAATTTTGTCAAAATTTTATTTCTGTAGAAAATTTTATCAAAATTTTATTTCTATAGAGAATTTTGTCAAAATTTTATTTCTATGGAAGATTTTGTCAAAATTGTATTTCTATAGAAAATGTTATCAAAATTTTATTTCTATAGAAAATTTTTTCAAAATTTTATTTCTGTAGAAAATTTTATCAAAATTTTATTTCTATAGAGAATTTTGTCAAAATTTTATTTCTATGGAAGATTTTGTCAAAATTGTATTTCTATAGAAAATTTTATCAAAATTTTATTTCTATAGAAAATTTTGTCAAAATTTTATTTCTATAGAAAATTTTGTCAAAATTTTATTTCTATAGAAAATTTTATCAAAATTTTATTTCTATAGAAAATTTTTTCAAAATTTTATTTCTATACAAAATTTTGTCAACATTTTATTTCTATATAAAACTTTGTCAAAATCTTTTTTCTATAGAAAATTTTATCAACATTTTATTTCTATAGAAAATTTTGTCAAAATTTTATTTCTGTAGAAAATTTTTTCAAAATTTTATTTCAATCGAAAATTTTGTCAAAATTGTTTTTTTTACCGAAAACTTTGTCAAGATTTTATTCCAAAGCGAAGTTGGTCAAAATTTTATTACTATAGAAACTTTTATCAAAATTTTATTTCTGTAGAAAATTTTGTCAAAATTTTATTTCTATAAAAAGTTTTGCCAAAATTTTATATCTGTAGAAAATTTTGTCAAAATTTTATTTCTATAAAAAATTTTGTCAAAATTTTATTTCTGTAGAAAATTTTGTCAAAATTTTATATCTGTAGAAAATTTTGTCAAAAATTTATTTCTATAGACAATTTTGTCAAAATTTTATTTCTATAGACAATTTTGTAAAAATTTTATTTCTATAGAAAATTTTATCAAAATTTTATTTCTATAGAAAATTTTGTCAAAATCTTTTTCTATAGAAAATTTTATCAAAATTGTATTTCTATACAAAATTTTGTCAACATTTTATTTCTATACAAAATTTTGTCTACATTTTATTTCTATACAAAATTTTGTCAACATTTTATTTCTATATAAAACTTTGTCAAAATCTTTTTGCTATAGAAAATTTTATCAAAATTTTATTTCTATTGAAAATTTTGTCAAAATGTTATTTCTGTAGAAAATTTTTTCAAAATTTTATTTCTATAGAAAATTTCGTCAACATTTTATTTCTATAGAAAATTTTGGAAAATTTTATTTCTATGGAAAATTTTTGAAAATTTTTATTTGTATAAAAAAATTTTTGTTAAAATGTTTATTTGTATATAAACATTTTGTTAAAATGTTCATTTGTATATAAAAATTTTGTCAACATTTTTATTTCTATATAAAAATTTTGTCAAAATTGGTTGATAGTTTTGCTGCAAGTAGAGGATGCTGATGAGGAATGTGGTAATTCCGAAACGTGCGTACATCCAACAATCTTGCAGTCTATAGGGCTAAATTTGACATTATTTTCCTCTGTTGGTTAAGCTACACTTGTAGTTTAGTCAATGCATGGTTTTAGGCTGAAATCAAGAAAACGACAAAATTTTATTTTTATAGAAAATTTTGTCAAAATTTTATTTTTATAGAAAATTTCGTGAAAATTTTATTTCTATAGAAAATTCTATTTCTATAGAAAAGTTTGCAAATTTTTTTTTTATAGAAAAGTTTGGAAAATGTTTATTTGTATATAAAAATTTTGTTAAATTTTTTTTTCTATAGAAAATTTTGTCAAAATTTTATTTCGATAGTAAAATTTGTCCAAATTTCATTTCTATAGAAAATTTTGTCAAAATTTTATTGCTATAGAAAAATTTGTCAAAATTTTATTTCTATGGAAAATTTTGGAAAATTTTTATTTATATAAAAAAATTTTGTTAAAATGTTTATTTGTATATAAACATTTTGTTAAAATGTTTATTTGTATATAAAAATTTTGTCAAAATTTTTATTTCTATATAAAAATTTAGTCAACATTTTATTTTTATAGAAAATTTCATGAAAATTTTATTTCTATAGAAAATTTTATTTCTATAGAAAAGTTTGGAAAATTTGTTCTTATATAAAAGTTTGGAAGATTTTTATTTGTATATAAAAATTTTGTTAACATTTTATTTCTATAGAAAATTTTATCAAAATTTTATTTCTATAGTAAAATTTGTCAAAATTTTATTTCTATAGAAAATTTAGTCAAAATTTTATTTCTATAGGAAATTATGTCAAAATTTTATTTTTATAGAAAATTTTGTCAAAATTTAATTTTTTATAGAAATTTTTGTCAAAATTTTATTTTTATAGAAAATTTTGTTAAAAACTTTATTTTTATAGAAAATTTTGTCAAAATTTTATTTTTATAGAAAATTTCGTCAAAATTTTATTTCTATAGAAAATTTTGGAAAATTTTATTTCTATAGAAAAGTTTGGAAAATTTTATTTCTATACAAAATTTTGGAAAATTTTTATTTGTATAAAAAAATTTTGTTAAAATGTTTATTTGTATATAAACATTTTGTTAAAATGTTTATTTGTATATAAAAATTTTTTAAAAATTTTTATTTCTATATAAAAATTTAGTCAAAATTTTATTTTTATAGAAAATTTCGTGAAAATTTTATTTCTATAGAAAATTTTATTTCTATAGAAATGTTTGGAAAATTTTTTCTTACAGAAAAGTTTGGAAGATTTTTATTTGTATATAAAAATTTTGTTAAAATTTTATTTCTATAGAAAATTTTGTCAAAATTTTATTTCTATAGGAAATTATGTCAAAATTTTATTTTTATAGAAAATTTTGTCAAAATTTTATTTTTTATAGAAATTTTGTCAAAATTTTATTTTTATAGAAAATTTTGTTAAAAATTTTATTTTTATAGAAAATTTAGTCAAAATTTTATTTTTATAGAAAATTTGGTCAAAATTTTTTTTTGTATAGAAAATTTTGGAAAATTTTATTTCTATAGAAAAGGTTGGAAAATTTTATTTCTATAGAAAAGTTTGGAAAATTTTTATTTGTATATAAAATTTTGTTAAAATTTTTGTTTCTATAGAAAATTTTGTCAAAATTTTATTTCTATAGAAAATTTTGTCAAAATTTTATTTCTGTAGAAAATTTTGTAAAAATTGTATTTCTATAGGAAATTATGTCTGTTCGGGGATGAACTAATGAAAAGCTGGAAAGTTAAACTAATTTGCCTTTCGAAATTATAACACTGGAAGAAATTTTAGTTTTAAATTTTAACTTCAGGAATATTTATTTTCCGTGTTTTAGAAAATTTTTAAATTTTAATCCAAATTCATTATTTATTACTAGATGTAAGTTTTAATAATATAATAAAATTCAATTTTAATTTAACTTTAGGAAAGGGTGTAATTAAGGGTTGTTTCAATTTACATTCAATGTACAATAAGGAATGGTGCAATATAGTTTTAAGTAAAAATACTGAGTGCAATTTACATTTAAACTTTAGTGCAATACAGTATTAAGTACAATTTATGTATTTTGTTTTGTGATTTTGTTCTGATGATTTTTGTTGATGATGTTTGTTGTTAGTGGCCGGCACTTTTCTTTTGGGTTTTTGATTGGGGAATGGGTTGATTTGATGTTGATGTGTCTTTATGTGTCACTGTTCACTGATTGTCTTCACTAATTGTTTACCTGTAAATGTTCTTTGTAAATTTAAATGTTCACAAACAATTTGTTTTATTAATTCGATTTTATTTTTTTCATGTCTTTCATGTGTGCGCGAATTGATGGTCGGTTCAAGACTGGTTCGTTGCCCTCTTGAGTGATGCTTAGTAGCCGATGCAAAGCTTAGCGACAAAACTACAAGCATCGATCAAAGGGCAACTTTCCAGGTAAACAAATAAAAAAAACAAAGATTACAATTTATTTGAGCCGCTACGAACAGTGTGTCAAAACGGGTTCAAAGAAACTTTGAACAATGTCAAAATTTTATTTGTATAGCAAATTTGGGCAAAATGTTATTGCTATACGAAATTATGGCAAAATTTTATTTCTATAGAAAATTTTGTCAACATTTTATTTCTATAGAAAATTTTGTCAAAATTTTATTTCTATAGAAAATTCAAGGCTTACAAAATAGTACTCTGTGTCTGCTGTGTGAAAGTTTTAATGGGCCTACTGTCCAAAGTCACACTTGAATGTGGCAAAGTGGGGAGTGACTGTCTTATCATATGGATATTTTGTTAAATCAATGATTTGAAGTGGCCCGATAATTATATATAGAACATGTCTGTGATAATTTAACCCATCTTCTGATATTTAAGGTGGAATACACCTTATGAATCCTAGAAACCCATTGCCCTCACCTTTCGAATTACATATAAATCTTTGCACTATTGTACATGTCCTGGTGACTGGACATATTCATATTTACTTTTTTTTTGCAATTCACATCAGAACGGAATAAATTTAAATTAATAAAATATTACCATACTCCATTGCCCTTTGACAAACATTGGTAAATGTTTGCTTTTGAAATATCCTTTATTTATGTGCAACATTGCATTGTCATTTGACATTATTGGAATTCTCATTGGGCTTTTAATGACTTCAAATTATCCAATTTTCACAATGAAGCTCGATGCACGAGTGGGGATATTGTTTGTTTAATTGATTTGTGTGGTGGCGGCTGTTGTTTGGATAATTGTAGCTCATTGTTTTATTTAATTTGATTTATTTTATGTTTTCGCATGTAAGCTTTTGTGTACGAGTGGTTGTAAAACAAATGCTTTTCATGCCATACGTATTGCCACGGCAATTGCCAAACCATAGCCAATAATGTGGGCTATAACAATACGGCATATTAGGATTAATTGGTGGTGAAGGGAAGAATACATAATGCCACTCATTACCATGTCTCACTCAAATGAAGCTTACCATATAGCTGTAGAATTATGCACAGGATTAGTGTGGGATTTACTTAGTTCACTGGTATTTGTATATATTGAAGATTGGCTTACAGGATTTAATAGCTGGGATAAGCTAAAAAGGGCATATTAAATACCATATGGTATTTTTGGTTTCAATCGTGAATGTAATTTTTAATTGAAATTGCATCAATCACGGAATTGACATAAAATAATAAAATAATTGGTTCAATTAAAAATTTAATCGATTAAAGTATTTTTTATGACTTATTTAGTTTTGATTAAAAAAAATAATTGAATCAGTTAATCGTTTAATTTAACAATTTTAAAGGATGGCAACAAAGTGAAGCGCTATATTTTTTTAATTTTAGTGTTTTGGATTTTATTCTAGAAAAATATGGAAAAACCCTCCACTATGGATTGCGTAGAAACTTTTACTAAAGGCTGTAATCCACAATCGAATTACTGGGGTTGTGGTAACACTTGTCGATGGCAAGGTATCTTAAAACTTCCTCAAATTGTTTGCAAAATTGTTAGTTAGTCCATATGGAGACAGAACAAGTATATAGAGCAGTAATTTCGACCGGGCCGAATCTTAACCCTGGGCAGTCATCCTTCGTCAAATTGACGAAGCTTAATTTCATTTTCGATCTAAAATGCATTTTAGTCCATTCGGAAATAATAAATTTAAGTTATACAAATTCAACTATTTTGTGAAATTTTATTTTATACTAATTAAAAACAAATTGAATAAGAAAATAAATTCAATTTTGGTTCACATATTTGCTCACAATGCAAATCATAACGTCTTGAAATAAGCCGTAGTCAAAATGACGAAGGATGACGTTAGTGTACAAGAAATAAGGATGGCCTTCCAGGGTTAAATACCCACCACCATCAATCAAATAAAATAGTTTCCTTTGGAAACACTTCACCGTAGCGGGTTACTTTCTATATTCTATATATTATAAAGGGTGATTCTTTTGAGGTTAGGATTTTCATGCATTAGTATTTGACAGATCACGTGGGATTTCAGACATGGTGTCAAAGAGAAAGATGCTCAGTATGCTTTGACATTTCATCATGAATAGACTTACTAACGAGCAACGCTTGCAAATCATTGAATTTTATTACCAAAATCAGTGTTCGGTTCGAAATGTGTTTCGCGCTTTACGTCCGATTTATGGTCTACATAATCGACCAAGTGAGCAAACAATTAATGCGATTGTGACCAAGTTTCGCACTCAGTTTACTTTATTGGACATTAAACCAACCACACGAATGCGTACAGTGCGTACAGAAGAGAATATTGCGTCTGTTTCTGAGAGTGTTGCTGAAGACCGTGAAATGTCGATTCGTCGCCGTTCGCAGCAATTGGGTTTGTGTTATTCGACCACATGGAAGATTTTACGCAAAGATCTTGGTGTAAAACCGTATAAAATACAGCTCGTGCAAGAACTGAAGCCGAACGATCTGCCACAACGTCGAATTTTCAGTGAATGGGCCCTAGAAAAGTTGGCAGAAAATCCGCTTTTTTATCGACAAATTTTGTTCAGCGATGAGGCTCATTTCTGGTTGAATGGCTACGTAAATAAGCAAAATTGCCGCATTTGGAGTGAAGAGCAACCAGAAGCCGTTCAAGAACTGCCCATGCATCCCGAAAAATGCACTGTTTGGTGTGGTTTGTACGCTGGTGGAATCATTGGACCGTATTTTTTCAAAGATGCTGTTGGACGCAACGTTACGGTGAATGGCGATCGCTATCGTTCGATGCTAACAAACTTTTTGTTGCCAAAAATGGAAGAACTGAACTTGGTTGACATGTGGTTTCAACAAGATGGCGCTACATGCCACACAGCTCGCGATTCTATGGCCATTTTGAGGGAAAACTTCGGAGAACAATTCATCTCAAGAAATGGACCGGTAAGTTGGCCACCAAGATCATGCGATTTGACGCCTTTAGACTATTTTTTGTGGGGCTACGTCAAGTCTAAAGTCTACAGAAATAAGCCAGCAACTATTCCAGCTTTGGAAGACAACATTTCCGAAGAAATTCGGGCTATTCCGGCCGAACTGCTCGAAAAAGTTGCCCAAAATTGGACTTTCCGAATGGACCACCTAAGACGCAGCCGCGGTCAACATTTAAATGAAATTATCTTCAAAAAGTAAATGTCATGGACCAATCTAACGTTTCAAATAAAGAACCGATGAGATTTTGCAAATTTTATGCGTTTTTTTTTTTTTTTAAATTTATCAAGCTCTTAACAAATCACCCTTTAGAATCTCAGATATTTTCCCAAGCAGATCAGTTCATCCAGGTTTCCAATTTCAAGCAAATCGGATAGAAAATACAGTTTCGAGACGCCCGAGAAGTAAAATAGAGAGATCGGTCTATATGGAGGCTATACCAAAACATGGACCGATATGTTAGGTTTAGATTTCCAATTTACGGCAAATTGGATAAAAACTACGGTTTTTTAAGCCCAAGACCCCAAATCGGGAGGTCGGTTTATATGGGGACTGTATAAAAACTTGGACCGATATAGCCCATCTTCGAACTTGACCTGCCTGCAAACAAAAAACGAATCTGTGCCAAATATCAGGACGATATCGCCATTATTGAACGCTGTAGCGTGATTACAACAGACAGACAGACGGACGGACAGACAGACAAACGGACATGGCTATATCGTCTTAGAATTACTCCCTGATCAAGAATATATATACTTTATATAGTCGGAAATCGATATTTCGATATGTTACAAACGGAATGACAAACTTATTATACCCCCATTACCATTCTATGGTGGTGGGTATAAAAAAGGCAGATTAAATACATATATAAGCCTCTTTAGTATCGGAGTCTCTAATTAATTTTGACATGAATCAATTTTTACGCGGTAATTAGATAGCCAGAAGTGAAATATGAGGATCGGTTCATCTCGGGGCGATATATAATAATGGACCAATATGGACCAATTTTTGCTTTTTTATACCAGATACTTACACAACGTACACAATTTCAACTGAGTCGGATGAAATTTTCTACTCCAAAAGGCTGCGGAGGTCAAATCTGGGCATCGGTTTGTGTGGGGCCTATAAATAATTATAGGCTGATATGAACCAATTTTTTCATGGGATGAAATTTGCTCCTCCAGGAGGCTCCGGAGGTCAAATCTGGGGACCGGTTTATATGGGGGCAATATATTATTATCGACCAATGCGATTTTTTGGATGCGTGCTAGAGGTCATATACTAAAACCACTTACCAAATTTCAACCTGATCTGATAAAATTTGCTCCTCCAACAGGATCCGCAAGCAAAATCTGGAGATCGGTTTATATGGGGGCTATGTATAATTATGGACCGATATGGACCAAATTTCGCATGATTGCAATCTTTGTCTGACCAGCGGTTCAATACATCCTT
Source organism: Haematobia irritans (assembly GCF_050003625.1). Lineage (NCBI taxonomy): Eukaryota > Metazoa > Arthropoda > Insecta > Diptera > Muscidae > Haematobia > Haematobia irritans. The sequence goes on along the minus strand of NC_134398.1, from coordinate 155,240,698 downwards.
TAGGACATTTTTCCTATAATATTCGGCAATTATGTCGGCTCAAAGAGACAGTTTCCACGCGTGCCAAAAATAGTCTACCAAATTTTGAAGAAACTTTTTCCAAAAATCTACCAAATTAAATAATCTTATTTTGAAATTTGAAATTTGAAACCATAGATTTCTTCGAAAGAAATGTTTTATTTTTTTACTTATTTCAATATGTGCAATATTACATATGATTATCTTATTAGCGACAATTTTTTGGGTGTAAACTCTTCCTTGAAGTGTAAGTGCGTTGATTTTTTTTAATGATTTTAGGTTAGGTGGCAGCCCGATGTATCAGGCTCTCTTAGACTATTCAGTCCATTGTGATACCACAGTGGTGAAGTTATACAAAAAGGCAGAATATACAAAGGACATTGGAATGGAAAATGAAAAAAAAAAAAATAAATATTTTTAAAGATATTGAGTTTATAGAAAATTTTGTCAAATTTTATTTCTTTAGAAATTTTTTGGCAAATTTGTATTTCTATAGATATTTTGTCAAAATTTTATTTCTATAGAAAATTTTGTCAAAATTATATTTCTGTAGAAAATGTTGTCAAAATTTTATTTCCATAGAAAATTTTGTCAAAATTATATTTCTATAGAAAATTTGTGGAAAAGAAAATTTGAGCAAAATCTACCAAAACGTCAAGAATTCTACCAATCTAACAAACAGTAAAAAATCTACCATTTTTGGTAGAATTCTACCAGCTGTGGCAACCATGCTCTTAGAGCGAGCAGAGAAGGAATATATTCGTGTCTCTTTTGGGTCTCACCGCACTATACACCACATAATAAACATTCTTCACACCTCTCCAAAACTTAGTTGTTCTGACTCACCCGTGAGAACACTTTTTTTGGACTTATGATCGAAAAATGTAAACAGCTGTTTTGTTATCCACGGCATTTTATTTGCAAACAGAAACTATAAACAAGAAACTATACCAGAAATAAAACAATTATAATATCTTGTGAAATTAAACGTAAACAAGTATATACAGCACTAAGTTCGGCCGGGCCGAATCTTAAATACCCACCACCATGAACCAAATATTAGGGTTTCCTTTGAAATTTCAGGAGGGCTTGAGGACTTGAGGACATTTCCCGAAGATAAATTTAAAGATTTCACCTATGAGGACTATATCAGATTCTGGATTTATAAGAACCATTTTTGTTTGAGTTTTAGAGGAATCATTAACATCTCTTGTAAGTGTGCAAGAAAATTATAAAATAACGTCTTAAATTGAAATCTTAAATCTGTGGAAGTAAAATCTGGAAATTTTACATTGAGTTTCAAGCAATTTTCATGATCAGTGCGCCTTCTACACCGTCAAGAAGTGAAGTCGGTCTATATGGAGGCATTATCAAATGGACCGATAAAAACTTAATCCGATACACGTTTTGTGAGCCTAAAATATCAGAATATTTACAAATTCAGGCAAATCAGATAAAAACTATGGTTTCTAGAAACCCAAGGAGTTAAATCGGGAGATCGTTCTTATGGGGGCTATACTAAAATATGGACCGATACTCACCGTTTTCGGCACACCTCTTTATGACCCGAAAATACCTCTAGATTTCCAATTTCAGCCAAATAGGATAAAAACTTCGGATTCTAGAAGCCCAAGAAGTAAAATCGGGAAATCGGTCTATATGGGGGCTATACCAAAATATGGACCGATACTCACCATTTTCGGCACACCTCTTATGGTCCTAAAATACCTCTAGATATCCAATTTCAGACAAATTGGATAGAAACTACGGTTTCTATAAGCCCAAGACCCAAAATCGGGAGGTCGTTTTATATGGGGGCTATACCAAAACATGGACCGATACTCACAATTTCTGGCACACGTATTTGTGGTCCTACAATACCTCTAGATTTCCAATTTCAAGTAAATTGAATAAAAACTACGGTTTATATAAGCCCAAGAAGTAAAATCGGGTGATCGGTCTATATGGGGGCTATACCAAAACATGGACCGATACTCACCATTTTTGGCACACCTCTTATGGTCATAAAATACCTCTAGATTTCAAACTTCAGGCAAATTGGATAAAAACTACGATTTCTATAAGCTCAAGACCCCAAATCGGGAGGTCGTTTTATATGGGCACCATACCAAAACATGGACCGATACTCACAATTTTTGGCACACGTATTTGTGGTCCTACAATACCTCTAGATTTCCAATTTCAAGTAAATTGAATAAAACCTGCGGTTTCTATATGCCCATGAAGTAAAATCGGGAGATCGGTCTATATGGGGGCTATACCAAAATATGGACCGATACCCACCATTTTTGGCACACCTCTTTATGGTCATAAAATACCTCTAGATTTCAAATTTCAGGCAAATTGGATAAAAACTACGATATCTATAAGCCCAAGACCCCAAATCGGGAGGTCGGTTTATATGGGGACTATATAAAAACCTGGACCGATATACCCCATCTTCGAACTTGACCTGCCTGCAGACAAAAGACGAGTTTGTGCAAAATTTCAGCACGATTGCTTCATTATTGAAGACTGTAGCGTGATTACAACAGACAGACAGACAGACAGACAGACAGACAGACGGACAGACGGACATCGTTATATCGTCTTAGAATTTCTCCCTGATCAAGAATATATATACCTTATATAGTCGGAAATCGATATTTCGATGTGTTATAAACGGAATGACAAACTTATTATACCCCCATCACCATTCTATGGTGGTGGGTATAAAAAATACCCGCCAGTCTTTTCTTAGCTGTTAATGTTGTTAGGTAGAGGGCATTTTATTATACCCTCCACCATAGGATGGGGGGTATATTAACTTTGTCATTCCGTTTGTAACGCATCGAAATATTGCTCTAAGACCCCATAAAGTATATATATTCTGGGTCGTATTGCAAATGGGCCATATCGCTCCACTTTTACGTATAGCCCCCATATAAACGGACCCCCAGATTTGGCTTGCTGAGCCTCTAAGAGTAGCATATTTCATCCGATCTGACATGACATGAAATTTGGTACATGGTGTAAGTATATGGTCTCTAGCAACCATGCAAAAATTGGTCCATATCGGTCCATAACTATATAAAGCACCCATATAAACCGATCCACAGATTTGGTTTGCGGATCCTTTAAGAGAAGCAAATTTCATTCGATCCGGCTGAAATTTCGTACATGGTATTAGTATATAGTATCTAACAACCATGCAAAAATTAGTCCATATCGGTCCATAATTATATATAGCCCCCATATAAACCGATCCCCAGATTTGACCTCCGGAGCCTCTTAAAGGAGCAAAACTCATCCGATCCGGTTGAAATTTGGTACGTGGTGTAAGCATGTGGTCTTTAACAACCATGCAAAAATTGGTCCATATCGGTCCATAATTATATATAGCCCCCCATGTAAACCGATCCTCTGATTTGACCTCCGGAGCCTCTTGCAGGAGCAAAATTCATCCGATCCCGTTGAAATTTGGCACATGGTATTAGTATATAGTATCTAACAACCATGCACGAATTGGTCCATATCGGTCCATAATTACGTATAGCCCCCATATAAACCGATCCCCAGATTTGTCCTCCGGAGCATCTTGGAGGAGCAGAATTCATCCAATCCGGTTTAAATTTGGTACGTGGTGTAAGCATGTGGTCTTTAACAACCATGCAAAAATTGGTCCATATCGGTCCATAATTATATATAGCCACCATATAAACCGATCCCCAGATTTGGTTTGCGGATCCTTTAAGAGAAGCAAATTTCATCCGATTCGGCTGAAATTTGGAACGTGGTGTTAGTATATGGCCGCTAATAACCATGCCATGGTATTAGTATATAGTCTCTAACAACCATGCAAAAATTGGTCCATAATTATATATAGCCCCCATATAAATCGATTCCCAGATTAGACCTCCGTAGCCTCTTAGAGGAGCAAAATTCACCCGATCCGGTTGAAATTTGGTACGTGTTGTTAGTATATGGTCTCTAAAAACCATGCAAAAATTGGTCCATATCGGTCCATAATTATATATAGCCCCCATATAAACCGTTTCCCAGATTTGATCTCCAGAGCATCTTGGAGTAGCAAAATTCATCCGATCCGTTTGAAATTTGGAACGTGGTGTTAGTATATGGCCGCTAATAACCATGCCATAATTGGTCCATATCGATCTATAGTTATATATAGCCGATCCCCAATCACACAAAAATTGGTCCATATCGATTCATAATCATGGTTGCCACTCTAGCCAAAAATAATCTATCAAAATTTTATTTCTATAGAAAATGTTGTCAAAATTTTATTTCTATAGAAAATTTTGTCAAAATTTTAATTTTATAGAAAATGTTGTCAACATTTTAATTCTATTGAAAATTTTGTTAAAATTATATTTCTATAGAAAATTTTGCCAAAATTTTATTTCGATAGAAAATGTTGTCAAAATTTTAATTCTATAGAGAATGTTGTCAACATTTTAATTCTATTGAAAATTTTGTAAAAAAATTATTTCTATAGAAAATTTTGTCAAAATTTTATTTTTATAGAAAATTTTATCAAAACTTTATTTCTATACAAAATTTTGTAAAAATTTTATTTCTATAGAAAATTTTGTAAAAATTTTTATTTCTATAGAAAATTTTGTCAAAATTTTATTTTTATAGAAAATTTTATCAAAATTTTATTTCTATACAAAATTTGTCAAAATTTTATTTGTATAGAAAAATTTTGTCAAAATTTTATTTCCATAGAAAATGTTGTCCAAATTTTACTTCTATAGAAAATTTTGTCCAAATTTTACTTCTATAGAAAATGTTGTCAAGATTTTATTTTGTTAAAATTTTATATACATCCCGTATGGACTAAAATTTTTATTTCTATAGAAAATTTTTTCCAAATTTTAATTCTATAGAGAATGTTGTCAACATTTTAATTCTATTGAAAATTTTGTAAAAATTTTATTTCTATACAAAATTTTGTCAATATTTAATTTTTATAGAAAATTTTATCAAAATTTTATTTCTATACAAAATTTTGTCAAAATTTTATTTCTATAGAAAACTTTGTCAAAATTTTATTTCTATAGAAAATTTAGTCCAAATTTTACTTCTATAGAAAATGTTGTCAAGATTTTATTTTGTCAAAATTGTATATATATCCCGTATGGACTACCTTGCAATTTAGAAGACGGTGTTAGCAAGTTTTAAGATACCTTGCCATCGGCAAGTGTTGCTGCAACCCAAGTAATTCGATTGTGGATGACAGTCTTCCGTAGAAGTTTCTACGCAATCCATGGTGGAAGGTACATAAGCTTCGGCCTGGCCGAACTTACGTCCATATATAATTGTTTTATTTCTCAAACACTTTTTTTGATTTTTTCGTCAAACATACAATGCTTGCCGAAATCAAATGCATTATTACAATTAAAATGATAATCTTGTTAGGATATATTTGCTGGATGTATATAGCGACAAGATTTAAACCCAACTTGATATACCTTACGACATTTCGGGTTTTAGGCAGAAAATTTTTATTCGAACCAGCTTATTTTCATTGTTACAGTGTATGTTAATTCATCTATCAATGTATCATAATTAGTATATACTATTTATAAATTTATGGTTTAATTAAAAATGTGGGCAATGTTTTATTGTGGTTTAGTTTATATCGAATATTATAATTGATTCTTTCTTCCTTAGGGATATAAATCAACGACTTTAATTTGTATTGTGGAGTGAAGGCTATAAATCATTGTAAACTGCATAGGCAAATGTTGAACGATTTGATAAATTATGCAAACAATTATATGGTCTTATTACTGTAGAGATTAAAATCGAATTTTAAATATGCAATAATCGTTTTGTGTTATTTGTAGATTTAATTAAGCAAAATGTAACTGTAAATCATAAATGAAAACACAATTAATTATACTAGGCAAGAAAAATTTTATTAGCGTATATAGATATTCCTCATATCTTCCTCCATACACTCAAAAAAACATTAAACCCACAAGGAAGAAAAATGTTCGTTAATTGTAGAGAATTTTAACCAAACAGTATTACAGACGCCGACATCACGATAATACCCCAAAAATAAGTAAATATTTTTTTTGAAAAATTTAAGAGTGTGTTAGACATAATTAATTTTTTTTCACTTGCTAAAGAAAATTTCGAAGGAAAATAATGTAGTTCAAAAATACAAAAACGTCTTTAGTTCAAAATGGGCGCAAAATTGGTAAAATTTACCAATTTTAAGAAATTCAATTTTTTAAGAATTCAATACGAATTTTGTAAATCTTTATGCTTCTTTATGTATAAAGGGGAAACCCTTTTTATACCCTCCACCATAGGATGGGTGGTATGTTAACTTTGTCATTCCGTTTGTAACACATCGAAATATTGCTCTAAGACCCCATAATGTATATATATTCTGGGTCGTGGTGAAATTCTGAGTCGATCTAAGCATGTCCGTCCGTCCGTATGTCGAAATCACGCAAATTTTCGAACGAAACAAGATATCGACTTGAAAATTGGCACAAGTAGTTGTAATTGATGTAGGTCGGATGGTATTGCAAATGGGCCATATCGGACCACTCTTTCGTATACCCCGTATATGAACCGACCCCCAGATTTGGCTTGCGGAGCCTCTTGGAGGGGCAAAATTCATCCGATCCAGTTGAAATTTGGTATTTGGTGTTAGTATGTGGTCTCTAATAACCATGCCAAAATTGGTTCATATCGGTCTATAATTATATATAGCCCTCATATAAACCGATCCCCAGATTTGGTTTTGGAGCTTTTTGGAGGTGCAAATTTCACCCGATTTCGTTGAAATTTTGTATTTTGTGTAAGAGGTTGGCTGATCAGTCCCCGGTCTGACACATAAATGGCGTCGCTAGTATTAAATGCATATTATTTTTATATAGTACCAACCTTCAAATGATGCGTGTCGTCTGTAAGTCTATTAGTTTGTGAGATAGAGCGTCTTTTGTGAAGCAACTTGTGTTATAGTGAAAAAATAGAAAAAAATTTCGTGTTTTGATAAAATACTGTTTTCTGAAGTGAAAAAATACGGTGGAAGCAACAACTTGGCTTGATAATGAGTTACCGGACTCTGCCCCTGGGAAATCAACAATAATTGATTGGTATGCAAAATTCAAGCGTGGTGAAATGAGCACGGAGGACGGTGAAAACAGTGGACGCCCGAAAGAGGTGGTTACCGACGAAAACATCAAAAAAAATCCACATAATGATTTTGAAGACCGTAAAATGAAGTTGATCGAGATAGCAGAAGCCTTAAAGATATCAAAGGAACGTGTTGGTCATATCATTCATCAATATTTGCATATGCGGAAGCTCTGTGCAAAATGGGTGCCGCGCGAGCTCACATTTGACCAAAAACAACGTGTTGATGATTCTGAGCGGTGTTTGCAGCTGTTAACTCGTAATACACCCAAGTTTTTCCGTCGATATTTGACAATGGCTGAAACTGGCTCCATCACTACACTCCTGAGTCTAATCCATAGTCGGCTGAGTGGACAGCGACCGGTGAACCGTCTCCGAAGCGTGGAAAGACTTAAAAGTCCGCTGGCAATGTAATGGCCTCTGATTTTTGGGATGCGCATGGAATAATGTTTATCGATTATCTTGAGAAGGGAAAAACCATCAACAGTGACTATTATATGGCGTTATTGGAGCGTTTGAAGGTCAAAATCGCGGCAAAACGGAAGAAAAAAGTGTTGTTCCAACAAGACAACGCACCGTGCCACAAGTCATTGAGAACGATGGCAAAAAATCATGAATTGGGCTTCGAATTGCTTCCCCATCCACCGTATTCTCCAGATCACCGTATTCCCCCAGCGTCCTTTTCTTGTTCTCAGACCTCAAAAGGATGCTCGCAGGGAAAAAATTTGGCTGCAATGAAGAGGTGATCGCCGAAACTTAGGCCTATTTTGATGCAAAACCAAAGTACTACCAAAATGGTATAAACAAATTGGAAGGTCGTTATAATCGTTGTATCGCTCTTGAAGGGAACTATGTTGAATAATAAAAACGAATTTTGACAAAAAAAATGTGTTTTTCTATGTTAGACCGGGGACTTATCAGCCTACCTGTTATATGTACACTTGTCGTCTAATTTATGTCATTTGAAGAGGAACCCTTCCAGATTTGAGACAGGCAAAATCGTTTGGTTACGTTAAAGTGGCAGCCCGTTTAAGTTTCAAGCTCACGTAGACTTTTCAGTCCATTGTGATAAGGCAAAATCGTTAGTAACTTCTTCAAATTCTATGCTTTTTAGCACATCACATCCCAGAAAAAAATTGGAAGTACTTCTAAGGGCACAACTTTAAAAGCAATTTCAAAATATGTCCTCCAAAGATATTCTTTATTTTAACTACTCAGAAAATTCTTTTAATTCATTTTTTTATAATTCGCTTTTTTTTATATATTTTTTGGCAAAAATGCTCAGGGTGGGCTCTTAAGTCGATATAGCCATGTCCGTCTGTCCGTGAACACATTTTTGTAATCAAAGTCTAGGTCGCAGTTTTAGTCCAATCGACTTCAAATTTGGCACAAGTATGTGTTTTAGCTCAGAATAGATCCCTATTGATTTTGGAAGAAATCGGTTCAGATTTAGATATAGCTCCCATATATATATATTTCGCCCGATATGGACTTATATGGCCCCAGAAGCCAGAGTTTTACCCTAATTTACTTAAAATTTTGCACAAGAAGAACAATTAGTACTATAGTCAAGTGTGCCAAATTTTATTGAAATCGGTTCAGATTTAAATATAGCTCCCATATATATCTTTCGCCCGATATGGACTAATACGGTCCCAGAAGCCAGAGTTTTATCCCAATTTGGTTGAAATTTTGCACTAGGAGTACAATTAGTAGTGTTGTCAAGTGTGCCAAATTTTATTGAAATCGGTTCAGATTTAGATATAGCTCCCATATAAAGCTTTCGCCCGATTTACACTCATATGACCACAGAGGCCAATTTTTAAATCCGATATAGTTGAAATTTTGCACAGGCAGTAGAATTAGAATTGTAGCTATGCGTGCTAAATTTGGTTGAAATCGGTGCAGATTTAGATATATCTCCCATATATAGCTTTCGCCGGATTTACACTCATATGACCACAGAGGCCAATTTTTTGCTCCGATTTAATTGAAATTTTGCGCAGTGAGTAGAATTAGCATTGTAGCTATGCGTGCTAAATTTTGTTGAAATAGGTGCAGATTTAGATATAGCTCCCATATATAGCTTTCGCCCGATTTACACTCATATGACCACAGAGGCCAATTTTTTGCTCCGATTCAGTTGAAATTTTGTACAGGGAGTAGAATTAGCATTGTAGCTATGCGTGCCAAATTTGGTTGAAATCGGTTCAGATTTAGATATAGCTCCCATATATTGCTTTCGCCCGATTTACACTCATATGACCACAGAGGCCAATTTTTAACTCAGATTTAGTTGAAATTTTGCACAGGGCGTAGAATTAGCATTGTAGCTATGCGTGCCAAATTTGGTTGAAATAGGTATAGCTCCCATATATATGTTTTTCTGATTTCCACAAAAGTGGCCAAAATACCAACATTTTCCTTGTAAAATCGCCACTGCTTAGTCGAAAAGTTTTAAAAATGACTCTCATTTTCCTAAACTTCTAATACATATATATCGAGCGATAAATCATAAATAAACTTTTGCGAAGTTTCCTTAAAATTGCTTCAGATTTAAATGTTTCCCATATTGATACCCTTCACCACCACTGTGGTACAGGGTATAATAAGTTTGTGCATTTGTATGTAACGCCAAGAAGGAAAATTCTGCGACCTATCGTTTAGTATACCGAATTAATTAGAACTTAGACTTAGAATTAAATTCTGAGTCGATTTAGCGATGTCCGTCTGTCTGTCTGTCTGTCTGTCTGTCCGTCTGTCTGTCTGTATATTTAATTTTGTGTGCAAAGTACAGCTCGCAGTTTAAGTCCGATCGTCCTCAAATTTGACACAGAATTTTACATTGGCTCAAACACAATCGCTATTGATTTTGGAAAAAATCGGTTCAAATTTAGATATAGCTGCCATATATATTTATCACCGATCTCGTCATAATTGACGTATTTATCAACGTATTTTCTCAAAATTTCGGCCAGCCAAATATTTTGGGGCTTTCGTAAGATGTGCAAAATATCAGCCAAATCGGTTCAGATTTAGATATAGCTCCCATATATATCTTTTGTCCGATTTGAACTTATATGGCCTCAAAAGCCAGAGTTTTGCCCTGATTCGCTTCAAATTTTGCACAAGGAGTACATTTAATAGTATCATTAAGTGTACCAAATTTCGTTGAAATCGGTTCAGATTTAGATATAGCTCCCATATATATCTTTCGTCCGATTTGAACTTATATGGCCACAAAAGCCAGAGTTTTACCGTGATTTGCTTCAAATTTTGCACAAGGGGTACGTTTAATAGTATCGTTAAGTGGGTCAACTTTGGTTAAAATCGGTTCAGATTTAGATATAGCTCACATATATATCTTTCGTCCGATTTGGACTTATATGGTCTCAAAAGCCCGAGTTTTGCCCTGACTTACTTCAAATTTTGCACAAGCGATACTTTTAACGATACTATTGTATGTGCCAAATATGGTCAAAATCGATTCACATTTAGATATAGCTTCCATATATATCTTTCGTCCGATTTAAACTTATATGGCCTCAAAATCCAGGGCTTTGCCGTGATTTGCTTCAAATTCCGCACAAGGAGTACGTTTAGTAGTATCGGTGATTGTGCCAAATTTGGTTGAAATCGGTTCAGATTTAGATATGGCTCCCATATATATCTTCCGTCCGATTTGCACTCATATGACCAGGGGGCCAAAGTTATACTTCCATTTACGTGAAATTTCGCATAGATAGCAGAATTATTATTCTAACTATGCATGTCAAATTTAGTCATGATCGGTTCAGATTATATATAGCTCCCATATATACGTATACCAGAGTTGGGGAAATATGGTAGACACTGTTACACATTTTAGACCCATTTTCAATGGAAGTGTTCTCCAATTAACTGGATAGCGTTAGCCGATTTAAATTTTAATTCTAGAGATTTTGTAGAAGTAAAAAAATTGTCTCCTTTATATAGCTTCCAGCAAATGTGAAGTAGTTGATATGGTAACACAAATTTTGGCCTACATAGGGGTGAAGGGTATAATATAGTCGGCCCCGCCCGACTTTAGACTTTACTTACTTGTTTTAACATAAAATTAGTTCCCTCATCTTCACAATCCACAATTTTCAAGTATTTTGTTAAATGCAAACATTCCATTTCTAACTGTTTTTCATTAACATCTTCATAATAAAATTCAGCAATCTGGCAGGAGCTAGGGGGCCCTGGGCACGTGCCAGGAGTGCCCTGTGGGAAAGACGGGTCTGTACACCCTCAAAAAAAAATTGCTTTTGTAACATGTACCCCAAACACATTTTGCTTCAAGCATATATATTTTCAGGATTAGTCCAAACAAAATATTGTTTGTATTGTTCAAACATATTATGTTTCACCTTAGGGCATACACTGGTAGAAAAACTTTTAATGATATTTTCTTTGTGTGGATATATTTTTGAGGCGGCAATTGGTTACTTCCATTATTTTACTTGCAGCTTACTATCTAGGTCTCTCTTTCTAAACACATATATGTTTATACGCTATTTCTATATTAATATATGTTTGCATCTAAGCATATTATATTTACAAATAGTTTATGTCCCAAACATAATATGTTCTAACATATTAATGAATATGTCCCAAACATGTTATGCTAGTTTATGAATATTATATGCTTGCACTTAAAAATATTGTGTTAAAAATTTTGAGTTCCAAACTAGAGGTGTGCACGTGACACGAAATTGTCGTGACTCACGTAAATTTTCATGATTCGTGCGTGAGTCGTGAGTCACGCTCATGACAACAGCGTGAGTGTGCGGAGCGTGATTAACAAACCAAAATGTCGTGCGTGAGCGTGAGTCACGAAAATAATATATTCGTGAGTGTGCGTGAGTAACGAATTACACTCACGAACATATTCCTGCTCACCAACATAAAACGCTTAAGAGTTAAATTCAATTACAATTTTAGTGACCCCTGGGATGTTAAGAGTTTAATAACACTCTCGATTTTAATAATGCTCATGTTTTCTGACACTTCGGTAAGGTAAATTAATCATAAAATTATTCGTGAGTCACGATATTTTTCGTGAGTCACGGTATTTTTCGTTTGTCACGGTATTTTTCGTGAGTCACGACGTTTTCGTGCGTGAGTGTGCGTGAGTACAAATTTTCTTTTCGTGAGTGTGCGTGAGTCCTACCAAAAAATATCGTGTGTGAGTGAGTATGATTTTTCAGTCGTGAGTGTGCGTGAGCGTGAGTAAACTATTACTCACGTGCACACCTCTATTCCAAACATATAATTTTTACACCCAAAAATATGAAAAACCGTCTTTTTCGTCCGTGTATATACCCCCATATAAACCGATCCTCAGATTTGGTTTTGGAACCTTTTGGAGGGGCTAAATTCCTCCGATTCAGTTGAAATTTGATACATTGTGTTAGTATGTGCACTGAAAAAAATATTGTCGTGAGGCCTAAGATTCCATGTCCTTAAAATACGAATGCAAATTTTGCTTAGCATAAAAGACGCATTTCTCTAATATAAAGTTTGTTTTTGTCCAAAAGTCGATAAACTTTTCAATGAAGCCGTATTGTCCTTATAATTAAGTGATTTGACTTAAAAATGGGTATCATAACATGAAAGAAAAATTGTTTAGGGTAAAGACAACTTGACTTTAATATCTTAGAAAAATTCTTTTAAATTAATAAAATTGTCTTTAAATTTGTTGTCTTTTTTCAACTTGACTACAAAGCCAAACATCGTTCAAAAATGGGACATGTTTTTCAACACTTTATTTTAAAGATGTTTTTTACTTGAAATATAGCATAATTTCTACTGGAAGTCGAGCCTGAATTTGGAAAATAAAGTTGTCGTTAACTCGTTTTTAAAGGACTTTGATAGCATGTGAAGAAAAAAATCTGAAAAAACGAAAAATCAAAGTTTGCTTCCTGGAAGTAAGTACACAAAACCCAAATTTGAAAGAGAATTGTGTCTTAAAAGTATCCTTACTTGTATTCTCCGCTTTTTTGGTTCGCAATCAATACCAAAATTAAAGTAAAGGTAAAGACAAAATCTTTGGAACCGGGCATGCTTTTTTTTTCAGTGTGGCCGCTAACAACCGATCCCCAGAACTTAATTTACCCTTTCAAAAAGTAAATAGTGCCTTTCTGCTGTCAAGATATTATAAAATCTAATACCCTGTTCATCGCATGACCTCATTTGCGGAGACAATAGCCAGATGATGTATATTTTAAAATCATACGGGCAATTTCACATTCTACTTTCTATCCAAATACAAACAATCGGTTAAGCCGATTTATAATATTTCAAGATAAATTTCTATTAAATGAAATCAATTCATTTTGTTGTTATCCAATATTTAAGTATATCGACATCCGGAAAAATCCCATAGTGAATCCTGATGAAATGTGCAAAACAAAATTGTTTTTCTCCCGAAAGCTCTCTTCTACACTTACACACTCTTCATGGTTGACGTTTGTTATTAATGTCTGGGAGCTTATAGAGATAATAGATTTTTAAATTTATGTATATACGTGTGTGAATTTACATCGATAGGATAGAAATCATTGAATTATGCCACCATCATTGTCATCAAGGATTTCAAGCAACCAAGCAATTGGGTATAATATCGATAGAGCGAGGACGAGAGCAAGATAGAGGGGAGGAAACAATATGTGCTCACATGCATACAACGGCTGTGGCAAACGACATTCACTGGCATTTACATCAGCCGGAAGTGCCATATCAAATTTCCAAATGTGTCCACAGGAAAAAGGCATACGCATGTTAGACTGAATATCCTTGTTGACATGGTTTACATCGATTAGGGATGCTCATGTAGGTTCTTTTATGGTAACAGGATGATTAAATCTTAAAATTGTCGATCTGTAAAGTTGGTAAAAACAAAACATTCAACATTGTATATGAGACATATGGATCAAATTAGTGCGATGTATAAATTTATTTCTATAGAAATAAAATTTTGACAAAATTTTCCATACACGTAGAGAAGAAACATGATTGCCACAATCATATTCGAAGAGCAAAAAAATATGATAGGAACTATTTTTGCGGCGATCATGTAACATTTTCACCTGCAACCATGTTAGCTCAGTGAACATGGTTCTAAGAAAAATAAAATTTTCCTTATCTAAAATGTTATTATATTGATAAAAAGAATTTTGTTTGAATCAAAATACAATGGTAACGATCTAAAATGTTATGGTATTCGTCAAAAATGTTTTTCTTCCAGTTAAAAGAATATGGTCACAACCTAAAATGTTTTGATCTTTATGAAAAAACATTTTTCGTAGTCGAAAAAAGGACGCCACTTGAGAAAAGAAAACACAAAATTAACTTTATTTATTTGTTTTTATTTATTTATAAACTAATTCGTTGTTTATTTGTATTTATAATGTCGTGCAATTACACTTTATTTTTTTTTTGTGTTCACATAAAACCACCTGCCTTTTCTGAATAAATAAATTAACACAGTAATTCCGTATTCTCCGTCCATTCGAAGCAATAATCAACACACGACTGGCGCGCAAAATGAAAATCATGTGTACCTACCTAGTCAATGTTTTTATAAAATTCTTTTCGCTGCAAAAAAGTTAAAAAATTAAATGGTCACGAAAAAATATACATGGTCTTTATGGCCATGTAATGGTTCTAGACATGTCTATTCCTAACCTATAAAAATAATTTTTTCTCTGCAAAAAAGTAAAAAAATTGAATGGTCAGGTTATAAGGATGTTTACCGGGGTAGCCTCGTCGGTTCCAGAAAAAAAGAAATATTTTATTCTTTTAATATTTTTTTATTAACAAAATATTCCTTTTTTTTTAAGTAAAAAAGTCGACTGGGAATAGAAAACACACAGCAGCACAAAAAAAGTGAACCGCCTCCTTCGGTGTTCCTTGCAAGACTCCCTAAAAAAAAACAAAGGGCCAAGTATTTCTTAGCAGTCGGTTTCCAATAAAGGAGATTAGGGATATATTAGTGTATTAGTAGACACCAAAACGCCTGGGGATCATGGCTGTAAAAAACCAATAACCCCCTGTGCACTACTGGGTAGCCTGGGATCTATGGCCATTAGAACCAGTAGAAACCCTGTGCCCTAATATGCCTGAGAGGTATGGCTGTTAAGACCAGTAGCCTCTCTCTGCACAACTACGTTTAAGTCAGACCTACGTATGCGAGTGAGGCTGTTACCGAAGCCGTTCGTACTTGCGGCAACTGTCCTCACACGATGACATGTGAAGTCCGACTAATCGCAAAATGATTATCACTGAGCCATACAGCCTGTAGTGATGACTCATATTGTGAGTAGTTGTGAGAGATTGCATGTAGTCGCGAAATATATTGTGTATAAGAGTGTGAGAGTGTAGAAGAGTATGAAACCTTTACAATAGCAATTATTTACAATAACAATCAAAGAGTAGCTGTTGTGTGTTTTCTCTCTCTCTTTTTATAATTCATTTATACTAATAATGATATTTCAAAAGTGTAAAATAAAATTCAATACAATCTATAGAAATAAATTTATATACATATCCATAACGAAATAAATTTATGTAATGAATACTTCGTTACAAGGTACATGATTTTCCCGACCATGTAATGGTTTCAAGTTCTATCATTTAAATAATAGAACATGTTTGCGACATTTGAGAACCATTTAAATGCTTATTGCCAACATATATTTTTCTCCGCTCGAAAATTATTTTTACAAAGACAAAATACATGGTTTTGGCGATAATTACATAACCTAGATGAGCACTAAATGTATGCGGCAACCATGTCCAAACATGTTTTTTCTGTGCGTGTAGAAATAAAATTTTGACAAAATTTTGCATAGAATTAAAATTTTGACAAAATTTTCTATAGAAATAAAATTTTGACAAAAAAATTTCTTTAGAAGTAAAATTTTGACAAAATTTACAAAAAAAATTTCTATAGAAATAAAATTGTCACAAAATTTTGACAAATTTTTCTATAAAAAATAAAATTTTGACAAAATTTTCTATAGAAATGAAGTTTTGACAAAATTTTCTATAGAAATAAAATTTTGATAAAATTTTCTATAGAAATAAAATTTTGACTAAATTTTCTATAGAAAGTAAATTTTGGAAAAATTTTCTATAGAAATAAAAGTTTTGCAAAATTTTCAAAAATTTTTCTATAGAAATAAAATTTTGACAAAATTTTCTATAGAAATAAAATTTTTACAAAATTTTCGATAGAAATAAAATTTTGACAAAATTTTCTATAGAAATAAAATTTTGACATCAGTTTCTATAGCAATAAAATTTTGACAAAATTTTCTATAGAAATAAAATTTTAACAAACTTTTCTATAAAAAATAACATTTTGACAAAATTTTCTATAGAAATGAAGTTTTGACAAAATTTTCTATAGAAATAAAATTTTGACAAAATTTTCTATAGAAATAAAATTTTGAAAGCAGTTTCTATAGCAATAAAATTTTGACAAAATTTTCTATAGAAATAAAATTTAGACAAAATTTTCTATAGAAATAAAATTTTGACATCAGTTTCTATAGCAATAAAATTTTGACAAAATTTTCTATAGAAATAAAATTTACAAAAAATTTTCTATAGAAATTAAATTGTCACAAAATTTTGACAAAATTTTCTATAGAAATGAAGTTTTGACAAAATTTTCTATAGAAATAAAATTTTGATAAAATTTTCTATAGAAATAAAATTTTGACTAAATTTTCTATAGAAATTAAATTTTGGAAAAATTTTCTATAGAAATAAAATTTTTGGAAAATTTTCTATAGAAATAAAATGTTGACAAAATTTTCTATAGAAATAAAATTGTGACAAAATTTTCTATAGAAATAAAATTTTACAAAATTTTCTATAGAAATAAAATTTTGCCAAAATTTTCTATAGAAATAAAATGTTTACAAAATTTTATATAGGAATATAATTTTGACTAAATTTTCTATAGAAATATAGTTTTGACAACATTTTATTTCAATAGAAGCGAGGCCTTCCGTTAAAGTCTTTGAACTAAGGCATATTTTCTTTAAACAAAAACATTTTTGAGTTAAAGAAATCGTCCTCAAATTAACTGAAAATTTAATCTTTAGATTTAAGATAAAAACGCTTCAAATATAGGCTAAGACTTATTTGGAGGATTTTGTATCTTTTTGTTTAAAGTTTTGTTGGAAGTAAGAAACATTTTTTACTTGGAAGTATGTCTTACAATTTGAATTTTTAAATTGTCATTTGTTTCTACGTGAATTGTTTTATTAAAAAGAAAGAAGAATGAAAATTCCATGAATGAGATCTATATTCTAACTTTAATTTTATTGATCCTAGATTTAGCTACAAAGTTCTCTAATCAATGTCCTTATTTTAAAGAAGCAACATCTTTGGCTCGGAATCAATACCAAAATCCTTAAGGGAAGGTCAAAGTCTTTGGATCCAAGTAAACTTTTGTGTGAATGCAGAATGGTGGTTTTAGTGTGGGATCATTACAGGATCGCTGATATGTAACACTAGTTTACACTGAAAATGTGTATTTGATGAGAGGTGACTTTTCTTATGTATTTTGATCTGCTGAATTCGAAAAAAAAATTTTAAAAATTTGTTTTGGAACAATTTTTGAGATATCCCGTTATTTTTAGTTTTCCGCTATTTTTCACTAAACAAATTATATCTCGAATTAGAAATGTAAATTTTTTTATTAAATTTAGGACACAAATATCCATAATATTTCTTTGCTCTTCTGCTACAATCGTTTATATTACAAGTAAGGAAATTTTTTCTTAAAGTAAAGAAAAACATTATTAATTTAAAGAAATCGTCTTTAAATCATCTGATATATTGAATCTTTAGATTTAAGATACAAATGCGTCAAATATATGCGAAGTGGTTGCACCCAGCCAAGGAATCTGATCACCTCATAGAGCGAAATATTACTTTTGTATGGGGCCAAAATATAGCTTTCTCGCCAAACGTAATATTCGAGAAAAAACATAGTTGCGACAAACATTTTACATGTTAACCGTCCAAAAATAACATTTTGCTCTAGGAGGTGATCATATTACTTCTTTGGGTGCAGCCAAACTGTAATTTTTTTTTAGCCCGATCTTAAATTTTTCCCCCCTCTCTTTTTGGCATCCCTAATATCATCTATTCAGTGTAGGACTGGTTACACTTTGCGAAATGTTAAATGGTAACATCAGAAAAATTTGCATTGACAACTTTTGCTAAAAATTGCTGATAGCAAGGAAAAAAAACAGAAAAAATGAAGGAGGAAAGCTACAAAATTATTGACAATTTGTTTGATCCATTTCACCCAACTGTCAATTTGTCATTTGCCCAGACTGATTTTATTGGTCGTAAGAAGATTATTGGGGAGTGGGTTGACGGTTGAAGGTTCATCATGTTTGTAGAATTTCCATCTATGTGTGATATGTGTAGCGATTGGAAAGATGTAGATAGCGTGGAATTACCAACCCCGAGGAAGATTTAACGAAATATTCCATCAACACTGTAACTCGTACTGTGATAATGATAGAGAGAACGTTGAACATTGATGTTGGCTATGATTATTCGATTTATAATGCCCGTATACCACCAAAGGGGGTTTATGGTGAATGAGCACAGTATTGTAAAATATTTGCAAAGACATTCAATTTTTTGAAGACAAGTAAGAAGTTAACTTTGCCGTTCAGTTTGTATCGCATCGAAATATTAGTCTCAGACTCGTAAAGAATATATTCTGAGTCATGGTGAAATTCTGAGTCGATCTAGCAATGCAAGTCCGTCCGTCTGTTGAAATCACGCTAGTTCTTGACACAAGTAGTATTTATGTTGTCTTTCTATGGACCGATATGGGCAAATTTTTGCATGGTTGTTAGAGGCTATATACTAACACAATTTTGTCAAAATTTTATTTCCATAGAAAATTTTGTTAAAATTTTATTTCTATAGAAAATTTTCTCTAAATTTTATTTCTATCTAGAAAACTATCTCAAAATTTTATTTCTATCTAGAAAATTTTGTCAAAATTGTTTTTCTATGTGGAAATTTTTGTCAAAATTTTATTTCTACAGAAAATTTTGTCATAATTTTATTTTAGAAAACTTTAGAAAATTTTCTCAAAATTTTATTTCCATAGAAAATTTTGTTAAAATTTTATTTCTAAAGAAAATTTTGTCAAAATTTTATTTCTATAGAAAATGTTCTCAAAATTTAGTTCTATAGAAAATTTTGTTAAAATTTTATTTCTATAGAAAATTTTCTCAAAATTTTATTTCTATCTAGAAAATTTTGTCAAAATTTTATTTCTATAGAAAATTTTGTCAAAATTTTATTTCCATAGAAAATTTTATCAAAATTTTATTTCCATAGAAAATTTTATCAAAATTCTATTTCTATCTAGAAAATTTTGTCAAAATTGTTTTCCTATCTGGAAATTTTTTCAGAATTTTAATTCTATAGAAAATTTTATCAACATTTTATTTTTATAGAAAATTTTCTCAAAATTGTATTTCTTTAGAAAATTTTGTCAAAATTTTATTTCTATAGAACATTTGCACAAAATTTTATTTCTATAGAAAATTTTGTCAAAATTTTATTTCTTTCTAGAAAATGTTGTCAGAAATTTTTTCCTATGTGGAAAAATTTTAAATTTTATTTCTATAGAAAATTTTCTCAAAATTTTATTTCTATAGAGAATTTTCTCAAAATTTTATTTCTATAGAAAATTTTCTCAACGTTTTATTTCTATAGAATATTTTCTCAAAATTTTATTTCTATAAAAAATTTTGTCAAAATTTTATTTCTATCTAGAAAATTTTGTCAAAATTGTTTTCCTATGTGGAAATTTTTGCAGAATTTTAATTCTATAGAAAATTTTGTCAACATTTTATTTTTATAGAAAATTTTCTCAAAATTGTATTTCTATAGAAAATTTTGTCAAAATTTTATTTCTATCTAGAAAATTTAGTCTAAAATTGTTTTCCTATGTGAAAATTTTGTGTCAAAATTTTATTTCTATAGACAATTTTGTCGAAATTTATTTCTATAGAAAATGTTCTCAAAATTTTAGTTCTATAGAAAATTTTGTTAAAATTTTATTTCTATAGAAAATTTTCTCAACATTTTATTTCTATCTAGAAAATTTTGTCAAAATTGTTTTCCTATGTGGAAATTTTTGTCATAATTTTATTTCTATAAAAAATTTTGTCAAAATTTTATTTCTATAGAAAATTTTGATAAAATTTAATTTCTATAGAAAATTTTGTCAAAATTTTATTTCCATAGAAAATTTTGTCAAAATTTTATTTCCATAGAAAATTTTATCAAAATTTTATTTTCATAGAAAATTTTTTCAAAATGTAATTTCCGTAGAAAATTTTGTCAAAATTTTATTTCCATAGAAAATTTTATCAAAATTTTATTTCTATCTAGAAAATTTTGTCAAAATTTTATTTCTATGTAGATAATCTACAAAAAATGTTGTCAGAAGTTTACTTCAATAGAAAAATTTATGAAATACCTCTTTGCAAAATCTACCAAATCATCAAAAATTCTACCAATCTACTAACCAATAAAAAATCTACCATTACTGGTAGAATTCTACCAACTTTGGTAACGTGTTACCATCCAATTTTACTACTTAAATATTTAGAAGTAAATTTTCGTTCATAAATACAAGGTGACCGAACTCCCATTTTCATATCTCTAGCATTTGGAAGGCGATCATCAGTCTCCTGGTGTTCTGGTTGAATTCTTGATCTTATTGCAGCTTGCTGGATTTGACAAAATTTTAATTTTTAAAGTATGACTGATTTTCTACAGCAGAGCCTTTTACTTTATTTGTTTTTTTTTTTTCAAAAAAGCTTGTCAAAATGTATTGGCGATTTTTGTGAGGAATTATAGTTTAAATTGGCGATTTTTGGGGACGAAAACGTCATAATTTGGGGACAAGAGCCAGAAAAATACTGGAAACACTGTGTAACGGTAACATGTCTGAATATTAAAAATGTTCTCCTTTTCAAAATTTAAGGGCAGCTAACAATTGTTCAGTACAGCGGTGCTTCTTTTCCGAAAGAATATCTAGTTTGCATGGAGAAAATGTACCAAAAATCCTCTTTTGTCATTATAATATAAAATTACTGAATTTTGAATACAAAAATATCAATAAGTTCTAAAAGAAGACCTTTTATTAATGTTTTTATGTCTTTGTTTACCCAGCAAAAACTCCTATTACCAGGTATTAGTACAAGTATGCCTGCGCCAAATTGGTAACAACTTCCTCGTACATATATCAGCAGTAATACTTTTACACGTGCATGACATTGGAGGAAAGTACTTCGGTCCAAGCATACCGGCAGTCGAAAAATAAGTACTTTTTCGCAAGCATACCAGCTCTCCAAAATTAATAGCTTTACCATAAAGATACTCAAAAAGTGCGAACTCACCCCTGTTGTTTTGTAATCCAACACACTATTCCACGCTCCACGGCATGGATCTATTCACCCAAAAAAAAGTGACCCCTTCTTTAAGTTAAAATGAACTCATTGTGAAGAAAGTTGAACTTCGTATAGCGCCAAAGACATTTTTATTTGTTTGAACGATGTGATTTTTGTAGAAATTAGGAGTAATGCATTCCATATATTAGTTAACATTTTCCTATATTTATATACCACTATACTACAGAATGAAAAAATTTAACTAATTTGAATTCATATATGGAATGATTTTATTGAAATTTTTTCATTCATTTCGACAAATCTTACACATTTGTGGTAAAACTTTTACTTCATAATTAGAACTGCTTACCTTCGTTTTTAAATACAATTTTATTTATTTCTATAAGCAATTTTATCTTCAATAAAAGACATGTTTTATTAATATATTGAATATATTTATTAAGAATCAACAGCATCGAATCTCTTTGAAATATTAGTTTATTATTCCACTATTTCCAATTTCCGTGTGATATTATCAACTGTAAAACGCACTTTTTCTTCTTCTTGTACTTTTCACTTTTAATAAGTTGCTGCCTAACGATTTTGTCCTCCTTTTACAATTTCAATACCTACAAATATAAAAAATCATAAAACATTTTTGTTGCAAAAGGTTAGCGTCACTGAATATTACCTGATAATTGAAGATTCCAAAATGAAAGGGTTGTTATTCTGCTGGTGTTTTCTTTCTTTATACACTATCACGAACATTGATAGATTTATTTAAAAAAACGAAAATTTTTCTCACTAATTTAAAATAACAAATATTTTATATATTTTATTTGTTATTTATTATATTATTTTACCATATTATTTTTTAACAATCTCTCCGTATACCAAAACAACGCGATTCCAACTAAAAAAACAACCGACGCGCAAATATATCGATTACACCCACGCGCAAACACATCGATTACGATGACAGGTATCGATTACAGGTAGACAATAGAAATTTAGGAAAATTTCCTATATTCTAACAAGTGTGTTTCCTTAAGTTTTGAAAGGATTGCATACTTCTTAGTACGAATGAACTAAAATATTTTTCTATGCCAAGTGTTGTTCGTATGTATGAAAAACTTTCTATTATAAAGGAAGTCGCAATTATCATTTTATAAGAAATTTTACTAATTTTGAGGAAACTTGGTTTTAGTTCGGTTTTTTTTTTATTTTTACGAATGCTTTGTTATCGGTGAATAAAATTTTCTTTTTCAGTAGTAAATTCTTATACCCAGCGAAGAAAATAGTATGAGTAAAATTCCATGCCTTATTCTAGTTAATGAACTATTCCTAACTGCTTACAGTTTAGGATTTTTTTACTGAAACGAGTAAATTTTATTATTTTTCACAAAAGTTTAACTTAATGGAAATAAAATGGATAAACTATATTGATGAAAATTTTTTCCTTTAGTTTCGAAGGCACTTTTTTCTGGGTGTTGAATGATGTTATTTTGTAATATAAATTATGTACTATACAACATTAGAAAACAAGGGTATATTTTATTGCCATTATCAATTAATATTTTGTCTGAAATGTAATTTGGCCTTACTTTTCGCTACTATTAACGGTGCCTACTATAGAGCCGAACCCGAACCTCAAGATATGATTTTGATTACCGGTATTAATAGAAAGAATCACTTTTTGTATACACAGGTAAGTTATTAGTTTTAAATCCCAGGTAATAATGCAAGTAGTATCTTTTTGATCACCGGTATTACTGAAAGAATCACTAGTGCTTACCCAGTTTTTGCTGGGTAATAAACTATGTTAATATTGAACTCCAAACACTCCAAACTTCTTTAATTAGAAATTTTAGGAAAATATTCGGCTTCGGCCAAAAAAAAAAAATCGTTTCGGTAGAGCCCTCTCAACTCAGGATGTAACATCAAGTAAATGGTCTATACACTACATTTTCTTTGCTTTATGGTCTTTATCTAAAGAAAATGTCTTCGCGAGATTTAATTTTTTTTCCTTACGTACTCGGAATATTATTGAACTCTATTCATAAAGTATCTATTTTTGTTACTGCATAAATGTTTATCATGATTTTGGAACACTGTATCGTTACAGCAATGTGAGCATAAACATTGCCATTCAGCTAAATTCATTGGAGTTTTTTTTTTCTTGGAACATGTTTCGTTGTTCAAATAAAAAAAAAAAACATGGAAAACCCATGAATGCACAAGCCCTTTGGTAAATGTGTTATTGCGGTGGAGTTGGCAAATTATCATCAATACACCCATGTATCATACACCCATGAACAGTTGCAATTTTGGACAATATGGTTTTGCAATTTTATTTAACTTTAATGTAATCGTCACCGAACGACAGAAAAAAACAAAACTAACGTAACGCTCTCTCTCTCTCACTCTCAAGAGAAGAGCAAGCATAAATTGTGGGTGATGGTAATACTTTTCGATTTCATAACTATGGAATTTGATTGAAAATTATTTGCACTGCTTTGATAATTTTTTTGTAACAACACGAGTTGTTTCTATGAAGGGGGTTTATTTATAAAAGAGCTAGGGCCTATTAAATAATATATGTAAAAAATATATAATATATATAGGTCTGACACATAGATGGCATCGCAAGTATTAAATTGCATATTATTTTTATATAGTACCAACCTTCAAATGATTCGTGTCAAAATTTGACGTCTGTAAGTCAATTAGTTTGTGAGATAGAGCGTCTTTTGTGAAGCAACCTTTGTTATTGTGAAAAAAAAATGGAAAAAAAAATTTCGTGGTTTGATAAAATACTGTTTTATGAAGGGGAAAAAATACGGTGGAAGCAAAAACTTGGCTTGATAATGAGTTTCCGGACTCTGCCCCAGGGAAATCAACAATAATTGATTGATATGTAAAACTCAAGCGTGGTGAAATGAGCATGGAGGACAGTGAACGCAGTGGACGCCCGAAAGAGGTGGTTACCGACGAAAACATAAAAAAATCCACAAAATGATTTTGAATGACCGTAAAATGACGTTGATCGAGATAGCAGAGGCCTTAAAGATATCAAAGGAACGTGTTGGTCATATCATTCATCAATATTTGGATATGCGGAAGCTCTGTGCTAAACGGGTGCCGCGCGAGCTCACATTTGTCCAAAAACAACAACGTGTTGATGATTCTGAGCGGTGTTTGCAGCTTTTAACTCGTAATACACCCTAGTTTTTCCATCGATATGTGACAATGGATGAAACATGGCTCCATCACTACACTCCTGAGACCAATCGACAGTCGGCTGAGTGGACAGCGACCGGTGAACCGTCTCCGAAGCGTGGAAAGACTCAAAAGTGCGCTGGCAAAGTAATGGCCTCTGTTTTTTGGGATGCGCATGGAATAATTTTTATCGATTATCTTGAGAAGGGAAAAAACCATCAACAGTGACTATTATATGGCGTTATTGGAGCGTTTGAAGGTCGAAATCGCTGCAAAACAGCCCCATATGAAGAAGAAAAAAGTGTTGTTCCACCAAGACAACGCACCGTGCCACAAGTCATTGAGAGCGATGGCAAAAATTCATGAATTGGGCTTCGAATTGCTTCTCCACCCACCGTATTCTCCAGATCTTACCCCCAGCGACTTTTTCTTGTTCTCAGACCTCAAAAGGATGCTTGCAGGGAAAAAATTTGGCTGCAATGAAGAGCTGATCGCCGAAACTGAGGCCTAAATGGTATCAAAAAATTGGCCAAAATGGTATCAAAAAATTGGAAGGTCGTTATAATCGTTGTATCGCTCTTGAAGGGAACTATGTTGAATAATAAAAACGAATTTTGACAAAAAAATGTGTTTTTCTTTGTTAGACCGGGGACTTATCAGTCAACCTGTTAAATACCTATTTCAGACAATTAAATTCTTGATCGGTTCATTTAGAAAAGTCTATAAATGATTATGAACCAATTTTTTCATGATTAGTAAAAACTGTAAGTTAGGGTACGATTTGATTGGCTAGTGCCAATTTTCATACCCTAAACCACATAGTGGCCAGGGTGTAATAACTTTGATATGCCAAAAAATATTGATTTTAGACCCCATAAAATATACACCGATCGACACAGAATCACCTCCTGAGTCGATCTGTGCCCATCCGTCCGTTTGTCCGTCTGTCTATGTATTTGTTGTTGGCCGGATTCCGGTCGCAATTATTAACCGATTTTGATGAATTTTGGTATATGGCGTTCTTTTTGCATAAGGACGAACGCTATTGAATTCAATCCAATTGAAATTTTGCACAGGGAGTAGAATTAACATTCTAGCAACGTATACCAAATTTGGTCAAAATCGTCCATATATAAGTATCGTCCGATTTACACTCATATAACCACAGAGGCCACAGTTTTACTCTGATTTACGTGAAAATTTGCACAGGGAGTAGAATTAACGTTCTAGATATGCATGGTTAAAATCGGTTCAGATTTAGATATAGCTTTCCCCCGATTTTCACACATATGACCACAGAGGTGAGAGTTGTAATCCGAGCCACAGTGGTGTATGCAAGACGGGCATGCTAACCATGCCCGTCTTGCATACCCCAGGTCGTGGGTTCGATTCCGAACCGAACACCAAAATTTTTTTCAGCGGTGGATTATCCCACCTCAGCTCGACTATAAAAATGAGGTCCCTTGTCATTGAGCTTAACTTCTCTCTTATCACTGAGTCCTACCCGATGACTCAGTGATAAGAGAGAAGTTCACCACTGTGGTATCACAATAGTCTAAATGAGCCAACACAAAAAAAAAATTCACGAAAATTTTTCCAATTAAAATTTTAATTGAGTTTTAAAAAATATTCAATTAAAAATTTAATTGATTCAACCAAATCTGGCTGAAATTTTGGCTTCTGTGGCCATATGAGAAGATATCGGGCGAAAGATATATATAGGAGCTATATATAAAACTGAAATTTTCTTCCCAAAATCGATAGGGTTCTATTCTGACCCAATACACGTACTATTGCCAAATATGAAGTCGATTGGACTTAAATTGCGACCTGGACTTTGATCACAAAAATGTGTTCACAGACACACGGACAGACGGACATGGATAGACCCACTCAGGCCTGTGTTTGGAAGGCCTGTGTTTGGAAATCCCTAGCCATTAAACTATTAAAATATGCTTCTCTTTTAATACAAATCTGATTTGAAGAAGAAGAAGAAGGAGTAAGGTAAGCATATGCATGAACTTAAATCGAATTCATACATTTGATGGTTATTATTCTTTTGTGATATTTAATGTTTCCGCTTCCGTTAACTGTTCAATATATTTGTTGGTATGAATGCAGGCTTATTAGAATGTGAATGTAGCTGTATGACAATGGGGTAGTTTTCGTTCTATCTGAAAACATCATCGCCATTTAATTAATTAAATTTTCAGTCATTCGATGATAATGTTTAATGTACCCTGGTTATACGGAATATGTTTTTCGTCCCAGCCATTTTGATTGAATTCTTCATACAAATGACTACCTTTAGAGCATATACGGATATACATAATTTATGGATATAACTAATTTATATCAAACAAAAACAAATATTGAAAAAAAAACTTATTTTGGCCATATCTCTATAAATATGCGTCCTAGAGCAAAAAGGATGTACATTCGTGACCGCGCCCAAAAGAATTAAGAATTAACAAGTATATACGGCCGTAAGTTCGGCCAGGCCGAAGCTTATGTACCCTCCATCATGGATTGCGTAGAAACTTCTTCTAAACACTGCCATCCACAATCGAATTAATTAAGTTGCGGTAACGCTTGCCGATGGCAAGGCATCTTAAAACCTCCTAACACCATCTTCTAAATTGTATGACAAAATTTTCTATAGAAAGAAAATTTTGACAAAAATTTCTACAGAAATAAAATTTTAACAAAATTTTCTATAGAAATAAACTTTTGACAAAATTTCTATAGAAATAAAATCTTGGTAGATTATTTTTGGCTCGAGTGGCAACCATGATTATGAACCGAATAAAATTTGAACAAAATTTTCTATGGAAATAAAATTTTGACAATGATGAAAATTTTATTATGAACCGAATAATATTTTAACAAAATTTTCTCTAGAAATAAAATTTTGATAAAATTTTCTATAGAAATAAAATTTTGACAAAATTTTGTATAGAAAAAAATTTTGGTAGATTATTTTTGGCTGCCACCATGATTATGGACCGATATGGACCAATTTTTGTGTGATTGGACCAATTTTGATATGGTTTTTAGCGACCATATACTAACACCACGTTCCTAATTTGAACCAGATCGGATGAATTTTACTCCTCCAAGAGGCTCCGGAGGTCAAATCTGGAGAACGTTTTATATGGGGGCTATATATAATTATGGACCGATATGGACCAATTCTGGCACGGTTGTTAAAGTTCATATACTAACACCATGTTCCAAATTACAACCGGATTGGATGAAATTTGCTTCCCTTGGAGACTTCGCAAGCCAAATCTGGGGATCGTTTTATATGGGGGCTATATATAATTATGAACCGATGTGGACCAATTTTTGCATGGTTATTAAAGACCATATACCAATATCATGTACCAAATTTCAGGCGGATCGGATGAAATTTGCTTCTCTTTGAGGCTCCCCAACCCAAATCTGGGGATCGGTTTATATGGGCGCTTTATATAATTATGGACCGATGTGGACCAATTTTTGCATGGTTGTTAGAAACCATATACCAATACCATGTACCAAATTTCAGCCGGATCGGATGCAATTTGCTTCTCTTTGAGGCTTTGCAAGCCAAATCTGGAGATCGGTTTATATGGGGGCTATATATAATTATGAACCGATGTGGACCAATTTTTGCATGGTTGTTAGAGACCATATACCAACATTATGTACCAAATTTCAGCCGGATCGGATGAAATTTGCTTCTCTTTTAGGCTCCGCAAGCCAAATCTGGGGATCGGTTTATATGGGGGCTATATATAATTATGGACCGATGTGGACCAATTTTTGCACGGTTCTTAGAGACCATTTACCAACACCATGTATCAAATTTCAGCCGGATCGGATGAAACATGCTTCTCTTAGAGGCTCCACAAGCCAAATCTGGGGATCGGTTTATATGGGGGCTATATATAATTATGGACCGATATGGACCAATTTTTGCACGGTTGTTAGAGACCATATACCAACATCATGTACCAAATTTCAGCCGGATCGGATGAAATTTGCTTCTCTTTTAGGCTCCGCAAGCCAAATCTGGGGATCGGTTTATATGGGGGCTATATATCATTATGGACCGATGTGGACCAATTTTTGCACGGTTGTTAGAGACCATATACCAACACCATGTACCAAATTTCAGCCGGATCGGACGAAATATGCTTCTCTTAGAGGCTCCACAAGCCAAATCTGGGGATCGGTTTATATGGGGGCTATATATAATTATGGACCGATATGGACCAATTTTTGCATGGTTGTTAGAGACCATATACCAACATCATGTACCAAATTTCAGCCGGATCGGATGAAAGTTGCTTCTCTTTTAGGCTCCGCAAGCCAAATCTGGGGATCGGTTTATATGGGGGCTATATATAATTATGGACCGATGTGGACCAATTTTTGTATGGTTGGTAGAGACCATATACCAACACCATATACCAAATTTCAGCCGGATCGGATGAAATTTGCTTCTCTTAGAGCAATCGCAAGCCAAATTTTGGGGTCCGTTTATATGGGGGCTATACGTAAAAGTGGACCGATATGGACCAATTTTTGCATGGTTGTTAGAGACCATATACCAACACCATATACCAAATTTCAGCCGGATCGGATGAAATATGCTTCTGTTAGAGGCTCTACAAGCCAAATCTGAGGGTCCCTTTATATGGGGGCTATACGTAAAAGTGGACTGATATGGCCCATTTTCAATACCATCCGACCTACATCGATAACAACTACTTGTGCCAAGTTTCAAGTCGATAGCTTGTTTCGTTCGGAAGTTAGCGTGATTTCAACAGACGGACGGACGGACGGACGGACGGACGGACGGACGGACGGACATGCTTAGATCGACTCAGAATTTCACCACGACCCAGAATATATATACTTTATGGGGTCTTAGAGCAATATTTCGATGTGTTACAAACGGAATGACAAAGTTAATATACCCCCATCCTATGATGGAGGGTATAAAAATCCTCAAAAATATGATTTTTTATATGAAGAACTGAAAAACTTATTTTGGCCATATTCTCTTAAGTAAGAGTCCTATGGCGAAAAGAACTTTAATTCGTGACCACATAAAATGAAAATTCTTATAAAAATCTTCAAATTATCCATATTTTTATACAGAGAATTTATGTTGGCCATATCTCCTTAAATATGTGTCCTAGAGCGAAAAGGATGTTAATTCCTGACAACCCATAAAAAACCAAAATTTCAAATCCTCAAAAAATCTTTTTTTTTACGGAAAACTTATTTTGGCCATATTTCTTTATATATGCGTCCTAAAGCAAAAATTCCCTTAAATATGCGCCCTAGAGTGAAAAGGACGTTAATTCGTGACTACCAAAAAACAATAAAAATTCTTAAAAAATCCTCAAAAAATTCACATTTTTATACGGAACATTTATTTTTGTGATTGATTTTTGTTGTCAATTAAAAAATTTGTTAAATCAATTAAAGTTTTAATTTTTAAAAACCTAAAACTTTAATTGGTCAACATCGGATCATATTTAGATATAGCCCCCGTATATATCTTACGCCCGATATAGATTCTATACCCATTTTCAATGGAATTTTACTCCAATTTACTTGATATTTTACACAGAGAATAGATTTAACATTCTATTTAAATATATCTAATTTGAACCAATTCGGTTCAGATTTAGATACCGCCTCCATATATTTGTTCTTTCAGTTTAGGTATAAAATACCCACATTTTACACAAAATTCTGTGACGATTTCCCAATATTGCAGTCAAAATCTACATACTGTAATGCCAGAATTCCCAAAGAACGGTTGAGATTTACCCTAGATAAAAATCCGACTTATGTAAATGTCGCCCGATTTGGCCAAATAATAACCAATAATTGACTATAAAAATTGAGAAAATTTTCTATAAAACAAATTAAAATTTCACAAAATTTTCTATAAAACTAATATTTTGACAAAATTTTCTTTAGAAATAAAATTTTGACAAAATTTTCTTTAGAAATAAAATTTTAACACAATTTTCAATAGGAATAAAGTTTTGACAAAATTTTCTATAGAAATAAAATTTTTGGCAAAATTTTGTATAGAAAAAAAAAAATTGACAAAATTTTCTATAGAAATAAAATTTTGACAAAATTTTCTATTGAAATAAAATTTCATAAAATTTTCTATAGAATAACATTTTCACAATATTTTCTGTAGAAATAAAATTATCAAAAAGATGAAATTTTGATAAAATATTCCATACAAATAAAATTTTGACAAAATATTCTATAGATATAAAATTTTGACAAAATTTTCTATAGAACTAAAATTTTTACAAAATTTTCTATTGAAATAAAATTTTTACAAAATTTTCTATAGAAAAAAATTTACGAAATCTTCTATAGAAATAAAATTTTTGACAAAATTTTTTATAGAAATAAAATTTTTACAAAATTTTCTATAGAAATAAAATTTCACAAAATTTTCTATAGAAATAACATTTTCACAACATTTTCTATAGAAATAAAATTTTCACAAAATTTTCTAGAGAAAAAAAAAATCTCACAAAGTTTTCTATAGAAATAAAGTTACCACAAAAAATTAAATTTTGACAAAATATCCTATAGAAATGATA
The DNA here is from genome assembly GCF_050003625.1 of Haematobia irritans. Classification (NCBI taxonomy): domain Eukaryota; kingdom Metazoa; phylum Arthropoda; class Insecta; order Diptera; family Muscidae; genus Haematobia; species Haematobia irritans. The sequence goes on along the minus strand of NC_134398.1, from coordinate 155,209,164 downwards.
GTTTGAAAAAATTTTCTTTAGAAATGAAATTTTGACAAAATTTTCTATAGAAATAAAATTTTTACAAAATTTTCTATAGAAATAAAATTTTAACACAATTTTCAATAGGAATAAAGTTTTGACAAAATTTTCTATAGAAATAAAATTTTTGACAAAATTTTCTATAGAAAAAAAATTTTGACAACATTTTCTATAGAAATAAAATTTTGACAACATTTTCTATAGAAATAAAATTTCACAAAATTTTCTATAGAAATAACATTTTCACAATATTTTCTGTAGAAATAAAATTATCAGAAAAGATGAAATTTTGATAAAATATTCTATAAAAATAAAATTGTGACAAAATATTCTATAGATATAAAATTTTGTCAAAATTTTCTATTGAAATAAAATTTTTGACAAAATTTTCTATAGAAAATTGACGAAATCTTTTATAGAAATAAAATTTTTGACAAATTTTTTATACCCTCCATCATAGGATGGGGGTATATTAATTTTGTCATTCCGTTTGTAACACATCGAAATATTGCTCTAAGACCCCATAAAGTATATATATTCTGGGTCGTGGTGAAATTCTGAGTCGATCTAAGCATGTCCGTCCGTCCGTCTGTTGAAATCACGCTAACTTCCGAACGAAACAAGCTATCGGCTTGAAACTTGGCACAAGTTGGCACAAATTGGTTCACATCGGTCAATAATTATATATTGATTTAATATATTGATTTAATATATACCACGTATGGACTTACATACAATTTAGAAGATGGTGTTAGGAGGTTTTAAGATACCTTGCCATCGGCAAGCGTTACCGCAACTTAAGTAATTCGATTGTGGATGGCAGTGTTTAGATGAAGTTTCTACGCCATCCATGATGGAGGGTACATAAGCTTCGGCCTGGCCGAACTTACGGCCGTATATACTTGTTATAGAAATAAAATTTTTACAAAATTTTCTATAGAAATAAAATTTCTCAAAATTTTCTATAGAAATAACATTTTCACAACATTTTCTATAGAAATAAAATTATCAGAAAAAATGAAATTTTGATAAAATTTTCTATAGAAATGAAATTTTGACCAAATTTTCTATAGAAATAAAATTTTCCCAAAATTTTCTAGAGAAATAAAATTCTCACAAAGTTTTCTATAGAAATAAAGTTATCACAAAAAATTAAATTTTGACAAAATATTCTATAGAAATAATAGTTTGAAAAAATTTTCTTTAGAAATAAAATTTTGACAAATTTTTCTATAGAAATAAAATTTTGACAAAATTTTCAATAGAAATAAAATTTTGACAAAATTTACAATAAAAATAAAATTTTGATAAAATTTCCTTTAGAAATAAAATTTTGACAAATATTTCTATAGAAATAAAATTTTGACAAAATTTTCAATAGAAATAAAATGTTGACGAAATTTTCTATAGAAATAAAATTTTGACAAAATTTTCAATAGAAATAAAATTTTGACAAAATTTACTATAAAAATAAAATTTTGACACAAATTTCAATAGAAATAAGATTTTGACAAAATTTTCTTTAGAAATAAAATTTTGACAAATATTTCTATAGAAATAAAATTTTGACAAAATTTACTATAAAAATAAAATTTTGACAAAATTTTCTTTAGAAATAAAATTTTGACACAAATTTCAATAGAAATACAATTTTTGACAAAATTTTTTAGTGAAATAAAATTTTGGCAAAATTTTCTATAAAAATAAAAATTTTCACAAAATTTTCTATAGAAATAAAATTTTGACAAAATTATTTCAAAATATAGAAATAAAATTTTGACAAAATTGTCTATTCCTAGTCTAGAGCAACCAAAATGTAAAAATTAGTAAAAATTGTGTTTAGTGAAAGAGTCCCTACATTGTGTTCACATGTCCCTACAAGACGCTAAATATTAGAAAATAACCTGTATGTAGGAAAATTCCCATACTTCTGGCAACACTGCTCATACTGAAAATGTCTATGGAAATTTTTAATTTTCTCATTACCAAGAAATTGGCTTCAGTTAGACGGAAATTGGTGTATCTACACAGGCTTTGGTCGTTGATATCTTTATTACAGGCGCCATGTGTCAATTCTCCTTTTTCTGGGTGTTGCAAACATATTGCGTATTTACTCTTTATATCCCCATAAAATTCAAAAATTCCTCCCACTGTGCGTTCTTTGCTTCAAAATATATCCCAATTCAGTGCACGTAGAACAGAGCAACATTATTTTCCACGAAAATGTCTTTTAACTTCTTATGGAATTCCCTTGGATTAGCATTTAATGCAGTTTCTTTGCAACATCAGTTACATATTTTTCTGCTATTTTTGTACAGAAAACATTTCTTACCATGGTGGTGTTGCTAAGCATTCATCAGAAAATAACCATGTTCGATGGTTAATGATATAGAATGGAAAGCTTCAAATTTTTTTTATTGATATCAAAAGCCAATATTCAATTATGGTAATATGATAAAATATAAAAATTTATTTTTATTTCGATTTAATGCTACAATTGGGAATAGAATTTCAGCTTGTTTTGTAGAATGCTCTTGAAATGTTTTTTTTTCGTTTGCAATATGAGTATTTAGATATATACAATTGATACAATTTATAATAGATTTAAAATGGATTTCAATATTTGCAAATAGCATTTGGAAACCAATTGAAAATTTTGAGAGCGTACAGATATACAAAAGCAGGAAAATTTATGTTCAAAAGAGTCGTAGTGTTAACTTTAAATTCTACTAATCGGCTTTTTTTAATGTTTTAATGAATATATCAAGAAATTTGTTTATTTTTTATTTATTAATTTGTTTTCTGAACAACAAGACTTCAATTTATACAATTTACTGGGTGACTGGTATATAACAAAGCAAAAAATAGAGTGCTACATTTAAAATGTTTTTTTTTTTATATTATTGTTCAGAAAATTTGTTCAAATTTGGGGTTTTTCTTGAACTCTTTTCATTCTCGGGAAAGAAGGGAACTTTTTTGAAATTCCCGGGATGGTTAAAATTTTAGACATTCGAACAATGTCTTATGGAAATCTAATAATGTGCTATATTTGAACTCCTACCATCAGCCAGAATATTTTATATTTTATATAAAATACTATGAGAAACAATTACCGCACATAATTCCTTGGAAAGCCGGAGTGAAAATATAACAATATCCCGGCATCCCGTTCCCAGGAAAATAACCCTTCAAACGGCCGATAAAACGAAGCACCGTCTTGACATGGCCGGATGGAATCTTCTTTTTAAGCAATTATTGGTTGACGTGCGCTGACCATGGGCATTCCAACAGGAATGACTATGGTCAGAATTCTATTTCTATAGGAAAATTTCTATTTCAAAATTCTATTTCTATAGGAAATTTTGTCAAAATTTTATATCTATAAGAAATTTTGTCAAAATTTTATTTTTATAGACAATTTTGGCAAAATTTTATTTCTATAGAAAATTTTGGCAAAATTTTATTTCTATAGAAAATTTTGGCAAAATTTTATTTCTGTAGAAAATTTGGTCAAAATCAAATCGAAATCAAAAATTGCATTTCTATAGAAAATTTTGTCAAAATTTTATTTCCATAGAAAATTTTGTTAAAATTTTTTCTATAGAAAATTTCGTCAAAATTTTATTTCTATAGAAAATTTGGCGAAATTTTATTTCTTAGGTAATTTTATAAAAATTTTATTTCTATAGGAAGTTTTGTCAAAATTTTATTCCTCTTGGAAAATTTTGTGAAAATTGTATTTCTGTAGAAGATTTTGTCAAAATTTTATTTCTATCGAAAATTTTCTATAGAAATAAAATTTTGGCAAAATTTTACATTGATAGAAAATTTTGTCAAAATATTATTTGTATAGAAAATTTTGGCAAAATTTTATTTGTATAGAAAATTTAGTCAAAATTTTATTTGTATAGAAAATTTTGTCAAAATTTTGTTTCAATAGAAAGTTTTGCCAACAATTTATTTAGATAGAAATTTTTGTCAAAATTTTATTTCTATAGAAAATTTTGCCAAAATTTTTATTTCACAATTTTATTTCTATAGAAAATTTTGTCAAAATTTTATTTCTATAGAACATTTGTCAAAATTTTATTTCCATAGAAAATTTTGTCAAAATTTTATTTTTATAGAAATGTCATAATTTTTTCTATAGAAACTTTGGCAAAATTTTATTTCTATAGAACATTTTGTCAACATTTTATTTCTATAGAAAATTTTGGCAAAATTTTACTTTGAAAGAAAATTTTGTCAAAATATTATTTGTATAGAAAATTTTGTCAAAATTTTATTTGTATAGAAAATTTTGTCAAAATTTTATTTCGATAGCAAATTTTGTCAAAATTTTGTTTCAATAGAAAGTTTTGCCAACAATTTATTTCTATAGAAATTTTTGTCAAAATTTTATTTCTATAGAAAATTTTGCCAAAATTTTATTTCAAAATTTTATTTGTATAGAAAATTTTGTGGCATAGGAAAAGAGATATGCTTGTTTTGAATTTATTTCGGCATAAGCCGGCTATCAATGTAAAACCTTTTTTCGGAGGGTTCAAGTGTGGTTTATTGTTGGGTTTAATTAACTGCCTGAATTTCTTCTGATAATTGGTTGATAGTTTTGCTGCAAGTAGAGGATGCTGATGAGGAATGTGGTAATTCCGAAACCTGCGTCCATCCAACCATCTTGCAGTCTATAGGGCTTTTCCCAAATAAATTTGACAAATATTATTTTCCTCTGTTGGTTAAGCTACACTTGTAGTTTAGTCAATGTATGGTTTTAAGCTACAACAAAACACAACAAAATTTTATTTCTATAGAAAATTTTGTCAACATTTTATTTTTATAGAAAACTAGCGTAACCCGGCCCGCTACGCTGCGCCTTCCGAATCGTATTTGTAGGAACACTTTGCGTTAGCTTAGTCAACCATATCCTTCGTGCAGAAAACAAATTCGAAAAGTTTTGAATTCTTTCAAACAAATCGGACTATTTGCTTTTTCGTTATAGGTACAAATACGGCGGATATGCATATGTAAAACGATTCGCCTTAAGAAATGTCGGGGAGAGGGTGTACCCTTTCCTCCAGATTTTTTAAATAATGTTCTGTATTCAAGTAGTTGGACAATCTTCTATATTTCTTGTGGCGCAATGGTTAGCATGTCCGCCTTGCATACACAAGGTCGTGGGTTCGATTCCTGCTACGACCGAACACCAAAAAGTTTTTCAGCGGTGGATTATCTCACCTCATTAACGCTGGTGACATTTCTGAGGGTATCAAAGCTTCTCTAAGTGGTTTCACTGCAATGTGGAACGCCGTTCGGACTCGGCTATAAAAAGGAGGCTCCTTGTCATTGAGCTTAACATGGAATCGGGCAGCACTCAGTGATAAGAGAGAAGTTCACCAATGTGGTATCACAATGGACTGAATAGTGAGCGTGATACATCGGGCTGCCACATAACCTAACCTAACATATCTGAAAATTAAGCACTATATTATAATAACATACAAAGAATTACTGTTTCCCATCCAATAAATCGGAAAAAGCAAAAGTAGTAAAAAATTCTACCACATTAACATTTGCTAAAATGTTGGAAAATGATGCACCCTCTACGTTGGCTGCCAATTTCATGTAAATTTAAGTTTTTTACTAAAAAGAAGTCTGGCAGAAGCCTGTGCAAAAATCATAAAATTATGTACCGAGTTCCCATTTACGGACAACCCTCTACTTTGAATTTAAGAAAAAAAAAAAAACGGACAGAAGGGAACCCTCTCCCCACCTTCGCTCCACTCCGACCTGATATCGGACTATCACGTACCCTATATTAATTTCACAACTACTCAATGGTCCCTATAAATTGATAAAGTTTATTTCAATTTTCCCCTTCCCCAACCAGATATTGAAAAATCATATACCAATTTAAAAATCATGTATAAATTTAATCACCTTCTCCCACGTTCCCTGTAAATTTCAAGTAGATCGGAGATGTTTAAATTTTGCTCTATTGTTTCAAAGGGACGTCACTTTCCCCGATACAATATCGACAAACACCGTAGTGAATAGCACCCCTAACCTTCCCTGAAAATTCTTGAAACTTTCCTTCAAGTGTAGGGCAAGGAAGGTTGCCTCTTCGTTCATAACCTTCCCCCACTGCCTTTGTAAATTTCAAGAAAACTTAAGAATTTTTGTTTTTTTTTCTTTTGTTTTTTTTTTTTGCAGTTTTAGAGGAGGACCTCCTCCCCGACCAAATATTGAAAAGTGATGTAGCGTATCTTTTTTAAACGCCTCAGAAAATGTCAAGCAAATTATAAGCCTAAAGGTATCAACTATTAATATCGTAACCTCTCCCCAGTCCTTTGTAAATTTCAAGTAACTCGGTAAAGTTTAATTGTTTCTCTGTACGTACTTAAGAGAAGCGGATGTCTCTCTATGCCCTTTTATTTTTAATAAAAAATCAGGAACCTGATATAAATTTCATAACCTCACCCATTTGTTCCGTAAAATTTCAGTCGGAGGAATTTAGTTTTATTTTCACTGCACTTAAAAAACAAGTCGGGCAAAGGGGTGGTTCCCCTCCTCGACCAAATATGGAAAAATAATGTAGCGAATTTTTGTCTAGATGCCAACCCCAACATTCAATGAAAATTTCAAGCAAATCGCATAATTTTGTTCCAAGTTTCAAAAAGTAGGGCAAGGGGGAGGTCCCCCTCCCCGTCCACATATGAAATCAACAGGTAACCCACATTAATTCCATAACCTCACCGCATGTTCTCTGTAAATTTCAGATAATTTAGAGAATTTTAGTTTTTTCACTGTACTTTAAAAAAAATCGAACAAAGGGGAGGTCCCCCTCCGCCACCAAATATCGAAATATAAAGTAGCGGATCTTTGTCTAGATGCCAACCCCAACCTTGAATGAAAATTTCAAGTAAATTGGTCAACTTTGGCCCAATTTTCAAAAAGTCCGACAAAGGCGAGGCCCCCCTCCGCGACCAGGTGTCAAAAAATGAGGTACCCTATTTTCACCACATGAACACCCCCTACAATCTCTGAAAGTTTCAAGTAAATCGGTTCAGCCGTTTCGGAGCCAACTCGGAACATACAAACAAACAATCAAACAAACAAATAAACAAACATAGATTGAATTATATATATATATATATATATATATATATATATATATATATATATATATATATATATATATATATATATATATATATATATATATATATATATATATATATATATATATATATATATATATATATATATATATATATATATATATATATTTGCATAGAAAATTTTGTAAAAATTTTATTTTTATAGAAAATTTGTCAAAACTTTATTTCTATAGAAACATTTTTTCAGTTCTCTGATGAAAGAGGTAAAACAAGCTTTAGTTGTTTTCCTTAGCGGTCCTATTATATTATCTAAAACTACAAAAAAAAGTTTCATTAAAATTTAAAATTTATGTAGTAGACATAAAAATATTTCCAATAATTCGTATGAGCAAATGGATTATTAATGTATGTTATGTGTATAAAATTCGGTCTGGTCTAATTTTCAACTCAATATTCCATTTAATACTTACCTGGCATTTTGTTACAAATGATAAATATTTTACGCAACATTGATTATAATGTTAAGTGCTAAGCCATTATTAAGTTTTTTTTTTTGATAATAGCTTCTGCACAATACCTCTTCATGGTCCATATCAATGGCATTTGATATCAATGCCATAGTCAAAGGACTCAATGAAGCGAAACATTTTTATGATGATGCCATGCAAATAATCATATTGACATTGGAAAATATCAAATTTTGTTGTGTTGTAAAGGTGACATACAACTACAACACATCCATCATGACATTTGCCGTGTTTACGTAATAATTTTAATATATCCACTTTAAGCTAAAAATGCCCAAGAGGAAAATTTAATTGAAATGTTCACTCGCGGTAGAGAAACTCATTTGAAAATCATCTAAGTGTTTAACTTTATCTTATTAATGGAAAATTCCCAAATAGCCTGAAGGACTTGTTGAGAAAGTAGGAAAGTACAAAATGCATTTTATGTCGTAATATATAGGTAATATAGAGTTTTAGTAAAAATGCAAAGGATTATAAGAACTAAATGGAAAAAGGATATTTACAGGAGTTATAAGAATGAAATTGATGTTTGCACCTTGTAACTTGATTTGGTACAAAAAAAGGAATTAGCCGGAGATCCTATTTGGGAATTGTGCCACAGAAAAGGAATATATACGGCCAAGCCGAATCTTATGTACCTTCCAGGGAGTCACCGTGGTGCAATGGTTAGCATGCCCGCCTTGCATACACAGGGTCCTGGGTTCAAACACTGGTTTCCAAATACCAAATACCAAAAAGTTTTTCAGCGGTGTATTATTCCACCTCAGTAATGCTGGTGACATTTCTGAGTGCTTCAAAGCTTCTCTAATCTTTACCTAATATGGGTGCCCGGCCATAGGAACATACCGGGGAACTGCGAAGCAGATGAGTTAGCACGGCTAAGAACTACCATACATATTCCAGGGGAACTAGAATCTGTTGGTATGTCTTTGGCTACCTGCAAGCTCTCACTGCGTGAGAAGGCCGTCATGATGGCAAATGTTCGATGGGAGAATTGCAAGGGTTGTAACGACACCAAGCAAATATGGCCCCATTTAAACTTGAACCGCACACTAGATATGCTAGTGTTCTCAAGACGTCAGATATCACTTCTGATATCTCCTATAACGGGTCGCTGCCTGATATGCGAATTTGCAAAAGCTATTGGTGTGAAGTATAATGACTACTGTATGAGCTGTCATGATGCGGAGGAAAAGGAATCAATTAAACACCACTTGTGTGAGTGTCCTGCATTTTGTGTAAGGCGTAAGCGACATATAGCTTTAGATTACTGGCAGACATGGAAAACGTTAACTTAAGCATGCTAACCATTGCACCACGGAGCCACCGTGGTGCAATGGTTAGCATGCCCGCCTTGCATACACAAGGTCGTGGGTTCGATTCCTGCTACGACCGAACACCAAAAAGTTTTTCAGCGGTGGATTATCCCACCTCAGTAATGCTGGTGACATTTCTGAAGGTTTCAAAGCTTCTCTAAGTGGTTTCACTGGAATGTGGAACGCCGTTCGGACTCGGCTATAAAAACGAGGTCCCTTGTCATTGAGCTTAACATGGCATCGGGCAGCACTCAGTGATAAGAGAGAAGTTCACCACTGTGGTATCACAATGGACTGAATAGTCTAAGTGAGCCTGATACATCGGGCTGCCACATAACCTAAACCTAAACCTAAGCAGTCTGTTAATGTTTTTGGAACAATCTGGTTGGTGCAACAAAAGAAAATAATAGTGAAGGTTCAGTGGTTAAAACTAGAAGTGCCCATATGTAATAGGTACTTTTAGTTAAATGTGGTATCACAATGGACTGAATAGTCTAAGTGAGTCTGAAACTTAATCAGGCTGCCACTTTAACCTAACCTAACCGTCTCTAAGTGGTTTCACTGTAATGTGGAACGCCGTTCAGACTCGGCTATAAAAAGGAGGTCCCTTGTCATTGAGCTTAACATAGAAGCGGGCAGCAGAGAGAAGTCAGAGAGAAGTCAACTACTGTGGTATCACATTGTACTGAATAGTCTAATTGAGCGTGAAACATCGGGCTGCCACTATACCTAACCTAACCTACGTACCTTCCACCATGGATTGCGGACAAAGTTCTACTAAAGACAGCCATCCTCAATTGAATTACCTGGGCTGAGGTAATAATTGCCTATAACAAAGTATAGTTTTATTTCTTATCATTGTCTCCTAAATTGCAAGTTAGTCAATATCGAGTCTATGTTAGACAAAAAGGACGTACTATATAACTACACTCAAAAAAAAAAAAGTTTACTTGGATCCAAAGATTTTGATCTTCCCTTAAGGGTTTTGGCATTGATTCCGGGCGAAGATTCGGCTTCTTTAAAATAAGGAAAGTTTTTAGGGAGTATCTGTCTTTAAATCTGCACTCAAAAAAAAGATTACTTGGATCTAAAGATTTTGACCTTCCCTTAAGGATTTTGGTATTGATTCCGAGACAAAGATGCAGCTTCTTTATAATTAAGACATTTTTCAGCGACAAATCTAGCTTTAAATCTAGGTTCAGTAATAACAGGTTGGCTGATAAGTCCCCGGTCTGACACATAGATCGCGTCGCTAGAAAAAAAGTAATTTCGTGTTTTGATAAAATACTGTTTTCTGAAGGGAAAAAATACGGTGGAAGCAAAAACTTGGCTTGATAATGAGTTTCCGGACTCTGCCCCAGGGAAATCAACAATAATTGATTGGTATGCAAAATTCAAGCGTGGTGGAATGAGCACGGATGACGGTGAACGCAGTGGACGCCCGAAAGAGGTGGTTACCGACGAAAACATAAAAAAAATCCACAAAATGATTTTGAATGACCGTAAAATGAAGTTGATCGGGATAGCAGAGGCCTTAAAGATATCAAAGAAACGTGTTGGTCATATCATTCATCAATATTTGGATATGCGGAAGCTCTGTGCAAAATGGGTGCCGCGCGAGCTCACATTTGACCAAAAATAACAACGTGTTGATGATTCTGAGCGGTGTTCTGTTAACTCGTAATACACCCGAGTTTTCCGTCGATATGTGACAATGGATGAAATGGATGAAAAGTCCAATCGACAGTCGGCTGAGTGGACAGCGACCGGTGAACCGTTTCCGAAGCGTGGGAAGACTCAAAAGTCCGCTGGCAAAGTAATGGCCTCTGTTTTTTGGATGCGCATGGAATAATTTTTATCGATTATCTTGAGAAGGGAAAAATCATCAACAGTGACTATTATATGGCATTATTGGAGCGTTTGAAGGTCGAAATCGCGGCAAAACGGCCCCATATGAAGAAGAAGAAAGTGTTGTTCCACCAAGACAACGCCCCGTGCCACAAGTCATTGAGAACGATGGCCTATTTTGAGGCAAAACCGAAGGAGTACTACCAAAATGGTATCAAAAAATTAGAAGGTCGTTATAATCGTCGTATCGCTCTTGAAGGGAACTATGTTGAATAATAAAAACGAATTTTGACAAAAAAATGTGTTTTTCTTTGTTAGACCGGGGATTTATCAGCCAACCTGTTATTAAAATTAGAATAGAAATGTCATTTATCGAACGTTCATTTTTTTCGCGGTAAAGCTACCCAGCAAAAAAAGAGCTTCCAAAAAAGTAGTTTGGATCCCCAATCTGTGATCCGGAAGTAGTGCAAACTTGAATCATCTCCAATGAATTTTACATGGGCTTGTCATAGGACGGAAGTACTCCCTTTTTGGATCCTTTGCATTGCTTTAGAAGTTGTGCCCTGGAAGTTAATTTGAATGAAGAAATTTAAAAAGCGAAAAAAAATTTTTTTTTCAACCAATTTCACTTTTTTTTCATCAATACGTTTTATTACACAATTATTTTCCTATTATCTAATTTTTACAATTTGAAAAACTTTTTCGCTCCGACCAGGGGTTGAACCTGGGTTTGCTGGCACCATAACAGAACACCTTAGCACACTCAGCCATAAACGCCATTGAACATAAAGCGTCGAAAGGTCAATTGAAATGTTTGTGATATGATCGTAATACGACACCAAGGAATAACATTCTAATTGCTTCTCGAGATGTTCTTTATTAGTATCAACGAAAAAATAAGAAACCCAGGTTCAAATCTCACCAGCGGCAATTTTTTTTATCAAATATTTTTCTAAAAAATTATTTTTTTATGTCATGCATTGTTTTTATTTTTTTTATTTTCGGCATATATTTTAATATAAAAATATTTTTTCCATTAAAAATCAACAAAAAAAAATTAAAAATCCTCGTAATTTGCAAAACCTTCCCAAAGAACTTCCATGGAAGCGAAAGTCAAACGGCACAGGTTCAAATCCCAGCGGGGATGAAATTTATTTTTTTTTTTATAATTTTTTTCATTTTTTATTAATTTCTATTTTTTTAGTTTTTTATTAGTTTTCTATTTTGTTGTAAAATTTAATTATACAAAATTTGCACTTAAAATAGCCATATAGCGTTCTTTCTAATACTTGTCCACAAGGACTGCATCAGAAGTGGAAAAAAATTATTGGGGGATCCCACGATGCGCTTTAGAAGAAATGTTTGTGGACTTGTCCAAAAGGACTGCATCGGAAGGGGATTCTGGGATAGGCTTTAAAAGAAATGTTTGTGGAACAACTTACAATTTTTTTTGCTGGGTATTTATATACAAACAAATGTCAGTTTAAAAATCAAAATTACAACAGATACTTCGAAGTAAAAACATGTTTTCTTAATTAAAAAAAAGAAAAAACTTTAAACCAAATATACAAAATCCTCAAAATAAATCTTAGCCTGTATGTGAATCGTTTTTATCTTAAATCTAAAGATTCAATATTTCAATTAATTTAAAATGTGCTTTTTATTACCTAAACCACATAGTGGTCAGGGTATAATAAGTTTGATCGGCCAAAAAATGTGCCTACCAGAAATATTGATTTTAGACCCCATAAAATATATACCGATTGACTCAGAATCACCTCCTGAGTCGATTTGGCGCTTGGTGTCCGTCCGTCTGTCCATGCATTTGTTGTTCACAGGATTCCGGTCGCAATTATTAACCGATTTGGACAGGGTGTTTTTTGGCACAAGGACGAACGCTATTGAATTTGGAAGAAATCGGATCAAATTTAGATATAGCTCCCATATATATGTATCGGCCGATTTCGACAAGTGGAGTCACGTTGCGTTTTTTTTATTTATTAAGCGATCTTACTCAAACTTGGCTTACTCTAATCTTTTATGGTACTGACAATATATGCCAAAAATAATCGAAATCGGTTCAGAGTTAGATATAGCTCCCATATATATGTATCGCCCGATTTTGCCAAATTTGGCCGTAAAACCCTTATTTATCGACCGATCGTAACCAAGGTTGGCTAAATGTAAACTTCTATAGCTCTAACTTTATGTGCGAAGTTTCATCGAAATCGGTTCAGATTTAGATATAGCTCCCATATATATGTATCGCCCGATTTTGCCAAATTTGGCCGTAAAACCCTTACTTATCAACCGATAGTACTTAAAGTTAGCTAAATATAATCTTCTATACCTCTAACTGTATGTACGCCATTTCATCGAAATCGGTTCAGATTTAGATATAGCTCCCATATATATGTATCGCCCGATTTGGTCAAATTTGGCCGTAAAACCCTTATTTATCAACCGATCGTTCTCAAAGTTGGCTAAATGTAATCTATAGCTATAACTGTATGTGCGAAATTTCATCGAAATCGGTTCAGATTTAGATATAGCTCCCATATATATGTATCGCCCGATTTTGCCAAATTTGGCCATAAAAACCTTATTTACTAAGCGATCTTACTCAAACTTGGCTTACTCTAATTTTTTATGGTACTGACAATATGTGCCAAAAATAATCGAAATCGGTTCAGATTTAGATATAGCTCCCATATATATGTATCGCCCGATTTTGCCAAATTTGGCCGTAAAACTCTTATTTATCATATCATATTTATTAACCTATGTACTAGCTGATCGTATTTAGACTTACATGTAGTTCTTGCATAAATCTATTGCCCTATTTGCAGAAATTTGGATTTATTACCCACAACTAATTGACCGATTTCCTCTTTTTATACCCTAAACCACATAGTGGTCAGGGTAATAAGTTTGATCGGCCAAAAAATGTGCCTACCAGAAATATTGATTTTAGACCCCATAAAATATATACCGATCGACTCAGAATCACCTCCTGAGTCGATCTAGCGCTTGATGTCCGTTCGTCCGTCCGTCTGTCCATGTATTTGTTGTTCACAGGATTCCGGTCGCAATTATTAACCGATTTTGATGAAATTTGGTACAAGGAGTTTTTTGGGCACAAGGACGAACGCTATTGAATTTGGAAGAAATCGGATCAAATTTAGATATAGCTTCCATATATATGTACCGCCCGATTTTCCCAAATTTGGCCACAAAACATTTATTTATCAACCGATCTTACTTAAAGTTGGCTAAATATAATCTTCTATAGCACTAACTATATGTGCCAAAAATCATCGAAATCCGTTCAGATTTAGCTATAGCTCCCATATATATGTTCCGTCCGATTTTTCTAAATTTGGCCATAAAACCCTTATTTATCAACCGATCTTACACAAATTTGGCTAAATGTAGTATTCTATAGTACTAACTATATGTGCAAAAACTCATCGAAATCGGTTCAGATTTAGATATAGGTCCCATATATATGTATAGCCCGATTTTCCCAAATTTGGCCATAGAACCCTTATTTATTAACCGATCTTACTAAAAGTTGGCTAGATCCAGTCCTCCATAGTACTAACTATATGTTCAAAATTTCATCGAAATCGGTTCAGATGTAGATATAGCTCCCATATATGTATCACCCGATTTTGAAAAATTCGCCCATAATAACCTTATTTTTGACCATACAGGCCTCATTTCTTAACTGATCTTACTCAAATCTTGCACAAGGTAACTTTTTGTGGTATTAATCAAATATTATGCAAATTGGTTCAGATTTAGATATAGCTTCCATATATATGCACCGCTCGATTTTCCCAAATTTGGCCATAGTACTCTTATTTATTAACCAATGTTACTCAAATTTCAAAATCTGATGTACTAGCCGATCGTACTTATACGTACTTGTAGCTCTTACATAAGAATATTGCTCGATTTTTACAAATTTGTATTTATTACCCACACTAATTTAACGATTTTCTCTTTTTTAATAATGGGCTCAATATTAGTGGCATACTAACTCCGTAGGTGCAATATCAACACAGCCAGTGTTGCTAGAAGTAAGGGAAATTCCCTATATGTAGGGTTTTTCTAATATTTAGCGTCTTGTAGGGACGTAGGGCCACAATGTAGGACATTTTCACTCAACACAATTTGTAATAATTTTTACATTTTGGTGGCTGTAGAGGAGGAAATTAGAAGCCGACAAGGCTTGATCTTTAACAATGTGTGGTAAACTTTATTCCTGTAGAAAATTTTGTCAACATTTTATTTCTATAGAACATTTTGTCAAAATTGTATTTCTATAGAATTTTTTCTCAAAATTTTATTTCTATAGAATTTATTGTCAAAATTTTATTTCTATAGAAATATTTCTCACAAAAATTTGTTTATAGAAACTTTTTCCAAAATTTTATTTTTATAGAGATTTTACAAAAAAGATTAGTAATTTGGGTAGAATTCTACCAACTGTGGCAACCGTAGTGGTAATACAAATTTATATTCTAAGTTGAATACGTTGCATATTCATGTTTTAAGATAATAAAGTACTTAGAACCATTTTTGTTTTGTAAAATTTTTTAAATTTAACGAAAAATATAGTAGGGAATATATTGGAAAGTAGGGAACTTGTTTTGTCCTTGTAGGGTAAACCGAACATTTTCCGTGGCAACATTGACTATGAGCTATAGTCAGATTGACACAAAGCACCCATAGACATGTACCCCTTAATTGTCTTAAATATGCAACTGCGGTTTATCTCCCAGACCTATATGTTACCCCACAAATGTTTATGATTACTAATTCAGTAAGGGTGGTTTAGGGTATGATATAGTCGGCCATGCCCGACTTTCTACTTTACTTACTTGTTTAATAATGGACTTAATATTAGTGGCATACTAACTCTTTTGGTGCAAAATAAACTATAGCTCCTAATATTAGACATTTCTGCTCAGATTGTGACAAGACACCCATAAACATGTACCCCCATTTATGTTCTCCAAAACGTATACCAATGATACTCCAAAACCTATGCCAATAATACCCCACAAATGCTTATGTTTACTAATTCAGTAGGGGTGGTTTAGGGTATGATATATTCGGCCCCGCCCGACTTTCTACTTTACTCACTTGTTTACTTTAAGGACAAATTGCCAATCTTGAGGAATCAATAAATATATTTTACGAAACTTTGAGCTCATTCATTGGTAAATCTGTCCCATTATTTCGCGTTACTAATTACACTGGTCCGCCCTGGAACAACAATAAATTAAGTAATTTAAAAAACAGGAAGAATAAACTTTACAAAAGTACAAAAAATCTGGCTCAGCTACTGATTACGCAAATTACTCAATCGCTCGTTCGGAATACAGCTTGTGGAATAGACAATCATACAATAATTATCTATCAAAAATGAATTGAAACTTAAACCAAAATCATTTTACAAATTTGTTAATTCCAAACGTCAATCGAATGTTTATCCAAGAAATCTTCACTATAGTACTATTGAGGCGAATGATAATGCCTTAGTTGAAAGACGTACGACTTTAACAGAGGAATGGAAATTTTCAAAATTTGTGTCATTATTTTAAAGAATCTTGCTCTTAATATTTTGTAAATTGCGCATCTTTAAATTTCGGTTGCGTAATCTGTAATATCACGTAAATATTTTAGTGTAGGCTCTAAAATTAGGATACAGACCTGATCTATCGAATTTTCATTTTCTTTTTGCGATACATTTTAAGTTAAACATGTTTTTCTTAATTAAAAAAAAAAAAAAACTTTAAACAAAAATGAAAAATACTTATTATAACTTTTAGCGTTTTTAACTTTAATCCAAAGATTCAATAAATAAATTAATATAGAGATTATTTCTTTAAATCAAAAATGGGTTTCTTTACTTTAAAGAAAATTTGCCTTACTTCAAAGACATGCGACTTTAACAGAGGGATGCGAATTCAAAAATTAAAGAAGACAATTCTTAAAGCAAAGATTATAAACTTTCCTTTAATTAAAATATCTTTATTTTAAAGTAAATTTTCCTTAATATTGTGTAAATGTAGTGACCTAAAATTTAGGTTACATGATCTTTCATAGTAGGTCAATATTTTTTTCAGTGTATATATGCCACTTTTTATAGAGGAGTCTATAAAAAATTGTGAACCGATATGAAAAAATTTTCGCATGGTAATTTGAAGGCCAAATTTGAACCGGATCGGATGAAATTTGCTGTTTCCAGAGGGTCCGGAAATAAAATTCAGGAATCGGTTTTTATGGGGCCTATAATAAATATGAACTGACATGGACCAATTTTTGCATAATTGTTGGAGGGCATATTTTAATATCATGCACGAAATTTCAATCGGATCGGATGCAATTTGCAAGTCCAAGAGGCTTCGGAAGTCAAATCTCGGGGTCGGTTTATATAGGAGCTATACCTAAAAGTAGTCCAATATGGTCCATGTGCAATTTATCAATAACAAAAACTTGTGCCTGTCTCCTTGAAATGTGTTGTTCTGAAATTAGCGTGATTTCAACAGACGGACGGGCGGCTGATTGACTCAGTGTTTCACCATGGACCAGAATATATATACTTTATGGGATTTGAGACCAATATTTTGATTTATTACAAACGGAATGACAAGGTTAGTATACCCTCCATTCTATGGTGGAGGGTATAAAAACAACCAGTTTCGCTGAATGTTTGACTATATGACACATCAACCATATATGATGTGATATATTATTGCTATCCATATGCAAAGCAACACTATAAGTATTGTTTTATTATTATTTTTATTTTTTCATGACATCAAATTTTAGAATCAGTTTAGAATTGTTCGAAGTGGTTGCATTTGGTACCAATAGTGACCTTCAAACCACCGACAAAGCTGTCACACGATGAACGAATGTGGCTTTGCGCTATTTTGGTTTCAGTCTCGTCGTAGTGACACCTCGATATAATCGTTTCTTTGGTATTTTTTAATGCCAACCTTACTCTCTAAAATGCTCCAGGCGTAAAACTCCAGCGGCTTGAGATCCGGAGATTTTGGTTCCCATTTTGCTATAGAAATGAAGTGAATAACCTCCTTTTTAAGCCATTCTTGGTTGACACATGCTAAGTCCGATGGTGCTGAGTCTTGTTAGAATGCACAGTAAATAATATTCGGTAACTTCAGACTTAAATGCTGCAGCGTTCCAACCACATATAAAGCAATCCAACTGTCACGCTTAAATTTCGTTACGAAAAGCCTTATTTCTGAATGCAATAAATCAATATGATTTGTAAGCTTGTAAACAGTAAAATGAACTGTCACTGGAATAAATCTGTCAGCTGTTAGCGTAGTGGTTTAGAAATGAAGTTAGGTTAAAGTGCAGCCCGACTAAGATTCAGGCTCACTTAGACTATTCAGTCCATTGTGAAGTTGGTAGCAATACATATCAGTCATCCTGTAATGATAATCGATTTGAGCCCGTATGGTAATAATTTTTCTCTGGGTGTACACAATTTTATTTAATTTGAAAAAAATTGCTTTCACAAGTTTCTGAAATCGGTAAATTCTCCTAACATTTTGTTTGTCTTCACAAAGCGCACAAGAGATTTTAACAATTTTTAAATCATTATATTTCACAGGCAATTGACGTCCAATTGCATTATATCTAATTATACAATTATTTTTCGAGCTTTATGGTTAGATATAGATTAAGGAACATGGTCAATAGAGCCATTTTTCCTTCAAAATATGAAATATTCTTAAACAACAGAACAAAGATATTATTATTTTTAATAAATTTTCTTCAATTTGACAAAAATTATAAATTTTTTTATGTCATATGGCATTTAGTAAAATATTTTAGTTCAAATTTTCTAGAACAAAAAAATCCTACGTTTCTGTCATGGTAGGCTCATTTGTTTCTGTGCATATAAAATCAGAAAAACTTTAATTGCAACATTTTGCACTTCATTTCAGTGGCATATTTTCTAATACATATTTACAGTTAAGCTGATTTATAGACGCATGTAAGCAAACCTCTTAGCTAAGAGATTTCGGCAAATAGGTATTTGGTCATACATATTAATATGATTAAGATGCTGGCATCATGAATTCAAATTATTTACCAGAATGTAGTGCATCGATAAATAAGTTCATATTGGATGTGACCGCAATAGAGAATATTACATTAGATATTGTTATAGTTAACTCAATATCTTCCACATATGCATTACAAAGTAATTCCATTTGTATGAATGTATACATGTATGCACGCAAAGGCGAGCACTTGTTGATATATACTACACGCAAAATAATAAAACGTTTCGAAATCAGGTGTAAAAAAACAAAATAAAATTCTGACAAAATTTTTTATAGAAATAAAATTTTGAAGAAAAAAAATTATAAAAATAGAATTTTTACAAAATTGTTTATAGAAATAAAATTTTGACAAAATTTGCTATAGAAATAAAATTTAGACAAAATTTTCTATAGAAATGAAATGCTGACAAAATTTTCTCTAGAAATAAAATGCTGACAAAATTTTCTCTAGAAATAAAATTTAGACAAAATGTTCTATAGAAATGAAATGCTGACAAAATTTTCTCTAGAAATAAAATTTTGACAAAATGTGCTATAGAAATAAAATTTAGACAAAATTTTCTATGCAAATAAAATTTTGATAAAATGTTCTATAGAAATAAAATTTTGACAAAATTTTCTATAGAAATAAAAATATGACAAAATTTTCTATAGAAATAAAATTTTGACAAAAATTATATATAAAAATAAAATTTTGACAAAAATTATATATAAAAATAAAATTTTGACAAAAATTATATATAAAAATAAAATTTTGAGAAAATTTTCTATAGAAATAAAATTTTGACAAAATGTTCTATAGAAATAAAATTTTGACAAAATTTTCTATAGAAATAAAATTTTGACAAAATTTTCTATAGAAATAAAATTTTGAGAAAATTTTCTATAGAAATAAAATTTTGACAAAGTTTTCTATAGAAATAAAATTTTGACAAAATTTTGCCAATTGTAAAGGATCTGCTTTGAAGTCCTAGCGGTGGCACTCTAAGTCACTTGCTGCGGTTTCAACTCGCCGGAGGTGGATTCGGGTCCGCTCTAATCCTTTATACAATTATATTAAGTGCCAAGATGTTTAAAGTTTGGATGATGTCATGTTACACTTAACGATATTCACATTCAGCGGGTTTTAAAATACCTATAACACGGACGGACATTCTACAGACAGTAAACTACATTACGCAATATTTCCCAGATGTGGACACATCAAGGAATCAGGTATTGGTGATTTCTTGGACTCCCACCCACAATATGACCAGGAAGTGATCCAAATTTTGGCAAAAATTATATAGAAATAAAATGTTGACAAAATTTTCTATAGAAATAAAATGTTGACAAAAGTTTCTATAGAGATAAAACTTTGACAAAATTTTTTGTAGAGATAAAGTTTTGACAAAATTTTTTATAGAAATAAAATTTTGACAAAAGTTTCTATAGAGATAAAACTTTGATAAAATGTTCCATAGAGATAAAGTTTTGACAAAATTTTTTATAGAAATAAAATTTTGACACAATTTTCTATTGAGATAAAACTTTGACGAAATTTTCTATAGAAGTAAAATTTTGACACAATTTTCTATATAGAAATAAAATTTTGAGAAAATTGTCTATAGAAATAAAATTTTGACAAAATTTTTTATAGAAATAAAATTTTGACAAAATTTTCTACAGAAATAAAATTTTGACAAAATATTCAATAGAAATAAAATTTTGACAATATTTAATATTGAAGTAACATTTTGAAAAAATTTTCTATAGAAATAAAATTTTGACAAAAATTTCTAAAGAAATAAATTTTTGAAAAAAATTTTCTATATAAATAAAATTTTGACAAAATTTTCTATAGAAATAAAATCTTGACAAAATTTTCTATAGAAATAAAATTTTGGCAAAATTTTCTAAACAAACAAATAAATTTTTGACAAAATATTCTATAGAAATTTTTACCAAAATTTTTTATGGAAATAAAATTTTAACAAAATTTTTTATAGAAATAAATTTTTGAGAAAATTTTCTATAAAAATAAAATTTTGACAAAAATAATATATAGAAAAAAATTTTGACAAAAATTATATATAGAGATAAAATTTTGACTAAAATTATATATAGAAATAAAATGTTGAGAAAATTTTCTATAGAAATAAAATTTTGCAAACATTTTCTATAGAAATAAAATTTTGACAAAATTTTCTCTAAAAATAAAATATTGGCAAAATTTTCTGCAAAAATAAAATTTTTACAAAATTTTCTATAGAAATAAAATTTTGACAAAATTTTCTATAGAGATAAAACTTTGACAAAATTTTCAATAGAAATAAAATT
Organism: Haematobia irritans; assembly: GCF_050003625.1. Classification (NCBI taxonomy): domain Eukaryota; kingdom Metazoa; phylum Arthropoda; class Insecta; order Diptera; family Muscidae; genus Haematobia; species Haematobia irritans. Next base: position 155,187,901 of record NC_134398.1, on the reverse strand, counting down.
TTGACAAAATTTTCTGTAGAAATAAAATTTTGATAAACTTTTCTATAGAGATTTTGTATTTGTATAGGACACAAATTTTGACAAAATTTTCTATAGAAATAAAATTTTGAGTAAATTGTCTAAAGAAATAAAATTTTGACAAAATTTTTTGTAGAAACCAAATTTTGACAAAATTTTCTATAGAAATAAAATTTTGACAAAAATTATATATAAATATAAAATTTTGAGAAAATGTTCTATAGAAATAAAATTTTGACAAAATTTTCTATAGAAATAAAATTTTGACAAAATTTGCTATAGAAATAAAATTTTGACAAAATTTTCTATAGAAATACATTTTTGAGAACATTTTCTATAAAAATAAAATATTGACAAAAATTATATATAGAAATAAAATTTTGCAAAAATTATATATAGAAATAAAATGTTGAGAAAATTTTCTATAGAAATAAAATTTTGACAAAATTTTGTATAGGAAAAAAATTTTGACAAAATTTTCTATAGAAATAAAATTTTGACAAAATTTTCTATAGAGATAAAACTTTGACAAAATTTTCTATAGAGATAAAATTTTGATAAAATTTTTTATAGAAATAAAATTTTGAGAAAATTGTTAGAGAAATACAATTTGGAGAAAATTTGTTATAGAAATAAAATTTTGACAAAACTTTCTACAGAAATAAAATTTTGACAAAATATTCAATAGAAATAAAATTTTGACAATATTTAATATTGAAATAACATTTTGAAAAATATTTCTATAAAAATAAAATTTTGGCAAAATTTTCTCTCGAAATAAAATCTTGAAAAAATTTTCTATAGAAATAAAATTTTGGCCAAATTTTCTAACCAAATAAAGTTTTGACAAACTTTTGACAAAAACTATATATATAAAAAAAAATTTTGTGAAAATACTCTATAGAAATAAAATGTTGACAAAATTTTCTAGAATAATAAAATTTTGACAAAATTTTCTATAGAAATGAAATTCTATAACATTTTTTATAGAAATGAGATTTTGACAAAATTTTCTCTAGAAATACCATTTTGACAAAATTTTCTATTGAAATAAGTTTTTGAGAAAATTTTCTATAGAAAAAAGTTTTGATAAAATGTTCAATACAAATAAAATTTGGCAAAATTTTCTATAGAAATAAAATGTTGACATATTTTTTATAAAAATAAAATGTTGACAACATTTTCTATAGAAATAAAATTTTCACAAAATATTCTAAAGAAATAAATTTAAAAAAAAAAAATTCTATAAAAATACAATTTTGACAACATTTTCTATAAAAAAAATTTGACAAAATTTTCTATCAAAATAAAATTTTGACAAAATTTTCTCTAGAAATCATTTTTTTTTGATTTTAATCACATAAATAGATCTTCTTGGCTGTATACACAAAGACGATTTCATAAGTCTTAAAGAATTTTTCAGAATCAAGTTGACCTTAGTCAAACGAAATTTACTTTTATGTTAAGATACCCAATTCCGGGTTGAATAATTTAACTATAAGGACAAAACAACTTCAATGAAAAGTTTGTCGACCTTCTGTTAAGACTAATATTTTTCTGAGTGTTGGAGCTCGCCAACGATGGCAAATGCACTGGAATTCCATCACTGAGATTACTGTACTTAAAAAAAAGAACCCTTGAATTGAATTATAAGAAATTTATCAATTAACAAAATATCACTTATTCTTAGCTTCAAGCATCTTAGAAAATTTTCTTACACATAAATGAATGATAGTTGGCGTTTAATATGACCATGTAGGAATTATGCCTATATTGTTATCTGTGGTTTGAAAAATCCTTCAAAATCCTATCTTAACTACACATAACCACAATATGGTCGACCTTGATTTAATTTTCCGCACACAATTCAATAGAATTTACGATTGCACCAAAGCTTGATCAGGCTTCCGGTGGATGTGGTTGTTAGCTCCAAAAGCCATTCACTTAATGGAAATCAAGGCAGTGATAAATTTGCAATTTAAATCTGTGTATATGCATATCTTGAATTATGCATGTGTGTTGTTTTGTTATTGTGATTTTGCAAATGCAAATGTGCAAGGGTGTATACATATGTGTGAGTGTGGCTGTGTTTATGTGTATCAAGGATTTTTATCAATTTCTAATTATGCAAATCATCTAAAACACAATTAAATTATTTATGTACTTCCATATAATATATACAAAATATATAAATATTTCTATGGTTATTAATGCATTTTATATTCCTAAATGTATATGTATGTATAGATATACATTTGTATTTGTGTGTGTGTGCGTGTATTCATCATCAGCAGGATGTATCCATTACTGGGATATCTTTAATGTGTATACATTTCCATATCTACTTACTGTAATCAGTAAATTATATTTTAGTTTGCATTTTATGAAAACTAAATTAATTGAATGTAATATTATGAAATTATTATAAATATGAGTGAAAAATATGGGCAAGGGTAACCATAATTAAATTTTTTTGTCAATTAATGGGGATTGCCAAAAGGATAGATAGGAACATGGGGTTCATTTAGAAAGTTGTTATGGAGACCTTCTTCTACGGCAAGAAACAAATAAGAATCGAACTGAAGAAAAATTTTTAAGATGAGGCTCATAACATTTCTATATGCATATCCACTATATGGCCAGGGTATATAATATGGCAGGTGACACGAATCCAATCCAAAGATTTAGACATTTATTTAGAGATTTTGATACACACAAAGAAAATCCCAGCAAAAAAAAAAAAAAAAAACAAGTAAGTAAAGTAGAAAGTCGGGCGGGGCCGACTATATAATACCCTAAATAACCCTTACTGAATTAGTAAACATAAGCATTTGTGGGGTAACATTGATAAAGGTATTTTCTATAGAAATAAAATTTTCACAAAATTTTCTATAGAAATAAAATTTTGTCAAAATTTTCTATAAAAATACAATTTTGACAAAATTTTCTATAGAAATAACATTTTGACAATTTTTTCTATAAAAATAAAATTTTGATAGATTATTTTTGGCTCGAGTGGCAACCATGATTATGAACCGATATGGACAAATTTTTGTATGATTGGGGATCGGCTATGTATAACTATAGACCGATATGGACCAATTTTGGCATGGTTATTAGCGGCCTTATACTAACACCACGTTGCAAATTTCAACCGGATCGGATGAATTTTGCTTCTCCAAGAGGCTCCGGAGATCAAATCTGGGGAACCGTTTATATGGGGGCTACATATAATTATGGACCGATATGGACCAATTCTTGCGTGTTTGTTAGAGACCACATTCTAACACCATGTTCCAAATTTCAACCGGATCGGATGAATTTTGCTCCTCTAAGAGGCTCCGGAGGACAAATCTGGAGATCGATTTATATGGGGACTATATATAATTATGGACTGATATGGACCATTTCTTGCATGGTTGTTAGAGACCATATACTAACACCATGTACCAAATTTCAACCGGATCGTATGAATTTTGCTCCTCTAAGAGGCTCCGGATGTCAAATCTGGGGATCGACTTATATGGGGGCTATATATAATTATGGGTCGATGTGGACCAATTTTTGCATGGTCATTAGAGAACATATACCAACACAATGTAGCAAATTTCAGCCGGATCGGATGAAATTTGCTTCTTTTAGAGGCTCCGCAAGCCAAATCGGGGGATCGGTTTATATGGGGGCTATATATAATTATGGACCGATGTGGACCAATTATTGCATGGTTGTTAGAGACCATATACTAACACCATGTACCAAGTTTCATCCGGATCGGATGAAATTTGCTTCTCTTAGAGCAATCGCAAGCCAAATTTGTGGGTCCGTTTATATGGGGGCTATACGTAAAAGTGGACCGATATGGCCCATTTGCAATACCATCCGACCTACATCAATTACAACTACTTGTGCCAAGTTTCAAGTCGATAGCTTGTTTCGTTCGGAAGTTAGCGTGATTTCAACAGACGGACGGACGGACATGCTCAGATCGACTCAGAATTTCGCCACGACCCATAATATAAAGGGTGATTCTTTTGAGGTTAGGATTTTCATGCATTAGTATTTGACAGATCACGTGGGATTTCAGACATGGTGTCAAAGAGAAAGATGCTCAGTATGCTTTGACATTTCATCATGAATAGACTTACGATCTGCCACAACGTCGAATTTTCAGTGAATGGGCCCTAGAAAAGTTGGCAGAAAATCCGCTTTTTTATCGACAAATTTTGTTCAGCGATGAGGCTCATTTCTGGTTGAATGGCTACGTAAATAAGCAAAATTGCCGCATTTGGAGTGAAGAGCAACCAGAAGCCGTTCAAGAACTGCCCATGCATCCCGAAAAATGCACTGTTTGGTGTGGTTTGTACGCTGGTGGAATCATTGGACCGTATTTTTTCAAAGATGCTGTTGGACGCAACGTTACGGTGAATGGCGATCGCTATCGTTCGATGCTAACAAACTTTTTGTTGCCAAAAATGGAAGAACTGAACTTGGTTGACATGTGGTTTCAACAAGATGGCGCTACATGCCACACAGCTCGCGATTCTATGGCCATTTTGAGGGAAAACTTCGGAGAACAATTCATCTCAAGAAATGGACCGGTAAGTTGGCCACCAAGATCATGCGATTTGACGCCTTTAGACTATTTTTTGTGGGGCTACGTCAAGTCTAAAGTCTACAGAAATAAGCCAGCAACTATTCCAGCTTTGGAAGACAACATTTCCGAAGAAATTCGGGCTATTCCGGCCGAAATGCTCGAAAAAGTTGCCCAAAATTGGACTTTCCGAATGGACCACCTAAGACGCAGCCGCGGTCAACATTTAAATGAAATTATCTTCAAAAAGTAAATGTCATGGACCAATCTAACGTTTCAAATAAAGAACCGATGAGATTTTGCAAATTTTATGCGTTTTTTTTAAAAAAAAGTTATCAACCTCTTAACAAATCACCCTTTATATACTTTATGGGGTCTTAGAGCAATATTTCGATGTGTTACAAACGGAATGACAAAGTTAATATACCCCCATCCTATGGTGGAGGGTATAAAAAACGGTTCTAAGTGCTTTATTATCTTAAAACATGAAAATGCAACATATATAACCTAGAAAATAAATTTGTGTGGTGGTAATACAAATTTGCCACAGTTGGTAGAATTCTACCAAAAATATTATTTTTTTTTGTTAATGAACAAACGTGTTATGACCACACTCTTATTGGTTTATAACACGAATCGTTGATTTCCTTTGAGTTAAGCGATGCGCTTGAATCCAAAGCCAAAATGGAAATTCAAGCGAAGTGTTCCAAACGTATGGAACGGTCACCAAAACCCTTGCCCAAATGAAAGATTAAGGTTGACTTCACAAACTTTATTATTTGGATCGGATCCGTGTGATCTTCTCCCTTTGGCTTCAACGACTTAACTAACTACCAATACAAAATGTATGCATTTATATAAAATACAATTGGCATGAGCCGTTAGAAACGGTAAATTTTCGATGTAAAAGAGAATAATTGTAATAAAGAACAAATTCAATAAATACTGTGAGTAGTAATAATAAAGGAAAATGAAAGAAATAAGAAACATAAGTAAAGGGTGATTTGTTAAGAGCTTGATAACTTTTTAAAAAAAAAAAACGCATAAAATTTGCAAAATCTCATCGGTTCTTTATTTGAAACGTTAGATTGGTCCATGACATTTACTTTTTGAAGATAATTTCATTTAAATGTTGACCGCGGCTGCGTCTTAGGTGGTCCATTCGGAAAGTCCAATTTTGGGCAACTTTTTCGAGCATTTCGGCCGGAGTAGCCCGAATTTCTTCGGAAATGTTGTCTTCCAAAGCTGGAATAGTTGCTGGCTTATTTCTGTAGACTTTAGACTTGACGTAGCCCCACAAAAAATAGTCTAAAGGCGTCAAATCGCATGATCTTGGTGGCCAACTTACCGGTCCATTTCTTGAGATGAATTGTTCTCCGAAGTTTTCCCTCAAAATGGCCATAGAATCGCGAGCTGTGTGGCATGTAGCGCCATCTTGTTGAAACCACATGTCAACCAAGTTCAGTTCTTCCATTTTTGGCAACAAAATGTTTGTTAGCATCGAACGATAGCGATCGCCATTCACCGTAACGTTGCGTCCAACAGCATCTTTGAAAAAATACGGTCCAATGATTCCACCAGCGTACAAACCACACCAAACAGTGCATTTTTCGGGATGCATGGGCAGTTCTTGAACGGCTTCTGGTTGCTCTTCACTCCAAATGCGGCAATTTTGCTTATTTACGTAGCCATTCAACCAGAAATGAGCCTCATCGCTGAACAAAATTTGTCGATAAAAAAGCGGATTTTCTGCCAACTTTTCTAGGGCCCATTCACTGAAAATTCGACGTTGTGGCTCGTTAGTAAGTCTATTCATGATGAAATGTCAAAGCATACTGAGCATCTTTCTCTTTGACACCATGTCTGAAATCCCACGTGATCTGTCAAATACTAATGCATGAAAATCCTAACCTCAAAAGAATCACCCTTTATAAATTGAGTGAAATTATAATGCTCTTCGTGAGAATAATTCACTGTCGGTAAAGCAGTTACGTTGCACTTCAGGATATGAACTGTTTGATGATGATATTTCAAGCACAGCTGTTGAACTCGCTTCAACAGTTAAATCTGTATAGAAATAAATTTTTGGAAAAAGTTTCTATAAACAATTTTTTTGAGAAAATTTTCTATAGAAATAAAATTTTGATAATAAATTCTATAGAAATACAATTTTTTATAGAAATAATGTTATGAAAAAAATTTCTATAGAAATACAATTTTGACAAAATTTTCTATAGAAATTAAATGTTGACAAAATTTTCTAAAGGAATAAAGTTTTGACAAAAATTTCTATAGAAATCATTCTTTGGGGGATTTGTGGTAATTTGTGGTAATCTTCAAATTTTGTACAATTTTGTACAATTTGGCACAAGTGGTACCTGTTGTTACCGCACATTGTTAAAGATCAAGCTTCTAATTTCCTAATCTAGAGCCACCAAAATGTAAAAATTATTACAAATTGTGTTGAGTGAAAATGTCCCTACATTGTGACCCTACGTCCTACAAGACGCTAAATATTAGATAAAACCTACATATAGGGAATTATGGTCAAACAAGGTTATTACGGGACATTTTTCAAAATCGGCTATACATATATGGGAGCTATATCTACATCTGAACCGATTTCGATGACATTTTGCACATACCGTTAGTACTATAGAGGACTGTATCTAGCCAACTTTGAGTAATATCGGATAATAAATAAGGGTTCTATGGCCAAATTTGGGAAGATCGGGCTATACATATATATGGGAGCTATATCTCAATCTGAACCGATTTCGATGAAATTTTGCATATACAGTTATTGATATCGAAGATTACATTTGTCCAAATTTAGTACTATCGGTTGATAAATAAGGGTTTTATAGCCAAATTTAGAAAAATCGGGCGGTACATATATGGGAGATATAGCAAAATTTGAACCGATTTCCACGATTTTTTGCGCATGTAGTTAGTGCTATAGAATATTACATTTAGCCAAATTTGAGTAAGATCGGTTGATAAATAAGGGTTTTATGGACAAATTTGGGAAAATCGGGCGATACATATATACGAGAGCTATATCTAAATTTGATCCGATTTCTTCCAAATCCAATAGCGTTTGTCCTTGTGCCCAAAAAAGTCCCTGTACCAAATTTCATCAAAATCGGTTAATAATTGCGGCCGGAATCCTGTGAACAACAAATACATGGACGGACGGACACCAAGCGCTAGATCGACTTAGGAGGTGATTCTGAGTCGATCGGTACATCTTTTATGGGGTCTAAAATCAATATTTCTGGTAGGCACATTTTTGGGCAGATCAAACTTATTATATATTTGGGGTATAAAAATACTTACCAATTTATGACGAAACTATACACTGAGATATAACAAAAATTTTCCAAATTCATCTGGAATTGAATATTAATTTTTTACATTGCATAATGAAAATTTCAATACACTTTCAATTTCAACATATTTTCCTAAATATTCTTAATAACTTTTTTACAATTTACTCTAACAATAATATTCGTAAAGGCACACCAGTTTATGAACGATGAAACGTTTAACTTAAAATTTGCAAAAACTTCATGAAGTGTTATCTACCATTTTTGACGAAAATGTCTATAAATTTAATTACATGTGAACTAAAAATATTTCATTGGGTAATTTTCTACCAACAATTATTAACTATAGGAATTGTCAGTAAAAAATTGCTATCCACTTTCAAGTTCATTTTTCGTAAAAAAAATATTTTCTCATACAAAAAAAATCTTATAGTAAATTGCACTTATTATTTAGAAAGTACTTGACATTTCACAAGTAGTTTTATGGCGTGACAAACGAATTTTTAACTACCAGTTAAGAACTTTTTTAAGGAAATTTCCATCGTATTTGGAGGCCATGAACTAAACGATTGCTACTTAGAATTTGTAAAATTTCCTTTCGAGTAGTTAATTTTCGTTGAAAATACGAAAAATTAACTAAAATTCAGAAAAATTCTTGTAATAAATTATTGTAAAAATCTTCTTAAATTTACGAGACACTTTTTTTCTGTGTATGTTGAAATGGTGGACATCTATGCCCTATGACAAGTTCATGTTACATTCATCGCTTCTGCGCCAATTTTGCACCACTTCCGGATCCAAAAAGAACATTTTCACTACTTTTTTGGAGACGCTTTTTGTACTGGGTATATCTTTCACCCTATTTACACTCATTTGGCCACATAGGACAAATTTTAACACCGATTTACATAAAATTTTGCATAGGGAGTAAATTCAGATTTAGATATAGCTGCCATATATATCTCGTCCGAGTTAGACTCATATGACCATAGAGGCCAAAGTTTTACTCTGATTTATGTGAGGCTTTGCACAGGGAATAGGATTAATATTATAGCTCATTGAATTTAATGCTGGTGACATTTCTGAGGGTCTCAAAGCTTCTCTAAGTGGTTTCACTGCAATGTGGAACACCTTCTGGGCTCGGCTATAAAAAGGAGGTCCCTTCACCCAGAGAAGGAATATGATCACCTCAACCATGTTTCGAGAGCAAAATGTTATTTTGGGACGGAGAACATGTAACATGTTTGCGGCAACCATGTTATTTTCTCAAAAACCATATGTCTGATTTTGGCAACCATGTATATGTTTGCCGAGAAAACAACATTTTTGCAACAAACATGTTCCATGGTCATCGTCCAAAAATAACATTTTGCTCTCAAAACATGTTTGGGGTGATCATATTCCTTCTCTGCGTGTTGTCATTGAGCTTAACATGGAATCGGGCAGCACTCAGTGATAAGAGAGAAGCTCACCAATGTGGTATAACAATGGACTGAATAGTCTACGTGAGCCTAATACATCGGCCTGCCACCTAACCTAACCTAATATTATAGCTATCCATGTCCAATTTTTTATACCCACCACCATAAAATGGTGACGGGGGTATAATAAGTTTGTCATTCCGTTTGTAACACATCGAAATATCGATTTCCGACTATATAAAGTATATATATTCTTGATCAGGGAGAAATTCTAAGACGATATAAGCATGTCCGTCTGTCCGTCTGTCTGTCTGTCTGTCTGTTGTAATCACGCTACAGCCTTCAATAATGGCGCTATCGTCCCGAAATTTGGCACAGATTAGTTTTTTGTTTGCAGGCAGGTCAAGTTCGAAGATGGGCTATATCGGTCCAAGTTTTGATATAGTCCCCATATAAACCGACCTCCCGATTTGGGGTCTTGGGCCTATAAAAACCGTAGTTTTTATCAGATTTGCCTGAAATTGAAAATCTAGAGGTATTTTGGGACCATAAAGAGGTGTGTCGAAAATGGTCCGTATCGGTCCATGTTTTAGTATAGCCCCCATATAGACCGATCTCCCGATTTTGCTTCTTAGGCATCTAGAAACAGTATTTTCTATCCGATTTGTCTGAAATTGAAAATCCAGAGGTATTTTAGGACCATAAGGAGGTGTGTCGAAAATGGTTCATATCGGTCCATGCTTTAGTATAGCCCCCATATAGACCGATCTCCCGATTTTGCTTCTTACGCGTCTGGAAACAGTATTTTCTATCCGATTTGTATGAAATTGAATATCTAAAGGTATTTTGGGACCATAAAGAGGTGTGTCTAAAATGGTCCGCATCGGTCCATGTTTTGATATAGCCCCCATAGAGACTGATTTCCCGATTTTGCTTCTTGGGCTTCTAGAAACTATATTTTCTATCCGATTTTCCTGAAATTGAAAATTGCTTCTTACGCGTCTAGAAACAGTATTTTCTATCCGATTTGTATGAAATTGAAAATCTAAAGGTATTTTGGGACCATAAAGAGGTGTGTCTAAAATGGTCCGCATCGGTCCATGTTTTGATATAGCCCCCATAGAGACTGATTTCCCGATTTTGCTTCTTGGGCTTCTAGAATCTATATTTTCTATCCGATTTTCCTGAAATTGAAAATCTAGAGTTCTTTTGGGACCATAAAAAGGTGTGCCGAAAATGGTGCACATCGGTCCATTTTTTGGTATAGCCCCCATATAGACCGATCTCCCATTTTACTTCTTGGGCTTCTAGAAACTATATTTACCATCCGCTTTGCCTGAAATTCTTGAGCTACAATAAACTGTATTTATTATATGATTTGCCTGAAATTCGAAATCTAGAGGTATTTTTAGACCACAAATAAGAGTGCCGAAATTGAGGTATATCGGTCCATTTTTTGGTATAACCCCCATATAGACTGATCTCTCGATTTTTACTTCTTGGGCGTCTAGAGACTATATTTTCTGGCCGATTTGTTTGAAATTGAAAATCTGGAGGAATTTTAAGATCACAAATATGTGAGTAGCAAATGGTGCCTATCGGTCCATGTTTTGGTATAGCCCCCATATACACCGATCACCCGGCTTCATTTCTTGGGCTTCTAGAATCCGTAGTTCCGATTTGCTGGAAATTAGTAAACTATAATAAAATTTTAGACAAACGAAATTTTTTTTTCTTATAAAGTGTTTTCGTTTATTCAACGATTGTCTCTAAAATTTGTGTCAAAAGAAAACTTTGCTTGTCTAAAATTACGTTTCTCAAAAAAGAAAACTCTTCTTTCAGGATATAGCAGGCACACTGATCATGAAAATTGCTTAAAACTGAAAGTAAAAGTTCTAGATTTTACTCATGGTATTTAAATAAATGCGAAAAATCTACAGATTTAAGATTTTAAATAAAGGCGTAATTTCAACATATACACGATATGTTTATATTTTCTCTAAAACTCAAACAAAATTGGTTCTCATAAATGCAGAATCTTATCTGGTCTTCATAGGTAGAATCTTTAAAGTTTGTCTTCGGGAGCTGGCTCGTTTGAGAGAAGATTTGTCATCAAACCCCCTACAATTCTATATATTATCAAGTAACCCACTACGACGAAGAGTTTTCAAATAAACTATTATACTTGATTCATGGTGGTGGGTATTTAAAATTCGACCCGGCCGAATTTACTGCTGTATATACTTGTTTTATATTCGGTTATATAGATATACCATACACATCGTATTATGGTTTCGTGCAGATTTCGAAAAAATATCTTTTGTCATTTTCATTGTCGAATAAGAGGATTACAAAAAACCTTTAATTAGACGTTTTTGATAAAAAAAAGCGTTCCATTCCAACAATCTTTGTTTCGCATACACCACTCGATAAATTTATTTCTATTACTTCTCTCATGGTATATATGAATTAATATTGTTTCCGTTTCCGACATTTGTATGCAGGTTTTTTTCTGTTTTTAATTAGCAACCCTGTCTATGTCAAAGTTGTAGATGACCAATATACATGTGTACGGAATAATCTAACAAATATTTTATCTGGCTAAATTAAAATGGTGATTTATTTCTGAGTAGATTACATTATCATTCCATGGACGAGCACAAAAATAAGTATATACGGTTGTAAGTACGGCGGGTCCGAATCTGAAACACCCCCCACCATAATAATTTCGTTTGAGAAAATCTCGTCGCACCGGATTACATGATAATATGTCGAATTTTAGGTGGGTTTGATTAGATATCTGTGCAAATGGTATGGCTAACGTAGCTAATCATTTCCTGCGATAAAATTTGGAAAATATTCAACGTGCCGAGTTGTAGGTGTTTTATCGAAAAAAATATATATATTTTATAATTTTAACTGATAAAAAATTTCCACTATTCAAAAATTATGTCGTAGTAGATTTGTAAGTTTACATCGTTAAAAAAATTTCATAAAGCAGTTGTAAGCGATTTATCAACATTAAGTTGATAAAACATTCCACTATTTGATAAAAATATCGTAAGGTATTTGTTATTTTTCCCTGTCCTTTAATCGATAAAAAATAATCCTGCTTGTAATAAAATACACTTTTACACCAAATGAATACCTTTTAGTTTTATTTAGAAATATTTTTTTAAAATCAAAATTAAAAATAAATATTAATAATATAATAATAATTAATACTGTAATTTTTGCCTTCATGCCATACGAGTATATAATTTCTGACGCAAACTTAATCTAGAATTCAAATCATCTTAAACTCGATTTTGGTGGTCATTGTACGGCAGACGTGTGCTGAGTTATGTTGGAATATCCATGATTTACGGCCGATATGTATGTCTTTCTATCACGGTTACCACAGTTGGTACAATTCTACCAAAAAAGGTAGATTTTTGAATGTTGGGTAGGTCGATAGAATTTTTGATGTTTTGGTAGATTTTGCAAAATACTTCTTTCCAACTACGAGGTACTTTACAAATTTTTAGAAAAAATGTTTGACAAACTTTTTTACAGCAATAAATTTTCACAAAATTTCCTATAAAAATAAAATTTTGGCAAATTTTCTATAGAAATAAAATTTTGACAAAATTTTCTATAGAAATAAAATTTTGACAAAATTTTCTATAGCAATAAAATTTTGCCAAAATTTTCTATAGAAATAAAATTTTGATAGAATTTTCTATAGAAATAAAATTGTGAGAAAATTTTCTATAGAAATAAAATTTTGACAACATTTTCGATAGTAATAAAATTTTGACAAAATTTTCTATAGAATTACAATTTTGACAAAATTTTCTATAGGAATAAAATTTTGATAAAATTTTCTATAGAAATAAAATTGTGAGAAAATTTTCTATAGAAATAAAATTTTGACAACATTTTCTATAGTAATAAAATTTTGACAAAATTTTCTATAGAATTACAATTTTGACAAAATTTTCTATAGGAATAAAATTTTGACAAAATTTTCTATAGGAATAAAATTTTGATAAAAATTTCTATAGAAATAAAATTTTGACAAAATTTTCTATAGCAATAAAATTTTGACAAAATTTTCTATAGAATTAAAATTTTGACAAAATTTTCTATAGAAATAAAATTTTGACAAAATTTTCTATAGAATTAAAATGTTGACAAAATTTTCTATAGAAATAAAATTTTGAAAAATTTTCTGTAGAAATGAAAGTTTGACAAAATTTTCTATAAAAATAAAGTAAAAATAAAATTTTGAAAAATTTTCTGTATAAATGAAAGTTTGACAAAATTTTCTATAAAAATAAAGTTTTCTATAAAAATTTTGACACATAATATTTTGTTTGTAGACTTTTGATAAAATTTTCTCAAAATTTTGGTACATTATTTTTGGCACGAGTGGCAACCGTGCTTTTATATACTGTCTATAGGATATTTTTACGCCATAATATTCCGCATTTTTTAATGTTTGGTAGAATTTTAGATGTTTTGCAAAATATCCCTTTCCAAAAAATGTTTTACAAACTTTTTTATAGCAATAAATTTTCACAAAATTTTCTATAAAAATAAAATTTTGGCAAATTTTCTATAGAAATAAAATTTTGACAAAATGTTCTATAGAAATAAAATTTTGGCAAACTTTTCTATAGAAATAAAATTTTGGCAAAATTTTCTATAGAAATAAAATTTTGACAATATTTTCTATAGAAATAAAACTATGACAACATTTTCTATAGAAATAAAATTGTTACAAAATTTTCTGTAGGAATAAAATTTTCTATAGAAATAAAATTTTGACAAAATTTTCTATAAAATTAAGATTTTGATAAAACTTTCTATAAAAATAAAATTTTCACAAAATTTTCTATAGAATTAAAATTTTGACAAAATTTTCTATAGAATTAAAATTTTGACAAAATTTTCTATAGAAATGAAATTTTCACAAAATTTTCTATAGAAATAAACTTTTTGTACAATTTTTTATGGGAATAAAATTTTGTAAAATTTTCTATAGAATTAAAATTTTTGACAAAATTTTCCATAGAAATAAAATGTTGACAAAAGTTTCTATAGAAATAAAATGTTGTCAAAATTTTTTATAAAAATAAAGTTTTCTATAAAAATTTTGACAAATAAAATTTTGCTTGTAGATTTTTGATAAAATTTTCTCCAAATTTTGGTAGATTATTTTTGGCACGAGTGGCAACCGTGCTTTTATATACTGTCTTAGGATACTTTACGTCATAATATTCCGCATTTTTTGCTGTTTGGTAGAATTTTTGCAAGATGTTTTGCAAAATACTCCTTTCCAAACTACGAGGTACTTTACAAATTTTTACAGAAAAAATGTTTGAAAATTTTCTATAAAAATAAAATTTTTACAAAATTTTCTATAGAAATAAAATTTTGACAAATTCTCTATGGAAATAAAATTTTGACAAAATTTTCTATAGAATTCAAATTTTGACAAAATTTTCTATAGAAATAAAATCTTGATAAAATCTTCTATAGAAATAAAATTTTGACAAAATTTTCTATAGAAATAAAATATTGACAAAGTTTTCTATAGAAATAAAATTTTGACAAAATTTTCTATACAAATAAAATTTTGTTAAATTTTCTATGGAAATAAAATTTTGACAAAATTTTCTATAGAATTAAAATTGTTGACACAAGATTGTCTACAGAAATAAAATTTTTACAAAATTTTCTATAGAAATAAAGTTTGTTTTTATACCCTCCATCATAGGATGGGGGTATATTAACTTTGTCATTCCGTTTGTAACACATCGAAATATTGCTATAAAGTAAGACCCCATAAAGTATATATATTCTGGGTCGTGGTGAAATTCTGAGTCGATCTAAGCATGTCCGTCCGTCCGTCCGTCTGTTGAAATCACGCTTACTTCCGAACGAAACAAACTATCGACTTGAAACTTGGCACAAGTAGTTGCTATTGATGTAGGTCGGATGGTATTGAAAATGGGCCATATTGGCCCACTTTTACGTATAGCCCCCATATAAAGGGACCCTCAGATTTTGCTTGTGGAGCCTCTAACAGAAGCATATTTCACCCGATCCGGCTGAAATTTGGTATATGGTGTTGGTATATGGTCTCTAACAATCATGCTGAAATTGGTCCACATCGGTCCATAATTATATATAGCCCCCATATAAATCGATCCCCAGATTTGGCTTGTGGAGCCTCTAAGAGAAGCATATTTCATCCGATCCAACTGAAATTTGGTACATGGTGTTGGTATATGGTCTCTAACAATCGTGCAAAAATTGGTCCACATCGGTCCATAATTATATATAGCCCCCATATAAACCGATCCCCAGATTTGGCTTGCTGAGCCTCAAAGAGAAGAAAATTTCATCCGATCTGGCTGAAATTTGGTACATGATGTTGGTATATGGTCTCTAACAACCATGCAAAAATTGGTCCATATCGGTCCTTAATTATATATAGCCCCCATATAAATCGATCCCCAGATTTGGCTTGTGGAGCCTCTAAGAGAAGCATATTTCATCCGATCCAACTGAAATTTGGTACATGGTGTTGGTATATGGTCTCTAACAATCGTGCAAAAATTGGTCCACATCGGTCCATAATTATATATAGCGCCCATATAAACCGATCCCCAGATTTGGGTTGCGGAGCCTCAAAGAGAAGAAAATTTCATCCGATCCGGCTGAAATTTGGTACATGATGTTGGTATAGGGTCTCTAATAACCATGCAAAAATTGGTCCATATCGGTCCTTAATTATATATAGCCCCCATATAAACCGATCCCCAGATTTGGCTTGTGGAGCCTCTAAGAGAAGCATATTTCATCCGATCCAGCTGAAATTTGGTACATGGTGTTGGTATATGGTCTCTAACAATCGTGCAAAAATTGTTCCACATCGGTCCATAACTATATATAGCCCCCATATAAACCGATCCCCAGATTTGGCTTGCGGCGCCTCAAAGAGAAGCAAATTGCATCCGATCCGGCTGAAATTTGGTACATGGTATTGGTATATGGTCTCTAACAACCGTGCAAAAATTGGTCCACATCGGTCCATAATTATATATAGCGCCCATATAAACCGATCCCCAGATTTGGGTTGCGGAGCCTCAAAGAGAAGCAAATTGCATCCGATCCGGCTGAAATTTGGTACATGGTATTGTTATATGGTCTCTAACAACCGTGCAAAAATTGGTCCACATCGGTCCATAATTATATATAGCGCCCATATAAACCGATCCCCAGATTTGGGTTGCGGAGCCTCAAAAAGAAGCAAATTTCGTCCAATCCGGTTGTAATTTGGAACATGGTGTTAGTATATGATTTTTAACAACCGTGCCAGAATTGGTCCATATCGGTCCATATATCCCCATATAACACGTTCTCCAGATTTGACCTCCGGAGCCTCTTGGAGGAGCAAAATACATCCGATCCGGTTCAAATTAGGAACGTGGTGTTAGAATATGGTCGCTAACAACCATACCAAAATTGGTCCAATCACACAAAAATTGGTCCTATCTGTTCATAATCATGGTTGCCACTCGAGCCAAAAATAATCTACCAAGATTTTATTTCTATAGAAAATTTTGTTAAAATTTTATTTCTGTAGAAATTTTTGTGAAAATTTTCTTTCTATAGAAAATTTTGTCAAAATTTTTATTTCTATAGAAAATTTTGTGAAAATTTTATTTCTATAGAAAATTTTGTCAAAATTTTATTTCTATAGAAAATTTTGTCAAAATTTTATTTATGTAGAAAATTTTGTCAAAATTTTATGTCTACTTTGTCAAACTGAATTATATACGTATTGGATCGATCTTTTTTGATTTAATATATACCACGTATGGGCTTACATACAATTTAGAAGATGGTGTTAGGAGGTTTTAAGATACCTTGCGTTACCGCAACTTAAGTAAGTCGATTGTGGATGGCAGTGTTTAGATGAAGTTTCTACGCAATCCATGATGGAGGGTACATAAGCTTCGGCCTGGCCGAACTTACGGCCGTATATACTTGTTTATTGTTGGTTTGTACTTCAATCATATTTGTTGTTTTGATCTCAGCTTAAAAACCATTGCGTTGACTAAACTACAAGAGTAGCTTAACCAACAGAGGAAAATAATGTTTGTCAAATTTATTTGGGCAAAGCCCTATAGACTGCAAGATGGTTGGATGGACGCACGTTTCGGAATTACTCTACTTGCAGCAAAACTATCAACCAATTATCAGAATAAATTCCGGTAGTTCACTAAACCCAAAGTGAACTACACTCGAACCCTCCGAAAAAAGGTTTATGATAGTTGTCCTTTGTCTAAATAAATTTTTGTACAAACATTTCTCTTTCCCTTTGCCACCGTCACATCATCGATGTGAGTGCAGTTGGCTGGGTTTATTTTGATCGTGCTTCCTCTTACTTCATTCGTTTTTGTTTTTTATTATTGGTTTGTACTTCAATCATATTTGTTGTTTTGATATCAGCTTTAAAACCATTGCGTTGACTAAACTACAAAAGTAGCTTAACAACAGAGGAAAATAATGTTTGTCAAATTTATTTGTCAAATTTATTTAACATTTTTTTGTTTGGAAGAGTTTTGGTAAAATTTTCTCCAAATGTTGATAGATTATTTTTGGCACGAGTGGCAACCGTGCTTTCTATACTGTCTTCAGGATATTTTTCCACCATAATATTCCGCATTTATTTCGACTCCTCGTTCGATGAATACGCGAGCGATCATTTAGCTGTTACGGCGGTCCATACCAATACCACCGGCCCCGCTTGAGTTCTGGTCGAAGGTGTACATTTTAAGCTGTGGAGTAAAGTCGTTTATTTTGTTTGTTCTTCAACTGGTTAATGGCTTCTCACCGGAGAAAACCAAATTCGGTAGCTGACTACTTTTGTGCCAGCGAAGCAACTGCTGGGCTCTTTCCAGTGTAACATTTTTTTGTGCATTGTTGAGCTCGTACACTTTGGGAATTTCAGTGGCTTCAGTCCAAATTTATTTTTCCGTTCTCGCGATACTTTCAACTCACGAGCAAGTTTTTGACTACTGCGGCGGGGATTTCGGTCACATTTGAATTTCACTCCTCGGCTAATTTCTGGTGTTGTTACTGTTTTTTTCGCCCACTTTTTGGAAGGGAATAAACACTGCCGACATCACAGTAACGAGGAATGGTAAGAGGCAAAAAAGATGTATGCAGATGCTGGAAGGCTCTAACGACAGCCCAGAAAAATCCCAGTAAAAACAAGCGTCGCCAAAATAGTAGAGAAAATGTTCCGGATCCGGAAGTGGTGCAAAATTGGCGCAGAAGCGATGAATTTAACATGGGCAAGGCAAGGACAAATGTCCACCATTTCAATAGACGTTACACTAAATTTGCATCACTTCTTAAGGTGTGATTTAGATTCAGTGTTTTGAATGTGAATGTAAAAATTTTGTAATATTTTGCCAAAAATGCTTGTCTGAAACGTTGGATCTCAAATATTTTCAAAAATTCGCAAATTTTCTAGACTGGATTTAGCATTTTTTTCGAAAAATTTGTAATAATTTGTACCATATTATTAATTCGTACTCTGTTTTAACCTATTGGAAACCAAAAAATTTAAAAATACTCATTGAAAATATGAAAAAAGCGATTTATAAAAAATTGGATTAAATTAACTTCCTGTTAGTTAAAATAAAGAACATCTTTGGGAGGACATTTTTGGAAGTTCTTTTAAAGTTGCGCCTTTGAAACAACGTCCATTTTTTTTTTCCTGTTACGCTTAAATTCCATGACGACAAATTTTATTCTTTTGTAATCTGGTAAACAATAAAATTAACTGTCACTGGAATAAATCTGTCAGCTGCCAGCGGAGCAGTTCAGAAATTATAGCAACCTTATATTGCTTGCAATACATATCAGTCATCTGCTACTGTTTGTGGTCGAATATCAATATTTCGATCTATTACAAACGGCATGGTCAACTTATTATACATCCATCCTATGATGTAGGGTATCAAACAAACAAAAAAATAAATTGGCCAACATAATTACATTCGAAGTTATTAATTTAAAACAATATTTTGCTAAATGCAGTAAAAACTATCAACAAACATGCGTGCAAAATTATGGTCAATCAGAGGATTAAATCAAAGCAATTTTGAAGGACTTCAATCGAATTAGAATTTTGACCAAACTAATTAGTGGCTGTCATACGGTTTAATATGAAAGCTCCATTCCATGGTGATTGCAAAGAGGGAAATCAACCAGAATAATTTTTGTGATATGCTCGTACTTGCCATAAACCTTTTATAGTGGCTTTACGAGAAATGCAAGTTGATCCTTCCTGAGGACTCTGTATGTTGTTATGTAGTTAATGCTGTGTTTATGACCATTTTGTCATGGTGTTAAATTGAGGAGTTTTCAAATCTAAGCTCACAAATGAAAAGACATTAAATATTTTATAAGGCCAATGATGTCGACAAATGGGTAGGTAGGGATATTGTGGAGAAGGGGGCAGGTCTGTTGTATTACTGTTGACTTTTGCCTGGGGGATACACTAGAATGCCTTTACTGAAGCAAAAAAACAACATATTCTCATGGACTTTGGGGTGCTGCTGAAGAATGCATTTTTATGGTCCCATGTTATTGTCAATTTGCTTCGGTTTGCTTTATTGACACTAACAGCAGCAGCAGCAGAGGCAGGATCACTAGGAAGCTGTATTCACATTCACATTAAGGAATCTCACTCAATAGAGGGTAGCTCTAGAATACTTGTTTTTTTTTTGTCTTGAGTGTTGACCATCTTTCAACAAGTGCATTGGACATATTTATTGTCCTCCTCAAACCAAGCTTTGCTTTATCTCTACTTTCTTCATAGTAGCTGACCATTGACTATTGGATTGATGACTTGTAGCTTTTGTAGTTGATTCTCTTCCTTTCAACAACAACAATGGATGAAATATAAAATCACTTTTATATTGAAGGATTTATGGTGGATTTTGATTTAGAATTCATGTGATTGTATAGAGCGAATGTATATGGATTTAGTGGTTACTCTCTTTTTTGATTTTGGTAGAGTAATTTATGACCTCCAACAATAGGAAAACATACATCAATATCAAACAAAAAATTTGCATCTGTGCCTGACTTCTTTTCATCAATATGAAATGGAGTTTTCTATTCCCATTCATTCTCATGACCATTAGGATGTATTGAGATAAATGTGGAAAATGGTGTGACCACCAATTCCAATTTGCTATCAAATGCGCTAATACTACATGAATCAGAAGATATTTTATTTGGAAATTTACCATTAAAGTCGTTTATTGTGTGTAGAATATAGACAAAACTTTAACAGGATATTTCAGTCCCAACAAAATGACAAAAATCAATCCAACTTTAAATTTTAGAGATACGATTCTGATCTCATATATGGAGTTTTTCATTTCTGTTTGGGGATATATCTCAGACTATTTTTTATTGTATTTATAACGCAGGGATTTTATAAAGACTTTTGGATTCCATTAAACTTAATGTTTGATACCCTGCGCCTCACTTTGGTACAGTGTATTATAAGTTATTGTCACTCATTGAGCTTAACATGGAATCGGCCAGCACTCAGTGATAAGAGAGTAGTTCATCACTGTGGTATTACAATGGACTGAATAGTCTAAGCGAGCCTGATACATCGGGCTGCCACATAACCTAACCTAACCATTATAATGGCGATTTCGATTGGGAAAAAAGGTGCAACATTCTCGAAATTGATTGCCACATATGAAGGACACTGTTATAGATTTTGGATCCTGTATCCCTCAAAATGTTATGAATTAATAATAACTTTGGAATGACACTATCATTTGGGCGAAAGTACAATGAGGGAAAAAGTAGTGTAACACCAAGGCAACATATTTTTTGCGAAACGAAAACGCCCTAAAAGTTAGTGTATATGTTTACAACACCCAGAAGCAGCACTCAGAACCAGCTTCTGAGTCGATCTAGCCATTTCCGGTGGTCCCTATGTCTGTGAATACATTTTTGTAATCAAAGTCTAGGTCGCAATTTCAATCAAATTTGGCACTAGTATCAATTTTGGGTCAGAACCCTATTGATTTTGGAAGAAATCAGTCCAGATTTAGATATAGCTCCCATGTATATCTTTCGCCCGATATGCACTTATGTAGCTCCAGAAGCCAGTGTTTTATTTTGATTTGCTTTGAATTTTGCAAAAGGAGTACAGCTAATGTAGTGTGTAGTAAAGTTTGCAAATTTGGCTCAGATTTAGACAAAGCCCCCCATATATGTTTTTCTGTTTTGGGAAAAAATTGCCAAAATACTAGAATATTTCAAGAATGCGACGACATAGATACATGACAATAATGCTCAGGGACGGCCTCTGAACACTATTGCCACATTTGGTAATTTTTTTTGTTTGGTATATTGGCAGAATTTTTAACGTTTTGGTAAAAAATATGACAAGATTTTCTATAGAAATAAAATTTTAACAAAATATTCTATAGAAATAAAATTCTGACAACATTTTCTAAAGAAATAAAATTTTGACAAAATATTCTATGGAAATAAAAATGTGACATAATTTACTATAGAAATAAAATTTTGACAAAATTTACTATAGAAATAAAATTTTGACGAAATTTTCTATAAAAGGAAAATTTTGATAAAATGTTCTATAGAAATAAATTGTTGATAAAATTTTCTATAGAAATACCATTTTGACAAAATGTTCTAAAGAAATAAAATTTTGATCAAATTTCTATAGAAATGGAATTTTGGCACAATATTCTATAGAAATAAAATTTTGAGAAAATTTTCTTCAGAATTAAATTTTGACAAAATATTCTATAGAAATAAAATTCTTACAAAATATTCTATAGATAAAATTCTGAAAAAAATTTTTAAAGTAATTAAATTTTGACAAAATTTTCTTAGAAATAATTTGATAATAATTTGACAAAATTTTCTATAGAAATAAAATTTTGACAAAATTTTCTATGAAAATAAAAATGTGACAAAATTTACTATAGAAATAAAATTTTGACAAAATTTACTACAGAAATAAAATTTTTAAAAAATTTTCTATAGAAATAAAATTTTGGCAAAATTTTCTATAGAAATAAAATTTTAACAAATTTTTCTATAGAAATTGAATTTTGGCAAAATTTTCTATAGAAATAAAATTTTGACAAAGTTTCTACAGAAATAAAATTTTGACAAAGTTTCTACAGAAATAAATTTTTGACAAAATATTCCGTAGAAAAATTTTTGAGAAATAAAATGTTGACAACATTTCTATAGAAATAAAATTTTGACAAAATTTTCTATAGAAATAAAATTTTGACAAAATTGTCTTTAGAAATAAAATTTTGACAAAATTTTTATAGAAATAACATTTTGAGAAAATTTTTTTCAGAAATAAAATTTTGACCAAATATTCTATAGAAATAAAATTCTAAAAAAAAATTTAGTGTAATAAAATTTTGACAAAATTTTCTATAGAAATAAAATTTTTACAAAATTTTCTATAGAAATAAAAATATGATAAAATTTACTATAGAAATAAATTTTTGACAAAATTTTCTATAGAAATACAATTTTGACAAAATTTTCTATAGAAATAAAATTTTAACAAATTTTTCTATAGAAACTGAATTTTGGCAAAATTTTCTATAGAAATAAAATTTTGACAAAGTTTCTACAGAAATAAAATTTTGATAAAGTTTCTACAGAAATAAATTTTTGACAAAATATTCCATAGAAACAAAATTTTGAGAAATAAAATGTTGACAACATTTTCTATAGAAATAAAATTTTGACAAAATTTTCTATAGATATAAAATTTTGACAAAATTTTCTTTAGAAATAAAATTTTGACAAAATTTTATTTAGAAATAAAGTTTTGAACAAAATTTCTATAGAAATAACATTTAAAAAAAAATTTCTTCAGAAATAAAATTTTGACAAAATATTCTATAGAAATAAAATTCTGAAAAAAAATTTATGTCATAAAATTTTGACAAAATTTTCTATAGAAATAAAATTTTGACAAAATTTTCTATAGAAATAAAAATGTGATAAAATTTTCTATAGAAATAAATTTTTTGACAAACTTTTCTATAGAAATAAAATTTTAACAAATTTTTCTATAGAAATTGAATTTTGGCAAAATTTTCTATAGAAATAAAATTTTGACAAAGTTTCTATAGAAATAACATTTTGAGAAAATTTTCTTCAGAAATAAAATTTTGACAAAATATTTTATAGAAATAAAATTCTGAAAAAAATTTTAATGCAATAAAATTTTGACAATATTTTCTATAGAAATAAAATTTTGACAAAATTTTCTATAGAAATAAATTTTTTTTGTTTGTTATTGTTGGCTTCTCTTCAATCGTTATTGTTGTTTTTGATCTCAGCTTAAAGCCATGCATT
The DNA here is from genome assembly GCF_050003625.1 of Haematobia irritans. NCBI lineage: Eukaryota > Metazoa > Arthropoda > Insecta > Diptera > Muscidae > Haematobia > Haematobia irritans. Next base: position 155,164,079 of record NC_134398.1, on the reverse strand, counting down.
GACTAAACTACAAGTGTAGCTTAACCAACAGAGGAAAAGTATGCTTGTCAAATTTATTTGGGCAAAGCCCTATAGACTGCAAGATGGTTGGATGTTCAGCTGTTTCGGAATTACCACATTCCTCATCAGCATCCTCTACTTGCAGCAAAACTATCAACCAATTATCAGAATAAATTCGGGTAATTCACTCAACCCAACGTGAAATACACTTGAACCGTCCGAAAAAGGGTTTAATAGTCGGCTACTGCCTAAAGAAATTTGCAAGCATATCTCTTTTCCTTTGCCAAACTCAAATCATCGATTTGTATTTAGTTGGCTGGGTTTGTTTTTGAGCGTGCTTCCTCTATCTTCATTCGTTTTGTTTGTTATTGTTGGCTTCTCTTCAATCGTTATTGTTGTTTTTGATCTCAGTTTAAAGCCATGCATTGACTAAACTACAACTAAATGTGATAAAATTTTCTATACAAATAAATTTTTGACAAACTTTTCTATAGAAATAAATTTTTGACAAAATTTTCTATAGAAATAAAATTTTGACAAAATTTCTATAGAAATAACATTTTGAGAAAATTTTCTTCAGAAATAAAATTTTGACAAAATATTCTATAGAAATAAAATTCTGAAAAAAAATTAATGTAATAAAATTTTGACAAAAGTTTCTATAGAAATACAATTTTGACAAAATTTTCTATAGAAATAACATTTTGCGAAAATTTTCTTCAGAAATTAAATTTTGAGAAATGATATTTTTACAAAATTTTCTACAGAAATAAGATTTTGACAAAATTTTCTATAGAAATAAAATTTTGACAAAATTTCTATAGAAATAAAATTCTGCCAAAATTGTATAAAGAAATAAAATTTTGACGGAATATTTTTTTTTTTCGTTTGGTAGTATTCACCAAGTTTTGGTAGATTATATTTGACTCGTGTGGCTGAGTCGATCAAGCCATGTCTGTAAATCTGTGAACACATTTTTGTGATCAAAGTCTGGGTCGTAGTTTTAGTCCAAGTCACTTTAAATTTGGCAAAAGTATGTTTTTTTTTTGAGTCAGAATAGAACCCTATTGATGTTGGAAGAAATCGATACAGATTTAAATATAGCTTTCATATATATCTTTCGCCCCATATTCATTTATATGAACCAAGAAGCCAGAGTTTTACCATGATTTTCTTTAAATTGTGCACAAAGAGTACACTTAGTTATTTCCTAAAGTGTGCCAAATTTGGTTGAAATCGGTTCAGTTTTAGATATAGCTGCCATATATATCTGTTGCCGATATGCACTTCTATGGTCCCAGAAGCCAGAGTTTTACCCCAATGTCCGATGAAATTTTTCACAGTGAGTAGAAATAACATTCTAAATACACCCTCACAAAAAATCGCTTCTGTAACATATACTCCCAAACATATTTTGCTTCAAGCATATACATTTTTGGGTATTGCCCAAACATTTATATGTTTGATCTCTTCCAATATATAATATGTTTGAAAGCATATTGGTCTAAACAATATATGTTTGGGTAGTCTAAGTTCCAAACATTTTGTATTTTTGCATCCAAATTCAATAATGTTGTCTTCCAAAAAACAATATGTTATTATGTGAACATATAATATGTTTGGAAGCATTTTGCACCCAAAAATATTATATGCTTAAAAAATTCTCCCAAACAATATTGTGCTCAAAATTTTATTTATTTATTTATATATTTACAATCATAATGAATTATGAAAATAAACAGGTAATATAGGTGCTAACAACATAATGCTCCTGAATGCTCAAAATTTTGTATATTCCCCCACATCTTTCTCACTTCCACGAGATTTTTTAGTTCTTAGCACCTTTTTCTGTAATACAAACATTGTAGAAGAAATTATTCAATTTTATGATTTTTTTTTATTTTAATTTTACCTTTTGCCGGACGGGGATTCAAACAGCGGACCACACAGTTTGTAAGGGTCAAAGAAGTAGCTGATCAATTGCCCAAGGAAAAATAAAATGTTAATTTTATAATAACAAGCAACAACCACCAACTTAATTCAATATCGCTCCCTGTTAAATAGCGCTCCAAGCTACTAAACACATATATGTTTATAGGCTATTTCTAAATTAATATATGTTTGCATCCAAGCATATTATATTTACAAACATTTTATGTCCCAAACATAATATGTTCTAACATATTAACATATATGTCCCAAACATGTTATGCTAGTTTATGAACATTATATGCTTGTACTCAAAAATATTGTGTTTAAAAATTTGTGTTCCAAACATATAATGTTTATAGCCAAACATATGAAAAACAGTCTTTTTCATCCGTGTATGCACGTCCAATTTGGTTGAAATCGGTTTCGATTTACATATATCTCTCGTATATATCATTCGCCCGATTTATACTCATATGAACAGAGAGGACAAAGCATTACTCCGATTTACTTGATTGTTTTCACGGGGAGTAGTATTAACATTATAACTATTCATGCCGACTTTGGTTGAAATCGGTTAAGAATTAGATATAGCTCCCATATATATGTTTTTCCAATTTGGACAAAAATGACCAAAATATCCATATTTTCTTTGTAAAATCCCCATTGCAAAGTTGATAACTTGTAAAAATAATTAAAATTTTCCTATACCTCTAATAAATATACATCGACCTATAAATCATAAATACACTTGAATGTGGATAAAAATTGCTTTAGATGTAATATTTACGGTATTTGTTTACTAACATTGTGTTCCACTCCAGGGCGTTAGCCAGTTTGAATTTACAGTCTATAGATTTTGTAGAAGTTCAAAAATATTGATATTAGGGCTCATTGTAGGACTCAGAATAACCTCCTGAGAACGGTTGCTACTGGAGCCAAAAATAATCTACCAAAATTTTCGGAAAATTTTACCAAAAAAAGGTACGAAACTAGACAATAAATTGGGACAACATTTTGCTATAGACAGAAACAGGGGACAGTAGAAACGTTTTTCTATAAAAATAAAATTTTAACGAAATATTCTATAGATAGACAATTTGGACAAAATTTAACGCCTAGGAGACTTTGGGCTCAAAATTCAAAATTGGTATTGATTTACTAAAACTTATTAAAAATATTTGCAATACACGCCTAATGACTAACATAAATTAAAGCTACATGTTGTGAACCATATTTGTACTTACTCTGGAACCTATAACCCCATGCAAAATTTTAGTGAAATTAAAAAATACTTTAAACCCTAAATAAGCCATGGAGTTTTCACATTACCATGGCAAAGTACCTACAACATTGTCCCCATTGTACAATGACTATGGATGGCACTAAATGAGGATATGGCTTCCTCTATAGCTCTGTTGTGTGCACGGGAAGTGGGAAAGGAATCACAGCATCACCAGCGTTGTCATCACAAGTCATATTAAAACCAGACAAACCAACCAACCAACCATGTGGGTTGGTACTATCCTTTTCCCTATTCCCGGACCCTATAACTCCCACTGTTGCTGCTATGGTTATGGTTCTCCGCTTGAACAGCCGTTGTCCAAATCCTGGGGGAGTTTTTAATTTGTTAAATTTTTTTATTACGCTTCTTGTTCTGCTGCTTCTTGCTTTTTATTATTTTGCAAAATCGTGATGCGATGCGTTCGCCTTATGGAACAAAAGCCGGCAAACAAAGGTTGGCTGGTTGTTTGGTTGCTTAATGTTTGCATTTGGGCTTGTTTGTCCGCTTGCCACTGATACCGCCAGAGTAGCACCACACAGATTATGTTATGGCTTTGGCAGCGCCATTGGGGTTGATGGGGGTTTCCAGCTCCAAACACCTCCTCGTTTTATGGCAGCTTAACAACGATGATAAGCAATAATAAACATAAAACATAAATTCACACAGATTACCGAGCGAGTCCTGGAATACCAACCAACATCATCGACCCACATGGGGGGCGCACACAGCTACATCGTGGGGTAGGAGTTAGGAGCGCAAAGTACCCGTCGATTCCGTTGGTAAAATATGTTGGAAACGACAGATTTTTATGTCATTTATTTGTTGGTGTGGAACCATGGGATGGCATTTAATATATTCCCCATTGGCATTGTGGAGGAGCATTGTGTTGCTTTGACTTGTTTCTCTGACACGACACGATGGGTTCGTTTTGGTTCCAGCCAGTTTTGCTTAAATTGAAACATAATGGCTGCTAAGAACAAAAACAAAAAACCAGCAAAACATTTCTAAACACATGTGGAGTTGCAAATAAATGCTTACTTATCATAGGTCTATGTCGTGGGAGGCCAATGTGGGACATTATGGATAACTCTGAGAAGCAAAGCAAACATGTTAGTTGTTATATTAAAAATTAATATCTCTCTTTGATTTATCTCTAGAAGGTATGTAACCCCTGGTCTCATCCCAAGGAAGTGGTCGATGTCTCCGAATAAAGCATGAATGCCTCATGTTATTTTGACCTAGATATAAATTTTGTGTTGATTTATATCTTTGGTGAAAATTTTGTGGTTAATTACCACATACTGGGATCATGAAAAATGGCTATACTAGAACATTTTTGAAATACACAGGGAAAAATTTAGTTTTTGTCTTCAATCGGGAAATAAAGTTATTCAATTTATTTATAATTAAAACAATCATACATACCCTAAACCACCCTACTGAATTAGTAAACTTAAATATTTGAGGGGAATTATTGAAATAACCTTAATCTCGGACGATGTCCGTATTGAAGAAAAGTTATGATAGCTTAATCTAAATCTAATCCGATATGCCTGAAATTTTGGAAATTTAAAAGATGTTACAAATTATTTGACTATGCTAAATTTGAATAAGGTCAGTTATTTATTTTTATTATTATGCCCTTTACCGCTACTGTGGTACAATGCATTTGTATGTAACGCCAAGAAGGACCAGCCGAGAAGACCGCCTTAAATATTTACATAGGAAATTTTATCAAAATGTCATTTCTATAAGATTTTAGTTTTCTATACAAAATTTTGTCAAAATATCTTGTCTTTAGAAAATTTTGTAAAAATTTCATGTCTATATGAAATTTTGTTAAAATTTACTTTCTATGGGAAATTTTGCAACAATTTTATTTCTAAAGGAAATTTTGTCAAAATTTCATTTCTATAAAAAAATTTTGTCAACTTTTATTTTTATAGAAAATTCTTCCAAAATTCCATTTCTATAAGAAATTTTTGTCAAATTCTCATACCTATTGGAAATTTCTGTAGGAAGTTTTCCTACTAAAATTTCTTTTCTAGAAAGAAATTTTGTCAATTTTTTTATAGGAAATTTTCTCAAAATTTCATTTCTATAGGAAATTTTGTCAAATTTTTATTTTTATAGGAAATTTTCTCAAAATTTCATTTCTATAGGAAATTTTCTCAAAAATTAATTTCTATATGAAATTTTGTCAAAATTTACTTTTTATAGAAAATGTTGTCACAATTTCATTTCTATGGGAAAATTTGCCAAATTTTATTTCTAGAGGAAATTTTGTCAAAATTTCATTTTTAAAAAAAATTTGTAAAATTTTATTTCTATAGAAAATTCTTCCAAAATTTTTGGTTACATTCTTATACGTATTGAAATTTTTCAAAATTTCATTTCTATAGGAAATTTTCTTAAAATTTCACTTCTATAGGAAATTTTGTCAAAATTTCATTTCTACAAAAATTTTTCTCAAAATTTCATTTCTATAGAAAATTTTGTAAAAATTTCATTTCTAAAAGAAATGTCAAAATTTAATTTCTAAAGAAAATCTTGTCAAAAATTTCATTTCTATAGGAAATTTTCCCAAATGTCATTTCTATTGGAAATCTCGTCAAAATTTCTTTTCTATAGGAAATTTTGTCAAAATTTCATTTCTATAGGAAATTTTGCCATAATGTCATTTATATAGGAAATTTTGTCATAATTTCATTTATATAGGAAATTTTGTCAAAACTTAATTTCTAATTAAAATATTGTCAAAATTTAATTTCTAAAAAAAATCCTGTCAAAATGTCATTTTTAAAGAAAATCTTGTCAAAATTTCATTTCTAAAGGAAATCTTGTCAAAATTTCTGTAGGAAGTTTTTTCAAAATTTGATTTCTATCGAAAAACATGTAAAAATTTCTTTTCTATAGAAAATCTATAGAAAATCAAAATTTCATTTCTATGGGAAGTTTTGTCAAAATATTATATATGTATATAGGAAAAAATTTGATTTGATTTCTGTCGAAAAACTTGTAAAAATTTCTTTTCTATAGAAAATCTATAGAAAATCAAAATTTCATTTCTATGGGAAGTTTTGTCAAAATATTGTATATGTATATAGGAAATTTTGTAAAAATTTTTTTTCTATATGAAATCTCGTCAAAATTTCTTTCTATAGAAAATCTTGTCAAAATTTCATTTCTATAGGAAATTTTCCCAAATTTCATTTCTATAGGAAATCTCGTCAAAATTTCTTTTCTATAGGAAATTTTTCCATAATTTCATATCCATAGGAAATTTTGTCAAAATTTAATTTCTTAATGAAATGTTGTCAAAATTTAATTCATAGAGAGAATCTTGTCAAAATTTCATTTTTAGATAAAATCTTGTCAAATTTTTATTTCTAAAGGAAATCTTGTCAAAATTTCTTTTCTATAGAAAATTATGTAAAAATTTCATTTCTATGGGAAATTTTGTCAACATTTCATTTCAATAGGAAATTTTCTCCTATAGAAATGAAATTTTGACATAATTTCATTATTATGGGCAATTTTGACATAATTTCATTTCAATGGTGAATTTTGTCAAAGTTATTGAAATATTGTCAAAATTTAATTTCTAAAGAAAATCTTGTCAAAATTTCAGTTTTAAAGAATATCTTGTCAAAATTTCATTTCTAAAGGAAATTTGGTCAAAATTTCATATCTGTAAGGAATTTTGTCAAAATTTGATTTCTAGAGGAAATTTTGTCAAAATTTCTTTTCTCTAAGAAGCTTTCTCAAAATTTAATTTCAATAGGAAATTTTCTAAAAATTTCATTTCAATAGGAAATTTTTCCAAAATTTATTCTTATAGGAAATTTTCTCAAGATTCCATTTCTGTAGAGAACTATATCAAGATTTCATTTTTATAGAATTGTTTTATTTCTATTAAAATTTTCTCAAAATGTAATTTTTATAGGAAATTTTCTCAAAATTAAATATTTATAGTAAATTTTTTGAAATTTCATTTCTATAGGAAATTTTATCAAGATTTCATTTTATAGGAAATTTTCCTGAAATTTTATTCCTATAGGAAATTTTCTCAAGATATCATGTCTCTAGGGAATTTTCTCAAGATTTTATTTCTCTAGAGAATTTTTATGGAAAATTTTTATTTCTATAGGAAATGTTCTCAAAATTTCCTTTCTATAAAAAATTTTCTTAAAATTTAATTTTTATAAGAAATTTTGTTGAAATTTAATTTTGTTGAAATTTCACTTCTACATGAAATTTTATCCAAATTTCTTTGCTTCAGGAAATTTTATCAAAATTTCTTTTCTATAGGAAATTTTGTCAAAATTTTCTTTATATAGAAATTGTGCTTCAAACTTCGAATTAAATTCCGAGTCGATTTAGCGATGCCCGTTAGTTCATGTATAGTTATGCGCAAAGTATAGCTCTCAATTTAGGACCGATTGTCCTCAAATTTGACATAGGGTCTTATTTCAGCTCAAAGACAATCGCTATATATTTTGAAAAAATCTGTTCAGATATAAATATAGCTGTCATATATATTTATCACCCATTTTATCATCATACTTGCAAGATAGCTGCATAATCGGTTCATATGACCATAGATGCCAAAGTTTTACTCCATTTTACATGAGAGTTTATGGATTAGAATTACCATTATAGCAATGTACATCAAAATTGGTTAAAGTCTGTCGGATTTAGATATAGTTTCCATATATATTTCGTCTTCATAAGAATCGCAACGGCCGAACTTCAGGTCGTATATACTTGTTGGTTCACTTTTTGGACAAGATGCAACATTCTCGGTCATGTATAATGGTACGAGAAATAAACGATTTTTCCACATTTAAATGCTGGACACGATAATCACTTGGGGTTTTCCACCAAAATAAAAAGTTATAGAATTATCGCAGCATGTAATATAATTTGCAAAGAAATTATTGGTTTGTAATTAAATTTTATTATTTTTTGCAAAATTTTCCACACCTCAATGAAATGTTTATTTGTTTTAAGTATATCTCTAGAGTTTTATGAACTATACGTGGGTATAAAATTGAGTGACCGTACACATAAGTTCAATATGAACTAAAGCAGAAGAAAAATTTCATACGATTCCCAAAAATAGTAAGAATGAACTACTGTATGGTTAAAATGGCCGTGACCTGACGAGAGTGATTTTCTTCTTTACTATGAGAGGGTGTAATTTCGTGAACTGCAGTTAAAAAGTACTATAGGGAATTAAATTTTCCTATTTGTAACAACGCATTGTGGAAATCTCAAAATGTGAAGTATAGTTTAGTTCAATTTTCGTATGTATTAGTTCATTCTTCCTATAAAACAGTTTACTTTTTTTCGGTATAGTTTCACCGAATTATGTGTTCCAATTCCAATTTTATACCCAAGCCCTATTTTATATAAAGATGGGAACTAATAAATTTTTTCAACGAAATATTTGTTAAAATAATAAGGGTCGTATTACTTGATTTTAAAAATAATACTATTAAAGTCATAAATTAAATATTTGTCACTTACCTATTTTTCCTGGTAAATTGTTTTTTTCAGCTATACATTTCAACTGATTAGGCTATTTATTAAACAGTTGGCAACACTGCAAACATTAATCGTACACATGCTTCAAACCTTAATTTTTAGTCAATATATAAAATAACTTGTCATCGTATATACTTCGTATAATTTTCAAAATTTAAATCATCTAACTTTTATTGCAACAGTTTTTTATGATTCTTCCATTCATCAGCAACAACAATAACAACTTTTGTCCCTATGTTTGTTATCACTGCTGCTGTTAATGAAATTACTTCCTGCGCGAATGTTGAAACTATTGTTATTTTTTTGTTGTTGTTTATACCTGCTGGCTTTGCCATGACATCGTTCTCTAACATTTCTCACATTCGCAGTAATTTATCTCATGCTTTTTACGAAACTCTTTCGCCGATATGAGTTTTTATTAAACATAAAGAAGAAGAAGAAGATAGAACGATTGTATTTTACAACATCTTTTTATAGCTCTCAAAAACAAAGTCATATTAACAGAAAAACATTTTGATGAACACAGTTGATGCACGGTTGAAATAAAAACAAAATATGAAAATTAATTTTATTTCGAAGAGGATGCTTATCTAGGTATAGGACTTATTTTTCCTAGAGCTATGGTGAAGAAGCTGTGCATTATTTGTGGTTTATATGTATCATAGTTAGGCATCACATTTTAGAGTGATGAATTTTTTATATATGTTATGAATAGAAAAACCTAGCTACCTATTATGTTTGGATATATCTGTGTAAAAGTTAGAAAATTTTTTCTCAAATTTCATATTAGAGAATGCTTTCGCCAGATTGTAGTGTCACTGCTGTTGGCCGTTATGTTGCTTCTATTCCGACTACAGCAATATCATTACATAGATACAATGTGGCATCAAGAGCATTCGCTCTTGTGTTAATAAATGATTCATTCGCTTTGTAAAGCGAATAGATACGAGGATAGTCCTATGAACATACACGCCAAAAAAAGTGAACCCTATTACACTAAAGCCAATTTAATTATATTTTAGTTCATGGCATTATTACGTTTTTAGAAAGTTTCCATGACTTTTTTTAGTTCATGGCATTATTACGTTTTTAGAAAGTTTCCATGACTTTAATAATTATTTACGTACCTTAGGTTAATTAACTAACACAGAGGAAAAATTATACATAAATGAAGCATAGAGATTAACTAAATTCGTGTCTTCAGAATTTAAGTAAATTCGTACATTTTACCAAAAATGAGCCCATTATGAGAGAGACTTTTTTGCAATTTTGATATCCAATTTTTTCCTTCAGACTCCAAAATCTTCTTTAAATTTTTTGAATTGGTCGAAAATTATTTAGTCATTTGGCGTGACATCTGTGTTTTTAATACAGTTTAGTTGAAATTTTCTAAAATTAATTTATTTTTTCTAAAATTAACTAAAAATTTCGTTTCTGGTTGGTTCACAGTTTTTCGGTGTAGTAAAATTGATTCAGCGTCCTGCCTTGCCTGCATGATTTTAAAGAAAAATTTGTGATATATTTCTTATGGGATATATTCTGCTGAATTAGTAACCATAATCATTTGGGGGATATCATTGAAAAAACTTTGGGAGATAAACCGTATTTGCTTATTTAAGAAAATTAAGAGGTACATGTTTATAGGAGCTTCACCTCAATCTGAACAGAAATGCCTGAAATTGAGAACCATATTTGATTTTGCACCTACAGTGATAGTATACCACTAATATTGAGTCCATTATTAAAAACAGAGGAATTCGCTCAATTAGTGTGGCTAATGTAGCCAAATTTGTGAAAATCAGGAAATACGCTTATATAAGAGTTATATGTACAGTAGGGTGCAAAAACGAGTACATGTTTGCCTATTACGAGTATGTTTTATTTGCTTCATAACAAACGTCTATTTTGTCCAATTGCTAAAAATGTATTTCATTTATTTCCTGACAAAAAAAACTGTACATTTAGATAAATTAAATACCTATACTACTGCATTTATTCAAATTCATAATACATTAAAATTAAATGTTTTAGTATTTAGCTGATAGTCCTTTGTTTTGGAACATCCGAATAATTGTGCTGAACTTAGCTCTAGATCTCATCACTATTTTTGGTACTGTTTGGTGTAATCTCAAGTGTCTTTTAATAAGAGCCCATAAATTCTCAATGGGATTGAGATTGTGGGAGCCATTTGAGCATTTGAAAACTTAGCTCCGACAATCATGTCTTTACTATTTTGTAAGTATGCTTGAGTTTGCCGTCTTCTTGAAAGGGAACTTGCTATTCAAGGTAGGCACCATCTCTACAAACTTGGAGAAACTTGATTGCAAAATATGAAGGTAGTCTTCTTTTTTCATGATTTCTTCAATTTTTATCCATCGGCCTTGTTTACCACCATCGCCATACCATGAGGCTTCTCCCACCATGTTTAACGGATTGCTTTACGTGGTGTTTTTGGATATTTTGTCATTACAAGTAACATTCTAAGGCCGTTACCAGTAATGTTCTTTATTTTTAACAAAATTTTCTATAGAAATAAAAATTTAAAACAAAATCTATAAACATTAATTTTTTACAATATTTCCTATATAAATAAAATTTTGATAAAAATTAAATTAATTTAAAATTTGGATAAAATTTTGACAAAATTTTCATTAGAAATAAAATTTTGACAAAATTTTTAATAGAAATTAAATTTTGACAATATATTCTATAGAAATAAAATTTTTCTGATTATTAATTTTGTTCGGCTTGATGTCATAGAAACAATCGATTATTGATTTGTTTTAATATTTATTTCCAATATTTCGGTTAGTGCCACTAACCATCTTCTGGGATTTTGTATCTACATAAAATACAAAAATTAAATTACATTTAATGTTCACAAAAATCACAATTATTATTTAAGATATAACCTAACCGAAATATTGGAAATAAATATTAAAATAAATCAATAATCGATTGTTTCTATGACCTCAAGCCGAACAAAATGAATAATCAGAATAAACATAAAATAGGTCAACAATACACAAAAATACGAAAGAAATAAGATTTTGACAAAATTTTCTGTAGAAGTAAAAGTTTAACATTTTCTATAGCAATAAAATTTTGACAAAATATTCTATAGAAATAAAATTTTGACAAAATTTTCTATAGAAATAAAATTTTGACAAAATTTTCTGTAGAAATAAAATTTTTGATAAAATTTTCTATAGAAATAAAACTTTGATAAAATTTTCTATTGAAATAACATTTTGATAAAATTTTCTATAGAAATAAAATTTTGATAAAACTTTCTATAGAAATCAAATTTTGATAAAATTTTCTATAGAAATAAAATTGTGATAAAATTTTCCATAGAAATAAAAATTTAAAAAACTTTTTTATAGAAATACAATTTTAAAAAACTTTTTTATAGAAATAAAATTTTGACAAAATTTTCTATAGAAATAAAATTTTGACAAAATTTTCTATAGAAATAAAATTTCGACAAAAATTTCCATAGAAATAAATTTATGACCATTTTGTTTTGGGAAATAAAATTTAGACAAAATTTTCTATCGAAATAAAATTTTGACAAAATTTTCTGTATAAATAAAATTTTGCAAAAAATCTTTTTTATTTTGCAGTTTTTGGTAAAATAGTTTCCAAATTTTGGTGGATTATTTTTAGCTCGAGTGGCAATCGTACCCATCAGGCCAGATTTCATATATTGATTTGTTTCATATATATGTTGGCCTGATTTGGGGAAATAAGGTGGAATATTTCATATTTTATACTCGTTTTACTCAAATTGTCTTGCCATTTCACACAGAGATATGTAGGTTAGGTTAGGTTAGGTGGCAGCCCAATATATCAAGCTCACTTAGACTATTCAGTCCATTGTGATACCACATGTAGGTGAAATATTATATTTATGTGTCTAGAATTTGATCCAAGTCGGTTCAGATTTAGATAAGAATAAAATGTTGACAAAATTTTCTATAGATATACAATTTTGACATTTTACACAGAGAATGAATAAAATATTATATTCCAGTGTCTCGAATTCGATCCAATGCGGTTCAGATTTAGATAAAGCATATATACTCACATTTTGCACAAAATTCTGTGATGAATTCAGCGCATATGGTTGTCAAATGCTAAGCTTTGTAATGCCACATATTTTACAGAACGGTTGCGATTTAGATAAGGCTCCGACTTGTGTAAATGTCGTCCGATTTGGCCAAAGATTATATCACAACACAAAATTTACCATATATTTTCGAAAGTCCCACCAATTTATTCTAAATGCGTCACTGCTAAGTAGAAAAAATTATAAAAATTCTTCAAATTGTCCAATACCTCTAATACATATATATCGTCTTCCGGACTCTGCCCCAGGGAAATCAACAATAATTGATTGGTATGCAAAATTCAAGCGTGGTGAAATGAGCACTGAGGACGGTGAACGCATTGGACGCCCGAAAGAGATGGTTTACCGACGAAAACATCAAAAAAATCCACAAAATGATTTTGAATGACCGTAAAATTAAGTTGATCGAGATAGTAAAGGCCTTAAAGATATCAAAGGAACGTGCTGGTCATATCATTCATCAATATTTGGATATGCGGAAGCTCTGTGCAAAATGGGTGCCGCGCGAGGAATAATTTTTATCGATTATCTTGAGAAGGGAAAAACCATCAACAATGACTATTATATGGCGTTATTGGAGCATTCGTTATTGTTGTTCCACCAAGACAACGCACCGTGCCACAAGTCATTGAGAACGATGGCAAAAATTCATGAATTGGGCTTCGAATTGCTTCCCCACCCACCGCATTCTCCAGATCTGGCCCCCATCGACATTTTCATGTTCTCAGACCTCAAAAGGATGCTTGCAGGGAAAAAATTTGCCTGCAATGAAGAGGTAATCGCCGAAACTGAGGCCTATTTCGAAGCAAAACCGAAGGAGTACTACCAAAATGGTATCAAAAAATTGGAAGGTCGTTATAATCGTTGTATCGTTCTTGAAGGGAACTATGTTGAATAATAAAAACGAATTTTGACAAAAAATGTGTTTTTCTTTGTTAGACCGGGGACTTATCAACCAACCTGTTAGTACCTTTATTTTTGAATTTTTTTTTCATAATTTATTATGATTTTAAATAAACTAATAATAATTATAATTTAGAGCTTTATACAGCTCCTAATAAATTTGAAGGATTTGAGATGGTACCAAACATTTTGAACTACACCGTGGTGAACGGTATAATATAGTCGGCCCCGTTCGACTTTAGGCTTTACTTACTTGCTTTTATTTAAGCAAAATTTTTATTTTGCCAAAATTTCAATTTTCGCTTCACACTGTCAAAAAGGGAATATCCTAAAACTTCTTCAAGTTTTAGGAAAAAAAGTTGATATAGGATCTCGAGATGTACTTAAAGAGAAATATTTTTGGAACAACGAAGAACAACATCAGGAATTCCATCACGCCAAAAACTTATGTTTTTTCCTTGAGTTTTTTAATATGTTTGTTTTCTTTCGTTAGTACAATCTCTTCTTTATGAATGATTTTAACGTTGCGTGTAATCCCAATCCCTTGTTGTATGTGTGCGATAGACTTATATACAGCCGCAGACACATGCACACATACTTATTTATATATTCGCATATAAATTATACTTTATTCATAAACACAAGTAAGTATGATAATGTTAACGACTTACTCATGTATACACGAATACTCCTATAACTCCTTCATTCATTTTCTTATTATCATCGTCGTTATCGTCGATGTTATCCAGGCGGCTTGTATATGCAAATCGTAATAATTTTGTTGTTGTATAATAAAAGTGTAGCAGTGTGCACTTCCCAACTCTCACATCCATCCATATACCAGACCCTGTATCCAGTCATATATCCATGTAAATGTTTATAAATTAAGTCAATTAGTAAGAATGTTCAGTGCGTTTTATATACAAATTTACGGAATTCATCAACGTAATCTATGGCAGTAGAAACGGCTACATGTTGTGCGTATGTATAAACATGAGAGTGAAAAAAAAAACACAAAAATATAGAACAAAGCCTGTTGTCTATGAAATCCGTGAGGTAAATTCAGTGATTCAGTTACAAGGTATGATTATAATTTAAAATATTATAAACATTTGTTTTGAGAATTTTTATTTGTTCATTTTTTTGTGCTTTATCACAAAGATTAGCGTTGCATAAATTCGCTTAATTTTGTGGTTTTGAGAAATGAACTGATTAATGGTGAAGATTTTATCACGTCAATGATGAAAAAAAATATATATACGGTTCTCCGGTTGTGTTGAATGTGATAATTAATAGCTTCGTTGAGGAACATACGGTGAATTGGTGAATTGTAATATTTTTGTTTTATTGGTATGTGCACAGAAAAAATATCACCAAAATATTTTCAATTAAAAAGTTGATTGAAGTTAAAAATGGTTTCAATTAATAAATTAATCGATACAATTATCTTTTTAATCAATATAGAAACATTAACTTAATTAAGTCAATGATGGAAAATTTAAAAATTTTTAATCAAAAAATAAACTGATGCAATTAACTTTTTAAACAAACTCGGAAGACTAAGTCAATTAAAAAAAAGATAGACATTTTTTTAATTTTTATCTAAAAATTTATTACAAAAAATCAATCTTTGAATCAAACTAAAAACACTTGCCAGTTAAGGAAGTAATTGAAAATAGTTACGTTTTTAATGAAAAAATTAATTGAGATTTGCAATCAACATCAATTAAATTTTTTATTGAATCAATAAAAAAAAATAAATTTGGTAATGAAATCAATTAACGTCCAATTAAAACTGTGATTGATACTATCAATTTCGTAATTGAAGACATTTCAATTAAAACATTGATTGGATCAATTAATTTCGTGATTGAATCAGAATTTTCGTGATTTAATCAGATTTTTTTTTGTGTATGTAAAAGCAGTAACAAAGGTAACCACAGTACTATGTGCCGTATGAGTGATAACACTGAACGTATTGCGATGTCTATCATACGCACCCTAGTACTAATTGTGGATGGTGTTAGCTTTTATACCCACCATGAAGGAATGGGGTGGTTAATAAAAAATAAATTCTCATTCGGTTTGGAAGCTTATGTGAATATTCCATACAAAAAAAAAAAAATGAACCCACTTGGAAGAAAAAATGTAGGTGAATTTTAAAAAATTAAAAAAAAAACACAAGTAAATTTATAACGGCCGTAAGTTCGGCCAAGCCGAATCTTATGTACCCTCCACCATGGATTGCATAGAAACTTGTACTAAAGACTGTCATCCACAATCGAATTACTTGGGTTGCGGTAACACTTGCCGATGGCAAGGTATCTTAAAACTTCTTAACACCGTGTTCTCAATTGTAATTAAAAAAAAAAGGCCTATAAAATACGTAAATAATTCAGTTTGACAAAATTTTCTATAGAAATAAAATTTTGACAAAACTTTCTATAGAAATAAAATTTCGACAAAATTTTCTATAGAAATAAAATCTTCACAAAATTTTGTATAATAATAAAATTTTGACAAAATTTTCTATAGAAATAAAATTTTAACAAAATTTTCTATAGAAATAAAACTTTGACAAAATTTTCTATAGAAATAAAATTTTGACAAAATTTTCTATAGAAATAAAATTTTGACAAAATTTTCTATAGAAATAAAATCTTCACAAAATTTTGTATAGTAATAAAATTTTAACAAAATTTTGTATAGTAATAAAATTTTATCAAAATTTTGTATAGTAATAAAATTTTAACAAAATTTTCTCTAGAAATAAAATTTTGACAAAATTTTCTATAGAAATAAAATTTTGACAAAATTTTCTATAGAAATAAAATTTTGACAAAATTTTCTATAGAAATAAAACATTGACAAAATTTTCTATAGAAATAAAATTTTGACAAAATTTTCTATGGAAATAAAATCCTGACAAAATTTTCTATAGCAATAAAATTTGACAAAATTTTCTATAGAAATAAAATTTTCACTAAATTTTGTATAATAATAAAATTTTGACAATATTTCCTATAGCAATAAAATTTGACAAAATTTTCTATAGAAATAAAATTTTGACAAAATTTTCTATAGAAATAAAATTTTGACAAAATTTTCTATAGAAATAAAATTTTGACAAAATTTTCTATAGAAATAAAACTTTGACAAAAGTTTCTATAGAAATATAATTTTGACAAAATTTTCTATAGAAATAAAATCTTCACAAAATTTGGTATAGTAATAAAATTTTGAAAAAATTTTCTATAGTAATAAAATTTTGACAAAATTTTCTATACAAAATAAAATGTTGTTGTTTTTTTTTTGATTTCAGCTTAAAACCATGTTCAAGTGTGGTTCATTGTTTGGTTTAATGAACTGCCTGAATTTATTCTGATAATTGGTTATAGTTTTGCTGCAAGTAGAGGATGCTGATGAGGAATGTGGTAATTCCGAAATGTGCGTCCATCCAACCATCTTGCAGTCTATAGGGCTTTGCCCAAATAAATTTGACAAACATTCTTTTCCTCTGTTGGTTAAGCTACACTTGTAGTTTAGTCAATGCATGGTTTTAAGCTGAAATCAAAAAAACAACATCAATGATTAAAGAACAAAACCAACAAAACAAAACGAAATAAAATTTTGGTAGATTATTTTTGGGGATCGGCTATATATAACCATAGACCGATATTGGCCAAGTTTGGCATGGTTGTTAGCGGCCATATACTAGCGCAATGTACCAAATTTCACCACGTACCAAATTTCAACCGGGTCGGATAAATTTTGCTCCTCCAATAGCTTCGGAGGTCAAATCTGGGGATCGGTTTAAATGGTGGTTATATATAATTAAGACCGGTATGGACCAATGTCTGTATGGTTGTTAGAGAGTTTGAATTTTTCTCTTCCAAGGGGCTCCGAAGGTCGAATCTGGGGATCGGTTTATATGGGGGCTACATATAATTATGGACCGATATGGGCCAATTCCTTTATGGTTGGCAGAGACTATATACTAACACCACGTACCGAATTTCAACCGAATCGGATGAAGTTTGCTCATCCATGAGGCTCCGGAGGTCAAATATGGGGATCGGTTTATATGGGGGCTATATATAATTATGGACCGATGTGGACCAATTTTTGCATGTTTATTAAAGACCATATACTAACACCATGTACCAAATTTCAGCCGGATCGGATGAAATTTGCTTCTCTTAGAAGGTCCGCAAGGTAAATCTGGGGATCGGTTTATATGGGGGCTATATATAATTATGAACCAATTTTCGCATGGTTGTGAGAGACCATATAGTAACACCATGTACCAAATTTCAACTGGATCGGATGAATTTTGCTCATCCAAGAGGCTCCGCAAGCCAAATCTGAGCGTCGGTTTACATGGGGGCTATACGTAAAAGTGGTCCGATATGGCCCATTTGCAATACCATACGACCTACATCAATAACAACAACTTGTGCCAAGTTTCAAGTCGATAGCTTATTCGTTCGGAAGTTAGCGTGATTTCAACAGATGAACGCAAATTCTGGACTATTTTGTGGAAAATGGGAATTTTGAAAATCGTTATGCATTATTTGTATAATTTTGTTTCTCATTAGAGTGAAGGAAAATTTTAAGGGAACTTTTAACTAAATGATAGTGATTTATATGAACTAAACTAAAACTCAACCGGTGGACCGGTTTATCTTCTTAAACCGATAGTCGGTTATCGTGAAAATCGCATTTTCGGTGGATCGGTAGAACCGTTGTTTACAATGTCTCAACAACCGGCTTTCGGTTTTTATATTTTCATTGTAAAATTACCAAGTTAATGTCAAATTTAAGCAAATACATGTGGGTATTTTAATAAACTGCAATGAAAGAATTTCTAAATAGATACAACGTATGTATTGAATTAAAAAAAAATGTTTCTAACTTTTAATAAATTATCGAATTATTTTTTTTTTCGTTGATTTTTTTGTGACAATAAAATAAGATTTTCCCTAGAAAATTATTTGAACCGGTTATGCCGGATTTTCGTTTCAAGGAATATCGGGTTTTTAAAATCGAGAAACCCCGTTAAAAAAAAAAAACAGTTTTTGATCACTAATTGTTATCCATTGCTGTATGCCTTGTTTACACCCTTAACCACTTAACCACCACTGGTCAAGAAGGACCAGTCTTAGACCCACCGAATTAAATTCTGATTCGATTTAGCGATGTCCGTCTGTCTGTTCATCTGCTTGTTCATGTAGTTTGTGTGCAAAGTATAGCTCGCAGTTAAGACCCGATTGTCTTTCGCATAGGATCTTATTTTCGCTATTGATGTTGGAAAAAATCGGTTGAGATTTAGATATAGATGTCATATATAGTTATCACCGATCTGCTCATAATTGGCATGTTCATTAACCGATTTGTGAGTGTAGGAAAGCTTGTAAAGTATCAGCGAAATCGGTTTAGATTTAGATATAGCTCCCATATATATCTTTCGACCGATTAAGACTCATATGGCCCCAGAGGCCAAAGTTTACCACCGATTGAGGTGAAAGTTTCCACAGGGATTAGAATTGACATTCTAGCAATGCATGCTAAATTTGGTTGAAATCGGTTCGGATGTAACAGGTTGGCTGATAAGTCCCCGGTCTAACAAAGAAAAACACATTTTGTTGTCAAAATTCGTTTTTATTATTCAACATAGTTCCCTTCAAGAGCGATGCAACGATTATAACGAGCTTCCAATATTTTGATACCATTTTGGTAGTACTCCTTCGATTTTGCCTCAAAATAGGCCTCCGTTTCGGCGATCACCTCTTCATTGCAGCCAAATTTTTTCCCTGCGAGCATCCTTTTGAGTTCTGAGAACAAGACAAAGTCGCTGGGGGCCAGATCTGGAGAATACGGTGGTTGGGGAAGCAATTCGAAGCCCAATTCATGAATTTTTGCCATCGTTCTCAATGACTTGTGGCACGGTGCGTTGTCTTGGTGGAACATCACTTTTTTCTTCTTCATATGGGGCCGTTTTGCCGCGATTTCGACCTTCAAATGCTCCAATAACGCCATATAATAGTCACTGTTGATGGTTTTTCCCTTTTCAAGATAATCGATAAAAATTATTCCATGCGAATCCCAAAAAACAGAGGCCATTACTTTGCCAGCGGACTTTTGAGTCTTTCCACATTTCGGAGACGGTTCACCGGTCGCTGTCCACTCAGCCGACTGTCGATTGGACTCAGGAGTGTAGTGATGGAGCCATATTTCATCCATTGTCACATATCGACGGAAAAACTCGGGTGTATTACGAGTCAACAGCTGCAAACACCGCTCAGAATCATCAACACGTTGTTGTTTTTGGTCAAATGTGAGCTCGCGCGGCACCCATTTTGCACAGAGCTTCCGCATATCCAAATATTGATGAATGATATGACCAACACGTTCCTTTGATATCTTTAAGTCCTCTGCTATCTCGATCAACTTCATTTTACGGTCATTCAAAATCATTTTGTGGATTTTTTTGATGTTTTCATCGGTAACCACCTCTTTGGAGCGTACTCTGCGTTCACCGTCCTCCGTGCTCATTTCACCACGCTTGAATTTTGCATACCAATCAATTATTGTTGATTTCCCTGGGTCAGAGTCCGGAAACTCATTATCAAGCCAAGTTTTTGCTTCCACCGTATTTTTTTCTCTTCAGAAAACAGTATTTTATCAAAACACGAAATTCTTTTTTTGCCATTTTTTTCGATGTAACAAAAGTTGCTTCACAAAAGACGCTCTATCTCACAAACTAATTGTTACAGACGTCAAATTTTGACACGAATCATTTAAAGGTTGGTACTATATAAAAATAATATGCATTTAATTCTAGCGGGGACTTATTAGCCATCTTATTCGCACGATTTACACTCATATGACATCAGTTTAACACCGCACAGTGGTCGATCCCTTTGGTCAAAAATAAAAAATCAAAGTTAGAAATTTGTCAAAAAATGTGGCATCACTGTTTCTTATGCAAACAAGGTTTTACAATTTGTATTTGTTTTTGTTTTATTCCATCTGTACTCTTTAAGAACAGCTTCAAAAGAGAGAGCAAGTAAGCAGTTGGTTTTTGAAGTGTGAAAAAGTATAAAATTAAATGCACTTTTAAATTAATATAAATAAAAGAAAACAAAATTATATCGAAATAAATCGAAATGAATATTGAATTAAATGATATTAACTATATTTAAATTAAAAAAGTGTGTAAAAATTTTTTTAAATTTTTATAAAATCAATTTTTGTCAGTCTCATTGTTTCGTGTTCGTTCTTATATGTACATTTTATGTAGAGTTTTAGTTGTGTTCCCCCCTGAAGTCTCCAATGGGATTTTTTGTTTTGTTTGTTTTTGTTTGGTTTATTAGTTAATATTTCAAGATTCCAAATTGATAAAAAATTAGCTGCTTTCATTTGCCCCCCTTTGTGTTACCTCCCTAATACCGAAGTGGTCTTATTTCTTTATATCCAAATATGAATTTTTATGTGGTGTTTGTTAACACTAGCTTACACTAAAAATGTACCTTTGATGACTTTTCTTATGTATTTTGATCTGCTGAATTTGAAAATGGTGGTTAAAATTTTTTTTATGAAACCGTTTTTGAGATATTCCGTTTTTTTTTAGTTTTTCTGACTTTTTTCGCTAAACAAATTATACCTCGAGCTAGAAATGTCCGATTATATCGTTGTTTGTACTTGAATGCGAGGTATTGAGATGTCGAACATATGTATATAATAAGATTTATAATAAGTTAAGTGGTTCAAAATATATCGATGAAAATAGGGCGAATTTTCAGACAATCTTGTTTTACAACTTCATGAAAATCGGATAAAAACGACTGCCCTTAGAGTAAAATCGTGAGGTCGGTCTATACGTGGGCTGATTCACCTCATTTCCGTTACATCTATTTGTGATCTTAAAATAATTCTAGATTTTAAATTTAGGCAAATGGGATAGAAAGTACGTTTTCTAGAAGCCCAAAAAAATAAAATTGGAATCGGAAGATCGGCATATAGAGGGGCTTTACCAACACATGAACACATGAATAAACATCATTTTCTTCACACCTATTTGTGGTCCTAAAATACCTCTGTATTTCAAGTTTAAGACAAATCGGATAGAAAATACGGTTTCTAGAAGCCCAAGAAGTCAAATCGGGATATCGGTCTATATGGGGGCTATATAAATACATGGACCGATATACACCATTTTTGGCACTCCTATTTGCGGTCATAAAATACCTCTAGATTTACAATTTCAGGGAAATCAGATAGAAACTATGGTTCATAGAAGCTCAAGAAGTAAAATTGGGATATCGGTCTATATGGGGGCTATACCAAAACATGGACCCATAGACACAATTTTTAGCACACCTACTTTTGGTCCTAATATGCCTTTAGATTTTAATTTTCAGCCAAATCGGATAGAAAATACAGTTTCTAGAAGCCCAAGAAGTAAAATCGGGAGATCGGTCTTTATGGGGGGCTATACCAAAACGTCATCAATCAATCCCATTTTATCATTAAATAGTCCTGAAATAATTATAAAGACGTGACCGAAGTTTCACGATGATAGCTATACTGGAAGTATTTTTGGCCGCTAACTCCATATAGCACCGACCACTGTGCACCGGTTCAAGGCAAAGAAATAACATTATGACTGTTCATGGCAAATTTGGTTGAAATCGATTCAGATTTACATATAGCTCCCATATATAAATTTTTAGATGCGAACAAAAATTGCCAAAATACTCATGCCACTGAAAAGTCGAAAACTTATAAGAATTATTAAAATTTTCCTATTCCTATAATACATATACATCGACTCATAAATCATAAATGCACTTTTGCGAAGTTGCATAAAAATGGCTTTAGTTTTAAATATTTTCCATATTTGTTTACTAACATTGTGTTTCAACCCAGGGCTAGCTTATATTTAAAGTATATAGATTTTGTAGAAGTCTAACAAATTTTGTCCAGATCGAGTCAGATTTAAATATATGTATATGGAAATATAGACCTTTATGTATAGCACCAAATAAATTTGAAGAATTTTAGATGGTATCGAAAATATAGATCTACATGGTGGTGGAGGGTATATTATAGTCGGCCCCGCCAGAATTTAGACTTTCCTACTTGTTATACCCTCCACCATAGGATGGGGGTATATTAACTTTGTCATTCCGTTTGTAACACATCGAAATATTGCTCTAAGACCCCATAAAGTATATATATTCTGGGTCGTGGTGAAATTCTGAGTCGATCTGAGCATGTCCGTCCGTCCGTCCGCCTGTTGAAATCACGCTAACTTCCGAACGAAACAAGCTATCGACTTGAAACTTGGCACAAGTAGTTGTAATTGATATAGGTCGGATGGTATTGCAAATGGGCCATATCGGTCCACTTTTATGTATAGCCCCCATATAAACGGACCCCAAATTTGGCTTGGATTGCTCTAAGAGAAGCAAATTCCATCCGATCCGGCTGAAATTTGGTACATGGTGTTAGTATATGGTCTCTAACCACCATGCAGAAATTGGTCCATATCGGTCCATAATTACATATAGCCCCCATATAAACTGATCCCCCGATTTGGCCTGCGATTGCTCTAAGAGAAGCAAATTTCATCCGATCCGGCTGAAATTTGGTACATGGTGTTAGTATATGGTCTTTAATAGACATGCAAAAATTGGTCCACATCGGTCCATAATTATATATAGCCCCCATATAAACCGATCCCCCAATTTGGCTTGCGGAGCCTCTAAGAGAAGCAAATTTCATCCGATCCGGCTGAAATTTGGTACATGGTGTTGGTATATATTCTCTAATGACCATTTAAAAATTGGTCCACATCGGTCCATAATTATATATAGCCCCCATATAAACCGATCCCCAGATTTGACCACCGGAGCCTCTTCGAGGAGCAAAAGTCATCCGATCCGATTGAAATTTGGTACGTGATGTTAGAATGTGGTCTCTAACAACCATGCTAGAATTGGTTCATATCGGTCCATAATTACGTATAGCCCCATATAAACTGATCCCCCGATTTGGGGGGATCTTTTTATATATCCGATCCGTCTGAAATTTGGTATATGGTGTTAGTATATGGTCTCTAACAACCATGCAAAAATTGGTCCACATCGGCCCATAATTATATATAGCCCCCATATAAAACGATCCCAAGATTTGACCTCCGGAGCCTCTTAGAGGAGCAAAAGTCATCCGATCCGATTGAAATTTGGTACGTGATGTTAGTATATTGTCTCTAACAACCATGCCAAAATTGGTTCATATCGGTCCATAATTATATATAGCCCCCATATAAGCCGATCCCAAGATTTGACCTCCGGAGCCTCTTAGAGGGGTAAAATTCATTCGATCCGGTTGAAATTTGGTACGTGGAATTTGGTACGTATATGGTGTCTAACAACCATGCAAGAATTGGTCCATATCGGTCGATAATTATATATAGCCCCCATATAAATCGATTCCCAGATTTGTCCTCCGGAGCCTCTTGGAGGAGCAAAATTCATCCGATCCGGTTGAAATTTGCAACGTGGTGTTAGTATAAGGCCGCTAATAACCATGATAAAATTGGTCCGTATCGGTCTATAGTAATATATAGCCGATCCCCAATCACACAAAAATTGGTCCATATCGGTTCATAATCATGGTTGCCACTCGAGCCAAAAATAATCTACCAAAATTTTATTTTTATAAAAAACATTGTCAAAATGTTATTTCTATAAAAAATTTTGTTAAAATTTTATTTCTATAGACAATTTTGTCAAAATTTTATTTCTATAGAAATTTTTTTTTCAAATTTTATTTCTATAGAAAACTTTTTCCAAATTTTATTTCTATAGAAAATTTTTTCCAAATTTTACTTCTATAGAAAATGTTGTCAAAATTTTATTTTATCAAAATTTTATTTCTATAGAAATTTTAAACTTAATTATATACGTATTTAATCGGCCTTTTTAGTTTAATAAAGGGTGATACGGTCAAAATGAAATCGTTTATTTAAAAAATCAAATTAAATTTCTTTTTCAAATTCAATTAGTATAAAATCCAGGAAAAATATTCAGTTAGGCTTTCGCTTTTACAAATCCGAATTGCCGGGCCTCACGCTTGACACCTGCCATCAGATTTTGTACAGCCACCTTGTACACCTTCTTCGCCGCAGAAAGCCAGTTTGCCTTGAACTGCTGCTCGTCCTTAGCAGTTTTTTTGGTCTTCTTTAGGTTCCGCTTGACAATAGCCCAGTATTTCTCAATTGGACGGAGCTCTGGCATGCTGGGAGGGTTCTTGTCCTTGAGAACCACCTGCACGTTGTTGGCGGCGTACCACTCCATGGCCTTTTTACCGTAATGGCAAGATGCCAAATCCAGCCAAAACAGTACGGAACAACCGTGTTTCTTCAGGAAAGGCAGCAGACGTTTATTCAAACACTATTTCACGTAAATTTCTTGGTTGACAGTCCCGGAAGCTATGAAAATGCTGCTTTTCAAGCCACAGGTACAGATGGCTTGCCAAATCAGATATTTCTTTGCGAACTTTTACAGTTTTATGTGCTTGAAAATATCTGCTACCTTTCCCCTTCCTTTTGCCGTATAAAACTCCTGTCCCGGAAGCTGCTTGTAGTCGGCTTTGATGTAGGTTTCGTCGTCCATTACCACGCAGTCAAACTTCGTCAGCATCGTCGTGTACAGCCTCCGGGATCGCGCTTTGGCCGTCGTATTTTGTTTATCATCGCTATTTGGAGTCACTAACTTATGGCCGTATATACCTGTTTGAATTATAAATTGCATACAATTTTCCTACTGGCATTTTGAGCTTTAAACAATTCGTTGGTAATATGCAGTGGGATTTTTCATTTCCATCATTACCATCGCCCTTTGAATTTCTTCTCTTAACTATCTCCCCTAGTACGATTTGGCCGCCATTTAAGCAAATGGTTTTGGGAAAGGTTTCATTTCTATTGCAACAATTATCATCACTTCGCCCCTTCTAAGATTTATTTCAAATGCTTTTAAGGATATCAGCAGTAAGTCGATTTTCCTGTCCAGCAAACACTTTAATACCCAACACCTACTAAAACTGCATTAACCGCTAAAATTTTTGTTAGAAAGCTTTCTCAATTTAATACTTTTAAATGTACCGCAAAATCCAAAAAAAGAAGAATAGGTGAGTAACAAAAATAACGGACAATGAATACGGACACGTAGGAGTAGAAAGAAGGAGAAAAAAACTTTTTATGCAGACAAAACCACATATACACAATGCTCACTCATCCAACAACTTAGGAAATGGAAAAAAGTTAAAGTCCCCCGAAAAAAGTTTCTAAATGAAAACAACAACAATGGAAACTGTAGCAAACAGAACTAGAAGATGTGGTTAAAAAAAAACAAAACAACAACAACAACACACGAAGAAACTACCGGACACCAGTAAAAGCCACATCAGGCGAAAACTTTTCACACTTCTTCCACTCGAACTCTGAATAGACCGGAAAAGGAAATTCACCCCGAAAAAAGAAATGAAAAAAAAAAAACGAAACTCACTCTAACAAAATGCAAGTGCCCAGACCCCAAATGGTGAAGGAACGCCACTCTTCACTTGAACGCCAAGCATTTGCAGCAAATGGCTTTCAAACACCACTCATTTAAACTGGCATCAAAATAAACCGCAAAAGCGTATTCATGCACCTGACCCAGGAAAAAGGTAGGTATTGCTTTTGTATGCCTTGCATTTTTGTGAATGTATTTAGTCTGTCTGTCTGTCTGTTTTCCGTCAGTCCGTCCGTCCATCTTTCTGTGTGCATGACTGTCTGTCTGGATAGGTTAGCTCGCTCATTCACAGTCCAAGTTGAAATGACACCCCCACCCCATTGAGTCAAGCAAGTGTTTAACTCAAGTATCAATCCTTTACTAAGAAATCCAAAGCTCATGATTCCATATCCATCTAAAGTTTATGTTACGTTAATGCTGACGAGGATAACAAAATGTGCTAAGGATATAATATTTGTCTTGGTCGACGTGCGAAATGTATTCAAGTGGGAACTTCATTAGATTGATGAATGGCTTATCGATAGTGACCAGATGAGAAATACTAACAGAAATTAAATGATGGTCGATGGTTTCATTGCGAGATATGCTAATATTTGTATTAGGGAGGGTAGAATATACAAGTCATTGCCTTTTTAAGCAATGAGAACATATAGCGTATGGTAACATCCACCATAGGATGGGGCTATACTAACTTTGACATTCCGTTTGCATCGCATTGAATTATTGATCTCAGCACCGATAACTTATATATATTCTTGTCCTTGGTGAGGATTTTCATCGGTCAAACTAGCGATGTCTGTCTGTCCGTCTATCTACTAAAGACCAAGGTTTGTTTTTATACCCTCCACCATAGGATGGGGGGTATATTAACTTTGTCATACCGTTTGTAGCACATCGAAATATTGCTCTAAGACCCCATAAAGTATATATATTCTGGGTCGTGGTGAAATTCTGAGTCGATCTGAGCATGTCCGTCCGTCCGTCCGTCTGTTGAAATCACGCCAACTTCCGAACGAAACAAGCTATCGACTTGAAACTTGGCACAAGTAGTTGCTATTGATGTAGGTCGGATGGTATTGCAAATGGGACCCCCAAATTTGGCTTGCGATGCCTCTAAGAGAAGCAAATTTCATTCGATCCAGCTGAAATTTGGTACATGATGTTAGTATATGGTCTCTAACAACCATGCAAAAATTGGTCCACATCGGTCCATAATTATATATAGCCCCCATATAAACCGATCCCCCGATTTGGTTTGCAGAGCCTCCAAGAGAAACAAATTTCATCCGATCCGGCTGAAATTTAGTACATGATGTTAGTATATGGTCTCTAATGACCATGGAAAAATTGGTCCATATCGGTCCATAATTATATATAGCCCCCATATAAACCGATCACCAGATTTGAACTCCGGAGCCTCTTGGAAGACCAAAATTCATCTGATTCAGTTGAAATTTGGTACGTGATGTTAATATATGGCCTCAAACACCCATGCAAAAATTGGTCGATATCGGTCCATAATTATATATAGGCCCCATATAAACCGATCCCCAGATTTGACCTCCGGTGCCTTTTGGAGAAGCAAAATTCATCCGATCTGGTTGAAATTTGGTAAGTGGTGGTAGTATATGATATTTAACAACCATGTGAGTTGAAATTTGTGGATGACAGTCTATCGTAGAAGTTTCTACGCAATCCATGGTGGAGGGTACATAAGATTCGGCCTGGCCGAACTTATGTACGGCCGTATATACTTGTTTATATTGATATGTTAGATTTATAAAGGGTGGTTAAAATTTCAAGGGCCGATGTTGATTTTGAATAAAACACAAACTATTTAGGAAATTATTGTAGTTTCATTTTATTATGATATATTGGTATTACTCAATTATGTATGGAACAAAATATCGGCCAAATGGACGCCGCGACCTCGGTGGTCGCGGTGACGCTGAGGCATAATGGAGGTTCTATGCCGTTAATGTGCCGAATTATGTCCTCCTTTAGCTCTTGAATTGTTGCTGGCTTATCGACGTACACCTTTTCTTTCAAATAACCCCAAAGAAAAAAGTCCAACGGTGTCAAATCACATGATCGTGGCGGCCAATTGACATCGCCATTACGTGAGATAACACGGCCATTGAATTTGTTGCGCAAAAGAGCCATTGTTTCGTTAGCTGTGTGGCAAGTGGCACCGTCCTGCTGAAACCACATATCGTCCACATCCATATCTTCCAATTCGGGCCATAAAAAGTTCGTTACCATCTCACGATAGCGAACACCATTCACAGTAACTGCCTGACCGGCCTCATTTTGGAAAAAATACGGCCCGATGATGCCGCCAACCCATAAACTGCACCAAACAGTCACTCTTTGTGGGTGCATTGGTTTTTCGACAATCACTCTTGGATTCTCGTTCGCCCAAATGCGGCAATTCTGTTTATTGACGAATACACTGAGGTGAAAATGTGCCTCATCACTTAAGATAATTTTCTTCGAAAATTGATCATCCACTGTTGCCATTTCTGGGAACCATTTAACACGTTGTTGGATTGTGTATCTCTCCATGGTTCAAATTGAGTAAGTCTGAAATAGAGTAATGTCAAATAAAATTCGGAAAAAAAACTTGGCGTTTAGGTGTGGTTCACATTCAACATCGGCCCTTACAATTTAACCACCCTTTATAAAACAATAATGGAAAGTCTAAAGTCGACTGGGACGACTTTGTAGATGTACGCGTTCGGTGCCTTCTCAAATCTTTCAAATTTGGTTGCTATGTATAAGTTTATAAGGTCGGCTAAGACTCTATATTACCTAAGACGCTTTTCATCTGCCTTGGGTTCCAATAGAACATGGAAGACCTTTTGCGAGATAGGAATTCGTGGGGACAGTGGTGGTTGTTCTGTTGATATTGGTGTATATGAGTTGAATAATAAATTTATAGATGTACCCAGTGGAACGAGTGGTCACAATTTGTACAGCTTTGGCTCTTCAGCTACTGTAGATAACGAACCTGTAGATAACGAGTTTTCCTGTCTTGACCAGACTGAATTAGTAATATGTTTTGCGATGATACGGTGGGTTATGACGGGATAGACCCGAGACTTGTAAGAATTATTCTCCCTTATATACTGCCTTATATCACACATCTCTTCAATGGAATAATCACAATTAGTACCTTTCCTTCTATATGGAAACATGCTAATAGTATACCACTGCTCAAGGGTTCGAATGAGCTTCGTCCTATAGCAATTCTTCCTTATCTTTCAAAGGTGTTTGGTTCTCTTTCTTTGTTCTATAGAAATAGAATTTCGACAAAACCTTCTATAGAAATTTTCGATATATAGAAAATTTTGTAAAAAATTTATTTATATAGAAAATTTTGTCAAAATTTTATTTCTATAGAAAATTTTGTTAAAATTTTATTTTTATAGAAAATTTTGTAACGATTTTATTTCAATAGAAAATTTTGTAAAAAATTTATTTCTACAGAAAATTTTGTCAAAATTTTACTCCTATAGAACATTCTGTCAAAATTTTATTTTTATAGAAACTTTTGTCAACATTTTATTTCTATAGAAAATTTTGTCAAAATTTTATTTCTATAGAAAATTTTGTCAAAATTTTATTTCCATAAAAAATTTTGTCAAAATTTTATTTCCATAGACAATTTTGGACAAATTTTATTTCTATAGAAAATTTTGCCAAATTTTATTTCTATAGAAAATTTTGTCAAAATTGTATTTCTATAGAACATTTTGTCAATTTTTTTTAAAGAATTTTTTTTCAAAATTTTATTCCTATAGAAAATTTTGTCAAAATCTTATTTCTATAGAAAATTTTGTCAGAATTTTATTTCTATAGAAAATTTTGTCAAAACTTAATTTCTATAGAAATTTTTGTCAAAATTTTATTTCTATAGAAAATTTTGTCAGAATTTTATTTCTATAGAAAATTTTGCCAAAATTTTATTTCTATAGAAAATTTGCCAACATTTTATTTCTATAGAAAATTTTGTCAAAATTTTATTTCTATAGAAAATTTTGTCAAAATTTTACTACTATAGAAAATTTTGTTGAAATTTTATTTCTATAGTAAATTTTGTCAACATTTTGTTTCTACAGAAAATTTTATCAACATTTTTTTTTTCTATAGAAAATTTTGTCAAAATTTGTTCCTATAGAAAATTTTGTCAAAGTTTTATTTCGATACAAAATTTTGTCAAAGTTTTATTTCGATAGAAAATTTTGTCAAAATCTTTTTTCTATAGAAAATTTTGTCAGATTTTTTTTCTTTAGAAAATTTTGTCAAAGTTTTATTTCTATATAAAATTTTGTCAAAATTTTATTTCTATAACCAATTTTGTCAATATTTTATTTGTATAGAAAGTTATGTCAACATTTTATTTCAATAGAAAATTTTGTCAAGATTTTATGTCTATACAAAATTTTATCAAAATTTTATTTCTATAGAACATTTTGTCAATTTTTTTAAAGAACATTTTTTCAAAATTTTTTTCTATAGAAAATTTTGTCAAAATTTTATTTCTATAGAAAATTTTGTCAAAGTTTTATTTCTATAGAAAATTTTGTCAAAATTTTATTTCTATACAAAATTTTTGTCAAAATTGTATTTCTACGGAAAATTTTGTCAAAATTTTATTTTTATAGAAAATTTTCTGAAGATTTTATTTTTATAGAAATTTGTTTCAAAATTTTATTTCTATAGAAAATTTTGTCAAAGTTTTCTTTCTATAAAAAAATTTGTCAAAATTTTATTTTTATAGAAAATTTTTGTCAAAATTTTATTTCTAGAGAACATTTTGTTAAAATTTTTATTTGTATAGAAAATTTTGCCAAAATTTTATTTCTATAAAAAATTTTGTCAAAGTTTTATTTCTATAGAAAATTTTGTCAAAATGTTATTTCTATAGAAAATTTTATTACAATTTTAATTCTATAGAAAATTTTGTCAAAATGTTATTTCTATAGAACATTTTTTCACAATTTTATTTCTATAGAAAATTTTTTTATTTCTATAGACAATTTTGTCAAAATTTTATTTGTATAGAAAGTTATGTAAACATTTTATTTCAATAAAATTTTGTTTCAAGATTTTATGTCTTTACAAAATTTTATCAAAAATGTATTTCTATAGGAAATTTTGTCAACATTTTATTTTTATAGAAAATTTTGTAAAAAAATTATAAAAAATTATTGAAAATTTTGGTATAAATTTTATTTCTATAGAAAATTTTGTCAAAGTTTTATTTCTATCGAAAATTTTGTAAAAATTTTATTTGTATAGAAAATTGTGTCAAAATTTTATTTCTATAGAAAATTTTGTCAAAATTTTATTTCCATAAAAAATTTTATCAAAATTTTATTTCCATAGAAATGTTTGTCAAAATTTTATTTCTATAGAAAATTTTGCAAAATTTTATTTCTGTAAAAAATTTTGTCAAATTTTTTTTTGTATATAAAATTTTGTCAAAATTATATTTCTATAGTAAATTTTGTCAACATTTTATTTCTACAGAAAATTTTGTCAAAATTTTTTTTTCTATAGAAAATTTTTAAAAATTTGTTTCTATAGAAAAATTTGATTTCAGCTTAAAACCATGCATTGACTAAACTACAAGTGTACCAACAATAACAAAACAAAACGAATGAATAGAAAATTTTGTTAAAGTTTTAATTCTGTAGAGAATTTTTGTCAAAATTTAATTTCAATAGAAAATTTTGCCATAAGTTTATTTCTATAGAAAATTTTGTTAAAATTTTATTTTTAAAGAAAATTTTGTAAAAAATTTATTTCTATAGAAAATTTTGTCAAAAATTTACTTCTATAGAAAATTCTGTGAAAATTTTATTTCTGTAGAAAATTTTGTTAAAATTTTATTTCTATAGAAAATTTTGTCAACATTTTATTTTTATAGAAATTTTGTTAAATATTTTATTTCTATAGAAGATTTTGTCAACGTATTATTTCGGTAGAAAATTTTGTAAAAATTTTATTTCTATAGAAAATTTTGTAAAAAATTTATTTCTATAAAAAATTTTGTCAAAATTTTACTTCTATAGAAAATTCTGTTTCTATAGAAAAATTTTGTCAGAATTTTTTTCTTTAGAAAATGTTGTCGAAGTTTTATTGCTATAGAAAATTTACCTTTTTGGGTACAATTCTATCAACTATGGCAACTGTTCAGATGAATGGACGGACAGACAGACGGATTTTCTCTAGAGCTGACCCTGAGCATTATTGTCAAAGACACCATGTGCCTGTCAAGTCTCGTTCTTGACGTTGCATACATATGTACTAACTTTTAGTCCTCTGTTCCACAGTGTGGCGCAGGGAATAATTATTCCCCATAAGAATCCAAGGAATATAAGGAAAAAGTTTGTGATTTTTTCTGACTTTCGCATATCCGTTATTCATTATTTCTGGCTATTCCCTTTCTTCTTGGGCAGAATATATTCTTTGTTATTATTTAATGCCAGGTGATTACTTTAATCGTATTCTCTTTAGCCTAACTTGCCTTCTCTAGTGATATATGAGCTATAGATTTGATTCCAGACAAAATCTCTATCATTCATCAATATCATTTGCCCATGCCATGTGAGCTTTTCAAAGTCCATATAATCAACACCATAAAACTGAATCCCCATTGTGTCTATAACGATACAAACTGCATTGATAAAAAGTCAAGTGTAAGCTTCTTACGGTTGTCCCATGTATCGTTTCCAAATCCAAATATTTTGTACCTATTGTCCAGATAATCTTCATAACAAAAGAGATGTTCCTGTTTTGCCAATTTCTTGTAGGAAAAGAAGTCATGGCAAGTGGCATAACGACAAAATCAAAATGTAGCAAACATGTTGCCTTCACTCTGCTATCGAAGCACAAGTACTTTGGGAAGCTAAAGTCTTGTCTTGCCTTGTTGTGTACTGGTAGAGTGAGTGGTACCTCTGCTGTTATTGTTTAGATAACAACACCGGATATTGGTTAGGTATTCAAGTGGCCGTCATGATGTTGCATCAGCATGCCACAGTCATAGACACTGTCATTGACAATGTGAATGGAAGTGAAATGTGGCTGCTTGTGTTGAGGTGCATCCATTTGTGTCTAAGAAGGATCTTTGGTAGCCACCGAAATGACCGACCATACAATCTGCACTACCCACAACTGTTGTTGTTGTTGATGTCTTCGATGGTATAAAATCAAATTCAAAATAGCAAAAGCCAATTCAAGTGTGTGGGTGTGAAAGTCATTGATATCAGGACCTTTTGTATGCCACATCCACCCAGCAATTTAGATTGCCAGATATAAAGAAAGCAAAATAAGAACAAGAACTAGGATTTACACTGAAAAGAAATTTCTGTGTAAGATTTATATAGACTAAAATGATGGCCTCTTATCATAGTTTATGGGTATGAGTCCCTAAAATCCAGTTCACATAAAATAATAAAATATGAATTTGTACATAATTTTGTACATTTCTACATATGAAAGAACTTTTCCATCTAATAGATGAACTTTTAAATAACATATTTTTTCCCTAAAATACTGGTTTTTCCTGGCCCCTTAGCAAAAACCTTAAAAAAATTTCGGATATAGGTTCAAGGTATAAGTTAATATAAACTCCGCTTAATTTTTTTACCCTCCACCATAGGATGGGGGTATCTTAACTTTGTCATTCCGTTTGTAACACATCGAAATATTGCTCTAAGACCCCATAAAGTATATATATTCTGGGTCGTGGTGAAATTCTGAGTCGATCTGAACATGTCCGTCTGTTGAAATCACGCTAACTTCCGAACGAAACAAGCTATCGACTTGAAACTTGGCACAAGTAGTTATTATTGATGTAGGTCGGATGGTATTGCAAATGGGCCATATCGGTCCACTTTTACGTATAGCCCCCATATAAACGGACCTCCAAATTTGGCTTGCCAATCCTTTAAGAGAAGCAAATTTCATGCGATCCGGTTGAAATTTGGTACATGGTGTTAGTATATGGTCTCTAATAACCATGCTAAAATTGGTCCACATCGGTTCATAATTATATATAGCCCCCATATAAACCGATCCCCCGATTTGGCTTGCCGAGCCTCTAAGAGAAGAAAATTTCATCCGATCCGGCTGAAATTTGGTACATTGTGTTAGTATATGGTCTCTAACAATCATGAAAAAATTGGTCCACATCGGTCCATAATTATATATAGCCCCCATATAAACCGATCCCCAGATTTGGCTTGCGGAGCCCTTAAGAGAAACAAATTTTATCCGATCCGGTTGAAATTTATTTCGCGGTGTTAGTTAATGGTCTCTAACAACCATGCAAAAATAGGTCCACATCGGTCCATAATTATATATAGCCCCATATAAACCGATCCCCAGATTTGGCTTGCGGAGCCCCTAAGAGAAACAAATTTCATCCGATCCGGTTGAAATTTGGTACATGGTGTCAGCATATGATCTCTAACAACCATGCAAAAATTGGTCCATATCGGTCTATAATTATATATAGCCCCCATATAAACCGATCCCCCGATTTGGTTTGCGGAGCCTCTAAGAGAAGCAAAATTCATCCGATCCGGCTGATATTTTGTACATGGTGTTAGTATATGGTCTCGAACAACTATGCAAAAACTGGTCCACATCGGTCCATAATTATATATAGCCCCCATATAAACCGATCCCCAGATTGGACCTCCGGAGCCTCGTGGGAGAGCAAAATTCAAACGATTCGGTTGAAATTTGGTACGTGGTGTTAATATATGGCCTCAAACACCCATGCAAAAATTGGTCGAAATCGGTCCATAATTATATATAGCCCCCATGTAAACCGATCCCCAGATTTGACCTCCGGCGCCCCTTGGAAGAGCAAAATTCATCCGATTCGGTTGAAATTTGGTACGTGATGTTAGTATATGATATTTAACAACCATGCCAAAAGTGGGCCATATCTGTCCATAATCATATATAGTCCCCATATAAACCAATCCCGAAATTTGGTTTGGAGCCACTTGGAGGAGTAAATTTCATCCGAGTCAGTTGAAATTTGGTACATTGTGCTAATACATTGCCGTTAACAACCATGCCTAACTAGGTCCATATCGGTCTATAGTTATATATAGCTCTCAGATAAATAGATCCCCAATCACACAAAAGTTCATAATTTTATATAGCCCACATATAAGCGAACCCCATATTTCAATTATGGCTCTCTACGTACCGTGCAAAAGTCCACATCGATTCGTAATTATTTGTAGACTTACCTATTATGTATTTTTTGTCTAATATATATATTTTTTGTCTAATATATACCACGTATGGACTAACTCACAATTAAGAAAACGATGTTAAGAAGTTCTAAGATACCACAATCCAATTAATTCGATTGTGGATGACAGTCTTTCGTAGAAGTTTCTACGCAATCCATGGTGGAGGGTGCATAAGATACGGCCTGGCCGAACTTATGGCCGTATATACTTGTTTTATATTTATAAATAAGCAAAAACTAAAACGCAAAAAAGTATATATGAGTTAGATTTAACTATTTAATCAAACTAGGAAGTCAAAATAAGTTACAAATATTATGGTCATTGTTAATTTTTAATTAAAATTTTATTTGAAACAATCAATCTTTTAAGTCAGTTAAATAAGTGATTGGTCTATGTTTTCGATACTAAGTTTTCGACTTAGCAGTCGCTATTTTACAAGAAAACTGTGGGTATTTTGGCCATATTTTCCCAAATCGGAAGAACATATATATATGGGGTTTTGTCTAAATCTGGGCCGATTTTGACCAAATTTGACACACTTTGATAAAATGTTCATTGTATTCTCTGTGCAAAAATTCAACATATTCGGAGTAAAACGGTGGTCTCCTGGGCACGATTGCCACTCGTGCCAAAAATAAACTACCAACATTTGAGGAAAATATTACCAAAAATCTTCCAAATTAAAAAAATTTTATTTTGATAAAATTTTTTTTTGTTTATTTGTCTAGAAAATTTTGTTTCCCAAAAAAACTTTTGTTAAAATTTTTTTTCTATAGAAAATTTTGTCAAAATTTAATTCTATAGAAAATTTTGTCAAAGCAAACCTCTATAGTAAACGTTGCCAAAATTTACCTCAAGAGAAAATTTTGCCAAAATTTTATTTCTCTCAAAAATTTTGTCAAAATTATATTTCTAAGAAACGTTCGTAAACAATTTATTTCTATAGAAAAGTTTTTTAAAATTTTGTCAAAATTCTATTTCTCTGGAAAATTTTGTCAAAATTTTATTTCTCTAGAAAATTTAATCAACATTTTATTTCTCTAGAAAATTTTGTCAAAATTTTATTCCTCTAGAAAATTTTATCACAATTTTATTTCTCTGGAAAAATTTATCACAATTTTATTTCTATGGAAAATTTTATCACAATTTTATTTCTATGGAAAATTTGGTCAAAATTATATTTTTTTAGAAATTTTGTTTTGTTATATTTCTGTAGAAATAAAAAAATCGTTTTTATAGAAAAAATCGTGTTTCTATAGAAAAAATTTATTTCTATAGAAAATTTGGTCAATTTATGTTTACCCTGCGCCACACTGTGGAACAGGGTATTATAAGTTAGTGCATATGTTTGCAACACCCAGAAGGAGACGAAATAGACACATGGTGTCTTTAGCAAAAATGCTCAGGGTGGGCTCCTGAGTCGATATAGCCATGTCCGTCTGTCCATGAAACATTTTTGTAATCAAAGCCTAGGTCGCAGTTTTAGTCCAATCGACTTCAAATTTGGCAAAATTATGTGTTTTGGCTCAGAATAGACCCCTATTGATTTTGGAAGAAATCGGTTCAGATTTAGATATAGCTCGCATATATATTTCGCCCGATATGGACTTATATGGCCCCAGAAGCCAGAGTTGTACCATAATTTGCTTAAAATTTTGCACAAGAAGAACAATTAGTACTATAGTCAAGTGTGCCAAATTTTATTGAAATCGGTTCATATTTAGATATAGCTCCCATGGACTTCGCCCGATATGGACTAATATGGTCCCAGAAGCCAGAGTTTTACCCCAATTTGGTTGAAATTTTGCACTAGGAGTACAATTAGTAGTGTTGTCAAGTGTGCCAAATTTTATTGAAATCGGTCAGATTTAGATATAGCTCCCATATATATCGTTCGCCCGATTTACACTCATATGACCACAGTGGCCAATCTTTTACTCCGATTTAATTGAAATTTTGCACAGGGAGTAGAATTAGCATTGTAGCTTTGCGTGCCAAATTTGTTTGAAATCGGTTCAGATTTAGACATATCTCCCATATATAGCTTTTTCCCGATTTATACTCATATGACAACAGAGGCCAATTTTTTCTCCGATTTAGTTGAAATTTTGCACAGGCAGTAGAATTAGCATTGTAGCTATGCGTGCCAAAGTTGGTTGAAATCGGTTCAGATTTAGATATATCTCCCATATATAGCTTTCGCCCGATTTACACTCATATGACCACAGAGGCCAATTTTTAACCCGGTTTAGTTGAAATTGGCACAGGGAGTATAATTAGCATTGTAGCTATGCGTGCCAAATTTGGTTGAAATCGGTTCAGATTTAGATATAACTCCCATATATATGTTTTTCTTATTTCAACAAAAATGGTCAAAATACCAAAATTTTCCTTGTAAAATCGCCACTGCTTAGTCGAAATTTGTAAAAATGACTCTAATTTTCCTAAACTTCTACTACATATATATCGAGCGATAAATCATGAGTCTATAGATTTTGTAGAAGTCTATCAAATTCTGTCCAGATCGAGTGATATTTAAATGTATGTATTTGGGAAAAACCTTTATATATAGCCCCCAACACATTTGACGGATGTGATATGGTATCGAAAATTTAGATCTACAAAGTGGTGCAGGGTATAATGTAGTCCGCCCCGCCCGACTTCTTTCTTTCTTTATTTGTTTTCTAGAGAAAATGTTGTCAGAATTGTATTTTTCTATAAAAATTGAAGTAGATCTTAGTTGGAGAGGAATATTTTGCAGAATATGCCAAAATATCAAGAATTCTACCAATCTATCAAACAGTACAAAATATATAATTTAAAGTAAATCAGGCTAAAACTTTGGCTTCTGGGGTCATAAAAGTGGATATCTGGCGAATGATTTATATAAAAGCTATATCTATATCTGAACCGATTTATTCCAAAATAGGTTTCTATTCTGACCCAAAATACATACTTATGCCAAATTTGAAGTCGATTAATTTAAAATTGCGACATAGACTTTGTTTGCAAAATTGTGTTCACAGACAGATGGATGGACATGGCTAGATCGACTATGGGGCCGGCCCTGAGCATTATTACCAAAGACACCATGTGTTGATCTCGTCATGCACACGCTTATAACACCCTGTTCCACAGTGTGGCGCAGGGTTTATTATGCTATGGTTAGGTGGCAGCCCGATGTATCAGCCTCACTTAGACTTGTCAATCTATTGTGATACCACAGTGGTGAACTTCTCTCTTATCACTGAGTGCTGGCCAATTCCATGTTAAGCTCATTGACAAGGGACCTTCTTTTTATAGCCGAGTCCGAACGGCGTTTCATATTGCACTTAGAGAAGTTTTGAAACACTTAGAAATGTCACCAGCATTACTGAGGTGGGATAATCCACCCCAGAAAATCTTTCTAGCATTCGGTCTGAGCAGGAATCGAACCCAAGATTTTGTGCATTGCACCACGGTGGCGCAGGGTATAATAATCTGTGCCATATTTTAGAACGATAGCTCCATTATTTAAGACTGTATCGTCATTACAATATACAGGGAGGCGGTCATCATTAGGTCATCTGAGAATTTCACCCTGATCAAAATCACACATACATACTTCAGATTGAAAGCGATGTGATTCGAAGTGTTACAAACAGAATGGAAATTTTTTTACACTATCACCATTGATTTAGGATTCTGGTATTAGGTGACCAATTTTCATTAAAACGTCCTATTTTTCTTTTCTCATAGAAATAGGGACGTTATTCTTGCGATCACACGTATTTAAAACAATATTTTCCCCAGTGTTTATCTGCTTGGTGGGTGGGCAAATGACATTTACGTTTTCTCCGCCAGAATGTTGTTTCAAGTATGTCTCAACAAATGGTCCTTGAGGTTTTGCATTCAATTACATTGCAATCGATTTCAAAGAAAAGGGGAAAGCAACTTTCCTGCTGGCATTGATGAAGTTTTGGTCTATGATTGCTATTAGGTATGAGTCTTTGGTGAAGGTATTGCCTGTTATTGCTAGAGATTAGGTTTGATTTTTTCTTGTTGTCTTTGTGTGATTCAATTCCATGTTATTTGGTAAAGTTGTGTGTGTGTGTGCGTGTGTTTTTTTTTCAAAAACTTTATTTAACTGTGTGATTTGATTAGAATTTTAATGTAATCAAGCAGAAGGTCCTTTAGATGGCCTATGCTTGCTGTTGTATACTCTAAAGAAGCAATTATGGTCCAAAGTCAATTGGTGTGATTTTAAATGACATTTAAGCCTTGTTTTTTGCATGAGTGATGGTAAGTGTCATAGAAGCATTGGAAATATATTAAATATTGAATGAAAATATACTTGTAGATGGACAAAAAATAAAACATTGGGGTAATTTGCATAACTTTTAGGTAATATAATGAAATTGTTTCTGTTAAATGATGATTCAAATAAGTCATGACATATCACTTTCCTACACAGAAAAAAAATCCGTAGTTAAACTAATGCTAAATTTTTCTCATTTTTATTGTAAAACAATTATTTGATAGTATTAAATTTTATTCTTTTTTTCCAAATTTTCCACAGTCCAATGAAATTTTCTTTTTTAAGTATGTCTCAAGCATTTCATGAACTAAACATGGGTATAAGGTTCACTGACCGTACAAATAAGTTCAATATGAACTAAAGCAAAATAACATTTTCATGGAATTTTGATGAAGAAGCTACCACACTATGGTATTCAAGGAAATTCGCTCAAATTGATTTCAAGGCGTTCCTCAGGGCAGCGTTTTAGGGCCCCTGCTATTTATACCCTGCGCCACACTGTGGAACAGGGTATTATAAGTTAGTGCATATTTTCCAACACCCATAAGGAGACGAGATAGACACATGGTGTCTTTGGCAAAAATGCTCAGGGTGGGCTCTTGAGTCGATATAGCGATGTCCGTCTGTCCGTGAACACATTTTTGTAATCAAAGTCTAGGTCGCAGTTTTAGTCCAATCGACTTCAAATTTGGCACAAGTATGTGTTTTGGCTCAGAATAGATCCCTATTGATTTTGGAAGAAATCGGTTCAGATTTAGATATAGCTCCCATATATATATTTCGCCCGATATGGACTTATATGGCCCCAGAAGCCAGAGTTTTATCTCGATTAGCTTGAAATTTTGCACAAGGAGAACAATTGGTAGTATAGCCATGTGTGCCTAATTTGATTGAAATCGGTTTAGATTTAGATATAGCTTCCATATATATTTGTCACCCGATATGGACTTATATGGGCCCAGAAGCCAGGGTATCGGCCCAATTTGGTTAACATTTTGCACTAGGAGTACAATTAGTAATATAGTCATGTGTGACAAATTTGATTGAAATCGGTTCAAATTTAGATATAGCTCCCATATATATGTTTTTCTTATTTCGACAAAAATGGTCAAAATACAAACATTTTCCTTGTTAAATTGCCACTGCTTAGTCGAAAAGTTGTAAAAATGACTCTAATTTTCCTAAACTTCTAATACATATGTATCGAGCGATAAATCATAAATAAACTTTTGCGAAGTTTCCTAATACGGTCCCAGAAGCTAGAGTTTTACCCCAATTTGGTTGAAATTTTGCACTAGGAGTACAATTAGTATTGTAGTCAAGTGTGCCAAATTTGGTTGAAATCGGTTCAGATTTAGATATAGCTCCCATATATATCTTTCGCCCGATATGGACTAATATGGTCCTAGAAGCCAGAGTTTTGGCCAAATTTGCACTAGGAGTACAATTAGTAGTGCAGTTAAGTGTGCACAATTTTATTGAAATCGGTTCAGATTTAGATATATCTCCCATATATAGCTTTCGCCCGATTTACACTCATATGACCACAGAGGCCAATTTTTTGCTCCGATTTAGTTGAAATTTTGCACAGGGAATAGAATTAGCATTGTAGCTATGGGTGCCAAATTTGGTTGAAATCAGTTCAGATTTAGATATATCTCCCATATATAGCTTTCATTTACACTCATATGACCACAGAGGCCAATTTTTAATTCCGATTTAGTTGAAATTTTGCACAGGGAGTAGAATTAGCATTGTAGCTACGCGTGCAAAATTTGATTGAAATCGGTTCAGATTTAGATATAGCTCCAATATATAGCTTTCGGCCGATTTACACTCATATGACCACAGAGGCCAATTTTTTGCTCCGATTTAATTGAAATTTTACACAGGGAGTAGAATTAGCATTGTTGCTATGCGTGCTAAAATTAGTTGAAATCGGTTCAGATTAGATATAGCTCCCATATATATGTTTTTCTGATTTTGACAAAAATTGTCGAAATACCAACATTTTCATTGTACAATCGCCAATGCTTAGTCGAAAAGTTGTAGAAATGACTCTAATTTTCCTAAAGTTCTAATGCATAACAGGTTGGCTGATAAGTCCCCGGTCTAACAAAGAAAAACAATTTTTTGTCAAAATTCGTTTTATTATTCAACATAGTTTCCTTCAAGAGCGATACAACGATTATAACGACCTTCCAATTTTTTTGATACCATTTTGGTAGTACTCCTTCGGTTTTGCCTCAAAATAGGCCTCAGTTTCGGCGATCACCTCTTCATTGCAACCAAATTTTTTTCCCTGCGAACATCCTTTTGAGGTCTGAGAACAAGAAAAAGTCGCTGGGGGCCAGATCTGAAGAATACGGTGGGTGGGGAAGCAATTCGAAGCCCAATTCATGCATTTTTGCCATCGTTCTCACTGACTTGTGACACGGTGCGTTGTTTTGGTGGAACACCACTTTTTTTCTTCTTCATATGGGGCCGTTTTGCCGCGATTTCGACCTTCAAACGCTCCAATAACGCCATATAATAGCCACTGTT
This sequence comes from Haematobia irritans, assembly GCF_050003625.1. NCBI lineage: Eukaryota > Metazoa > Arthropoda > Insecta > Diptera > Muscidae > Haematobia > Haematobia irritans. Next base: position 155,121,574 of record NC_134398.1, on the reverse strand, counting down.
GATGGTTTTTCCCTTCTCAAGATAATCGATAAAAATTATTCCATGCGCATCCCAAAAAAATAGAGGCCATTACTTTGCCTGCGGACTTTTGACTCTTTCCACGCTTCGGAGACGGTTCCCCGGTCGCTGTCCACTCAGCCGACTATCAATTGGACTCAGGAGTGTAGTGATGGAGCCATGTTTCATCCATTGTCACATATCGACGGAAAAACTCGGGTGTATTACGAGTTAACAGCTGCAAACACCGTTCAGAATCATGAACACGTTGTTGTTTTTGGTCAAATGTGAGCTCGCGCGGCACCCATTTTGCACAGAGCTTCCGCATATCCAAATATTGATGAATGATATGACCAACACGTTCCTTTGATATCTTTAAGGCCTCTGCTATCTCGATCAACTTCATTTTACGGTCATTCAAAATCATTTTGTGGATTTTTTTGATGTCTTCGTCGGTAACCACCTCTTTCGGGCGTCCACTGCGTTCACCGCCCTCCGTGCTCATTTCACCACGCTTGAATTTTGCATACCAATCAATTATTGTTCATTTCCCTGGGGCAGAGTCCGGAAACTCATTATCAAGCCAACTTTTTGCTTCCACCGTATTTTTTCCCTTCAGAAAACAGTATTTTATCAAAACACGAAATTCCTTTTTTTTCCATTTTTTTCACAATAACAAAAGTTGCATCACAAAACACGCTCTATCTCACAAACTAATTGACTTACAGACTTCAAATTGTGACACGAATCATTTGAAGATTGGTACTACATAAAAATAATATGCATTTAATACTAGCGACGCCATCTATGTGTCAGACCGGGGACTCATCAGTCAACCTGTTATATACGGCCGTAAGTCCGGCCAGGCTGAATCTTATGTACCCTTCACCATGGATTACATAGAAACTTGTACTAAAGACTGTCATCCACAATCGTATTACTTGTGTTGTGGTAATACTTAGAGAGCCAGAATTGAAATATTAGGATCGCTTATATGGGGGCTATATACAATTATAAACTTGATATGGACATTTTTGGTGTGATTGGGATTTATTTGAGGGCTATATATAACTAAAGACCGATATCGACCTAGTTAGGCATGGTTGTCAACGGCCATATACTAGCACAATGTACCAAATTTCAACTGACTCGGATGAAATTTGCTCCTCCAAGAGGCTCCAAAACCAAATCTGGGGATGGGTTTATATGGGGGCTATATATGTTTATGGACTGATATGTACCACTTTTGGCATGGTTGTTAAATATCATATACTAAGACCACGTACTAAATTTCAAAAGATCGGATGACCAAAGGCACCGGAGGTCAAATCTGGGGCGGAGGCCAAATTTCAACCAGATCGTATGAATTTTGCTTCTTCAAAAGGCACCTGAGCTCAAATCTGGGGATCGGTTTATATGGGGCCTGTGGGAGTCACCGTGGTGCAATGGTTAGCATGCCCGCCTTGCATACACAAGGTCGTGGGTTCGATTCCTACTTCGACCGAGCACCAAAAAGTTTACAGCGGTGGATTATCCCACCTCAGTAATGCTGGTGATATTTATGAGGGTTTCAAAGCTTCTCTAAGTGTCTTCACTGCAATGTGGAACGGCGTTCGGACTCGGCTATAAAAAGGAGGTCCCGTGGCACTGAGCTAAACATGGAATCGGGCAGCACTTGTAAGCACGTTGTAATGTACTGTATGTTCAAATACTTTGCATATATAACTTTTTTGAAATCAAGTTAGTTTGAATGCAATTTTTTTTTTTGTTATCATATAGTTTGTGTGTACAGAGAACATTTATTTTGGAGATTGAAAAAATATTTGCTTGGTACGTCACATTTACATCGACAAAGGAAGCTTGTATTTTGTTTTATTTTTGTGATTTGTAATTATTATCAGTCAAGAAAGATTTAAATTTATGATATTGCTGTGGAACGCGAACTATATTATATATACTAAATTAGGGAGGTAAATATATTGTTTTATTATAAGTAAATCAGTCTGAGGACTCCAATAACGTTTTTTTTCAGGAATTGGAGGATTTCATCTCTCATTCCTCCTATTGAGATGATGGCGTATGCGTATTATAAGCTTGCTCACGGTTTTGTGTTGACCGTTACGTATACGTCATATGAGAAATTGGCATAATTTAAACATCTATATTGCAAATCTGAAGAACAATTATAAAGACGAATTCTTTATGATTTATCGCTTCATAAGAAAATAATCATAAGGCAAACAAAAATTGGGACAAAAAGATTTTAATAATACTACCAATAAAATAGAAGAATTATCTACACCAAAAATATCACATTTAAACTTATACCTAATTTTGTCAAGAGTGAATATTTCATTATTAAAAATAAGCAACCGGAATCCAGAAGAGACAACAGGCCTGCGGTCAACGATGGACATAATTGTCTGGTGAGTTAGTAAGATTTTTGTTTGTAAATATTCACTCATTTTTGTTTACAACTTACATAAAGACATTAAATTTAAATTTTATATAATACATATTTATTCCTTTTAATTTTCATTTCTACATTTTACATTATTTTCAATATTTCTTTAAACAATTAGTTTTTATTATACACATTTTTTAATATGTTTAATTCAGTCCACAATCTTGTTTATCCTATATTAAATACATAAGCGATTTAAAAATGAATTAGAATAGTTTTTTTTTTCATTGCACGAAAGACTCGGACTACAATTGAGCACTGTCAAGAAGGGTTATCCAATGACTCATTGGGGGACAACATTGGAAGGGAGGGTAATGATTACGAGAGTCGTTAACATCTATGACCTCATTACACACCAGTACGCCTAACATCTTTCCTATCATTATAATACTTCCGTATACAAGCTAGTCAACGTTATGCAAGGTTAGCTACCTAAGTTTTAATTCTGTAGCAGGTATTTTCTTCTAAACAAAAAAAAAAAAATCCACCCCATTCCACTGAGTACGCTCGGCAAATTAAGGTAGCGTGAATGTTTAGAAGAGGTACCATAAAATCGACCGTTACACACTCAGTGATGAGAGAGAAGTTCACCAATGTGGTATCACAATGGACTGAATAGTCTAAGTGAGCCTGATACATCGGGCTGCCACCTAATCTAACCTAACTCTCTATATGGGGCCTGTATATAATTATGGACCGATATGGACCAATTTCTGCATGGTTGTTGGAGACCATATCCTAACATCACGTACCTAATTTCAACCGAATCGGATGAATTTTCTTCTTCTTCCAAGGGGCTCCTGAGGTCAAATCTGGGGATCGGTTTATATGGGGACTATATATAATTATAAATCGGTTTCGACCAATTTTAGCATGAGTGTTTGAGGCCATATATTTAAACCACATACCAAATTTCAACCGAATCGGATGAATTTTACTCTTCCCAGAGCCTCCGGAGGTCAAATCTGGGGATCGGTTTATATGGGGGCTATATATAATTATGAATCGATTTCGACCAATTTTTGCATGGGTGTTTGAGGCCATATATTTAAACCACGTACCAAATTTCAACCGAATCGGATGAATTTTACTCTTCCAAGGGGCTCCGGAGGTCAAATCTGGGGATCGGTCTATATGGGACCTATATATAATTATGGACCGATATGGACCAATTCCAGCATGGTTGTTAGAGACCATATACTAACACCATGTACCAAATTTCAACCGAATCGGATGAATTTTGCTCTTCCACGAGGCTCCGGAGGTCAAATCTGTGGATCGGTTTATATGGGGGATATATATAATTATGGATCGATATGGACCAATTTTTGCATGATTGTTAGAGACCATATACTAACACCATGTACCAAATTTCAGCCAAATCGAATGAAATATGCTACTCTTATAGGTACGGTTGTGCAGTCGAGTCAGTTTTGCTCGACTCCGACTCCGGCTCCGGCTCCGACTCCAGCATTTCTTATTCGCCTCGACTCCGACTCCGGAGTCGACTCCAGGTGGTGTGCCTAAATCTCATTGTAACAGTATTCCAATAGTAATTTTAAGGTGTAGTGTTCCAAAAATAGACCGATATATGTCCAAAAGAACTCTAATTTTAAATTTTGATATGACTCGACGACAAATCTCAACATTTTAGGGATGTAAAGAACTCTACATTTTAATGTAAGGCCAATAAATTAAAATATGACACAAGACTATATAAAGACCACATCAGAATATGGGTAGATAACAACAATCTCCAGAATATGAATTTATATAAACACAAAATTTCAAAAAATAATTAGGCTTCCAGAAGTTTAAGTAGTGAAATCCTGGTATGGGTCTATATACAAACAGAGAAGAAATATGGTCACCTTAAACATGTTTCAAGAGCAAAATATTATTTTTGTATGGTGACCATGTAACATGTTTGTCAATAAATTATTATTTTCTCGTCAAATATAACCTGCTTGCCGAAATCAGATACATGATTTTCGAGAAAATAACATGGTTGCGAAAACCTTGTTACATGGTCACCATCCAAAAATAACATTTTCCTCTTAAAACATGGTTGAGGTGATCATATTCCTTCTCTGGGTGTAGGCATTTTATAAAAAATAAATCTATATAAAAAAGAAAAATACATAAAAATTAAAATGTAGGGCTAATCAGATAGAAAGTATAGATGTTAAAAAACGTAATGTGTCGGATATATAAAACAAATATAAACTGTCATAAATTAGGACGGGCGGAATTTTAAATAACCACTACTATACAACAGATGACAGGAATAGCTGGATAGTTATTGTTTCTACAGACGTAAAAGGGTGAAAAATCGATTTATAAATGGTCTATCAGTTATGGACATTAGAGGCCATTAATTTAATGTAAAGAATTTCAAGTGGCAAACTTTCTCCCAAAAGACCGCCTCATGGCACGTTGGCAGAGATTTAATTTAAAATTACAGCTTCCAAGGACATGGGGTGTATGTGGAAATCTCTCAAGTAATTATCTCCGTATACAAAATCTGGGCCGACGGGAAATTTCCGCATTTATATATGGATCTCAAATAACTCAAAATTTCTGACAAATCTTATGAAAACTTTAGACTGGGAAAATTTTCTTAAAACAAATCGGAGATGCGTTTTTATGTAGGTGCTGTATCACAAAATTGTCCGGTATGACCCATCTTCGAATTCGACATGGCTACCAAAATTGTCCGGTATGACCCATCTTCGAACTCGACATGGCTGCCAAAAATTCAGAACGTTAGGTTCTACTGATATATTGCCTTAAAATTGTACCTTTATCAAGAGCATATATATAGGGTTAAAAAAACGATAGTTTAATATGTAAAAAATGGGCTATACAATTGATCAATTCAGCCCATATTCTAGAAAAACCTACTTTTTATATCAGCGTGAAATTTCACTTATATAAATACACTTTGAATGGCCTGAAATCCAGTAATTCGTTTTTCGTTTAAAAATCCCAATCCAATCTAATTTTTTGAAATATCTCTTTAGTTACAAAGATATGAAGTGTTTTTCAAATTTTGTTTCGCCGGAGTCCGAGTCGAGCAAAATTTATACGGCTCCGACTCTGTCTCCGACTCCAGCAAAATCTTCAGACTACGACTCCGGCTCCGACTCCACAGCCCTGCTTATAGGCACCGCAAGCCAAATCTGGGGGTCCATTTATATGGGGGCTATACGTAAAAGTGGACCGATATGGCCCATTTGCAATACCATCTGACCTACATCAATAACAACTACTTGTGCCAAGTTTCAAGTCGATAGCATGGTTCGTTCGGAAATTAGCGTGATTTCAACAGACGGACGGACGGACATGCTTATATCGACTCAGAATTTCACCACGACCCAGAATATATATACTTTATGGGGCCTTAGAGCAATATTTCGATGTGTTACAAACCGAATGACAAAGTTAATATACCCCCCATCCTATGGTGGAGGGTATAACATTTTTTATCTGGATGGAAAGAAGTTTTAGATAAACCAAAATTATGCAAAGTCAATTTAGTCTCCTAACATACACTCTCCCTTAATCGAGTTCAACGCCAATTGATTTTCGAAATTTTACAAACTGTGGTATATGCCTACACGGATGAAAAAGACTGTTTTTCATATGTTTGGCTATAAACATTATATGTTTGGAACACACATTTTTAAACACAATATTATTGAGTGCAAGCATATAATGTTCATAAACTAGCATAACATGTTTGGGACATATATGTTAATATGTTAGAACATATTATGTTTGGGACATAAAATGTTTGTAAATATAATATGCTTGGATGCAAACATATATTAATTTAGAAATAGCCTATAAACATATATGTGTTTAGTAGCTTGGAGCGCTATTTAACAGGGAGCGATATTGAATTAAGTTGGTGGTTGTTGCTTGTTATTACAAAATTAACATTTTATTTTTCTTTGGGCAATTGATCAGCTACTTCTTTGATCCTTACAAACTGTGTGGTCCGCTGTTCGAATCCCCGCCCGGCAAAAGGTAAAATTAAAATAAAAAAAAAATCATAAAATTTAATAATTTCTTCTACAATGTTTGTATTACAGAAAAAGGTGCTACGAACTAAAAAATCTCGTGGAAGTAAGAAAGATGTCGGGGAATATACAATTGGGCAGAAACAAAATTTTGAGCATTCAGGTCGAAAACCTATGTTGTTAACACTTATATTACCTGTTTATTTTCATAATTCATTATGATTGTAAATATATAAATAAATAAATAAAATTTTGCACACAATATTGTTTGGGAGAATTTTTTTAAACATATAATATTTTTGGGTGCAAAATGCTTCCAAACATATTATATGTTCACATAATAACATATTGTTTTTTGGAAGACAACATTATTGAATTTGGATGCAAAAATACAAAATGTTTGGAACTTAGACTACCCAAACATATATTTTTTAGACCAATATGCTTTCAAACATATTATATATTGTTAGAGATCAAACATATAAATGTTTGGGTAATACTCAAAAATGTATATGCTTGAAGCAAAATATGTTTGGGAGTATATGTTACAGAAGCGATTTTTTGTGAGGGTGTGGGTTTGGTCAGTATATCGACCAGCATTGAATCCGTTGGAAAGTAAATGCATTCTACATTTTTTGTTGTAACGTGATCTTTTACAAAGTGGAGTTTAGTGTGAATATGTTTTCATTCTATTGCCGAGTTTTTATTCTTTAACAAACTTCAATCAACTTTGATTATTTTCATAAATGACAGTTGGTGATGTTTCACTGATTTTCATGTCATTTAATAGACGTCTTAGCCAGATTGCTTCTTTACAAGCAAACTCAAACTCAGCTTTCGTAGAGTTCAGTGAAGAACAAGTTTGTTTTCTGCAAGCCCAGCTTTTTGATCCTCCATTGACTTGGAACACGTATCCGGAATTGGATTTTATATCGACCTTGTCTTTAGCCCATTTTGCATCACATAGACCGATCGCTCAGATCTGACGAAGGTATCGAGTGCATCGAAAGGTATCGAGTGCATCGAAATATTTGTCTTAGTCGATATGGCAATGTGCGTCCGTCCCTCTGATAATTTTTGAGCGAATATGCAACACACTTCTAGTGTATGCCCATCAATTCAAAATGTTTCCACCTTATCATACTCGTGCTTAAATATAAATGCATCAAATCCAGTTTCCTCCCACCGTCCATGTGTCATCATCCCTAATCCACAATATAGCTATGATTTTCGTAACACTTCCGTTTCCGCATTAAGTTAAAGTTGTTACTACGAAATATTTGTCTTAGTCGATATGGCAATGTACGTTCGTCCCTCTGATAATTTTTGAGCGAATATGCAACACACTTCTAGTGCATGTCCATCAATTCAAAATATTTTCACCATATCATACTCGTGCTTAATATAAATGCATCATACACATTTTTCTCCCTTTGTCCATGTGTCATCATCCCTAATCCACAATATAGCTATGATTTTCTCAACACTTCCGTTTCCGCATTAAGTTAAAGTTGTTACTACACTCATTATACGCATTTTGTATGCTGCAGTCTTGCGGGAAACATTTTAATTTTTCAATAAAAAATGCCAGAAAACGCAAATCAAACTTATTTTTATTTTCATCCATAATCTCCATCAACTCGTTTTCAAAAATCTAAATTTTCCTTTTTTTTTTTGCCCCTTTTAGAGTCACCATTGAAATAAACAGAGGTGTACTTGAGCATAGCATAGCAGACACAATCTGCATTTGAATGTCCCTATGAGATGAAGAGAAAAAGAGAACAGAAATGAAAAAAAAAAACAACAACAACAGCTCCACCATCTTCAATCTCCAGGAGGACATGAATAATGCAAATCTATTTTACCACTTTACCCCCAACAGAGTTTGAGTTGAGCAACCGGAACGTGGTCGAATCCTTTTTGCCATATCTGATGCTTTGTAACCACTATAAATGTGGCTGTAGTTTACCCTGCTTGCTTGCTTGCCTGCCTGCTGTTGAGGAGGATGTTATTTTCCTGTGGTTGTTTTCTATTCGCTTTAATTTAAAATTTCCATAATTTTTCTAATATTATCATTTTTAGAACCACAATGTTTACTTGAATGCGTTTTCTATGCAGTTATTTGCATCCGTTTCCGGTTTATTATTCCGTAAACTCCATACTAAACTCCTTGGCATTCGAAAGTGTAAATGGCCAATAGCAAAATCGTATGGATTCTGCCATTTGGTCGAAGAATGTATTTTTGTTGCCGGAAAATCGTAAGAGATTTGAAAACAAATAAAGATTTTTCAATTCAATATGAACGATAAGTGAGGTGATAAAAGAATGGCAATCCTCACGAAGGGGAAAAAACCATAAAATCCCAGTTATTGAAATGTGTGGCAAAAGTAGTTTTTGTGGTTTTGTTATTCCGATTTTATTTGTGCGATTGCACTAACTTTGAAAGTAATATTGTAGCAATAGTTAGTTAGTAACTTCTAAGGAGGTCGGGATTTTAATTAGAATTTCTAAGTGATATGGTAACATATTTGCAAGTTCTTCACATTTTATTGCTGTGCGATTGAGATGAGAAGACAAACAAATTACTTTCGGGATATTGTTCAGAGCATTATTATACCCGGCACCACACGGTGGAACAGGGTATTATAAGTTAGTGCATATGTTTGCAACACTCAGAAGAAGACGAGATAGATATATGGTGTCTTTGACAATATTGCTCAGGGCCGGCCCCTGAGTCGCCATAACCATGTCCGTCTGTCTGTGATCACATTTTTGTAATCAAAGTCTAGGTATTTGATACAAATATGTACCAAATAGAACCCTATTGATTTCTTGGTTCAGTTTTACATGTAGCTCCCATATATATCTTTCGCCTGATATGGACTTATATGACCCCAGAAGACAGAGTTTTGTCTGATTTTTTTCTTTTTGTCTGCATTTCTATAGAAAATGGTATCAACATTTTATTTCTATAGAAAATTTTGAAATGTTTTATTTCTCTGGCAAATTTTGTCGAAAACTTTATTTCTCTGGCAAATTTTGTCGAAAATTTTATTTCTCTAGAACATTTTGTCGAAAATTTAATTTATAAAGAAAATTTTGTAAAAAATTATATTGTCTAGAAAATTTTGTCAAAATTAAATTTCTCTAGACAATTTTGTCAAAATTTTATTCTCTAGAAAATTTTGTCAAAATTTATTCTCTAGAAAATGTTGTCGAAAATTTTATTTCTCTAGAAAATTTTGTCGAAAGATTTATTTCTCTAGAAAATTTTGTCGAAAATTTTATTTCTCTAGAAAATTTTGTTAAAATTTAGTTTCTATTGGAAATTTTGTTAAAATTTAGTTTCTATAGAAAATTTTGTCAAAATTTTATTTCTATAGAATATTTTGTCAATTTTTTTTCCTAAAGAAAATATTGTCAATGTTTTATTTCTCTAGAAAATTTTGTCAAAATTAAATTTCTCTGGAAAATTTTGTAAAAATATAATCTAGAAAGTTTTGTCAAACTTTTATTTGTCTAGAAAATTTTGTCAAAATTTTATTCTTATATAAAATTTTGTCAAAATTTTATTTTTATAGAAAATGTTGTCAAAATTTTATTTTTATAGAAAATGTTGTCAACATTTCATTTCTATAGAATATTTTGTCAAATTTTTTTCTCCTAAACAAAATTTTGTCAAAATTTTATTTGTTATAGAAAATTTTCTCAAAATTTTATTTCTATAGAAAATATTGCCAAAATTTAATTTCTATACAATATTTTGTTAAATTTGTTCTTCTAAAGAAAATTTTGTCTAAATTTTATTTCGTTGTTGTTGTTTTTTATTGCAGCTTAAAACCATACATTGACTAAACTACAAGTGTAGCTTAACCAACAGAGGAAAAGAATTTTTGTCAAATTTATTTGGGCAAAGCCCTATAGACTGCAAGATGGTTGGATGTTATTTGTTATTTTATTTCTATAGAAAATTTTGTCTAAATTTTATTTCTATAGAAAATTTTGTTAAAATTTGATTTCTTTAAAAAATTTTGTCAAAATTTTATTTCTATAGAAAATTTTGTCAAAATTTGATTTCCTTAGAAACTTTTGTCAAAATTTTATTTGTATAGAAATTTTTGTCAAAATTTTATTTCTATAGAAAATTTTGTAAAAATTTTATTTCTATAGAAAAATTTGTCAAAGTTTTATTTTTATAGAAAATTTTGTCATAATGTTATTTTTATACCCACCACCATAGAATGGTGACGGCGGTATAATAAGTTTGTCATTCCGCTTGTAACACATCGAAATATCGATTTCCGACTATATAAAGTATATATATTCTTGATCAGGGAGAAATTCTAAGACGATATAACGATGTCCGTCTGTCTGTCAGTTGTAATCACGCTACAGTCTTCAATAATGAAGCAATCGGGCTGAAATGTTGCACAAACTCGTCTTTTGTCTGCAGGCAGGTCAAGTTCGAAGATGGGCTATATCGATCCAGGTTTTGATATAGTCCCCATATAAACAGACCTCTCGATTTGGGGTCTTGGGCTTATAGAAATCGAAGTTTTTATCCAATTTGCCTGAAGTTTGAAATCTAGAGTTATTTTATGGCCATAAAGAGGTGTGCCAAAAATGGTGAGTATCGTTCCATGTTTTGATATAGCCCCCATATAGACCGATCTCCCGATTTTATTTCTTGGGCTTATAGAAACCGCAGTTTTTATTCAATTTACCTGAAATTGGAAATCTAGAGGTATAGTAGGACCACAAATACGTGTGCCAAAAATTGTGAGTATCGGTCCATGTTTTGGTATGGTCCCCATATAAAACGGCCTCCCGATTTGGGGTCTTGGGCTTATAGAAACCGTAGTTTTTATCGAATTTGTCTGAAATTGGAAATCCAGAGGTATTTTAGGACCATAAAGAGGTGTGCCGAAAATGGTGAATATCGGTCCATATTTTGGTATAGCTTCCATATAGACCGATTTCCAGATTTTACTTCTTGGGCTTCTAGAATCCGAAGTTTTTATCCAATTTGCCTGAAATTGGAAATCTAGAGGTGTTTTAGGACCATAAAGAGGTGTGCCGAAAACGGTGAGTATCGGTCCATATTTTAGTATAGCCCCCATAAGAACGATTTCCCGATTTAACTTCTTAGGTTTCTAGGAACCGTAGTTTTTATCTGATTTGCCTGAAATTGTATATATTCTGGTATTTTAGGCTCACAAAAACGTGTATCGGATTAAGTTTTTATCGGTCCATTTGGTAATGCCTCCATATAGACCGACTTCACTTCTTGAGGGTTTAGAAGGCGCACTGATCATGAAAATTGCTTGAAACACAATGTAAAATTTCCAGATTTTACTTCTTCTACAGATTTAAGATTTCAAATCAAGACGTTATTTTATAATTTTCTTGCACACTTGCAAGATATGTTAATGATTCCTCTAAAACTCAAACAGAAATGGTTCTTATAAATCCAGAATCGGATATAGTCCTCATAGGTGAAATCTTTAAATTTATCTTCGGGAAGTGTCCTCAAGTCCTCAAGCCCTCCTGAAATTTCAAAGGAAACCCTAATATTTGGTTCCTGGTGGTGGGTATTTAAGATTCGGCCCGGCCAAACTTAGTGCTGTATATACTTGTTATAGAAAATTTTGTCATAATTTTATTTCTATAGAAAATTTTGTCAAAATTTTATTTCTATAGAAAATTTTGTCAAAATTTTATTTCTTTAGAAAATTTTGTCAAAATTTAATTTCTCTAGCAAATTTTGTCGAAATTTTTATTTCTCCAGCAAATTTTGTCGAAAATTTAATTTCTTTAGAAAATTTTTTCGAAAATTTAATTTCTCTAAAAAATTTTGTCAAAATTTTATTTCTATAGAAAATTGTGTCAAAATTTAATTTTTCTAGAAAATTTTGTCAAAATTTTATTTCTATAGAAAATTTGGTCAAAATTTTATTTCTATAGAACATTTTGTCAAAATTTTATTTCTATAGAATATTTTTGCAAAATTTTATTTCTATGGAATATTTTGTCAATTTTTTTTTTTTTTTCTAAACAAAATTTTGTCAAAATTTTATTTTCTATAGAAGAGTTTCTCAAAATTTTATTTCTATAGAACATTTTGTCAAATTTTTATTTCTATGGATTTTGGTGCGGATGATAGCTGATTTGAATTTTCTTGTATTGATTCAGGTGAAGTTGTGCATAGTTTCACTCTTGTGAAATCGAATGCTGTGGGTTACGAGGGCATTGACCCCCGGTTTCTGAAAATGTTATTACCGATCTTATTACCATATAACAGGATTATATATACGGGTTCATTTCTCACAGCATGGACACATAGCAAGATCATCCCATCATCGAAGAATTGCAACGAATACAGGCATATACATATCTATGTTAAGTTTTCTTTCCAAAGTGTAGTGTATTTATAAGAGAGGTTAAGCATACTCTTATTACTGTTAGAATTCTCTTATAAGAATAATGTTAAGTTTGACATGTATGCATGAATGTTAATATGAATGACTCTTGTAATCATTGTTTGTTAATAAAGTCAGTCGTTTGAATAGCTTACAACTGTGATGTTGTCATATTACAAAGTACTTGAAAATTATGTATAAGCAAGTGTCTGATCATCTTTCTGACAATTCATTGCTCTTTGAGAAGCAATCTGGGTTCCGGGCCAATCATAGTTGCATAACTGCCTTGACTGATGTCTCAGAGGATATAAGATGTAACATAGAGAAAATGAGGTGACGACCCTATAATTGCTTGATCACTCTAAAGCATTTGACTCAGTTGATCACAAACTTATTTGCGCCAAACTTCTGAATATTTTTAAGTTTTCGTCTTCTGCGACACGGTTTATTTGGTCTTATTTTATGTAATAGAACGCAATATGTCTGTGGCAATGGGATGTCAATTAGGAGCCTTTTATTTCTACACAAGATAATACATTCAGAAGTTCCGTCATACTTATTCGATAGACTTAGATTTGGTCGTTCTAACAGAGGAAACATTGGTCTCTGATTTGCAATTCTTCATATCATCCATGCATCTCTGGAATACACTCCCACACAATATTCAAACAACAAGTGACATTTTGAAATTTAAACAGAAATTATTTGATCATTTTCGCTTATAGCAGAGGATACATATCTATTGAATGCTACATTTATTTATTTTTTCATAAATAAAATAATAATAATAATGTACAATATTTTGTTAAATATTTTTTTCTAAAGAAATTTTTTTCTAAATTTTATTTCTATAGAAAATTTTGTTAAAATTTTATTTCTATAAAAAATTTTGTCAAAATTTTATTTCTTTACAAATTTTTGTCAAAATATTATTTTTATAGAAAATTTTGTCAAAATATTATTTTTATAGAAAATTTCGTCAAAATATTATTTTTATAGAAAATTTTTTCAAAATATTATTTCTATAGAAAATTTTGTTAAAATTTTATTTCTATAGAAAATTTTGTCAAAATTGTATTTCTATAGAAAATTTTGTTAAAATTTTATTTTTATAGAAAATTTTGTCTAAATTTTATTCCTATAGAAAATTTTGTTAAAATTTTATTTCTATAAAAAAATTTTGTCAAAATTTTATTTCTATAAAAATTTTTGTCAAAATATTATTTTTATAGAAAATTTTGTCAAAATATTATTTTTATAGAAAATTGTCAAAATTTTGTTTCTATGGAAATTTTTTTTAAAATTTTATTTCTATAGAAAATTTTGTCTAAATTTTATTTCTATAGAAAATTTTGTCAAAATTTTATTTCTATAGAAAATTTTGTTAAAATTTTATTTCTATAAAATATTTTGTCAAAATTTTATTTCTATAAAAATTTTTGTCAAAATATTATTTTTATAGAAAATTTTGTCAAAATATTATTTTTATAGAAAATTCTGTTAAAATTTTATTTCTATAAAAATTTTTGTCAAAATTTTATTTCTATAGAAAATTTTGTCAAAATTTTATTTCTTTAGAAAATTTTTTCAAAATTGTATTTCTATAAAAATTTTTGTCAAAATTTTATTTCCATAAAATTTTTGTCAAAATATTATTTTTATAAAAAATTTTGTTAAACTTTTATTTCTATAAACAATTTTGTTAAAATTTTATTTCTATAAAAATTTTTGTCAAAATTTTATTTCTATAGAAAATTTTGTCAAAATTTATTTTTATAGAAAATTTTGTCAAAATTGTATTTCTATAGAAAATTTTGTCAAAATTTTATTTCTATAGAAAATTTTGTCAAAATTTTATTTTGATAGAAAATGTTGTCAAAATGTATTTTTATAGAAAATTTTGTCAAAATTTTATTTCTATAGAAAATTTTGTTAAAATTTTATTTCTATAGAAAATTTTGTTAAAATGTTATTTCTATAGAAACTTTTTTCAAAATTTTATTTCTATAGAAAATTTTTTTCAAAATTTTATTTCTATAAAAAATTTTGTCAAAATTTTATTTCGGTTAAGTGAAGGAATATCACTTTTAAGCCAATCTTTATTGACGCGTACTGAGTCCTGTTGGAATGTCCATGGACTACTGCCGAAACGTTTTTCTGTCCAGGCTTCAATACGATCGTTAGGAAAATTTCTCGGTAATATGCGGCATTTATTTTGACTTCACGGTCAATGAATACGAGCGATGAATTAGCTATTTCCAGCCTAACTTCTTGGGTATCGGTGAGCTCTGTTTGAAATTTTGAATGGCTTTAGTCCAACCTCATTTTTCATTATGTGTTGCAACCGTTATAGCAGTATGTTCAGCAAGTTTTCTACCACTGCGGCGTGGATTTCGATCAAATCTGCACGCAGAGAAGGAACATGATCACACAAAACATGTTTCAAGAGCAAAATGTTATTTTTGAACGGTGAACATGGAACATTTTTGTCGCACAAATGTTGTTTTCTCGTTAAATATATACATGGTCGCCAAAATCAGATACATAATGTTGGAGAAAATGACATGACATGGAGAAAATGACATGACATGGTTGTTGCAAACATGTTCTAAGTAGACCGTCCAAAAATAATATTTTGCTCTTAAAACATGCTTGTGCTGATTAAATTCGTTTGGTGGGTGTGTCCTTCACTTTTCGGGTTATTTTTGGTTTTGTTGTCGTTTTGTTTCGTCCACTTTTGGCTCGCGGTGCAACAGTGCCAATATCACGGTAATGAAGAATGGTACGAAAAATAATAGGTTTAGGTTTAGGTTTAGGTTATGTGGCAGCCCGATGTATCAGGCTCACTTAGACTATTCAGTCCATTGTGATACCACAGTGGTGAACTTCTCTCTTATCACTGAGTGCTGCCCGATTCCATGTTAAGCTCAATGACAAGGGACCTCCTTTTTATAGCCGAGTCCGAACGGCGTTCCACATTCCATTGAAACCACTTAGAGAAGCTTTGAAACCCTCAGAAATGTCACCAGCATTACTGAGGTGGGGTAATCCACCGCCGAAAACCTTTTTGGTGTTCGGTCGTAGCAGGAATCGAACCCACGACCTTGTGTATGCAAGGCGGGCATGCTAACCATTGCACCACGGTGGCTCCCAAAAATAATAGATTTAATCACATGAAAACGCTGGATGGCTCTATCGATAGCCTCTTGGGTTTTCCAGCCAATTATAAAGCATATATACTTTATATGGTTGGAAATCGATTCTTCGATGTGTTACAAATGGAACGGCGGGTTTAAAAATAAGTAAGCCTGTGAAATGATCAAATTTTGCCACAAATTTTCTAGTGATAGTTCTCACCATATGTTTGCAATACCAGCATGGCTGTTTAAACGATATGCCTTAAATTAAATTCCTTTGTTGTTAAAAGGGGGAGATTACCAATCATTTACACTCTGCTGAATCGCTTTTATTGGTAACATCAATAACTTGCGATAAGCCAAGCCAAGCCAAAAAGAAAGAAAAACATGTACAACCTTACTTGTCCTAACTACTTTTTGGTAATGTCTTTGGCCATAATTGCTCTTGCTCTGGAATCCAATGTTGTGGTGGCTTGTATTCCGTATGCTTGGCTTCGATTTCGTCTTTTAAAAAAAGTCTTATTTATCACCCACATAAAAATAAATTCTTCTCTAAATGACCCTTTTTAACGCTCTTAGGCCTTGTTAGCACTTACTTGTATTTAGAGAATCGATATCAGAAGGCGATATTAATTTTCTGCCACCTTTTTATTTGCAGATGGCAGCAGCCACACTTAAAATGGGCATAACAGTTTTCTTAAATAACAAAAAAAACAAAAAAAAAAAAAATACCCAAAATCCAAAATATACTCAAACTGGGAAGATTATAAAGATTGGGAAAGTAAAGTTGAGATAATGCTTATATTGGATTTAAAAAAGATTATGGACTACTTAGATTTGGAGAATACGGAGAAAATAATTCTGGTGGAACAATTCAACGGAACTTACTCCCTGACAGAACTGTGCACTGAATTTGCTACAATATATCGGTTAGGTAAACTTAGGTATAGTTTTCATATAAATCGATTTACGGGAATTGATTTTAATGGTGCCATAAAGTCATCTATTTCCCTAACTGATCAAATTTATTTTTCGCCAAAAATATTTTTTATTGATTCCAAGGACAAATATATATGGAAGTAATCCAAATTTCAGAATTCCTTTCACTTCTGTTCCATATATTGTGTACGATTGTGTTTTGCGGTGTTTTTGACTCATTTCCGTGTCATGGTGAAGGAGGAGACCGCTTTGGATGAGCTAATCGGCTTTTGAAAATCTCCCTATTTAAAATCTAAAATATATACACCCATTATTATATTATACATTATATTATATTATAATATTATACATCCATATCGGTCCATATTTATATATAGCCCCCATAGAAACCGATGCTTATATTTGACCTCCGGAGCCTCTTGGAGCAGCAAAATTCATCCGATCCGGTTGAAACTTAGTACGTGGTGTTAGTATATGGGCTCTAACAACCATGCAAAAATTGGTCCATATCGGTTCATAATTATATATAGCTTTTATATAAACCGTTCCCCGGATTTGACCTCCGGAGCCTCTTGGAGGAGCAAAATTCATCCGATCCGGTTGAAATTTGGTACATTTCGCTAGTGTATGGCCGATAATAACCATACCAAAATTGGTCCGTATTGATCTGTATTATATATAGTCCCCAAATAAAGCGATCCCCAATCACAGAAAAATCACGATTGCGACTCGAGCCAAAAATAATCTACCAAAATTTTATTGCCATAGAAAATTTTGTCAAAATTTTATATTTCTATAGAAAATTTTGTCAAAATTTTACTTCTATAGAAAATTTTGTCCACATTTTTTGTCTTTAGGAAATTTTGTCAAAATGTAATTTCTATACAAAATTTTGTCAAAAATTTCTTTCTATAGAAAATTTTGTCAAAATTTTATTTCTATAGAAAATTTTGCCGGAATTTTATTTCTGAAGAAATTTTTTTCAAAATGTTATTTCTATAGAAATTTTATGAAGTTGGAGAGGAATATTTTGCAAAATCTTCCAAACCATCAAGAATTCTACCAATCTACCAAACAGTGAAAAATCTGCCATTTTTGGTAGACTCGTGTTCATAATTGTCTATAGCCCCCATATAAAGTGACCCCCATATTTCAATTCTGGCTCTATAATTACCGCACAAAAGTTCATATCGGTTCGTAATTATTTATTCCCTACCCAGCAAAAAAAAAAGCGTCGCCAAAAAAGAAATGAAAATGTTCTTTTTGGATCCGGAAGTGGTGCAAAATTGACGCAGAAGCGATGAATTTAACATGGGTTTGTCATAGGACGGAAGTCCTCCATTTCAACAACTGTTGCACTGAATTTGCATCGCTTCTTTAGGTGTGATCCGAATTCAATGTTTTGGATGTAAATTAAAAACTTCTGTGATATTTTGTCAAATAAATAAATTTTAAAGTGGAAGTGGAGCAAAATTGACGCAGAAGCGATGAATTTAACATGGGTTTGTCATAGGACGGAAGTCCTCCATTTCAACAGCTGTTGCACTGAATTTGCATCGCTTCTTTAGGTGTGATCCGAATTCAATGTTTTGGATGTAAATTAAAAAATTCTGTGATATTTTGTCAAATAAATAAATTTTAAAATTTTTTATAATTTTTAATGGATTCTAACGCTTGTCGTAAACGTTTGACCTCAAATATTTTCAAAAATTCACAATTGTTTCAGATTGGATTTAGCATTTATTTCGAAAAAATTTAAATGATTTGTACCATTTTACGAATTCTTACTCTGTTTTTAACCTATTTGAAACAAAGAAAGTTAAAATTACCCACACGCAGAGAAGAGAAGCATGATTGTCACAATCATATTCGAAGAGCAAAATAATATGATAGGAGCTATTTTTGCGGCGACCATGTAGCATTTTAACCTGCAACCATGTTGGCTCAGTGAACATGGTTCTAAGAAAAATATAATTGTCCTCATCTAAAATGTTATTATATTGATAAAAAGAATTTTGTTTGAATGAAAAGACAATGGTCACGATTTAAAATGTTATGGTATTCATTAAAAATGTTTTTCTCCTAGTTAAAAGAACATGGTCACAACCTAAAATGTTTTGCTCTTTATGAAAAAACTTTTTTCATCGTCGAAAAAAGGACGCCACTTAAGAAAAGAAAACACAAAATTAACTGTATTTGTTTGTTTTTATTTATTTATAAACTAATTCATTGTTTATTTGTATTTATAATGTCGTTCAAGCAAACATAATATATTTTTACACACTCTATTTTATTTCAATTTCAACAATAAGTAATTATTCCATATTTACATCGTGCACATAATGTAACTTCAAATAAAAATAAATGATCCATATAGCAAAATGCAGAAAAAAACAGGTACATTTTTATACCCTCCATCATAGGATGGGGGTATATTAACTTTGTCATTCCGTTTGTAACACATCGAAATATTGCTCTAAGACCCCATAAAGTATATATATTCTGGGTCGTGGTGAAATTCTGAGTCGATCTAAGCATGTCCGTCCGTCCGTCCGTCCGTCTGTTGAAATCACGCTAACTTCCGAACGAAACAAGCTATCGACTTGAAACTTGGCACAAGTAGTTGCTATCGATGTAGGTCGGATGGTAGTGAAAATGGGCCATATCGGTCCACTTTTACGTATAGCCCCCATATAAAGGGACCCTCAGATTTGGCTTGTGGAGCCTCTAACAGAAGCACATTTCATCCGAGCCGGCTGAAATTTGGTACATGGTGTTGGTATATGGTCTCTTACAACCATGCAAAAATTGGTCCACATCGGTCCATAATTATATATGGACCCCATATAAACCGATCTCCAGATTTGGCTTGCGAAGCCTCAAAGAGAAGCATATTGCATCCGATCCGGCTGAAATTTGGTACATGGTATTGGTATATAGTCTCTAACGACCGTGCAAAAATTGGTCCACATCGGTCTATAATTATATATAGCGCCCATATAAACCGATCCCCAGATTTGGGTTGCGGAGCCTCAAAGAGAAGCAAATTTCATCTGATCCGCCTGAAATTTGGTACATGATATTGGTATATGGTCTCTAACAACCATGCAAAAATTATATATAGCCCTCATATAAACCGATCCCCAGATTTGGCTTGCGAAGT
The DNA here is from genome assembly GCF_050003625.1 of Haematobia irritans. Classification (NCBI taxonomy): domain Eukaryota; kingdom Metazoa; phylum Arthropoda; class Insecta; order Diptera; family Muscidae; genus Haematobia; species Haematobia irritans. Next base: position 155,101,430 of record NC_134398.1, on the reverse strand, counting down.
CTCCAAGAGAAGCAAATTTCATCCAATCCGGTTGTAATTTGGAACATGGTGTTAGTATATGATTTTTAACAACCGTGCCAGAATTGGTCCATATCGGTCCATAATTATATATAGCCCCCATATAAAACGTTCTCCAGATGTGACCTCCGGAGCCTCTTGGAGGAGCAAAATTCATCCGATCCGGTTCAAATAAGGAACGTGGTGTTAGTATATGGCCGCTAACAACCATACCAAAATTGGTCCAATCACACAAAAATTGGTCCATATCTGTTCATAACCATGGTTGCCACTAGAGCCAAAAATAATCTACCAAAATTTTATTTCTATAGAAAATTTTGTCAAAATTTTATTTCTAGAGAAAATTTTATTTGGTTCATAATAAAATTTTCATCATTGTAAAAATTTTATTTCTATAGAAAATTTTGTAAAAATTTTATTTCTATAGAAAATTTTGTTCAAATTTTATTCGGTTCATAATCATGGTTGCCACTCGAGCCAAAAATAATCTACCAAGATTTTATTTCTATAGAAAATTTTGTCAAAAGTTTATTTCTATAGAAAATTTTGTTAAAATTTTATTTCTGTAGAAATTTTTGTCAATATTTTCTTTCTATAGAAAATTTTGTCAACATTTTTATTTCTATAGAAAATTTTGTGAAAATTTTATTTCTATAGAAAATTTTGTTAAAATTTTATTTCTGTAGAAAATTTTGTCAAAAACTGAATTATATACGTATTGGATCGATCCTTTTTGATTTAATATATACCACGTATGGACTTACATACAATTTAGAAGATGGTGTTAGGAGGTTTTAAGATACCTTGCCATCGGCAAGCGTTACCGCAACTTAAGTAATTCGATTGTGGATGGCAGTGTTTAGAAGAAGTTTCTACGCAATCCATGATGGAGGGTACATAAGCTTCGGCCTGGCCGAACTTACGGCCGTATATACTTGTTTTTCAATTACACTTTCCTTTTTTATGTTCGCATAAAACCAAGTGTCACTTTTGAATAAATAAATTAACACAAGACACAGTAAATCCGTATTCTCCGTCCATTCCAAGAAACAATCAACACACGACTGACGCGCAAAATGAAAATCGTGTGTACCTGCTCAATGTTTTTATAAAATTCTTTTCGCTGCAAAAAAGTTAAAAAATTAAATGTTCACGAAAAAAATGTAAATGGTCTTTATGACCATGTAATGATTCTAGACATGTCTATACTTAACCTGTAAAAATACTTTTTTCCCTGTAAAAAAGTAAAAAAATTGAATAGTCAGGTACATGATTTTCCCGACCATTTAGTGGTCTCAAATTCTATTATTTAAATGATAGAACATGTTTGCGGCCACCATACATTTTTCTCCGCTCGAAAACTATTTTTACAAAGACAAAATACATGGTTTTCACGGAAATTACATGCTCTAGATAAGCATTAAATGGATGCGGCAACCATGTCCTAACATGGTTTTTCTGTGCGTGCATTAAGAGTATGGAAAAAACATGTTATAAAAAATTGAATTAAAAGAACTTCCTGGGTAGTTAAAATAGAGAACTTCATTGGGAGTGCATCTTCTGGAAGTGCTTTTAAAGTTGTGCCTTTGGGAGAACTTCCAAATTTTTTTGCAGGGTATATATACCTGTCAAGAACTGAATATATATACGTATTTAATCGACCTTTCCTTTGTCTACTATATATCCCGCATGGACTAACTTACAATTTAGAAGATGGTGTTAAGAAGTTTTAAGATGCCTTGCCATCGGCCGCATCCCATGTAATTTAATTGTGGATGACAGTCTTTAGTAGAAGTTTCTACGCTATCCATGATGGAGGGTACATAAGATTCGGCCTGGCTGAACTTATTTGTTTTTATCTAAACATGCACGCAAAGAAAAAATACTTTCCTCCCGAAAGTAATTTTAGACAAACAATCTTTCCATTTCTTATAAAGTATATTCTTTTTAACAACATTTACCCGACTTTATGATGAAAAGAAGAAAAGTTTTACGGACAAAAGATAGTGTTCGTTCCTTAGAAAAAAATCTCTTCATTCTAAAAATTTCTTTCATTCTTTAACTTTCCACACTGCCATTTCCACTGTACAGACTTTCAGAAAATTGATTTTGCTTTTATTACCACCATCATGAGTTTCACTGGTTATAGGACATATTCACGTCTTTCCTGGTCTCCTATTTTGGCCATGATGACACTTTTTACCAATGGTGATGCTGGCTGTGAGGCCGACCATAGATATTTCTCATTGCCACCATTCTTCTTTACCTTATGCTGGCTGACTGACTGGCTGGCTGGTCAATCCCTATATTTGTGGGTTTCGTAACTGAGATGTATTCCATACCTGCGGCTTTTAGACAGTACGGATAAGTATGGCAACCAGCCAGTGTAACCAGAGAATACATTGGCTGGAAATGTCGAATTACCGATTATATGGGATTTAAAGGTAAAAAATACGACCACAATCATTAACACGGACCAACTGAGTGCAAGAGAGGATTTCAATATAGTGGCAATTTTATCCCCATAAGTCCTGTTTCCATCTGCTGCCAATGTTTCACCACATGAACTTCATGATGGTTTTGCGTATTGGAGTGTATTTTGGTGAAAGTATAACCGGGTGGAGAAATTAAAGGAAATATGGAAAGATTTTTAATAGCAAGTGTAGCATTCGTGCGAAATATAGCAAAATTATTTAAAAAATAAACAAAAGTTCTCGCATTAACGATTGTCATATATGAGGGAAAATAAGTCTGGGCTGCATCTCAATTATTATCGTCGTGGATTTGGTTGGAACATTTTTGTATAGTCGATCCAACATTTTTTTCAGCGGTGGATTATCCCCTCTCAGTAGGTGCTGTTGGCATTTCCGAGTGTTTCAAAGATTTTCTAGGTGGTTTCACCGTAATGTAAAACGCCGTTCGGACTCGGCTATGACAAGGAGGTCCCTTACTCATTGATAAAGGATTTCTACTCATTGATAAAGGATTTCTAATTTGAATTTTATAGAGCCTAGATTGAAAGTTAGATAGCGCCAAGTAAACTTTTTTAAGTGTATAATTGTTGATCACGGTTATGCGGTCCAAAGATTTTATTTCTTTAAAATTCGAATGCGAATTGCGAAATTAATTGATCCAATTAATTTTTAATTGAAATGTCTACAATAGCATAAATGATAGTATCAATTAAAAAATTAATTGACACATTTACAAAATTAATTGATACTATTAATTCTTTTGATTGATTTTTGTTTCAATTAAAAAATTTTTAGAATCAATTATTTTTAATTGAATATTTTTTTAAAACACAATTAAGATTTTAATTCGATAATTTTTTTAGGAATTTTTTTTTCTGTGAAGTCGAGTCTAAGTTTGGAAACTTAAGTTGTAGTTAACATGCTTTTAAAGAAGAAGCATAAAACAGGCTAAAAAAAAAATTCAATTAAAATTTGTTTCCTAGAATCAAATACGCTATTCTCCGCTTCTTTGGCTCGGAATAAATACCAAAATCATTAGAGTAAACAAGTAAGGAAAGTCTAAAGTCGGGCGGGGCCGACTATATTATACCCTGCACCACTTTGTAGATCTAAATTTTCGATACCATATCACATCCGTCAGTTGTGTTGAGTGCTATATATAAAAGGTTTGTCCCAAATACATACATTTTAATATCTCTCGATCTGGACAGAATTTGACAGACTAATTCTATAGACTCAAAATTTAAGTCGGCTAATGCACTAGGGTGGAACACAATTTTAGTAAAAACCAGTAAGGAAAGTCTAAAGTCGGGCGGGGCCGACTATATTATAACCTGCACCACTTTGTAGATATAAATTTTCGATACCATATCACATCCGTCAAATGTGTTGGGGGCTATATATAAAGGTTTGTCCCAAATACATACATTTAAATATCACTCGATCTGGACAGAATTTGATAGACTCTACAAAATCTATAGACTTAAAATTTAAGTCGGCTAATGCACTAGGGTGGAACACAATATTAGTAAAAAACCAGTAAGGAAAGTCTAAAGTCGGGCGGGGCCGACTATATTATACCCTGCACCACTTTGTAGATATAAATTTTCGATACCATATCACATCCGTCAAATGTGTTGGGGGCTATATATAAAGGTTTGTCCCAAATACATACATTTAAATATCACTCGATCTGGACAGAATTTGATAGACTCTACAAAATCTATAGACTTAAAATTTAAGTCGGCTAATGCACTAGGGTGGAACACAATATTAGTAAAAAACCAGTAAGGAAAGTCTAAAGTCGGGCGGGGCCGACTATATTATACCCTGCACCACTTTGTAGATATAAATTTTCGATACCATATCACATCCGTCAAATGTGTTGGGGGCTATATATAAAGGTTTGTCCCAAATACATACATTTAAATATCACTCGATCTGGACAGAATTTGATAGACTCTACAAAATCTATAGACTTAAAATTTAAGTCGGCTAATGCACTAGGGTGGAACACAATATTAGTAAAAAAATATGGGAAACATATAAATCTGAAGCAATTTTAAGGAAATTTCGCAAAAGTTTATTTATGATTTATCGCTCGATATATATGTATAAGAAGTTTAAGAAAATTAGGGTAATTTTTTCAACTATTCGACTAAGCAGTGGCGATTTTACAAGGAAAATGTTGGTATTTTGACAATTTTTGTCGAAATCAGAAAAACATATATATGGGAGCTATATCTAAATCTGAACCGATTCCAATCAAATTTGGCACGCATAGCAACAATGCTAATTCTACTCCCTGTGCAAAATTTCAACTAAATCGGAGCAAAAAATTAGCCTCTGTGGTCATATGAGTGTAAATCGGGCGAAAGCTATATATGGGAGCTATATCCAAATCTGAACCGATTTCCACCAAATTTGATACGCATAGCTACAATGCTAATTCTACTCTCTGTGCAAAATTTCAACTAAATCGGAGCAAAAAATTGGCCTCTGTGGTCATTTGAGTGTAAATCGGGCGAAAGCTATATATGGGAGCTATATCCAAATCTGAACCGATTTCCACCAAATTTGACACGCATAGCTATAATGTTAATTCTACTCCCTGTGCAAAATTTCAACTAAATCGGAGCAAAAAATTGGCCTCTGTGGACAAAGGAGTGTAAATCGGGCGAAAGCTATATATGGGAGCTATATCTAAATCTGAACCGATTTGGATGATATTTTGCAAGTTTTTCGAGACTCATAAAATATTGAGATGTACGGAATTTGAGGAAGATCGGTTGATATACACGCCAATTATGACCAGATCGGTGAAAAATATATATGGCAGCTATATCTAAATCTGAACCGATTTTTTCCAAAATCAATAGGGATCGTCTTTGAGCCGAAACAGGACCCCATACCAAATTTTAGGACAATCGGACTAAAACTGCGAGCTGTACTTTGCACACAAAAATACATCAACAGACAGACGGACAGACAGACAGACAGACAGACAGACAGACAGACAGACAGACAGACAGACAGACGGACATCGACTAAATCGACTCAGAATTTAATTCTAAGACGATCGGTATACTAAACGATGGGTCTCAGACTTTTCCTTCTTGGCTTTACATACAAATGCACAAACTTATTACACCCTGTACCACAGTAGTGGTGAAGGGTATAAATATGGGAAACATATAAATCTGAAGCAATTTTAAGGAAATTTCGCAAAAGTTTATTTATGATTTATCGCTCGATATATATGTATAAGAAGTTTAAGAAAATTAGGGTCATTTTTTCAACTATTCGACTAAGCAGTGGCGATTTTACAAGGAAAATGTTGGTATTTTGACAATTTTTGTCGAAATCAGAAAAACATATATATGGGAGCTATATCTAAATCTGAACCGATTTCAACCAAATTTGGCACGCATAGCAACAATGCTAATTCTACTCCCTGTGCAAAATTTCAACTAAATCGGAGCAAAAAATTTGCCTCTGTGGTCATATGAGTGTAAATCGGGCGAAAGCTATATATGGGAGCTATATCTAAATCTGAACCGATTCCAATCAAATTTTGGCACGCATAGCAACAATGCTAATTCTACTCCCTGTGCAAAATTCCAACTAAATCGGAGCAAAAAATTAGCCTCTGTGGTCATATGAGTGTAAATCGGGCGAAAGCTATATATGGGAGCTATATCCAAATCTGAACCGATTTCCACCAAATTTGACACGCATAGCTACAATGCTAATTCTACTCCCTGTGCAAAATTTCAACTAAATCGGAGCAAAAAATTGGCCTCTGTGGTCATTTGAGTGTAAATCGGGCGAAAGCTATATATGGGAGCTATATCCAAATCTGAACCGATTTCCACCAAATTTGACACGCATAGCTATAATGTTAATTCTACTCCCTGTGCAAAATTTCAACTAAATCGGAGCAAAAAATTGGCCTCTGTGGACAAAGGAGTGTAAATCGGGCGAAAGCTATATATGGGAGCTATATCTAAATCTGAACCGATTTGGATGATATTTTGCAAGTTTTTCGAGACTCATAAAATATTGAGATGTACGGAATTTGAGGAAGATCGGTTGATATACACGCCAATTATGACCAGATCGGTGAAAAATATATATGGCAGCTATATCTAAATCTGAACCGATTTTTTCCAAAATCAATAGGGATCGTCTTTGAGCCGAAACAGGACCCCATACCAAATTTTAGGACAATCGGACTAAAACTGCGAGCTGTACTTTGCACACAAAAATACATCAACAGACAGACAGACAGACGGACAGACAGACAGACAGACAGACAGACAGACAGACAGACAGACAGACAGACAGACAGACAGACAGACGGACATCGCTAAATCGACTCAGAATTTAATTCTAAGACGATCGGTATACTAAACGATGGGTCTCAGACTTTTCCTTCTTGGCGTTACATACAAATGCACAAACTTATTATACCCTGTACCACAGTAGTGGTGAAGGGTATAAATATGGGAAACATATAAATCTGAAGCAATTTTAAGGAAATTTCCCAAAAGTTTATTTATGATTTATCGCTCGATATATATGTATAAGAAGTTTAAGAAAATTAGGGTAATTTTTTCAACTATTCGACTAAGCAGTGGCGATTTTACAAGGAAAATGTTGGTATTTTGACAATTTTTGTCGAAATCAGAAAAACATATATATGGGAGCTATATCTAAATCTGAACCGATTCCAATCAAATTTGGCACGCATAGCAACAATGCTAATTCTACTCCCTGTGCAAAATTTCAACTAAATCGGAGCAAAAAATTAGCCTCTGTGGTCATATGAGTGTAAATCGGGCGAAAGCTATATATGGGAGCTATATCCAAATCAGAACCGATTTCCACCAAATTTGATACGCATAGCTACAATGCTAATTCTACTCTCTGTGCAAAATTTCAACTAAATCGGAGCAAAAAATTGGCCTCTGTGGTCATTTGAGTGTAAATCGGGCGAAAGCTATATATGGGAGCTATATCCAAATCTGAACCGATTTCCACCAAATTTGACACGCATAGCTATAATGTTAATTCTACTCCCTGTGCAAAATTTCAACTAAATCGGAGCAAAAAATTGGCCTCTGTGGACAAAGGAGTGTAAATCGGGCGAAAGCTATATATGGGAGCTATATCTAAATCTGAACCGATTTGGATGATATTTTGCAAGTTTTTCGAGACTCATAAAATATTGAGATGTTCGGAATTTGAGGAAGATCGGTTGATATACACGCCAATTATGACCAGATCGGTGAAAAATATATATGGCAGCTATATCTAAATCTGAACCGATTTTTTCCAAAATCAATAGGGATCGTCTTTGAGCCGAAACAGGACCCCATACCAAATTTTAGGACAATCGGACTAAAACTGCGAGCTGTACTTTGCACACAAAAATACATCAACAGACAGACGGACAGACAGACAGACAGACAGACAGACAGACAGACAGACAGACAGACAGACAGACAGACAGACAGACAGACGGACATCGACTAAATCGACTCAGAATTTAATTCTAAGACGATCGGTATACTAAACGATGGGTCTCAGACTTTTCCTTCTTGGCGTTACATACAAATGCACAAACTTATTATACCCTGTACCACAGTAGTGGTGAAGGGTATAAATATGGGAAACATATAAATCTGAAGCAATTTTAAGGAAATTTCGCAAAAGTTTATTTATGATTTATCGCTCGATATATATGTATAAGAAGTTTAAGAAAATTAGGGTCATTTTTTCAACTATTCGACTAAGCAGTGGCGATTTTACAAGGAAAATGTTGGTATTTTGACAATTTTTGTCGAAATCAGAAAAACATATATATGGGAGCTATATCTAAATCTGAACCGATTTCAACCAAATTTGGCACGCATAGCAACAATGCTAATTCTACTCCCTGTGCAAAATTTCAACTAAATCGGAGCAAAAAATTTGCCTCTGTGGTCATATGAGTGTAAATCGGGCGAAAGCTATATATGGGAGCTATATCTAAATCTGAACCGATTCCAATCAAATTTGGCACGCATAGCAACAATGCTAATTCTACTCCCTGTGCAAAATTCCAACTAAATCGGAGCAAAAAATTAGCCTCTGTGGTCATATGAGTGTAAATCGGGCGAAAGCTATATATGGGAGCTATATCCAAATCTGAACCGATTTCCACCAAATTTGACACGCATAGCTACAATGCTAATTCTACTCCCTGTGCAAAATTTCAACTAAATCGGAGCAAAAAATTGGCCTCTGTGGTCATTTGAGTGTAAATCGGGCGAAAGCTATATATGGGAGCTATATCCAAATCTGAACCGATTTCCACCAAATTTGACACGCATAGCTATAATGTTAATTCTACTCCCTGTGCAAAATTTCAACTAAATCGGAGCAAAAAATTGGCCTCTGTGGACAAAGGAGTGTAAATCGGGCGAAAGCTATATATGGGAGCTATATCTAAATCTGAACCGATTTGGATGATATTTTGCAAGTTTTTCGAGACTCATAAAATATTGAGATGTACGGAATTTGAGGAAGATCGGTTGATATACACGCCAATTATGACCAGATCGGTGAAAAATATATATGGCAGCTATATCTAAATCTGAACCGATTTTTTCCAAAATCAATAGGGATCGTCTTTGAGCCGAAACAGGACCCCATACCAAATTTTAGGACAATCGGACTAAAACTGCGAGCTGTACTTTGCACACAAAAATACATCAACAGACAGACAGACAGACGGACAGACAGACAGACAGACAGACAGACAGACAGACAGACAGACAGACAGACAGACAGACGGACATCGCTAAATCGACTCAGAATTTAATTCTAAGACGATCGGTATACTAAACGATGGGTCTCAGACTTTTCCTTCTTGGCGTTACATACAAATGCACAAACTTATTATACCCTGTACCACAGTAGTGGTGAAGGGTATAAATATGGGAAACATATAAATCTGAAGCAATTTTAAGGAAATTTCCCAAAAGTTTATTTATGATTTATCGCTCGATATATATGTATAAGAAGTTTAAGAAAATTAGGGTAATTTTTTCAACTATTCGACTAAGCAGTGGCGATTTTACAAGGAAAATGTTGGTATTTTGACAATTTTTGTCGAAATCAGAAAAACATATATATGGGAGCTATATCTAAATCTGAACCGATTCCAATCAAATTTGGCACGCATAGCAACAATGCTAATTCTACTCCCTGTGCAAAATTTCAACTAAATCGGAGCAAAAAATTAGCCTCTGTGGTCATATGAGTGTAAATCGGGCGAAAGCTATATATGGGAGCTATATCCAAATCTGAACCGATTTCCACCAAATTTGATACGCATAGCTACAATGCTAATTCTACTCTCTGTGCAAAATTTCAACTAAATCGGAGCAAAAAATTGGCCTCTGTGGTCATTTGAGTGTAAATCGGGCGAAAGCTATATATGGGAGCTATATCCAAATCTGAACCGATTTCCACCAAATTTGACACGCATAGCTATAATGTTAATTCTACTCCCTGTGCAAAATTTCAACTAAATCGGAGCAAAAAATTGGCCTCTGTGGACAAAGGAGTGTAAATCGGGCGAAAGCTATATATGGGAGCTATATCTAAATCTGAACCGATTTGGATGATATTTTGCAAGTTTTTCGAGACTCATAAAATATTGAGATGTACGGAATTTGAGGAAGATCGGTTGATATACACGCCAATTATGACCAGATCGGTGAAAAATATATATGGCAGCTATATCTAAATCTGAACCGATTTTTTCCAAAATCAATAGGGATCGTCTTTGAGCCGAAACAGGACCCCATACCAAATTTTAGGACAATCGGACTAAAACTGCGAGCTGTACTTTGCACACAAAAATACATCAACAGACAGACGGACAGACAGACAGACAGACAGACAGACAGACAGACAGACAGACAGACAGACAGACAGACAGACAGACAGACAGACAGACGGACATCGACTAAATCGACTCAGAATTTAATTCTAAGACGATCGGTATACTAAACGATGGGTCTCAGACTTTTCCTTCTTGGCGTTACATACAAATGCACAAACTTATTATACCCTGTACCACAGTAGTGGTGAAGGGTATAAATATGGGAAACATATAAATCTGAAGCAATTTTAAGGAAATTTCGCAAAAGTTTATTTATGATTTATCGCTCGATATATATGTATAAGAAGTTTAAGAAAATTAGGGTCATTTTTTCAACTATTCGACTAAGCAGTGGCGATTTTACAAGGAAAATGTTGGTATTTTGACAATTTTTGTCGAAATCAGAAAAACATATATATGGGAGCTATATCTAAATCTGAACCGATTTCAACCAAATTTGGCACGCATAGCAACAATGCTAATTCTACTCCCTGTGCAAAATTTCAACTAAATCGGAGCAAAAAATTTGCCTCTGTGGTCATATGAGTGTAAATCGGGCGAAAGCTATATATGGGAGCTATATCTAAATCTGAACCGATTCCAATCAAATTTGGCACGCATAGCAACAATGCTAATTCTACTCCCTGTGCAAAATTCCAACTAAATCGGAGCAAAAAATTAGCCTCTGTGGTCATATGAGTGTAAATCGGGCGAAAGCTATATATGGGAGCTATATCCAAATCTGAACCGATTTCCACCAAATTTGACACGCATAGCTACAATGCTAATTCTACTCTCTGTGCAAAATTTCAACTAAATCGGAGCAAAAAATTGGCCTCTGTGGTCATTTGAGTGTAAATCGGGCGAAAGCTATATATGGGAGCTATATCCAAATCTGAACCGATTTCCACCAAATTTGACACGCATAGCTATAATGTTAATTCTACTCCCTGTGCAAAATTTCAACTAAATCGGAGCAAAAAATTGGCCTCTGTGGACAAAGGAGTGTAAATCGGGCGAAAGCTATATATGGGAGCTATATCTAAATCTGAACCGATTTGGATGATATTTTGCAAGTTTTTCGAGACTCATAAAATATTGAGATGTACGGAATTTGAGGAAGATCGGTTGATATACACGCCAATTATGACCAGATCGGTGAAAAATATATATGGCAGCTATATCTAAATCTGAACCGATTTTTTCCAAAATCAATAGGGATCGTCTTTGAGCCGAAACAGGACCCCATACCAAATTTTAGGACAATCGGACTAAAACTGCGAGCTGTACTTTGCACACAAAAATACATCAACAGACAGACAGACAGACGGACAGACAGACAGACAGACAGACAGACAGACAGACAGACAGACAGACAGACAGACAGACAGACGGACATCGCTAAATCGACTCAGAATTTAATTCTAAGACGATCGGTATACTAAACGATGGGTCTCAGACTTTTCCTTCTTGGCGTTACATACAAATGCACAAACTTATTATACCCTGTACCACAGTAGTGGTGAAGGGTATAAATATGGGAAACATATAAATCTGAAGCAATTTTAAGGAAATTTCGCAAAAGTTTATTTATGATTTATCGCTCGATATATATGTATAAGAAGTTTAAGAAAATTAGGGTAATTTTTTCAACTATTCGACTAAGCAGTGGCGATTTTACAAGGAAAATGTTGGTATTTTGACAATTTTTGTCGAAATCAGAAAAACATATATATGGGAGCTATATCTAAATCTGAACCGATTCCAATCAAATTTGGCACGCATAGCAACAATGCTAATTCTACTCCCTGTGCAAAATTTCAACTAAATCGGAGCAAAAAATTAGCCTCTGTGGTCATATGAGTGTAAATCGGGCGAAAGCTATATATGGGAGCTATATCCAAATCTGAACCGATTTCCACCAAATTTGATACGCATAGCTACAATGCTAATTCTACTCTCTGTGCAAAATTTCAACTAAATCGGAGCAAAAAATTGGCCTCTGTGGTCATTTGAGTGTAAATCGGGCGAAAGCTATATATGGGAGCTATATCCAAATCTGAACCGATTTCCACCAAATTTGACACGCATAGCTATAATGTTAATTCTACTCCCTGTGCAAAATTTCAACTAAATCGGAGCAAAAAATTGGCCTCTGTGGACAAAGGAGTGTAAATCGGGCGAAAGCTATATATGGGAGCTATATCTAAATCTGAACCGATTTGGATGATATTTTGCAAGTTTTTCGAGACTCATAAAATATTGAGATGTACGGAATTTGAGGAAGATCGGTTGATATACACGCCAATTATGACCAGATCGGTGAAAAATATATATGGCAGCTATATCTAAATCTGAACCGATTTTTTCCAAAATCAATAGGGATCGTCTTTGAGCCGAAACAGGACCCCATACCAAATTTTAGGACAATCGGACTAAAACTGCGAGCTGTACTTTGCACACAAAAATACATCAACAGACAGACGGACAGACAGACAGACAGACAGACAGACAGACAGACAGACAGACAGACAGACAGACAGACAGACAGACAGACAGACAGACAGACAGACAGACAGACAGACAGACAGACAGACAGACAGACAGACGGACATCGACTAAATCGACTCAGAATTTAATTCTAAGACGATCGGTATACTAAACGATGGGTCTCAGACTTTTCCTTCTTGGCGTTACATACAAATGCACAAACTTATTATACCCTGTACCACAGTAGTGGTGAAGGGTATAAATATGGGAAACATATAAATCTGAAGCAATTTTAAGGAAATTTCGCAAAAGTTTATTTATGATTTATCGCTCGATATATATGTATAAGAAGTTTAAGAAAATTAGGGTCATTTTTTCAACTATTCGACTAAGCAGTGGCGATTTTACAAGGAAAATGTTGGTATTTTGACAATTTTTGTCGAAATCAGAAAAACATATATATGGGAGCTATATCTAAATCTGAACCGATTTCAACCAAATTTGGCACGCATAGCAACAATGCTAATTCTACTCCCTGTGCAAAATTTCAACTAAATCGGAGCAAAAAATTTGCCTCTGTGGTCATATGAGTGTAAATCGGGCGAAAGCTATATATGGGAGCTATATCTAAATCTGAACCGATTCCAATCAAATTTGGCACGCATAGCAACAATGCTAATTCTACTCCCTGTGCAAAATTCCAACTAAATCGGAGCAAAAAATTAGCCTCTGTGGTCATATGAGTGTAAATCGGGCGAAAGCTATATATGGGAGCTATATCCAAATCTGAACCGATTTCCACCAAATTTGACACGCATAGCTACAATGCTAATTCTACTCCCTGTGCAAAATTTCAACTAAATCGGAGCAAAAAATTGGCCTCTGTGGTCATTTGAGTGTAAATCGGGCGAAAGCTATATATGGGAGCTATATCCAAATCTGAACCGATTTCCACCAAATTTGACACGCATAGCTATAATGTTAATTCTACTCCCTGTGCAAAATTTCAACTAAATCGGAGCAAAAAATTGGCCTCTGTGGACAAAGGAGTGTAAATCGGGCGAAAGCTATATATGGGAGCTATATCTAAATCTGAACCGATTTGGATGATATTTTGCAAGTTTTTCGAGACTCATAAAATATTGAGATGTACGGAATTTGAGGAAGATCGGTTGATATACACGCCAATTATGACCAGATCGGTGAAAAATATATATGGCAGCTATATCTAAATCTGAACCGATTTTTTCCAAAATCAATAGGGATCGTCTTTGAGCCGAAACAGGACCCCATACCAAATTTTAGGACAATCGGACTAAAACTGCGAGCTGTACTTTGCACACAAAAATACATCAACAGACAGACAGACAGACGGACAGACAGACAGACAGACAGACAGACAGACAGACAGACAGACAGACAGACAGACAGACGGACATCGCTAAATCGACTCAGAATTTAATTCTAAGACGATCGGTATACTAAACGATGGGTCTCAGACTTTTCCTTCTTGGCGTTACATACAAATGCACAAACTTATTATACCCTGTACCACAGTAGTGGTGAAGGGTATAATGAAATTGAGAACAAAATCTCCTTAACAAATTCTTGAATTTTCCATAAATTAAAAGTGCTTACCATTAGAGATTGTAAGGAAGACAAGATGCAGTACCGATTAGGTCATCATTCCAAAGGCTGTCTGTTTTGGTCGAATATTTTCAAAATTGAAGTTTATGGTCTCTTAAATCTACCCATGATGAACACTATTCATATAAGAAAAAACAAAAAATGGATTTTACTTTGCCTTTTTTACCTTTTTTGTGTGGAGATTGGTTTGTTGTGAAATACCGATTGGTTTTTATTTCTTTTACAGTCCTGGGATGAGTTTGTCTGATGGAGAAAAAGGTCAAAGCGGAAGAGGACCAGTATAGGTCGATTTCATATCAGTGTTTGTAATGGATATTTGAGCCTTTGGCGCTAGACTACTATGGTGGTCTAATGTATCCATCATCCATTCCAATAAGTGGGATTTTGCAGGAAAAATGAAACAAACAAAAAAAAATTAATCGTTTAAAATTTTTTTCCTCCATTTCACTTTGCATACAAAGCACTCTTAAATAGCTTTGCGTATTACTACCCGAGAAAACACGAGAGACTAGCACACAACTACCTTCCTATGTTTTTGGGGGGTTCATCTAGTTTTGCGTTTTCAGTTTTTTTTCCCCCTCAAGGATTTGCATCTTAGGATATGGGATATGGTTCGAGTGCTACTTGGTAGCCGTAAATGTTCGAGGAGTGTCTTTTTCTTTATATTTATTTTCATTTGGTGGTTTGCAAGCCGATTACTGGTCCTATCCGAGTAGGTTGCCATCTTACTATGCAGCAGTAGCATTTACATTGAGGCGATGTTAAGCTCTGTGTATTTTTTAATGGGTTTCTTATGGAAATTTCAATGCAAAGTGGTAAACGATGATTGTGCCATTTTGTTGTGGCTCGTCGAAGATATTTGGGCCACTGAAATAAGTTTGATGTGGTGAATGTTGTTTTTTATTCGCCCAAAAGGTTGTGACTTTTTTGTTTGGGTTTTAATACCTAGGAGAGTAGTTCAAGTATTTTGAGTTTCATTGTGCAGTTAAGGTTCAATAATGGCTGTATTGCCTATATATGTTGCCTTGATTATTTTTGTTTTTGTAGGAAAAATTGTGTTAAGGGAAAATAAAAGGGAGAAAAAAATGCTGCATGGATGTATAGCAATTTTATCATTCCGTTTGTAAATAGACAATGGACACTGAAAAAAGCATGTCCGCTTCCAAAGATTTTGCCTTTACACTAATGATTTTGGTATTGATACCGAGTCAAAGAAGCGGAGATATGAAAGTCCTTTAAACCTGTGTTAAAAAAAACTTAAATTTCGAAATTCGGACTCGACTTCAAGTAGAAATGATGCTATGTTTCAAGTAAAAAATCGTCTTTAAAATAAAGTGTTGGAAAACATCTCCTACACTGAAAAAAAATATTGACCTAATATGGAAGATTATGCAATTTAAATTTTAGGACTCGAAATTTACGCAATGCTAAGGACAAAATTCTGTAAAATAATGACATTTTAATTAATAGAAAGTTTATAAGCCTTGCTTCAAAAATTTTTTTTTCATTAAATTTAGGACACAAATCTTGAAATTTTACGTCCCTCTGTTGAAGTTGTAGATCTTTGAAGTAAGGCAAATGTTCCTTAAAATAAAGAAAAACATTTTTAATTTAAAGAAATCGTCTTTACTGACATCGTCTCAACTGACATATTGAATTTTTAAATTTATGATAAAAATGCTTCAAATATAGGCTAAGTCTTATTTTAAGGATTTGCATCTTTGGTTTAAAGTTTTTTTTATACCCTCCACCATAGGATGGGGGTATATTAACTTTGTCATTCCGTTTGTAACACATCGAAATATTGCTCTAAGACCCCACAAAGTATATATATTCTAGGTCGTGGTGAAATTCTGAGTCGATCTGAGCATGTCCGTCCGTCCGTCCGTCCGTCTGTTGAAATCACGCTAACTTCCGAACGAAACAAGCTATCGACTTGAAACTTGGCACAAGTAGTTGTTATTGATGTAGGTCGGATGGTATTGCAAATGGGCCATATCGGTCCACTTTTACGTATAGCCCCCATATAAACGGACCCCCAAATTTTGTTTGCGAGGCCTCTAAGAGAAGCAAATTTCATCCGATCCGGCTGAAATTTGGTACATGATGTTAGTATATAGTCTCTAACAACCATGCAAAAATTGGTCCACATCGGTCCATAATTATATATAGCCCCCATATAAACCGATCCCCCGATTTGGCTTGCGAGGCCTCTAAGAGAAGCAAATTTCATGCGATCCGGCTGAAATTTGGTAGATGGTGATAGTATATGGTCTCTAACAACCACGCAAAAATTGGTCCACATCGGTCCATAATTATATATAGCCCCCATATAAACCGATCCCCAGATTTGGCTTGCGAGGCCTCTAAGAGAAGCAAATTTCATCCGATCCGGCTGTAATTTGGTACATGGTATTAGTATATGGTCTCTAACAACCATGCAAAAATTGGTCCACATCGGTCCATAATTATATATAGCCCCCATATAAACCGATCCCCCGATTTGGCTTGCGAGGCCTCTAAGAGAAGCAAATTTCATCCGATCCGGCTGAAATTTGGTACATGGTGTTAGTATATGGTCTCCAACAACCATGCAAAAATTGGTCCATATCGGTCCATAATTATATATAGCCCCCATATAAACCGATCCCCAGATTTGGCTTGCGGAGCCTCTAAGAGAAGAAAATTTCACATGATCCGGCTGAAATTTGGTACATGGTGTTAGTATATGGTATCTAACCACTATGCAAAAAATGGTCGAAATCGGTCCATAATTATATATAGCCCCCATATAAAATGGTCCCCAGATTTGACCTCCGGAGCCCTTTGGAAAAATTCATCGTATTCGGTTGAAATTTGGTACGTGATGTTATTATATGGTATTGGTTCATATCAGTCCATAATTATATATAGCCCCCATATAAACCGATCCCCAGATTTGACCTCCGGAGCCCCTTGGAAGAGCAAAATTCACCCAATCCGGTTGAAATTTGGTACGTGGTGTTAGTAACAACCATGCAAAAATTGGTCCATGCCGGTCTTAATTATATAACTCCCATTTAAACCAATCCCCAGATTTGACCTCCGGAGCTCTTAGAGGACCAAAATTCATCGGATCCGGTTAAGATTTGGTACGAGGTGAAATTTTGTACATTGTGCAGTATATGGCCGCTAACAACCATGCCAAAATTGGTCCATATCCCTCTATAGTTATATATAGCCGATCCCCAAAGGTAATCTAGCAAAATTTTATTTCTATAGAAAATTTTGTCAAAATTTTATTACTATGGAAATTTTTGTCCAAATTTTATTTCTATAGAAAATTATGTAAAAATTTTATTTCTATAGAAAATTTTGTCAAAATTTTATTTCTATAGAAAATTTTGTCAACATTTTATTTCTATAGAAAATTTTGTCAAACTGAATTATATAGTATTTAATCGACCTTTTTTGTTTAATATATACTCCGTATGGACTAACTTACTATTGAGTAGACGGTGTTAAGAAGTTTTAAGAAACCTTGCCATCGGCAAGTGTTACCGCAACCCAAGTAATTCGATTGTGGATGGCAGTCTTTAGTACAAGTTTCAATGCAATCTATAGTGGAGGGTACATAAGATTCGGCCTGGCCGAACTTACGGCCGTTTATACTTGTTTAGCATTAAGAAAACAGTTTTTACTTTGAAGTACTTTGCATAATTTGGATTTTGAAACTGGAATTTGTTTCTACATGAATACCTTTATTAATATATCGCAAACAGAGAATAAAAATTCGATGAATGAGATCTGTATCCAATTTTAATTTTATCGGTCCTAGATTTAAAGCCAGGGAGGTCCCTAAAAAATGTATTTATTTTAAAGAAGCCGCATCTTTGGCTCGGAATCAATACCAAAATCCTTAAAGGAAGGTAAAAATCTTTGGATCCAAGTAAACTTTTTATACCCTTCACCACTACTGTGGTACAGGGAATAATAAGTTTGTGCATTTGTATGTAACGCCAAGAAGGAAAAGTCTGAGACCCATCGTTTAGTATACCGATCGTCTTAGAATTAAATTCTGAGTCGATTTAGCGATGTCCGTCTGCCTGTCTGTCTGTTGATGTATTTTTGTGTGCAAAGTACAGCTCGCAGTTTTAGTCCGATTGTCCTAAAATTTGGTATAGGGTCCTGTTTTGACTCAAAGACGATCCCTATTGATTTTGAAAAAAATCGGTTCAGATTTAGATATAGCTGCCATATATATTTTTCACCGATCTATTCATAATTGGCGTGTATATCAACCGATCTTCCTAAAATTCCGTACATCCGAATATTTTATGAGTCTCGAAAAACTTGCAAAATATCAGCCAAATCGGTTCAGATTTAGATATAGCTCCCATATATAGCTTTCGCCCGATTTACACTCATTTGCCCACAGAGGCCAATTTTTTGCTCCGATTTAGTTGAAATTTTGCACAGGGAGTAGAATTAGCATTATAGCTATGCGTGTCAAATTTGGTTGAAATCTGTTTAGATTTAGATATAGCTCCCATATATAGCTTTCTCCCGATTTACACTCAAATGACCACAGAGGCCAATTTTTTGCTCCGATTTTGAAATTTTGCACAGGGAGTATAATTAGCATTGTAGCTATGCGTGCCAAATTTGGTTGAAATCGGCTCAGATTTAGATATAGCTCCCATATATAGCTTTCGCCCGATTTACACTCAAATGACCACAGAGGCCAATTTTTAACTCCGATTTAGTTGAAATTTTGCACAGGGAGTAGAATTAGCATTATAGCTATGCGTGCCAAATTTGGTTGACATCGGTTCAGATTTAGATTTCGCTCCAATATATATGTTTTTCTGATTTCGACCAACATTTTCCTTGTAAAATCGCCACTGCTTAGTCGAAATTTGTAAAAATGACTCTAATTTTCCTAAACTTCTAATACATATATATCGAGCGATAAATCATAAATAAACTTTTGCGAAGTTTCCTTAAAATTGCTTCAGATTTAAATGTTTCCCATATTTATTTTTTACTAAAATTGTGTTCCACCCTAGTGCATTAGCCAACTTAAATTTTGAGTCTATAGATTTTGTAGAAGTCTATCAAATTCTGTCCAAATCGAGTGATATTTAAATGTATGTATTTGGGACAAACCTTTATATATAGCCCCCAACACATTTGACGGATGTGATATAATATCGAAAATTTTGTGGTGCAGGGTATAATATAGTCGGCCCCGCCCGACTTTAGACTTTCCTTACTTGTTTTTGAGTGTATTTTTTAATGCTTTTTTACTTTGTAGTCGAGATGCAAAAAGGCACACAATTTAAAAAAAATTTCATTAATTTTGAAGAATTATTTTCAGAATTATTAAAGCCAAGTTGATCTTGGTCAAACAAATTTTTCTTTGACGTAAAGATATCCTTTTTTAAGTCGAATCACTTAATTATAAGGATAAAACGATCGTTATGTCGATAAACTTTTCGATAAAGAAAAAAAAAAATATATCAGAGAAATGCGTCTTCTAAGCAAAAACGCATTTTTTTCAGTGTAGAAAAGATGCTTCAAGACGTTTGTTTGCAACTGCCGGACAAGCTCAGGAACAACGAAAATTTTGACTTTTCCCAATCAAAGTAAAAAAAGCTTTTAGAGTTTTCACATTTTTTTAAAAGGCGATTTTGAGAATTGATATTTGATGTGGCTACTTTCGGCTGTTTGATGAGTGGTCAGCATAAAAATATCTACATACACTGAAAAAAATATTTACGAGATATCAAAGATTACGCAACTTCAATTTTAGGATGGGCAATTTACACACTATTAAGGACAAATTTCTTTAAAATAATGAAATTTTAATTAAAAGAAAGTTTATAGGACACACATTTTGAAAATTTGCGTCCCTTCGTTAAAGTTGCATGTCTTTAAACTAAGGCAAATTTTTCTTAAAGTAAAGAAGAATAGCTTTATTAATACACCGGAAAATAGAATGGAAATTCGATAAATCCTAATATTAATTTTATTGGTCCTAGATTTAAAGCCAGATAGGTCGCAAAAAAAATTTCCTTATTTTAAACAACCCGCATCTTTGGCTCGGAATCAATACCAAAATCCTTAAAGGAAGGTAAAAATCTTTGGATCCAAGTAAACTTTTTTTGAGTGTACCGTTCACAAATTCAACGTTTTCATTAGAAGTGGATTAGTCGATTTTGGTCTCCAACAAAAGCGCATTAATCGATTGTGGCCAACATAAAAGTACAATTAGAACAATTGACTCGATTTTCTAAAAACTCAAAATTCGGTTAGACGTTACAAAAAGTCGAATACAACATTTTTGACAAAAAGTAGCTTTGCGATATGATAATAGACCTGCGGTATATTGGTCCTTTCCCGACGGAGCTCCGTCATGTTAGAATGAAGCTGATCCATTTTTCTGCAGCGGCTGATATTAAGCCGATATAAATTTGTCTATTCGGTGGCGGACAATTATCCGTTAAAAAATCAATTTGAATCTAATCCTAGAGTAATGAGATTATCTGTATGGGAAACAAAAGATTTATTCACATTTAGAGGTGTGCACGTGACACGAAATTGTCGTGACTCACGAACATTTTCGTGATTCGTGCCTGAGTCGTGAGTCACACTCATGACAACAGCGTGAGTGTGCGTGATTAACAAACCAAAATGTCGTGCGTGAGCGTGAGTCACGAAAATAATATCTTCGTGAGTGTGTGTGAGTAAAGAATTACACTCACGAAAATATTCCTGCTCTCCAACATAAAACGCTTAAGAGTTAAATTCAATTACAATTTTAGTGACACCTGGGATGTTAAGAGTTTATTAACACTCTCGATTTTAATAATGCTCATGTTTTCAGACGTGAGTCACAATATTTTTCGTGAGTCACGATATTTTTCGTGAGTCACGGTATTTTTCGTGAGTCACGACGTTTTCGTGCGTGAGTACAAATTTTCTTTTCGTGAGTGTGCGTGAGCGTGAGTCCTACCAAAAAATATCGTGCGTGAGTGTGCGTGAGTATGATTTTTCAGTCGTGAGTGTGCGTGAGCGTGAGTAAACTATTACTCACGTGCACACCTCTATTCACATTTAAATACGTGACGGCTCTTACATAGCCTCCTGTGAGTATCCAGCCAGATATAAAGCAATCACACTATCACGCTTGAATTGAACTTTATTTTAGAATGCAATAAATCAAAATTCTTTTCTAAGCTTGTGAAAAATAACTGAACTGCCACTGGAATAAATCTGTCAGTTGTCAGATTTATTCCAGTGGCAGTTCAGTGGTTCAGCGGTTTAGAAATAATAAAAATCTGCAAGTGCTTACCATACATGTTAGCCGTCTTGTTAAGACAAATTGTCTTCATCAAAATATTTATTGACTTTTGGTCAAAGAAAAACTTTGCCATTACTTTGAATGGCGTCTACATGAAACTTTGTATCGCAGTAAGACGCCTTTCTATATACTATACTAAGAAAAATTCACATTCGTATTTTAAGGACAAGAAATCTTTGTTCTCAAGGCAATATTTGTTTTCATTGCAAAAATAATGTCTTTTTGACTTTCTCTGAATAAAATACGATTTTAAAACTTTCATAGTGGTTTCAGTGCAATGCGAGACTCCGTTCGGACTCGGTAACCAAAAACATTACTACATATTACCAAAAAACTACCAAACACGAAAACCTTACTTAATAAAATTTTATTTCTGTAGGAAATTTTGTCAAAATTTTATTTCTATATAATATTTTGTTAAAATTTTATAAAAATTTTGTCAAAATTTTATTTCTATAGAAAATTTTTTAAAAATTGTATTTCTATAGAAAATTTTGTCAAAATTGTATTTCTATAGCAAATTTTGTCAAAATTTTATTTCTTAAGATAATTTTGTCAAAATTTTATTTCTGTAGAATTTTTTCTCAATGTTTTATTCCCATAGACAATTTTGTTAAAATTCTATTTCTATAAAAAATTTTGTTAAACTTTTATTTCAAAAAAAAAATTTGTCAAAATTATATTTCTATAGAAAATTTTGTCAAAATTTTAATTCTATAAAAAATGTTTGTCAAAATGTTATTTCTAAAGAAAATATTGTTAAAATTTTATTTCTATGGAAAATTTTGTCAAAATTTATATATAAAATGTTGTAAAAATTTTATTTCTATAGAAAATGCTGTAAAAATTTTATTTCTATAGAAAATTTTATTTCTATAGAAAAATGTTGTCAAAATTTTCTTTCTATAAAAAATTTTGCTAAAATTTTATTTCTATAGAACATTTTGTCAAAATTTTATTTCTATAGAAAATGTTGTCAAAATTTTATTTCTATAGGAAATTTTGTTAGAATTTTATTTCTAAAGAAAATTTTGTTAAACTTTTATTTCTATAGAAAATTTTGTCAAAATTTTATTTCTATAAAAAATTTTTGTCAAAATTTTAATTCTATAGAATATTTTGTCAAAATTGTATCAAAATTTTGTCACAATTTGCTAAAATTTTATTTCTATAGAATATTTTGTCAAATTTTATTTCTATAGAAAATGTTGTCAAAATTTTATTTCTATAGAATATTTTGTCAAAATTTTATTTCTATAGAAAATGTTGCCAAAATTGTATTTCTTTAGAAAATTTTGTCAAAACTTTATTTCTATAGAAATTTTTCTCAACGTTTTATTTCTACAGAAGATTTTGTTAAAATTTTATTTCTATAGAAAATTTTGTCAACATTTTATTTCTACAGAAAATTTTGTCAAAATTGTATTTCTATAGAAAATTTTGTCAAAATTGTATTTCTATAGAAAATTTTGTCAAATTATTATTTCTTTGTAAAATTTTATCAAAATTTTATTTCTATAGAAACATTTGTCAAAACTTTATTTCTATAAAAAATTTATGTCAGAATGTTATTTCTATAGAATATTTTGTCAAAATTTTTTTCTAGAGAAAATTTTGTCAAAATTTTATTTCTATAGAAAATTTTGTCAAAATTGTATTTCTATAGAAAATTTTGTCAAAATTGTATTTCTATAGAAAATTTGGTCAAAATTTTAGTTCTATAGAAAATGTTGTCAAAATTTTATTTCTTTAGAAAATTTTGTCAAAACTTTATTTCTATAGAAATTTTTCTCAACATTTTATTTCTATAGAAGATTTTGTCAAAATTGTATTTCTATAGAAAATTTTGTCAAATTATTATTTCTTTGTAAAATTTTATCAAAATTTTATTTCTATAGAAAAATTTGTCAAAACTTTATTTCTATAAACAATTTTTGTCAAAATGTTATTTCTAAAGAAAATTCTGTTAAAATTTTATTTCTATAGAAAATGTTGTAAAAATTTTATTTCTATAGAAAATTTTGCTAAAATTTTGTCAAAATTTTATTTCTATAGAATATTTTTCCAAAATTTTATCAAAAATTTTTCAAAATTTTATTTGATTCATTTTGTTTGTTATTGTTGGTTTCTCTTCAATCATTATTGTTATTTTTGATCTCAGCTTAAAACCATGCATTGACTAAACTACAGATGTAGCTTAACCAACAGAGGAAAAGTATGCTCGTCAAATTTATTTGGGCGAAGCCCTATAGACTCCAAGATGTTTGGATGTATGGCTGTTTCGGAATTACCACATTCTTCATCAGCATCCTCTACTTGCAGCAAAACTATCAACCAATTAATTATTAAAATTTTATTTCTATAGAAAATTTTGTCAAAATTTTATTTATGTAGAAAATTTTGTCAAATTTTTATTTCTATAGAAAATTTCATCAAAATTTTATTTCTATAGAAAATTTTGTCAAAACTTTATTTCTATAAAAAATTTGGGTCAAAATTTTAATTCTATAAAAATTGTATTCAGAATGATATTTCTAAAGAAAATTTTGTTAAAATTTTATTTCTATAGAAAATTTTGTCAAAAACCCATTTTGGGTAGAATTCTACCAACTTTGGCAACCGTGAGTGGGGCTGCAAAAATTAAAAATTTTATCTCTCTAAAAAATTTTGTCAATATTTTAATTCTGTAGAAAATTTTGTCAAAATTGTATTTCTATAGAAAATTTTGTAAAAATTATATTTCTATAGAAAATTTTATCTAAATTTTATTTCTATAGAAAATTTTTTTAACATTTTGTTTCTATAGAAAATTTTGTCAAAATTTTATTTCTATAGAATATTTTGTCAAAATTTTATTTCTATAGAAAATTTTGTCAACATTTTATTTCTATAGAAAATGTTGTCAAAATTTCATTTCTATAGAAAATTTTGTCAAAATTTCATTTCTATAGATAATGTTGTCAAAACTTTATTTCTGTAGAAAATTTTGTCAAAACTTTATTTCTATAAAAAATTTTGTCAAAATTTTAATTCTGTAAAAAATGTTTGTCAAAATGTTATTTCTATAGGAAATTTTGTCAAAATTTTAATTCTATAAAAAATTTTTGTCAAAATGTTATTTCTATAGAAAATTTTGTCAAAATTTTAATTCTATAGAAAATTTTGTCAAAATTTTATTTCTATAGAAAATTTGGTTAAAATTTTATTTCTATAGAAAATTTTGTTAAAATCTTATTTCTATAGAAAATTTTGTCAATATTTTATTTCTATCAAAAATTTTGTCAAAAACCAATTTTGCGCAGAATTTTTTCAACTTTGGCAACCGTGAGTGGGGCCACAAAAATTATATGAAAAAAAACAACACAATTTTTTTTTTTACGTTATGTTTTCGGGAGAAATTTAATTTTATTGTTGGGGTCCGTTTTCATATGAAAAGTAACCTTTGTTTCCGATTTTGCATCATGGACGAAGACTGTTCAATGGTGGTAACTATATTCCGCATTGCATTGTATCAGATTTGTTTCTGGCGTTGTAGGTCTTCGGTCTGGGTTTAAAACTTTCTCCTATGGACGGAGGTAAAATTGGACTTCCGCAAATGTAAAGTGACATGGATGGCGAAATGTGAGACATTCTCCTACTTCAATAGATCAAAAGTGGCTAACGCGATTCAAAATGATAAGTCCTTGATCGGGGTTTAAGGATAATTACGACCTTAGTTTTTAACGGCAGAAATTCGGCCCTAGAACTTTAAGACCCTAAAATAGATTCCAGAATGTAATTTTTTTTACACAGATGGAGGAGAGAACGGTAGTGGCTGCATTACTTCGTAAGCACCGATATCACATAAATATTGTTATATTCCAAGTGTCACAATCTCGCAGTAAAAGTAGTTCAAATTGTTAAAGTAATAAGTAGTTACTTCAAAAAATTGTTAATTACTTTTTTGTGCATTATAACAATGTCCAAATGCACAATGTGGTAGTGTAGGGTATACTCAGGCTTCAAGAAACTGCCAAACCATAAATTTTTCTAAAAATGTGTATTTTACAATACATGGCCCCCATTCTATGATTAAACAAAGTAAAAAAAAACACAGAAAACATCCGTAAGGGATATCAAGCACAGATTGTTTGTGTTTTTAGGGTGTGAGTATGTTCCAGAATGAGTGTCAGGGGAGGAGGAATTGATGTTGTCCTAGTGGGTTGAGTACTAGCAGATAACCATGGAAACTCTTCTAACATTGCTGTACAAACCTATTCTCGAACTAAATGATAGCATTGCCAAGAGCCACAACAACTCATAATTCCTGGCTAGCATCAACCACCATCCTCAACATTCCTATTAGCCGCAAGCTTTTGTCCATTGTAAGGACTTTACGGATGTTGCGTATAAAATTCCAATGCAAGGGATCGAAACGGAGCAATAAGCTCAACGTTACCAGTGTTCCACCGTTGTTCAATGAAGCGAAAAAATTAAACCGATTTAATTTCACGTTGCTTTCGTTTTTTTTTTTGTTTGCGACTCCCCAATTTTGTGGTTGCTTTCATCTGACCTCGTTCTGGGTCAGTATTCACAACTTAGTAAAAGTAATTATTGTATATACAACCGTATGCCTGTCGGCTTTTAATAGTTGAGGCGGAAGCAAAAAATTCTTTTCATCATCTCAATATTCCAATTTGCGAACGATCTCAGAATAATGACCTGAATTGATGGAATGTTGTATGAAAATAATAATCACTAACCAATTTGTTTTTCTGGGAGGGGTGGGCTTATACGATAGTACTCTAAGGAGATTGACTAGAAACTCATATGAAAACATTGGAATGAAATAGGTTTTCATTTTGAATTTGTGGTGATTTTTTTCCATTAAAAATACTTCCCAATTTAATTGAAAGAAAATAAATACCCAAGTAGGAAGGTGTTCAATTCAACAAGTGCTGACTATATGATATCCTACACAAACTCTACTGAATTAAAGCTATGCGGCAAATTTGAACATTTATGAATGAATGCCTGATTCCTCATCGATGTTTCCGTGGTTTTCCGATAATAAGTAACTTTTACTTTGAAGCTAGGTTCGATGAAAACTGATGGAAATTAACTTTCTGTGGGAGTTTAAGAAAGGTTCTATTGGGCAATTGTTAGAGAAACTACTATTCAGAACATTTTTTGGAAGATCGTTTAAGACTAGAATTTGATCCAATCGGACCAAAATTGGACCTGATCACTGTTAGTATCATCTAATACGATGTAAAGTTGGTATGTGATAGTAGTATATGCCCTTTTACGAAGTGCTTCCGTCAAGTACCCATGTAAAATTCATTGAAATCGATCTAAGTTTGCACTACTTCCGAATCACAAGTTCCTAGTAGCAAATTCCTAATCACAAGATCCAAATTACTTTTTTGGAAGCTCTATTTTAGCTGGGCGCACAGTAAAATTTTTTTATAGTTATTACGAAGTCAATACTTTAAAAGTACATTCAAAAATGCACTTCTAGAAATGGATTTAATTTTCACTTCACAAGCAGATTTTCAACTTTGGTTAATACGTAAGAGTATTATAACCAAATTTGGGAAAATCGGGCGATGCATATGCATATATGGGAGCTATATTTAAATCTGAAACGACTTCTATTTTTGGCAGGCTTAATAGAACCGACCACCATAGAATGGTGATGGCGGGTATAATAAGTGTGTCATTTCGTTACTAACACATCGAGATGTCGATTTCGGACGACGACATAAAATATATATATTCTTGATCATGGGTAAATTCTAAGACGTACAACCGTATCCGTCTGCTATAATCACGCTACAGTCTTCAATAATGAAGTTTTCGTGCTGAAATTATTAGTTGATTTCCTTAAATTTCAAAACCTAGAAGTGTTTTGGGTGCATAAATAAGTGTCCCGAATATGGTACGATTCGGCCCACATGTTGTATAGCCCCTATGTATGTTAGGCCGATCTCCCGATTTGACTTCTTTGGTTTATTGAATCCGCAATTTTAATCCGATTTACCTAAACTTCAAAATCTGCAGCAGTGTTGCCACAATGAATTTTTATATTGGACCAACATTTTTCCAAAACTGGAACCAAATTCGTACCAGCGGACCATTTTTCCAAATTACACTAATATAATTTAGAAGTTAAAATTTTTCCAAAATTGCTTCTTCGATAGAATTTTTTTTTCAAATTTTTATTTCTATTCAATTTTTTTTATTTCTATTTATTTCTATATTTTGTCAAAATTTTATTTCGAAAGAAAATTTTGTCAAAATGTTATTTCTATAGAAAATTTTGTTCAATTTTTCTATGGAAAATTTTGTCCAAAATTTGTTTCTAGAGACGATTTAGTCAAAATTTTATTTCTGTAGAAAATTTAGTCAAAATTTCATTTCTTTAGGCAATTTTTGTCAAATTTCCATTTCTATAGAAAATTTAGCCAAATTTTATTTCTATAGAAAATTTTGTTAAAATTTAATTTCTATAGAAAATTTTGTTAATATTTAATTTCTATAGAAACTTTTGTCCAAATTGTATTTCTATAGAAAATTTTGTAACAATTTTATTTCTGTAGAAAATTTTGTTCAAATTTTATTTCTATATAAAGTTTTGTCCAAATTTTATTTCTATATATTGGACCAACATTTTTCCAAAATTAGACCAAAATTCGTACCAGCGGACCATTTTTTCAAATTACACTAATATAATTTAAAAGTTAAAATTTTTCCAAAATTGCTTCTTCGATAGAATTTTTTTTCAAATATTTATTTCTATTCAAATTTTTTATTTCGATTTATTTCTATATTTTGTCAAAATTTTATTTTGGTGGAAAATTTTGTCCAAATTTTCTATAGAAAATTTTGTCCAAAATTTATTTTTAGAGACGATTTAGTCAAAATTTTATTTCTATAGAAAATTTAGTCAAAATTTCATTTCTTTAGGAAATTTTTGTCAAAATTCCATTTCTATAGAAAATTTAGCCAAATTTTATTTCTATAGAAAATTTTGTCCAAATTTAATTTCTATACAAAATTTTGTCAAAATTTTATTTCTATACAAAATTTTGCCCAAATTGTATTTCTACAGAAAATTTTGTCCAAATTTTATTTCTACATAAAGTTTTGTGAAAAAATTTGGATCTCAAAATTGCAAGAATGTCTTTAGTACCATACAAAGTTGAAGATGGGCCCATTTGAAGTAAAATGTACTAATTTAAAGAAATAATGAACTAGTTTGTGAGAAGTGAAAATTTATTAATATTTCCAAAATTGCTTCTTCGATAGAAATTTTTTTCAAATGTTTATTTCTATTCAAATTTTTTATTTCTATTTATTTCTATATTTTGTCAAAATTTTATTTCGATAGAAAATTTTGTCCAACTTTTCTATAGAAAATTTTGTCCAAAATTTATTTCTAGAGACGATTTAGTCAAAATTTTATTTCTATAGAAAATTTAGTCAAAATTTCATTTCTTTAGGAAATTTTTGTCAAAATTCCATTTCTATAGACAATTTAGCCAAATTTTATTTCTATAGAAAATTTTGTCCAAATATAATTTCTATACAAAATTTTATTTCTATACAAAATTTTGTCCAAATTGTATTTCTATAGAAAATTTTGTCCAAATTTAATTTCTATACAAAATTTTGTCAAAATTTTATTTCTATACAAAAATTTGTCCGAAATGTATTTCTATAGAAAATTTTGTCCAAATTTTATTTCTACATAAAGTTTTGTGAAAAAATTTGGATCTCAAAATTGCAAGAATGTCTTTAGTACCATACAAAGTTGAAGATGGGCCCATTTGAAGTAAAATTTACAAATTTAAAGAAATACTGAACTAGTTTGTGAGAAGTGAAAATTTAGTAATTTTTTTTTCAAAATTGCTTCTTCGATAGAAAAATTTTTTCAAATTTTTATTTCTATTCAAATTTTTTATTTCTATTTGTTTATATATTTTGTCAAAATGTTATTTCGAAAGAAAATTTTGTGCAATTTTTCTATAGAAAATGTTGTCTAAAATTTATTTCTAGAGACGATTTAGTCAAAATTCCATTTCTATAGAAAATTTTGCCAAATTTTATTTCTATAGAAAATTTTGTTAAAACTTTATTTGTATAGAAAAGTTTGTTAAAATTTAATTTCTATGGAAAATTTTGTAACAATTTTATTTCTGTAGAAAATTTTGTCCAAATTTTATTTCTATATAAAGTTTTGTCCAAATTTTATTTCTATATATTGGACCAACATTTTTCTAAAATTGGACCAAAATTCGTACCAGCGGACCATTTTTTCAAATTACACTAATATAATTTAAAAGTTAAAATTTTTCCAAAATTGCTTCTTCGATAGATTTTTTTTTCAAATATTTATTTCTATTCAAATTTTTTATTTCTATTTATTTCTATATTTTGTCAAAATATTATTTCGATAGAAAATTTTGTCCAACTTTTCTATAGAGAATTTTGTCCAAAATTTATTTTTAGAGACGATTTAGTCAAAATTTTATTTCTATAGAAAATTTAGTCAAAATTTCATTTCTTTAGGAAATTTTTGTCAAAATTCCATTTCTATAGACAATTTAGCCAAATTTTATTTCTATAGAAAATTTTGTCCAAATTTAATTTCTATACAAAATTTTGTCAAAATTTTATTTCTATACAAAATTTTGTCCATATTTTATTTCTATAGAAATTTTTGTCCAAATTTTATTTCTATAGAACATTTTGTCAAAATTTTATTTCTATATAAAATTTTGTCAAAATTTTATTTCTGTAGAAAATTTAGCCAAAATTTGAATTCTATACAAATTTTTATATTTCTATATAAAATTATATTTCTATATAAAATTTTATCAAAATTTCATTTCGTTAGGAAATTTTGTCAAAATTTTATTTCTATAGGAAATTTTGTCAAAATTTTATTTCTATAGAAAATTTTGTCAAAATTTTATTTCTGTAGAAAATTTAGCCAAAATTTGAATTCTATACAATTTTTTATATTTCTATATAAAATTATATTTCTATATAAAATTTTATCAAAATTTCATTTCGTTAGGAAATTTTGTCAAAATTTTATTTCTATAGAAAATTTTGTTAAAATTTAATTTCTGCCGAAACTTTTTTACGACATTTTAATTTGTCAAAATTTAATTTCGACTAGATTATGTTTGTAAAAGCATCAGCCGACTATCATAAACCTTTTTTTCGGAAGGTTCAAGTGTGGCTCACTTTGGGTGTAGTGAACTACCAGAATTTATTCTGATAATTAGTTGATAGTTTTGCTGCAAGTAGAGGATGCTAATGAGGAATATGGTAATTCCGAAACGTGCGTCCATCCATCTTGCAGTCCATACGGCTTTGGCCAAATAAATTTGACAAACATTCTTTTCCTCTGTTGGTTAAGCTACACATGTAGTTTAGTCAATTCATGGTTTTAAGCTGGAATCAAAAACAACAAGAAATTTAATTCTATAGAAGATTTTGTCAAAATATTATTTCTATAGAAAATTTTGTTAAAATTTTATTTCTATAGAAATTTTTTGTCAAAATTTTATTTCCACAGAAAATTTTGTCAAAAACTTTGTCAACATTTTAAAACTGACGAAAATGGACCAAAATCAACCAAATTCCATTTGGTCCGACCGTCGAACTAACTTTAAAGTTTAATACGTTTCGATCGGACCAAAATGGCAACCTTGATCTGGAGGTACTTTGGGTCCGCAGACACTAGTACTACGAAATCGATATCCAAAATCGATATCGCCCTCATATAGCCCAATCTCCCGATTTGTCTTCTTGGGTCTG
Organism: Haematobia irritans; assembly: GCF_050003625.1. Classification (NCBI taxonomy): domain Eukaryota; kingdom Metazoa; phylum Arthropoda; class Insecta; order Diptera; family Muscidae; genus Haematobia; species Haematobia irritans. Next base: position 155,069,707 of record NC_134398.1, on the reverse strand, counting down.
TAGACACCGCAATTTCATATAGCCCGATCTCCCGATTTGACTTCTTAGTCTTCTTTAAATGGCAATTTTTATCCGATTTATCAGGAATTGGAAATCTGGAGGTATTTTAGGTCCACACGTAAGCGTGCCGAAGATGGTGTGTATGACAAAACGTGTAGCGAATATGGTGTGGATCGGTTCATGTTTTGGTATAGCCCCCATATTTTCAAGTAACCCCATCAAAGAGGTTTCAAAGGAAACAAATATATTGTTTGATTTATGGTGGTTTGTATTTAAGATTCGGCCCGTCCGAACTTGGGTCCGTATTTACTTGTTTATCCGAGAGAAGATCACATTGTAGCAACTTTGTGTAATATCGGTAAATAAATAAAGGTTAAATTGTCAAATTTTGGAAAATCGGTCGATACATATGTATATATGAGAGCCTTCTCTAAAACTGAAACATTTTCCATTTTCCAATTTTGCACACTTAAGGGTTGGTGAATTAGATTAATTTGCGCTAAACTATGATCGATTTGTAAAGAAGCTCAATATGACCCGATTTGTCGGAATAGGGCAACATATATATATGAGAGCTGTATCTAAATTTGATTCGATATTTTCCAAACTTAATAGAGTTCGTCCTTGTGACATAAAAACGACATGTACCAAATATCATCCAAAGTGGTCAGAGTGTAATAACTTTAATCTGCCCAAAAATGTGCCTACTATAAATACTGATCTAAGACCGCACAAAACATATTCCGATCGACTCAGAATCGCGTCCAGCGTTGATCTAGTCCCTGGAGTCCGTCAAGTGCATACACTGAAAAAACAGTGAAAAAATTTGGAGCACAAAATTGCAAGAATGTCTTTAGTACCATACAAAGTTGAAGATGGACTCATTTGAAGTAAAATTTACAAATTTAAAGAAATAATTAACTAGTTTGTGAGAAGTAAAAATTTAGCAAATTTTTATGCATCATTTGTGAATACATTTTTCCTGTTGATTTAACTGATGTAGAAAAAAAAAACAAGTATATACAGCTGGATTTATAAGAACCATTTTTGTTTGAGTTTTAGAGGAATCATTTTGTAAGTATGCAAGAAAATGATGAAAAAAACGCCTTGATTTGAATTCTAAAATTTGTATATTTTCACCCCCATTATTTAAATGGTTACGAGAAGTAAAATCAGGAAATTTTACATTCAGTTTCAAGCCATTTTCATGATCAGTGCGCCTTTTATGCCCTCAAGAAGTGAAATTGGTCTATATGGAGGCCTTACCAAATGGACCGATAACAAGTATATACAGCAGTAAGTTCGACCGGGCCGAATCTTAAACACCCACCACCATGAATCAAATATTAGGATTTCCTTTGAAATTTTAAAGGGTGTGAGGACAGATCAAGCAGAGCAGTTCAACCAGTACACTTCTCGAAGACAAATTTAAAGATTTTACCTATAAAGACTATATCAGATTCTGGATTTATAAGAACCATTTTTGTTTGAGTTTTAGAGGAATCATTAACATCTCTTGTAAGTGTGCAAGGAAATTATAAAATAACGTCTTGATTTGAAATCTTAAATCTGTAGATTTTCACCCGAAAAATAAAATCTGGAAATTTTACATTGAGTTTCAAGCAATTTTCATGATCAGTGCGTCCTCTATACTCTCAAGAAGTGAAATCGGTCTATATGGAGGCATTACCAAATAGACCGTTAAAAACTTACTCCGATACACGTTTTTGTGAGCCTTAAATACCAGAATATTTACAATTTCAGGCAAATCGGATAAAAACTACGGCTTTTGAAAACCTAAGGAGTTAAATCGGGAAATCGTTCTTATGGGGGCTATACTAAAATACGGATCGATACTCACTGTTTTCGGCACACCTCTTTATAGCCCGAAAATACCTCTAGATTTCCAATTTCAGGCAAATTGGATAAAAACTACGGTTTCTATAAGCCCAAGAAGTAAAATCGGAAGATCGGTCTATATGAGGGCTATACCAAAACATAGACCTATACTCACCATTTTTGACACACCTCTTTATGGTCATAAAATACCTCTAGATTTCAAATTTCAGGCAAATTGGATAAAAACTGCGATTTCTACAAGCCCAAGACCCCAAATCGGGAGGTCGGTTTATATGGGGACTATATCAAAACCTTGACCGATGTAGCCCATCTTCGAACTTGACCTGCCTGCAGACAAAAGACGAGTTTGTGCAAAATTTCAGCACGATTGCTTCATTATTGAAGACTGTAGCGTGATTACAACAGACAGACAGACAGCCAGACAGACGGACATGGTCATATCGTCTTAGAATTTCTCCCTGATCAAGAATATATATACTTTATATAGTCGGAAATCGATATTTCGATGTGTTACAAACGGAATGACAAACTTATTATACCCCCGTCACCATTCTATGGTGGTGGTTACAAAAACTAAATTCGATTCACGTTTTTTTCGAGTCTAAAATTCCAGTATATTTACACTTTCAGGTAAATCGGATAAAAACTGCGGTTTATAGAAGCCTAAAAAGTAAAATCGGGAGATCCGGCTATACAAAAAAAAATAAATAATTGACCGATGCTCACCATTATCGGTGCGCCTCTTTATGGTCCTATAATACCTATACACTGAAAGGAAAAAGTACGTCATGAGGATGAATCTTTACATCACGGTGACGAATTTTTCGTCAAAAATGAGCTAACGTAACATTTCATCCCATTGACGATTTTTTCGTCATAGCGATGAATTGAATTCATCCCTGTGATGAACTTATTTACATCCCATATACGACTATGTTACTTCCAGATGATGAATGTATTTCATCTATGTGATGATATTTTTCGTATCTGCGATTATTCTCTTTCATCCATGCGATGATGCAATTCTTCAAAAGTACGATTCTCGTTCGTCATCGCTACAAACGTCTTCGTCATAGCGATGAACTCTTTCCCTAAATTTGACGTAATCCATTCATCAATATGATGTAATAGATTCATCATTTTGATGTAATCGATTCATCAATACGATGTAAACATCAAATTGATAAATTGATTATTAGAAATATTTTCTACGACACTTTTAATAAAGAACCATACTGTTTTTTATTTTAATTAAATTTAAATTTTATTTATTTGAAATATGTACAACTAACGAAGTAAAATCGTATACAAAATTTTTCATACACATCTACCAAAGCTGTTGATTTTGATAAATTGACTATCTTGACACACAAACATTCTGTTACCTTAATTAGTGTTTAGATTACCAAAGATGAAAGGTTTTATGGGTTCATCCTGTGGAGTAAAAAAATTATAAAGAAGAATTTAAAAATGGAAATTTTAAATTATTGTAAAATATATTCGATCTTTTTAGAACAAAATTTAACTCACCCTTTTTGTGCCCAACTGTTCCTTTTCGTTTTGAATTGTTTGCTCATCCAATTCATCTTTATTCTTTAATTTCTTTATCCGTATTCGGTTTTCACAGAACGAAAAATGTTGCGGTATTTATTTGTAAATTTAGAAATACTTCCATAAACATATAACATATAAATGTTAAAAAAATAAATTGACCAAAAAAATCGTCATTTTGGTTAAATTTTTTTCCATGTATAACACTTCATGATTTTTTATTTTTACTCACATTTTTGTTTTTCTTTTCACTTTCACATCTTTAAGCATTAGCCCTTTATTTTCGGCACGCGCGACCACCTTCACACTTTGGACTAAACTCAACAACTGAGAGGAACCATTTGAAATGTTCTTACCGCACAGAAAATAAAAAACAATATTTCTACCACACAACTACGTATGGATGTGTTATTGCATTAGTATTTGAATACATGTCAACGGAGTAGATGAAACTTTTCGTCTATTTGATTACTATTTTCATCAATGTGACGACTTTTATTATATGTCTTGGAAGCCAATTTAAAAACAAACATGTGAACAAATGTTTGCTCAAATACTCGTTTGAGTTAAGTTAAATGTGGAGAGAGTATGAAATACCCAACAAAAATAACTTAGCTCTCATTAATAAAAGCTGTGTACAGTTATTTTAAAAACAAAACGTAGCAAGCGCATTTGGTTGTGTGTGTGTGTTTTTTTTAGGTAGAGAAATAAACACACATCTACAGAACGTATGAATTTTATCATCACATTGAACACTGTTTCGTCACATTGACTATTGATTCGACTTTTAGGTGTTTCAGATTAGTACTAATGGAAAAATGTAAATTACAAACATCTATATACTATATACACCGTATATCGTTTTATGTTTTAGTTGGCATTGAGATTTTTTGATACACATTTCAGAGAAAAATGTGTTTCATCAATTTGAAGATTTTTTCATCGCATTGACGAAAACCAGCATCCTCGATACATCACGAAAATAAAACACTTAAAACTTTTGTCCAACTTCTATTAATATGTGTAATTCATATATTGGGACTTCATATAAACGAAATTAATTTAAATCAAATGTTAATTTTGGTTAACTTTCGCTGAATCGGAAAGAAAATAATTTCGTCTCATAGACGAAACTAGATCATCAATGTGACGAACTATGAAAAGAACAAAAATTGACTTTGATGATTGATTTCGTCACGTGGTCTACCGAAATACTCCCATGGACGAAACTTTTCATCGCATAGACGAAAACGCATTGATGAAACTCAATCGTCAAGGTGACGAACGCTTTTTCTTTCGGTGTACTCATAATTTTTGCACACCTCTTTGATGTCCTAAGATACCTCTAGATTTTCAATTTCAGGCAAATTGAAAAAAACTACGGAATTTATAAGCCCAAGAAGTAAAATCTAGAGATCTGTCTATATGGGGTTTATACCAAAACATGGACCAATACTCATCATTTTTGACACACATATTTATGGTCCTAAAATACCTCTAGATGTCCAATTTCAGGCAAATTGGATAAAAACTACGGCTTCTACAAGCCCAAGAATTGAAATCTGGAGATCGGTCTATATGGGGGCTATACCAAAAAATGGACCGATATTCATCATTTGTGACACACCTCTTTATGGTTTTAAAATACGTCTAGATTTCCAATTTCGGGCGAATTGGATAAAAACTACGGTTTCTATAAGCTCAAGACCCCAAATCGGGAGATCGGTGTATATGGGGACCATATCAAAACCTGGACCGATATAGCCCATCTTCGAACTTGACCTCTCTGCAGACAAAAGACGAGTTTGTGCAAAATTTCAGCACGCTTGCTTCATTGCGTGATTACAACAGACAGACAGACGGACATGGTTATATCATCTTAGAATTCCTCCCTGATCAAGAATATGTATATATTTACTTTATATAGTCGGAAATCGATTTTTCGATGTGTTACAAACGGAATGACAAATTTATTATACCCCCGTCACCATTCAATGGTGGTGGGTATAATTATTAGAGTAAAGAAAACTTTCTCCAAACATAATAATTCCATGAACTAAAATAAAGTTAAATTGTCTTTAGTGAAATAGATGGTTCACTTTTTTTGAGTGTAGCTGTTGCTGATATATACAAGAAACTTTAAATACAAATTCATACCTTTACATTTAAATTATATTTAATAATTTTATTACAACATTCGATATAGGACCACCCTTAGGATCTAAAACCTCATTTGGAAAATTGTTTAATATTCTTAACGTCTTCTTGCTATTAATTTTTGTTATTTTTGGCTATTCATAATTCACTGTTATTGTGTTTCATTTGAATACCATAGCCGAGTTCATTCAATTTTTGGAATTATTAGTTATAGGAGACCCTCTGAGATTCAATCCTATTTTGAACCCCAAAATCGAGCTGAAAAGGTAATTTCAGGTTTCCATGAATTCTTAACGCAGTAACAACATCATTACCTTTGTTTGAATTCCCCCAATTATGGTTCTCTCCAAATACAGATAACAATTTGTTATCATAATTATTTTGCCATATCCCTACGGGAATATATGCAATTTTATGATTTATAATGAAATTAATTTCTTTCATTAAAATTTAATATTGTGCCCCTTATGAGAAATTATGAACATAACCAACTGCCATGGGTTGGCAATGTAAGATTTTGCTTTCCTTCTCTCTCATGCATTTGCAAGCAATGCATAGTTGGTCGTATTAGCCTACTTACATTAATCAGATGTAATTCCCTGCACTTCATTGTGAAAAGGATTTCTGTGTATTTGCGTCTTTAAGTGGCTTTCATTATATCAACTCTTACAATTTACGCTTGATGACTTTCTATGTGGTGGTGCGTTGCTGATGAGTATGTGAGAGTATAAATGTGTGAGTGTTGGCCTATATGAGTATTTTGTAATTATGCTCCTTTGAACTCTATGAAAAGGACATTCGAGCTATAAACTCAAAAGTGGGTGACATTAAATGCAATAGGCATTCGCACATATACACCACACATAAGGTTGTGTTGATCTCTCGAAAGTACAGCGCATAATTTCTGTAAAATCTGTAAAATATTTTACAATGTGAAATATAGAAGAATGCACAAATACAAACATATGGATGCTATGCAACAATGCCACTAAGATGGGATATTAGGGTGGTGTATGACAAATAAAATAGTAATAGTAAAGGCGCAACTTTAAAAGCACTTCCAGAAGATGCACTCCCAATGATGTTCTTTATTTTAACGACCCAGGGAGTTCTTTTAATTCAATTTTTTATAACTTGCTTTTTCATATTTTTAATTGGTAATTTTAACTTTTTTTGTTTCAAATTGGTTAAAAACAGAGTAAGAATACATAAAATGGTACAAATCATTTAAATTTTGTCGAAAAAAAATGTTAAATCCAATCTGAAACAAGTAAGGAAAGTCTAAAGTCGGGCGGGGCCGACTATATTATACCCTGCAGCACTTTGTAGATCTAAATGTTCGATACCATATCACACCCGTTAAATATGTTGGGGGCTATATATAAAGGTTTGTCCCAAATACATACATTTAAATATCACTCGATCTGGACAGAATTTGATAGACTTCTACAAAATCTATAGACTCAAAATTTAAGTCAGCTAATGCACTAGGGTGGAACACAATGTTAGTATAAAAATATGGGAAACATTTAAATCTGAAGCAATTTAAAGGAAACTTCGCAAAAGTTTATTTATGATTTATCGCTCGATATATATGTATTAAAAGTTTAGGAAAATTAGAGTCATTTTTACAACTTTTCGACTAAGCAGTGGCAATTTAACAAGGAAAATGTTTGTATTTTGACCATTTTTGTCGAAATAAGAAAAACATATATATGGGAGCTATATCTAAATTTGAACCGATTTCAATCAAATTTGTCACGCATGACTATATTACTAATTGTACTCCTAGTGCAAAATTTTAACCAAATTGGGCCGATACTCTGGCTTCTGGGCCCATATAAGTCCATATCGGGTGACAAATATATATGGAAGCTATATCTAAATCTAAACCGATTTCAATCAAATTAGGCACACATGGCTATACTACCAATTGTTCTCCTTGTGCAAAATTTCAAGCTAATCGAGATAAAACTCTGGCTTCTGGGTCCATATAAGTGCATATCGGGCGAAATATATATATGGGAGCTATATCTAAATCTGAACCGATTTCTTCCAAAACCAATAGGGTTCTATTCTGACCCAAATTAGGAACATGTGCCAAATTTGAATGCGATTGGACTTAAATTGCGACCTAGACTTTGATCACAAAAATGTGTTCACAGACAGACGGACGGACGGACAGACGGACATGGTTATATCGACTCAGGGACCCACCCTGAGCATTATTGCCAAAGACACCATGTGTCTATCTCGTCTCCTTCTGGGTGTTACAAACATATGCACTAATTTATAATACCCTGTTCCACAGTGTGGCGCAGGGTATAAAAATTGTGAATTTTTGAAAATAGTTGAGGTCAAACGTTTCCGACAAGCATTAGAATCCATTAAAAAATATAAAAAAAATTATAAAAATTATTTATTTGACAAAATATCACGAAATTTTTTAATTTACATCCAAAACATTGAATTCGGATCACACCTAAAGAAGTAATTCAGTGCAACGGCTGTTGAAATGGGGGACTTCCTTCCTATGACAAGCTCATGTTAAATTCATCGCTTCTGCGTCAATTTTGCACCACTTCCGGATCCAAAAAGGATATTTTCATTATTTTTTTGGAGACACTTTTTTTGCTGGGAAGTTTTGTCAGCTTTTTATTTCTATAGAACATTTTCTCAAAATTTTATTTCTATAGAAAATTTTCACAAAATTTTATTTCTATGGAAATTTTTCTTAAAATTTTATTTCTATAGAAAATTTTGTCAAAATTTTATTTCAATCGAAAAATTTGCTAAAATTTTATTTCCATAGAAAATTTTGTCAAAATTTTATTTCAATAGAACAATTTGCTAAAATTTTATTTCTGTATAAAATTTTGTTAAAATTTTATTTCTATAGGAAATCTTGTCAAAATTATATTTCTATAGAAATTTTTGTCAAAATTTTATTTCTATAGAACATTTTGTTAAAATTTGTTTCTATAGAATATTTAGTCAAAATGTTTTCTCTATAGAAAATTTTGTCAACATTTTATCCAAATTTTATCTCTATAGACAATTTTGTCAAAATTTTATTCTATAAAAAAATTTGGTGAAAATTTTATTTTTTTTTTTAAAATTTTGTAAAAATTTTAATTTTATAGAACATTTTGTCAATATTTTATCTCTACAGGAAATTTTGTCAAAATTTTATCTCTATAGAAAATTTTGTCAAAATTTTAACTCTATATAAATTATTGTTGTTTTTGATCTCAGCTTAAAACCATGCATTGACTAAACTACAAGTGTAACTTAACCAACAGATGAAAAGTAACAGGTTTGCTGATAAGTCCCCGGTCTTACAAAGAAAAACACATTTTTTTGTCAAAATTCGTTTTTATTATTCAACATAATTCCCTTCAAAAGCGATACAACGATTATAACGACCTTCCAATTTGTTGATACCACTTAGGTAGTACTCCTTCGGGTTTGCCTCAAAATAGGCCTTAGTTTCGGCGATCACCTCTTCATTGCAGCCAAATTTTTTCCCTGCGAACATCCTTTTGAGGTCTGAGAACAAGAAAAAGTCGCTGGGGGCCAGATCTGGAGAATACGGTAGGTGGGGAAGCAATTCGAAGCCCAATTCATGAATTTGTGCCATCGCTCCCAATGACTTGTGGCACGGTGCGTTGCCTTGGTGGAACAACACTTTTTTCTTCTTCATATGGGGCCGTTTTGCCGCGATTTCGACCTCCAAACGCTCCAATAACGCCATATAATAGTCACTGTTGATGGTTTTTCCCTTCTCAAGATAATCGATAAAAATTATTCCATGCGCATCCCAAAAAACAGAGGCCATTACTTTGCCAGCGGACTTTTGAGTCTTTCCATGCTTCGGAGACGGTTCACCGGTCGCTGTCCACTCAGCCGACTGTCGATTGGACTCAGGAGTGTAGTGATGGAGCCATATTTCATCCATTGTCACATATCGACGGAAAAACTCGGGTGTATTACGAGTTAACAGCTGCAAACACCGCTCAGAATCATCAACACGTTGTTGTTTTTGGTCAAATGTGAGCTCGCGCGGCACCCATTTTGCACAGAGCTTCCGCATATCCAAATATTGATGAATGATATGACCAACACGTTCCTTTGATATCTTTAAGCCTCTGCTATCTCGATCAACTTCATTTTACGGTCATTCAAAATCATTTTGTGGATTTTTTTGATGTTTTCGTCGGTAACCACCTCTTTCGGGCGTCCACTGCGTTCACCGTCCTCCGTGCTAATTTCACCTCGCTTGAATTTTGCATACCAATCAATTATTGTTGATTTCCCTGGGGCAGAGTCCGGAAACTCATTATCAAGCCAAATTTTTTCCTCCACCGTATTTTTTCCCTTCAGAAAACAGTATTATATCAAAACACGAAAGTTTTTTCACAAAAGACGCTCTATCTCACAAACTAATTGAGTTACAGACGTCAAATTTTGACACGAATCATTTGAAGGTTGGTACTATATAAAAATAATATGCATTTAATACTAGCGACGCCATCTATGTGTCAGACCGGGGACTTATCAGCCAACCTCTTATGCTTGTCAAATTTATTTGGGCAAAGCCCTATAGACTGCAAGGTGGTTGGATGTACAGCTCTTTCGGAATTACCACATTCCTCATCAGCATCCTCTACTTGCAGCAAAAGGAATCTACTTGCAGATGAGGAATGTGGTAATTCCGAAACAGCTGTACATCCAACTATCTTACAGTCTATAGGGCTTTGCCCAAATAAATTTGACAAGCATACTTTTCCTCTATTGGTTAAGCTACACTTGTAGTTTAGTCAATGCATGGTTTTAAGCTGAGATCAAAAACAACAATAATGATTGAAGAGAAATCAACAATAACAAACAAAACGAACTCTATAGAAAACTGTATCAAAATTTTATCTCTACAGAGAGAGAGAGATTTTCTCAAAGTTTTATCTTTATAGAAAGTTTTTTGTTCAAAATTTTATTTCTATAGAAAATTTAGTCAAAATTTTATTTCTTTAGAAAATTTTGTCAAAATTTTATATCTATAGAAAATTTTGCCAATATTTTATCTGTATAGACAATTTTGTCAAAATTTCATTTATTTAGAAAATTTTGTCAAAAATTTATTTCTATACAAAATTTTGTTAAAATTTTATTTCTATTGAAAATTTTGTCAAAATTTTATTTCAAAACATCCAGAATTCTACCAAACAGTAATAAAGACTACCATTTTTGTAGAATTCTACCAACTGTGGCAACCGTGTCTCTTAGTCGATCTAGGCTTGTCCGTCTGTCTGTGAAGACATTTTTGTGATTAGTCGCAGATTTAGTCTGATCGACTTTAAATTTGGCCAAAGTATGTTTTTGAGGTCAAAATAGTACTCTAGTGATTTTGGAAGAAATTGGTTCAGATTTATATATAACTCTCATAGATATAGCTCCCATATATATCGTTTGCCCGAATTACACTCATATGACCACAGATGTTTTTCCAGTTTGGACAAAAGTGTCCATATTTTCCTTGTAAAATCATCACTGCAAAGTGGAAAACTTTTGAAAATAATTCAAATTTCCTATAGTTCTAATACATATAGATATACCATAAATGCGATATATCATAAATGCTCTTTTGCGAAGTTTCCTAAAAATAGCATTAGATTTAAATATTTTCCATAGTTTTACTAACATTGTGTTCCACCCCAGGGCATTAGCCGACTTAAATTTTATGTCTATAGATTTTGTAGAAGTCTAACAATTTTTTGTCGAAATCAGGTCCGAATTAACCCTATAATGCTCAAGCCCGCCTTTAGGCGGTCTTCATTTAATAAGGAAGCTATTAGGACAACAAAAATGGGTAAAATAAAAAGAATCTTATGTAAAACTGTTCAAGAGTCAACATTTTATTTCTATAGAAATTTTTGTCAAAATTTTATTTTTATAAAAATTTTTTTGTCAAGATTTTACATCTATAGAAAATTTTGTCAAAATTTTATCCCTATAGAAATTTTTGTCAAAATTTTATTTCTATAGAAAATGTTATCAAAATTTTATTTATGTATAAAATTGTGTCAACATTTTATTTCTATAAAAAATTTTGTCCAAATTTTATTTCTATAGAAAATGTTGTCCAATTTTATTCTATAAAAAATTTGTCAAAATTTTATCTCTATAGAAAATTTTGTTAAAATTGTATTTCTATAGAAAATGTTGTCAAAATTTTATCTTTATAGAAAATTTGGTCAAAATTTCATCTTTATAGAAAATCTTGTCAAAATTTTACTTCTATAGACAATTCTGTCAAAATTTTATTTCTGCATAAAATGTTGTCAAAATTTTATTTCTGTATAAATTTTTGTCAAAATTTTATTTCCATAGAAAATTTTGTCTAAATTTTATTTCTATAGAAAATTTCGACTTAAATTTTATGTCTATAGATTTTGTAGAAGTCTAAAAATTTTTTTTCGAAATCAGGTCCGGATTAACCCTCTAATGCTCAAGCCCGCCTTTAGGCGGTCTTCATTTAATAAGAAAGCTATTAGTAAAACACACCTTAAGACAACAAAAATGGGAAAAATAAAAAGAAAACTTAGTAAAAACTGTTCAAGAGGCTTTGCAGCATATACTGAATTTTACCGTATATTTTTTTTCTTTTTTAGTTTTCTTGCTTTCGTGTCGTTAACATTGAAAATTTAATCAGATGGCAAGAAATTGGGGCATTAGAGGGTTAAGTAAATGCATATAGGAACATAAACGGATATTCGTTTCAGATTTAAATACATGTATATTCCAATTTAACCTTTATGCAGCTCCCAATAAATTTGATGGATTTGGGATGGTACCACAAGTTTCGATGTATACCGTGGTGAAGGGTCGGTCCCATCAGACTTTAGACCTTACTTACTTGTTTGTCAATAAATATTTATATTCACCCTAAGATATGCACATATGAAAATGGCAAATGTATACCCATTACAACATGGAAGAGAATGGCTAACTACAAACATGGAAATTCTTGTAGCTCGACAGGCATTCATTAGTGACTGTTGCTAATAGCCACCACATTAATATCTCCACCCAAGTATGAAAGATTATTAGCATTCGTTAAGTATGAGTGTTCGACTTTTGTATGATGGATAGGTCCTATGGTGGTTTTAATGTGAATAACCATTAGTACATCCTATCAATACTAATGTGTATGTGTGTCTCTGTGTATATGTTGATTTCTGATGTCCGTCCATTTGCTCTTTCATAAAATCCTATATCTGGTAGGGGATAGTGATGCAGATGTATTTGGTCATACACAATTTGATATGCACTTCAGCTTTAATGTTTTAAATCGAGCAGTCCTTGAAAGGCTTAGCCCTATATTAACAGGAATTTGTGCAAAGGATTTCGTTATTTAAGGCTATCTCTGTATTATTCATATGTATGCAATATAAGCCATTTGGATTGTATTCATATGCAAGGGCATTCATTATAGGTAATATTAAGGACTATTTTATCCGAGATTAAGGACTGTTTTATCCGAAAATGAGACCATTACAAGAATGTGGTCGTGTGAAAATTCCATTTTAACACACACTGGAAATAATCATCAATACGTTCATTTAAACTGAATGTGATTTAGAGTGTATAATAATATTGATCATTATACAGCGCGGCTAATGTGTAATGCAACAAAGAAAATCGCTTTATATTTATAACCTCCACCATAAGATGGGGGCTATATTAGATTTGTCATTCGGTTTGTAACACATCGAAATATTGATCTCAGGCCCCATGAAGTATATATACTATAGGGCCGTGGTGATATTCTGAGCACGGTTGCACGGTTGTTGGCAGCATTCTACCAAACATGGTAGATTTTGTAGTGTTTGGTTAGATTGGTAGAATTTATTTTTGGCAGATTTTGCAAAATATTTATCTCCCAATAAGAGGTACTTGACATATTTATTATAGTAATGAAATTTTGACAAAAAATTTTATATAGAAATAAAATTTTTGCAAAAAATTTCTATAGAAATAAAATTTTTGCAAAAAATTTCTATAGAAATAAAAGTATGACAAAATTTTCTATAGAAATAAAATGTTGACAAAATTTTCTATAGAAATAAAATTTTGACACAATATTCTATAGAAATAAAATTATGTCAATATTTTCTAAAGAAGTAAAATTTTGAAAAAATTTTCTATAGAAATAAAATTTTTACAAAATTTTCTGTAGAAATAAAATGTTGAAAAATTTTTCTGTAGAAGTAAAATTTTGACAAAATTTTCCGTAGATATAAAATTAAAAAAAAAAAATTCTATAGAAATAAAATTTTGACAAAATTTTCTGTAGAAATAAAATTTTAACAAAACTTGCTATAGAATTAACATTTTGACAAAATTTTCTATAGAAAAAAAATGTTTAAAAAACTTTCAATTTTGACAAAAATTACTATAGAACTAAAATTTTCTTTTTAATAATCGTTGATAAATGAACATCAACGATTATTAATGCTGCAGTCTTCATCGGGCTACTAATGTCTGCCGTGCACAGTGGATGTTCTTGAAAATATTTGAGAAATTAAATGAAATAGTCGAGTTACATATAAATCAATTTTTATACCCTTCACCATAGGATGGGGGGTATATTAACTTTGTCATTCCGTTTGTAACACATCGAAATATTACTCTAAGACCCCATAAAGTATATATATTCCGGGTCGTGGTAAAATTTTTAGTCGATCTTGGCCTATCCGTCCGTCCGTCTCTTGAAATCACGATAACTTCCGAACGAAACAAGCTATCGACTTGAAACTTGGCACAAGTAGTTGTTATTGATGTAGGTCGGATGGTATTGCAAATTGGCCATATCGGACCACGTTTACGTATAACCCTAAAACCGACGCTCTGATTTGGCTTGCGGAGCCTCTTGGAGGAGCAAAATTCATCCGATCCGGTTGAAATTTGGTACATTGTATTAGTATATGGTATCTAACAACCATACAAAAATTGGTCCATCTCGGTCTATAATTATATATAGCCCCTCATATAAACCGATCCCCAGATTTGGCTTGCGGAGCCTCTAAGAGAAGCAAATTTCATCCGGCTGAAATTTGGTACATGGTGTTATTATATGGTCTCTAACAACCAAGCAAAAATTGGTCCACATAGAAATAAAATTTTGACAAAATTTTCTATATAAATAAAATTTTTACAAAATTTTCTATAGAAATAAAATTTTAACAAAATATACTGTAGAAGTAAAATTTCGGCAACATTTTCTATAGAAATAAAATTTCGACAAAATTTTCGATAGAAATAAAATTTCGACAAAATTTTCGATAGAAATAAAATTTTGACAAAATTTTCTATAGAAATATAATTTCGACAAAATTTTCTATATAAATAAAATTTTTACAATTTTTTCTATAGAAATAAAATTTTGACAAAATTTTCTATAGAAATAAAATTTTGACAAAATTTTCTATAGAAATAAAATTTTGACAAAATTTTCTATAGAAATAAAATTTTGACAAAATTTACTATAGAAATAAAGTTTTGACCAAATTTTCTATAGAAATAAAATTTTGACAAAATTTTCTATAGAAATAAAATTTTTACAAAATTTTCTATAGAAATAAAATTTTAACAAAATATACTGTAGAAGTAAAATTTCGGCAACATTTTCTATAGAAATAAAATTTCGACAAAATTTTCGATAGAAATAAAATTTCGACAAAATTTTCGATAGAAATAAAATTTTGACAAAATTTTCTATAGAAATATAATTTCGACAAAATTTTCTATATAAATAAAATTTTTACAATTTTTTCTATAGAAATAAAATTTTGACAAAATTTTCTATAGAAATAAAATTTTGACAAAATTTTCTATAGAAATAAAATTTTAACAAAATTTTCTATGGAATTAAAATTTTGACCAAATTTTCTATAGAAATAAAATTTTGAAAAAATTTTCAATTTTGACAAAAATTACTATAGAAATAAAATTTTGACAAAATTTACTATAGAAACAAAATTTTGACAAAATTTTCTATAGAAATAAAATTTAGGCAAAATATTCTATACAAAAAAAAAATTCGACAAAATTTTCTATACAAATAAAAATTTCGACAAAATTTTCGATAGAAATAAAATTTTGACAAAATTTTCGATAGAAATACAATTTCAACAAAATTCTCTATATAAATAAAATTTTAACAAAATTTTCTATAGATATAAAATCTTGCAAAATTTTCTATGGAACTAAAACTTTGAAAAAATTTTCGATAGAAATAAAATTTCTACAAAATTTTCAATAGAAATACAATTTTGACAAAATTTTCTATAGCATTAAATTTCTTGTTTTTAATTTGAGCTTAAAACCGTTCATTGACTAATCTACAAGTGTAGCTTAACCAACAGAGGAAGAGAATGTTTGTCAAATTTATTTGGCCAAAGCCCTTGGGACTGTAAGATGGATGGACGCACGTTTCGGAATTATCACATTCCTCATCAGCATCCTCTACTTGCAGCAAAACTATCAACCAATTATCAGAATAAATTCTGGTAGTCCACTAAACCCAAAGTGAGCCACACTTATTACTATCGAAAATTTTGACAAAATTTTATATCTATCGAAAATGTTGACAAAATTTTATTTCTATCGAAATTTTTTTACAAGATTTTATTTCTACAGAAATTTTTTTCAAAATGTTATTTCTATCGAAAATTTTGTCAACATTTTATTTCTATAGAAAATTTTTGCAAAAATTTTATTTCTATAGAAAATTTTGTCAACATTTTATTTCTATAGAAAATTTGGTCAAAATTTTATTTCTATAGAAAATTTTGCCGAAATTTTAACTCTACAGAAAATTTTGTTAAAATTTTATTTCTATAGAAAATTTTGTCAAAATTGTATTTCTATAGAAAATTTGGTTTAAAAATTTCGTCAAAATTTTCTATAGACTTAAATTTCTTGTTGTTTTGATTTCAGCTTAAAACCATGTATTGACTAAACTACAAGTGTAGCTTAACCAACAGAGGAATATTATGTTTGTCAAATTTATTTGGCCAAAGCCCTATGGACTGCAAGATGGATGGACGCATGTTTCGGAATTACCACATTCCTCATCAGCATCCTCCACTTGCAGCAAAACTATCAACCAATTATCAGAATAAATTCTGGTAGTTCACTAAACCCAAAGTGAGCCACACTTGAACCTTCCGAAAAAAGGTTTATGATGGTCGGCTGATGTTTTTTACAAACATCATCTAGTTGAAATTAATTTTTGACAAAATAATATCTTGTAAAAAATTTCGGCTGAATTAAAATTTTGACAAAATTTTTGATAGAAATAAAAATTTGACAAAATTTTTTTTATAGAAATAAAATTTTTACAAAATTTTCTGTAGAAATAAAAATTTGACAAAATTTTTTTATAGAAATAAAATTTTTACAAAATTTTCTGTAGAAATAAAATCTTGTAAAAAAAATTCGATAGAAATAAAATTTTGTCAAAATTTTCGATAGAAATAAAATTTTGTCAAAAGTTTTGATAGAAGTAAAATTTTGTCAAAATTTTCTATAGAAATAAGATTTTGACGGAATTTTCTATAGAAATAAAATTTTGAAAAAATTTTCTGTAGAAATAAAATTTTGTAAAAAAAATTTCGATAGAAATAAAATTTTGTCAAAATTTTCGATAGAAAAAAAATTTGTCAAAATTTTCGATAGAAATAAAACTTTGTCAAAATTTTCGATAGAAATAAAATTTTGTCATAATTGTCGATAGAAATAAAATTTTGTTAAAATTTTCTATAGAAATAAAATTTTGTTAAAATTTTCTATAGAAATAAATTTTTGACAGAATTTTCTATATAAATAAAATTTTGACAGAATTTTCTATAGAAGTAAAATTTTGACATTTCTAATCAATTATAGCTAAATTTAATTTTTATATTCGCAGATCGCTAATTAAAAACTATCCTATGTTAGTGTACTTGAGGAATGGGGGACTTCCGAAATAAGAGAAACTGACTATGGAAGGAATGAATTAGAGTGCACCACAAACTTCATATAGGCTTGGGTCGATGCCAATCGATATGAGAAAGGGATATCTGGATCCTCGTGTTAACCTAAACTAACTTAAATTGATCTTCCGTGCTCTTACACTAGCATCAGGCGATGAGTCTAATCGGTCCAGTCTAATAACTAGTGCAGATTAGTTTACATTCGACAACAATAATTGTGAATTCTGGAAGCAGTTTTAATTAAACCAAACTTTTGTTATAGTACTTAAAGCTGCTGACCGAACTTTTGAACTATTTAATAAAAAAGCGCCTCTGCATTTTACTCCCCCTTTCGAAATTGTTTTTAATTGAATTGGTTCCATTTGCTGCATTGACATGCGCATGTATTTAACTCATATTGTTATAAATTTACTTTAATTGTTTATTTAACTTTTTATGCCACAGAAGTGTGCTCGAGTAAAATATCGATTAACAAGAGTCAATCACATAAACTCCCTTAACTGGACTATAAACGATTCAATAACTGTGTTGCTAAGCAGAGAAAAAACCTCCTTTAACGTCTATGGATATTCACAAGTGCATGGTGTAATTAGCGCTAAATGAGCATCAACGATTATTAATGCTGCAGTCTTCATCGGGCTATTAATGTCTGCCATGCACAGTGGGTGTTCTTGGAAATATTTGAGAAATTAAATAGTCGAGTTACATATAAATTAATTTTTATGCTTTAAATCTTGAGGTGCCGTGAAATTTATATTGGAACCTGGCCCGCTTCGCTGTCCATCTTGATTTTTCAAAACAGAGACACTATTTCTTAAAATAAACGCTTTTTAAAGAACATTTTGCTTTAACTAAGTCAACGAAATTCTTCACAGAATATTTCGATTGGATCATAAAATAATCCAAAGACTTTGAAGTTATTTTCGAAATTTAAATAAATATGGATTTGAATTTATTGGTGGGTTTGATCATTGGTATGAAATATTTATGTGTCCCTAACAATCATGCAAAAGTTGGTGTATAGCGGTCCATAATAGGTAGCTCCCATATAAACCGATGTCCAGATTTGACTTCCTGAGTCTCTTTGAGGAGCAAGTTTCATACGAGCTGGTTGTTCAGCTTTAACACAAAGAAAAAATTATGTCGATACCTTTATCCGTTCAAAAGTTGCAGAATTATTTCCAAAAAAAGTTTTGGAACCACTATGTGTCAGTCCATACTCTTATGTAGCTCCCATATAATCCGACCTCCAAGATTTAACTTCGGAAGTCGTGAAATCTAACAAGTATATACGGCCGTAAGTTCGGCCAGGCCGAAGCTTATGTACACGGATGAAAAAGACTGTTTTTCATATGTTTGGCTATAAACATTATATGTTTGGAACACAAATTTTTAAACACAATATTTTTGAGTGCAAGCATATAATGTTCATAAACTAGCATAACATGTTTGGGACATATATGTTAATATGTTAGAACATATTATGTTTGGGACATAAAATGTTTGTAAATATAATATGCTTGGATGCAAACATATATTAATTTAGAAATAGCCTATAAACATATATGTGTTTAGTAGCTTGGAGCGCTATTTAACAGGGAGCGATATTGAATTAAATTGGTGGTTGTTGCTTGTTATTACAAAATTAACATTTCATTTTTCCTTGGGCAATTGATCAGCTACTTCTTTGATCCTTACAAACTGTGTGGTCCGCTGTTCGAATCCCCGTCCGGCAAAAGGTAAAATTAAAATAAAAAAAATCATAAAATTGAATAATTTCTTCTACAATGTTTGTATTACAGAAAAAGGTGCTAAGAACTAAAAAATCTCGTGGAAGTGAGAAAGATGTGGGGGAATATACAATTAGGCAGAAACAAAATTTTGAGCATTCAGGTCGAAAACCTATGTTGTTATATATATAGCACCTGTTTATTTTCGTAATTCATTATGATTGTAAATATATAAATAAATAAATAAAATTTTGAGCACAATATTGTTTGGGAGAATTTTTTTTAAGCATATAATATTTTTGGGTGCAAAATGCTTCCAAACATATTATATGTTCACATAATAACATATTGTTTTTTGGAAGACTACATTATTGAATTTGGATGCAAAAATACAAAATGTTTGGAACTTAGACTACCCAAACATATATTGTTTAGACCAATTTGCTTTCAAACATATTATATATTGGAAGAGATCAAACATATAAATGTTTGGGCAATACCCAAAAATATATATGCTTGAAGCAAAATATGGTTGGGAGTATATGTTACAGAAGCGATTTTTTGTGAGCGTGTACCCTCCACCATGGATTGCGTAGAAACTTCTTCTAAACACTGCCATCCACAATCGTATTACTTGAGTTGCGGTAACGCTTGCCGATGGCAAGGTATCTTAAAACCTCCTAACACTGCCTTCTAAATAGTAAGTAAGTCCATACGTGGTATATATTAAATAAAAAAAGACCGATTAAATACGTATATAATTCAGTTTGACAAAGTTTTCTATAGAAATAAAATTTTAACAAAATTTCCTATAGAAATACAATTTTCACAAAATTTTCTATAGAAATAAATTTATGACAAAATTTTCTATAGAAATAAAGTTTTGGCAAAATTTTCTATAGAAATAAAATTTTAACAAAATTTTCTATAGAAATAAAATTTTAACAAAATTTTTTATAGAAATAAAATTTTAACAAAATTTTGTATAGAAATACAACTTTTCACAAAATTTTCTATAGAAATAAAGTTTTGGCAAAATTTTCTATAGAAATAAAATTTTAACAAAATTTTCTATAGAAATAAAA
Source organism: Haematobia irritans (assembly GCF_050003625.1). Taxonomy (NCBI): domain Eukaryota; kingdom Metazoa; phylum Arthropoda; class Insecta; order Diptera; family Muscidae; genus Haematobia; species Haematobia irritans. The sequence continues at coordinate 155,049,289 of NC_134398.1, read as the reverse complement.
TTTTGGTAGATTATTTTTAGCTCGAGTTGTAACCATGATTATGAACCGATATGCACCAATTTTTGTGTGATCAGAGATCGGCTATATATAACAATAGACCGATATGAACCAATTTTGGTATGGTTATTAGCGGCCATATACTAACACCACGTTCCAAATTTGAGCCGGATCGGATGAATTTTGCTCCTCCAAGCGGCTCCGGAGGTCAAATCTGGGGATCGGTTTATATGGGGGCTATATATAATTATGGACCGATGTGGACCAATTTTTCCATGATCATTACAGACCATATACTAACACCATGTACCAAATTTCAGCCGGATCGGAAGAAATTTGTTTCTCTTTGAGGCTCCGCAAGCCAAATCTGGGGATCGGTTTATATGGGGACTATATATAATTATGGACCAATGTGGACCAGTTTTTGCATGATTGTTAGAGACCATATAGCAACACCATTTACCAAATTTCAGCAAGATAGAATGAAATTTGCTTCTCTTTGAGGCTCCGCAAGTCAAATCTGGGGAACGGTTTATATGGGGGCTATATATAATTATGGACCGATGTGGACCAAATTTTGCATGGTTATTAGAGACCATATACCAAAACCATGTACCAAATTCCAGCAAAATCGGATGAAATTTGCTTCTCTTTGAGGCTCCGCAAGCCAAATCTGGGGATCGGTTTATATGGGGGCTATATATAATTATGAACAGATGTGGACCAATTTTTGCATGGTTATTAGAGATCATATAACAACACCATGTACCAAATTTCAGCTGGATCGGATGAAATATGCTTCTCTTCGAGGCTCCGCTAGCCAAATCTGAGGGTCCGTTTATATGGGGGCTATACGTAAAAGTGGACCGATATGGCCCATTTGCAATACCATCCGACCTGCGTTAATAACAACTACTTGTGCCAAGTTTCAAGTCGATAGTTTGTTTCGTTCGGGAGTTAGCGTGATTTCAACAGATGGACGGACGGACGGACATGCTTAGATAGATTCAGAATTTCACCACGACCCAGAATATATATACTTTATGAGGTCGTAGAGCAATATTTCGATGTGTTACAAACGGAATGACAAAGTTAATATACCCCCCATCGTTTGGTGGAGGGTATAAACATGATTAATTTCATAACCTCTTCCCACACCCTCTGTAAATTTCAAATAAATCGGAGAAGTATATTTTTTTCAGTGTACTTTAAAAAAAGACGGGCTAAGGGGAGATCCAGGTTTTGAAAACTAAAGTAGTAAAGATCTTTGTCCAGATGTCACCCTTAAAATTCCCTTACAATTTCAAGCAAATCGAGAATTTTGGTCCAATATTCAAAAAGTCGTGGGACCTTCCCCTCCCCGACCAGATATAAATTCTGCAACCAATTTAAGATATTTTCTCTTAACTTACTTGAAATAAAAGTCTCTGTATATACAAAATTGATTTCATGTGATTTATCATCTTGTATCCTGGTATAGTTTTTCTTCCATTTCAATTCGTTTTGTTTTGCCTCATTTACTCAAGGATAATGACGTAGCATCACTATTGCCCTGTCGTGGTATGTGGTTGTATCATCGGCGCGTCTATGGTGGTTTGTTTCCAATTCCGGATATCTAGCATGTAAGTCATTGTAACAGTTGTGGTGCGGTTGAGCGCCTGTATGGGTTGGTACCTCACAATGCTCATCCGATTTTAGTGTACTCAATAGCCACCAACCTCTAGTTTTGTGATTAACTATATTGGCTACTGGATGAAAAAAAAAACTGAGACATGAATGATGGTAATCATTTAATGTATATTAAAACCTTTAATTGATTGAAAAAAATTATATTTGTTTCATAATGAACAAGTACGTGGTTGCTGATAAGTAATGCAACAAATTAAAGCGCTATATATCTCGATATCGTCACCAGGACTGTGGAGTCGGAGTCTTGGAGTCGGAGTCTGAAGATTTTGCTGGAGTCGGAGTTGGAGCCGGAGTCGTATAAATTTTGCTTGACTCCGACTCCGGCGAAAAAAAATTTGAAAAACACTTCATATCTTTGTAACAAAAGAAATATTTCGACAAATTAGATTCGATTGGGGTTTTTAATCGAACAACGAAATACTGGATTTCAGGCCATTCAAAGTGTATTTATATGGGTGAAATTTCACGGTGATATATAGAGTAGGTTTTACTAGAATATGGGTTGAATTGATCAATTGTATACGAGTCCATTTTTATTCCCTCCACCATAGGATGAACGGAATGACAAAGTTAATATACCCCATATTAACTTTGTCATTCCGTTTGTAACACATCGAAATATTGCTCTAAGGCCCCATAAAGTATATATATTCTGGGTCGTGGTGAAATTCTGAGTCGATCTAAGCATGTCCGTCCGTCCGTCCGTCTGTTGAAATCACGCTAACTTCCGAACGAAACAAACTATCGACTTGAAACTTGTCACAAATAGTTGTTGTTGATGTAGGTCGGATGGTATTGCAAATAGGCCATATCGGTCCACTTTTACGTATAGCCCCCATATAAACGGACCCCCAAATTTCGCTTGCGAGGCCTCTAAGAAAAGCAAATTTCATCCGATCCGGCTGAAATTTGGTACATGGTGTTAGTATATGGTCTCTAACAACCATGCAAAAATTGGTCCACATCGGTCCATAATTATATATAGCCCCCATATAAACCGATCCCCCGATTTGGCTTGCAGAGCCTCTAAGAGAAACAATTTTCATCCGATCCGGCTGAAATTTTGGTACATGGTGTTAGTATATAGTCTCTAACAACCATGCAATTGGTCCATATCGGTCCATAATTATATATAGCCCCCATATAAACCGATCACCAGATTTGACCTCCGGAGCCTCTTGGAAGACCAACATTTATCTGCTTCAGTTGAAATTTGGTACGTGATATTAATATATGGCCTCAAACACCCATGCAAAAATTGGTCGATATCGGTCCATAATTATATATAGGCCCCGTATAAACCGATCCCCTGATTTGACCTCCGGAGCACCTTGAAAGATCAAAATTCTTCCCATTCGGTTGAAATTTGGTACGTGATGTTAGTATAGGTTATCCAACAACTATGCAGGAATTTGGTCCTATCAGTCCATAATAATATATAGCTCCCATATAAACCGATCCCCAGATTTTACCTCCGGTGACTTTTGGAGAAGCAAAATTCATCCGATCTGGTTGAAATTTGGTACGTGGTGGTAGTTTATGATATTTAACAACCATGTGATTTGAAATTTGTGGATGACAGTCTTTCGTAGAAGTTTCTACGCAATCCATGGTGGAGGGTATATAAGATTCGGCCTGGCCGAACTTACGGCCGTATATACTTGTTAACATATTAAACTATCAATTTTTAAGCCTATATATACTCTTGATAAAGGTACATAAAGGCAATATAGCCTAACGTTCTGAATTTTTGGCAGGCATGTTGAGTTCGAAGATGGGTCGTACCGAACAATTTTGTGATATAGCACCTACATATAGACCCATCTCCGATTTGTTTTAAGAAATTTTTCCCAGTCTAAAATTTTCATAAGATTTGTCAGAAATTTTGAGTTATTTGAGATCCCTTAATAAATGCGGAAATTTCCTGTCGGCCCAGATTTTGTATATGGAGATAAATATTTGAGAAATCTCTATGTATACCCGATGTCCTTGGAAACTGTAATTTTAAATTAAACCTCTGCCAACTGGCCATCTGAGGCGGACTTTTTGGAGAAAGTTTGTGTCATCAATATCACTCGAAATTCTTTACATTAAATTAATGGCCTCTATTGTCCATAACTGATAGACCATTTATAAATCGATGTTTCACCATTTTACTTCTATAGAAACAATATTCGTAACTGTCCAGCAATTACTGTCTGTTGTATGGTAGTGGTTATTTAAAATTCCGCCCGTCCTAATTGATGACAGTTTATGTTTGTTTTATATATCGGTCACATTACATTTTTGAACATCTAAACTTTCTATCTGATTAGCCCGACATTTGGATTTTTGTGTGTTTTTATACCCTTCACCACTACTGTGGTACAGGGTATAATAAGTTTGTGCATTTGTATGTAACGCCAAGAAGGAGTAATCATAGACCAACCTTTTAGTATACGGATCGGCTTAGAATTAAATTCTGAGTCGATTTAGCGATGTCCGTCTGTCTGTCTGTCTGTCTGTCTGTCTGTCTGTCTGTCTGTCTGTCTCTCTGTCTGTCTGTCTGTTGATGTATTTTTGTGTGCAAAGTACAGCTCACAGTTTTAGTCCGATTGTCCTAAAATTTGGTATAGGATGCTGTTTCGGCTCAAAGACGATCCCTATTGATTTTGGAAAAAATCGGTTCAGATTTAGATATAGCTGCCATATATATAATTTTCACCGATCTGGTCATAATTGGCGTGTATATCAACCGATCTTCCTCAAATTCCGTACATCCGAATATTTTATGAGTCTCGAAAAACTTGAAAATTTTCAGCAAAATCGGTTCAGATTTAGATATAGCTCCCATATATAGCTTTCGCCCGATTTACACTCATTTGCCCACAGAGGCCAATTTTTTGCTCCGATTTAGTTGAAATTTTGCATAGGGAGTATAATTAGCGTTGTAACTATGCGTGCTAAATTTGCTTGAAATCGGTTCAGATTTGGATATATCTCCCATATAAAGCTTTCGCCCGATTTACACTCATATGACCACAGAGGCTCCGATTTAGTTGAAATTTTGCACAGGGAGTAGAATTAGCATTGTAGCTATGCGTGCCAAATTTGTTTGAAATCGGTTCAGATTTAGATATAGCTCCCATATATATGTTTTTCTGATTTCGACAAAAATGGTCAAAATACCAAAATTTTCCTTGTAAAATCGCCACTGCTTAGTCGAAAAGTTGTAAAAATGACTCTAATTTTCCTAAACTTCTAATACATATATATCGAGCGATAAATCATAAATAAACTTTTTCGAAGTTTCCTTCAAATTGCTTCAGATTTAAACGTTTCCCATATTTTTTTACTAACATTGTGTTCCACCCTAGTGCATTAGCCGACTTAAATTTTGAGTCTATAGATTTTGTAGAAGTCTATCAAATTCTTCCAGATCGAGTGATAATTAAATGTATGTATTTGGGACAAACCTTTATATATAGCCCCCAACACATTTGACGGATGTGAAATGGTATCGAAAATTTAGATCTACAAAGTGGTGCAGGGTATAATATAGTCGGCCCCGCCCGACTTTAGACTTTACTTACTGGTTCTTTATACCCTTGACCACTACTGTGGTACAGGGTATAATAAGTTTGTGCATTTGTATGTACTGCCAAGAAATAGTGGTCATAGACCCATCTTTTAGTATACCGATCGGCTTAGAATGTCCGAGTGATGTCTGTCTGTCCGTCCGTCTGTCTGTCTGTATATGTAATTTTGTGCACAAAGTACAGCTCGCAAGTTAAGTCCGATCGTCCTCAAATTTGGCATAGGGCCGTCTTGGGACAGAGACAATCGCTACTGGTTTTGGAAAAAATCGGTTCAGATTTAGATATAGCTGCCATATATATATATATATATATATATATATATATATATATATATATATATATATATATATATATATATATATATATATATATATATATATATATATATATATATATATATATATATATATATATATATATATATATATATATATATATATATATATATATATATATATATATATATATATATATATATATATATATATATATATATATATATATATATATATGTATCCCCGATTTGGTCATAGTTAGCGTGTTTATCAACCGATTTTCTTGAAATACCGTATATCCAAATATTTTATGAATCTCGAAAATTCTGCAAAATATCAGCCAAATCGGTTCAGATTTAGATATAGCTCCCATATATATCTTTCGTCCGATTTAGACTCATATGACCACAGAAGCCAAAGTTTACTACCGATCTTCGTGAAATTTTGCACAGAGGATAGAATTGACATTCTACCAATGCTTGGTAAATTTGATTGAAATCGGTTCAAATTTAGATATAGCTCCCACATAAATATCTTTCGTCCGATGTGAACTTATATGGCCACAAAAGCCAGAGTTTTGCCGCGATTTGCTTCAAATTTTGCACAAGGGGTACATTTAATAGTATCGTTAAGTGTGTCAAATTTTGTTAAAATCGGTTCAGATTTAGATATAGCTCACATATATATCTTTCGCCCGATTTGGACTTATGTGGTCTCAAAAGCCCGAGTTTTGCCCTGACTTACTTCAAATTTTGCACAAGCGGTACTTTTAACGATACTATTGTATGTGCCAAACATGGTCAAAATCGATTCAGATTTAGATATAGCTCCCATATATATCTTTCGTCCGATTTGAACTTATATGGCCTCAAAATCCAGGGCTTTGCGTTGATTTGCTTCAAATTTCGCACAAGGAGTACGTTTAGTAGTATCGGTAATTGTGCCAAATTTGGTTGAAATCGGTTCAGATTTAGATATGGCTCCCATATATATCTTCCGTCCGATTTGCACTCATATGACCAGGGGAGCCAAAGTTATACTCCCATTTACGTGAAATTTCGCATAGATAGCAGAATTATTATTCTAACTATACATGTCAAATTTAGTCAAAAATCGGTTCAGATTATATATAGCTCCCATATATACGTACACCAGGGTTGGGGAAATATGGTATACTGTTACACGTTTTAGACCCATTTTCAATGGAAGTTTCCTCCAATTAACTGGATAGCGTTAGCCGATTTAAATTTTAATTCTAGAGATTTTGTAGAAGTAAAAAAATTGTCTCCTTTATATAGCTTCCAGCAAATGTGAAGTAGTTGAGATGGTAACACAAATTTTGGCCTACATAGGGGTGAAGGGTATAATATAGTCGGCCCCGCCCGACTTTAGACTTTACTTACTTGTTTTTATATAGATTAATTTTTATAAAATGCCTATATAGACCAATACCAGGATTTTACTTCTTAAACATCTGGAAGCCTAATTATTTTTTGAAATTTTGTGTTTTTATAAATTCACATTCTGGAGATTGTTGTTATCTACCCATATTTTGATTTATTGGCTTGTATTTTAATTTATTGGCCTGAAATTAAAATGTAGAGTTCTTTACATTCCTAAATGCTGAGATTTGTCGTCGAGTCGTATCAAAAATTAAAATTAGAGTTCTTTTGGACACATATGGCACACACACATATGGCAAAATAGAATACTTATATCGGTCTATTTTTGGAACACTACACCTTAAAACAAGTAAGTAATGTTTAAAGTCGGACGGGGCCGACTGTATTATACCCTTCACCATTATGTAGCCCAAAATTTGTGTTATCGTATATTACCAAAATGTATATTCCTATATACAAATATTTATATCTGAAACGATTTGGAGATAATTTTTTGTACTTCTACAAAATCACTAAAATTAAAAATTAAATCGGCTAATACCCTGGGATGAAACACATACATATGTATTCGAGATATAGGACAATTTGAGTAATATTTAAAATGGTTGCTACTCAGCATTGGCGATTTTACAAGGATATTGGTCAAATCTCGCCAAGATATGTGGTCAATTGTAGATTGTGATATATTATTTGGCCAATTCGGGTGATATTTCCACAAGCCGGAGCTTTATTTAAAATTCGACCATTATGTGAAAAGTTTGGCATTACAGTGTGTAGAATATGACTACGATATGGGGATATCATCACAGAATTTTGTGTAAAATGTGGGTATGGTAGCGGCAATGTTTGTTTACAAAATGCTGCAGGGTACAATAAAGTTTACCCTGTCCGACTTTAGACTTTTCTTATTTCTTTCGGCATACAAATGTACAGACTGTTTATATATTATGCCACAATAGTGGTTAAGGAGATAAATATATTTTTAGTTTCAAACCCCAATGGGATGTGTTTTTATTTATCCTTATGTGTGTATGTTCCACTAATTGCACATGTCTGCATTTCCTATAAACGCTAATGGTTTCACATAGCATCGACAACAATATAACAAAACTATAGAAATCAGCCCCAGTGGGATCTAAAATTTGTAATAATGATAATAATATCCATCCTTCTCCTACTTCAAATATTGTCTTGGTGAAATGACGATGTTTTATAAAACTCATATCACCAACATAGGATATGTAGCTCCACAGACTTCATCATATACTCGTATGCCCAGTGTGTGTGTGTGGTTTGGAAATTTAATTAAATTTATTAATTGCGTGTAGAAAAATTAAAATTTAATCATAACTATGCTAATGGCTAGTAATTTAAATGTTTAATAGATCCACATGGGAAATTGAGTTTATCTGTGAAATCCATTTAGGTCCACTTAGCAGGAGGTAATGGAACGATTATTACAAGTGGTTGATAATGTAAGCCCACATAGAGTTTTCTCTATCATCGGTGTTAATAGGTTTATTGATATAAAAATTTATGATTAAATTTTTCTTTTTTAGTAGTGCTAAAGTGGTAACATGAATCTATGGTAGTATGCGGCGTAGAGGGCATTCCAGTTTTGATTTCTTAAGAACTCAAAATTAGTAATTTTTATACGATTTGTCTGCAATTTGAAATCAAAAGCTACTTTTATACCCCCCACCATAGGATGGGGGGTATATTAACTTTGTCATTCCGTTTGTAACACATCGAAATATTGCTCTAAGATCCCATAAAGTATATATATATTCTGGGTCGTGGTGAAATTCTGAGTCGATCTAAGCATAATCTATCGACTTGAAACTTGGCACAAGTAGTTGTTATTGATGTAGGTCGGATGGCATTGCTCATGGGCCATATCGGTCCACTTTTACGTATAGCCCCCATATAAACGGAACCTCAGATTTGGCTTGCGGAGCCTCTAAATGAAGCATATTTCATCCGATCCTGCTGAAATTTGGTACATGGTGTTAGTATATGGTCTCTAATAGAGGTGTGCACGTGACACGAAATTGTCGTGACTCACGAAAATTTTCGTGACTCACGCGTGAGTCGTGAGTCACGCTCATGGCAACGGCGTGAGTGTGCGTGAGCGTGATTAACAAACCAAAATGTCGTGCGTGAGCGTGAGTCACGAAAATATTATCTTCGTGAGTGTGCGTGAGTAAAGATTTACGCTCACGAAAATAATCCTGCTCACCAACATAAAACGCTTAAGAGTTAAATTCATTTACAATTTTAGTGACACCTGGGATGTTAAGAGTGTAATAACGCTCTCGATTTTAATAATGCTCATGTTTTCAGACGCGTCGCTAAGGTAAATTACTCAAAAATTTGTTCGTGAGTCACGATATTTTTCGTAAGTCACGGTATTTTTCGTGAGTCACGACATTTTCGTGCGTGAGCGTGCGTGAATACAAATTTTCTTTTCGTGAGTGTGCGTGAGCGTGAGTCCTACCAAACAATATCGTGCGTGAGTGTGCGTGAGTAAGATTTTTCCGTCGTGAGTGTGCGTGAGCGTGAGTAAAATATTACTCACGTGCACACCTCTAGTCTCTAACAACCATGCAAAAATTGGTCCACATCGGTCCATAATTATATATAGCCCCCATATAAATCGATCGCCAGATTTGGCTTGCGGAGCCTCAAAGAGAAGCAAATTTCATCCGATCCTGCTCAAATTTGGTACATGGTGTTGGAATATGGTCTCTAACAACCACGCAACAATTGGTCCACATCGGTCCATAATTATATATAGCCCCCATATAACAGGTTGGCTGATAAGTCCCCGGTCTATTTCAATTTTGTGATACCATTTTGGTAGTACTCCTTCGGTTTTGCCTCAAAATATGCCTCAGTTTCGGCGATCGCCTCTTCATTGCAGCCAAATTTTTCCCTGCGAGCATCCTTTTGAGGTCTGAGAACAAGAAAAAGTCGCTGGGGCCAGATCTGAAGAATACGGTGGGTGGGGAAGCAATTCGAAGCCCAATTCATGAATTTTTGCCATCGTTCTCATTGACTTGTGGCACGGTGCGTTGTCTTGGTGGAACAACACTTTTTTCTTCTTCATATGGGGCCGTTTTGCCGCGATTTCGACCTTCAAACGCTCCAATAACGCCATAGTCACTGTTGATGGTTTTTCCCTTCTCAAGATAATCGATAAAAATTATTCCATACGCATCCCAAAAAACAGAGGCCATCACTTTGCCAGCGTACTTTTGAGTCTTTCCACGCTTCGGAGACGGCTCACCGGTCGCTGTCCACTCAGCCGACTGTCGATTGGACTCAGGAGTGTAGCGATGGAGCCATCTTTCATCCATTGTCACATATCGACGGAAAAACTCGGGTGTATTACGAGTTAACAGCTGCAAACACCGCTCAGAATCATCAACACGTTGTTGTTTTTGGTCAAATGTGAGCTAGCGCGGCACCCATTTTGCACAGAGCTTCCGCATATCCAAATATTGATGAATGATATGACCAACACGTTCTTTGATATCTTTAAGGCCTCTGTTATCTCGGTCAATTTCATTTTACGGTCATTCAAAATCATTATGTGGATTTTTTTGATGTTTTCGTCGGTAACCACCTCTTTCGGGCATACACTGCGTTCACCGTCCTCCGCGCTCATTTCACCACGCTTGGATTTTGCATACCAATCAATTATTCTTGATTTCCCTGGGGCAGAGTCCGGAAACTCATTATCAAGCCAAGTTTTTGCTTCCACCGTATTTTTTCCCTTCAGAAACAGTATTTTATCAAAACACAAAATTCCTTTTTTCCATTTTTTTCACAATAACAAAAGTTGCTTCACAAAAGACGCTCTATCTCACAAACTAATTGAGTTACAGACGTCGAATTTTGACACGAATCATTTGAAGGTTGGTACTATATAAAAATAATATGCATTTAATACTAGCGACGCCATCTATGTGTCAGACCGGGGACTTATCAGTCAACTTGTAATATTCTGGGTCGTGGTGAAATTCTGAGTCGATCTAAGCATGTCCGTCCGTCCGTCTGTTGGAATCACGCTAACTTCCGAACGAAACAAGCTATCGACATGAAACTTCGCACAAGTAGTTGTTATTGATGTAGGTCGGATGGTATTGCAAATGGGCCATACCGGAACACTTTTACGTATAGCCCCCATATAAACCGACGCTCAGATTTGGCTTGCGGATCCTCAAAGAGCAGCAAAATTCATCCGATCCGGTTGAAATTTGGTACATGGTGTTAGTATATGGTCTCTAACAACCATGCAAAAATTGGTCCACATCGGTTCATAATTATATATAACCCCCATATAAACCGATCGCAGATTTGGCTTGCGGAGCCTCTAAGAGAAGCAAAATTCATCCGGTCCACATCGTTCCCCCATGTAAAGCGATCCCCAGATGTGAACTCCGCCTCATGGATGAGCTAAATTCATCCGATTCAGTTTGATAGTGTGTGCGGGGTGGGTATATAGTCTCTAGCAACCATGCAGGAATTGGTCCATATCGGTCCATAATTATATATAGCCCCCATATAACCCGATCCACAGATTTGACCTCTGGAGCTCTTGGAGGACCAAAATTCATCCGATTCGGTTCAAATTTGGTACGTTGCGCTAGTATATGGCCGCTAACAACCATGCCAAAATTGGTCCATATCGGTCTACCAAACTTTCTATAGAAAATTTTGTCAAAATTTTATTGCTTTAGAAAATTTTGTCAAAATTTTATTTCTATAGAAAATTTTGTCAAAATTTTATTTCTTTAGAAAATTATGTCAAACTGAATTATATATGTACCCAGTAAAAAAAAGCGTCACCAAAAAAGTAGTGAAAATGTTCTTTTTGGATCCGGAAGTAGTGCAAAATTGGCGCAGAGGCGATGAATTTAACACGGGCTTGTCATAGGACGGATGTCCACCATTTCAACAGCCGTTGCACTGAATTTGCATCAATTCTTACTCTGTGATTCAAATTCAGTCTTTTGGATGTGAATTAAAAAATGTTGTCATATTTTGACAAATGAACAATTTTTATAATTTTTTATGATTTCTAATGCATTCTAACGCTTATCCGAAACGTTTGAATTAAAATATTTTGAAAAATTCTCAATATTTCTTGAATGGATTTAGAATTTGTTTTTTGACAAAATTTCAATAATTTGTACCATTTTATTAAAGCTTACTCTCTTTTTAACCCTTTTGAAACAAAAAAATTAAATTTACCCATTAAATAGTTGAAATAAAGAACATCTTTGGGAGTACATCTTTTGGCAATTTTTTTTGCTGGGTATTTAATCGGCCTTTTTTGTTTAATATATACCCCGTATGGACTAACTTACAAATGAGAAGACGGTATGAAGATACCCTGAATGTATGAAGATACCCTGCCATCGGCAAGTGTTACCGCAACCCAAGTAATTCGATTGTGGATGACAGTCTTTACTACAAGTTTCTATGCAATCCATGGTGGAGGGTACATAAGATTCGGCCTGGCCGAACTTACGGCCGTATATACTTGTTAAACCATAGTAGTGGTCAGGGTACAGTAACTTTGATAAAAAAATGTGTCTACTAGAAATATTGATTTTAGATCCCATAAAATATATACCGATCGACTGAGAATCACCTCCCGAGTCGATCTAGCCTTTGGTGTCTGTCCGCGAAAATTTTCTATAGAAATAAAATTTTGCCAAATTTTCTATAGAAATAAAATTTTGTAAAATTTTTTATAGCAATAAAATGTTGACAAAATTTTTTATGGCAATAAAATTTTCTATAGAAATAAAATTTTCTATAGAAATACAATTTTCCATAGAAATAAAATTTTTGTGTTTTGTAGGTCTTTGGTAAAGTTTTCTCCAAATTTTGGTAGATTATTTTTGGCTCGAATGGCAAGCGTGCAAGTTTTATCCGACGTGTCTGAAATTGGAAATTTAGAGGCATTTTAGGTCCACACATATGTGTACCGAAGATGGTAAAGGGTGATACGGTCAAAATTTGGTCAAGGGAAAACGCGTGTAAATCGGGGAAATCGTTTATTTAAAAAATCAAATTAAATTTCTTTTTCAGGTTCAATTAGTATAAAATTCAGGGAAAATATTTAGTTAGGCTTTCTCTTTTCCAAATCCGAATTGCGGGGCCTCACGCTTGACACCTGCCATCAGATTTTGTACAGCCACCTTGTCCACCTTCTTCGCCGCAGAAAGCCAGTTTGCCTTGAACTGCTGCTCGTCCTTAGCAGTTTGTTTGGTCTTCTTTAGGTTCCGCTTGACAAAGCCCAGTATTTCTCAATTGGGCGGAGCTCTGGCGTGTTGGGAGGGTTCTTGTCCTTGGGAACCACCTGCACGTTGTTGGCGGCGTACCACTCCATGGCCTTTTTACCGTAATGGCAAGATGCCAAATCCGGCCAAAACAGTACGGAACAACCGTGTTTCTTCAGGAAAGGCAGAAGACGTTTATTCAAACACTCTTTCACGTAAATTTCTTGGTTGACAGTCCCGGAAGCTATGAAAATGCTGCTTTTCAAGCCACAGGCTTGCCAAACCAGATATTTCTTTGCGAACTTTGACAGTTTTATGTACTTGAAAATATCTGCTACCTTTCCCATTCCTTTTGCCGTATAAAACTCCTGTCCCGGAAGCTGCTTGTAGTCGGCTTTGACGTAGGTTTCGTCGTCCATTACCACGCAGTCAAACTTCGTCAGCATCGTCGTATACAGCCTCCGGGATCGCGCGGCTGTCGACAAACGTTCCCCAAACAGTTTAATTACATTTGTAACGGTTGATTTGGCAACTTTTAGCGATTTTACCAGCTTTGCGTGCGAGTAGCTCGGATTTTCGCGATGCGCGAGCATCGCTCTTCTTGCTTGGACGGCATTTTGGCAACTGAAGAGTCAATTCCAAAATCAAAATAGGAGCAACATTCTACACACACACACCTTCAAAATGAGGAGTGTTCAGGATTTTTAAATGCAAAATTGAAAGAAATACGTCAAGTTTATATTGACCAAATTTTGACCGTATCACCATTTATGTATCGGTCCATGTTATGGACCGTGCAGGTGGTTCCCAAGGACAAGAACCCTCCCAACACGCCAGAGCTCCGCCCAATTGAGAAATACTGGGCTATTGTCAAGCGGAACCTAAAGAAGACCAAAAAACTGCTAAGGACGAGCGGCAGTTCAAGGCAAACTGGCTTTCTGCGGCGAAGAAGGTGGACAAGGTGGCTGTACAAAATCTGATGGCAGGTGTCAAGCGTGAGGCCCGGCAATTCGGATTTGGAAAAGCGAAAGCCTAACTGAATATTTTTCCTGAATTTTATACTAATTGATATTGAAAAAAAAAATTTAATTTGATTTTTTAAATAAACGATTTCACCGATTTACACGCGTTTTCCCTTGACCAAATTTTGACGGTATCACCCTTTAAGTATGCCGAAGATGGTATGTATGGTTCCATGTTATGGTACCTCCATCATGTAGTCCGATCTCCTTTTTAGACATCGCATTTTTATCCGATTTGCCTGAAGTTAAAGAGGTATTTTAGGTACGTAAATAAGTGTAGCGAATATGGTGTGGATCGGTTCATGCTTTGGTATATGAAGGCTATATTAAGTGTCACGATTTCCATGTGTTGGTATATATGTATGTGTGCTTGGCAGAGTAACTGTCCTCAAATCAACCTGAAATTGTATATATTTTCAAGTAACCCGACGAAGAATTTTCAAAGAAAATAATTATATTATTTGATTCATGGTGTTGGGTATTTAAGATTCGACCAGGCCGAACTTAAGTCCGTATATATTTGTTTAGATTTGGATGGAATTTTCGAAATTGTGCGGATATTACGAATTAACCTACCTTCCGCTCTATGACGCTTAATTTAGGAGATATTAGTAAAAGAAGTTTAGTTGTAGTGTATATAGGATTCCGCCAATGGATTGTTGTTCGAAATATTCATGTTGCAATTTTTATTCGATTTTCATAAAATTTGGTCCAGAAAAATTTTTTGGTTTTGGCAAAGACGCATGTTATTGGTATAAAACGCCACAGTCCATATTATATCATTTTCTTTATTCTCGCATACATAAAGCTTCTAAGAGATTTAGAATGAGTTCACTTCATACCCACTATTCTTCATGTTTCTACTGATTATAATCTCAACATTTAATATTGTTGATAAGGATATGTAGTGAATAAAACTGTGTATATTCCATTCATTGATGCAATATCCATTGGTGCAATAAGCCATTGTTTCATTAAATCTCTTTGTTAATAAAACGTATTTGTATAGAACGATTTTTTCTTAATCACTTACATTTACTCGGTATACAATTGCGAAACAGTTGCAGATACAGAGATTCCTCCCAGGTTCATTTAACTGAAATTCAACCCACCCATTGTAGTTTGAATTGAATTTAATGCATTTTAATGGGGGCTCATATTGCATAATTGATGCTGAATATGAGAATAAGGACAAACGAACGTTGATGACTTGTTCGTTATTGTGTGGCAATTTTCCACTGCATTTCTTCTTTATTTTACTTTTAATTTTAATTTTAATCTTTTACATTTTGATTAGGGAGATGCGAATGACTTTAATTGCCTTTCATTATGAACGTTTCCTTCTGTTCCGGTGGTGTGTAATTTCTTATATTACCATTCTGGTTACATTTCTCATTGCCATGAATTTGTTATGAGTCAGTTGAAAGTGCGGCTATCTTCATTTGTAGATGAGTAAAGATGATGCAGTTCCATGAAAGAATTTATTCATTAGTTTTTGAAAGAGACAAACAAGAATAGTAGTTAGCTGGGTAGGTCATAAGTTCATATAGCCCGATTGCAAATTTGAATCGTAACCTGTTGCTGTATAGAATCTTTGCCAGTTTGAAATCAGAGTAAAAATTAACAAATATATACGGCCGTAAGTTCGGCCAGGTCGAAGCTTATGTACCCCACACCATGGATTGCGTAGAAACTTCTACTGAAGACTGTCATCCACAATCGAATTACTTGGGTTGCGGTAACACTTGCCGATGGCAAGGTATCTTAAAACTTTCTAACACCGTCTTCTAAATTGCAAGGTAGTCCATACGGGATATATATTAAACTAATAAAGGCCGATTAAATACGTATATAATTAAGTTTGACAAAATATTCTATAGAAACAAAAATTTTGACAAAATTTTTAGAAATAAAATTTTGCCAAAATATCTATAGAAAAAAATTTTGACAAAATTTTTAGAAACAAAATTTTGATAAAATTTTCTATAGAAATAAAATTTTGGCAGAATTTTCTATAGAAATAAAATTTGACAAAATTTTTTATAGGAATAAAATTTTGAAAAAATTTTCTATAGAAAAAAATTTGACAAAATTTTTAGAAATAAAATTTTGCCAAAATATTCTATAGAAAAAAATTTTGACAAAATTTTTAGAAACAAAATTTTGATAAAATTTTCTATAGAAATAAAATTTTGGCAGAATTTTCTATAGAAATAAAATTTGACAAAATTTTTTATAGGAATAAAATTTTGACAAAATTTTCTATAGAAAAAAAATTTTGACAAAATTTTTAGAAATAAAATTTTACCAAAATATTCTATAGAAAAAAATTTTGACAAAATTTTTAGAAACAAAATTTTGATAATATTTTCTATAGAAATAAAATGTTGGCAAAATTTTCTATAGAAATAAAATTTGACAAAATTTTGTATAGAAATAAAATGTTGGCAACATTTTCTATAGAAATAAAATTTGACAACATTTTCTATAGGAATAAAATTTTGATAGATTATTTTTGGCTCGAGTGGTAACCATGATAATGAATCGATATGGACCAATTTTTGTGTGATTGGGGATCGGCTATATATAACTATAGACCGATATAGACCAATTTTGGCATGGTTATTAGCGGCCATATACTAACACTACGTCAACCGGATCGGATGAATTTTGCTCCTCCAAGAGGCTCCGGAGATCAAATCTGGGAAAACGGTTTATATGGGGGCTATATATAATTATGGACCGATATGGACCAATTTTGGCATGGTTGTTAGAGACCACATACTAATACCACGTACCAAATTTCAACGGGATCGGATGAATTTTGATCCTCCAAGAGTTTCCGGAGGTCAAAACCTGGGGATCGATTTATATGAGGTCTATATATAATTATGGACCGATATGGAAAACTTCTTGCGTGTTTGTTAGAGACCACATACTAACATCACGTTCCAACTTTCAACCGGATCGGATGAATGTTGCTCCTCCAAGAGGCTCCGGAGTGTAAATAAGGGGATCGGTTTTTATGGGGGCTATATATAATTATGGACCGATATGGAAAACTTCTTGCGTGTTTGTTAGAGACCACATACTAACATCACGTTCCAAATTTCAACCGGATCGGATGAATTTTGCTCCTCCAAGAGACTCCGGAGGACAAATCGGGGGATCGGTTTTTATGGGGACTATAAATAATTATGGACCGATATGGACCAGTTTTGGCATGGTTGTTAAAGACCACATACTAATACCACGTACCAAATTTCAGCCGGATCGGATGAAATTTGCTTCTCTTAGAGGCTACGGAATCTAAATCTGGGGATCAGTTTATATGGGGGCTATATATAATTATGGACCGATATGGACCAATTTTTGCATGGTTGTTAGAGACCATATACTAATACCATGTACCAAACTTCAGCCAGATCGGATGAAATTTGCTTCTCTTAGAGGCTCCGGAAGCCAAATCTGGGGATCGGTTTATATGGGGGCTATACGTTAAAGTGGAGCGATATGGCCCATTTGCAATATCATCCGACCTACATCAATAACAACTACTTGTGCCAAGTTTCAAGTCGATAGCTTGTTTCATTCGGAAGTTAGCGTGATTTCAACAGACGGACGGACGGACGGACATGCTTAGATCGACTCAGAATTTCACCACGACCCAGAATATATATACCTTATGGGGTCTTAGAGCAATATTTCGATGTGTTACAAACGGAATGACAAAGTTAATATACCCCCATCCTATGGTGGAGGGTATAAAAAGGCCGATTAAATACGAATACAGATAATTAAGTTTGACAAAATTTTCTATAGAAATAAAATTTTGCCAAAATATTCTATAGAAACAAAAATTTTGACAAATTTTTTAGAAATAAAATTTTTCCAAAATATTCTATAGAAAAAAAAATGACAAAATTTTTAGAAACAAAATTTTGATAAAATTTTATATAGAAATAAAATTTGACAAAATTTTCTATAGGAATAAAATTTTGACAAAATTTTCTATTGAAATCAAAGATTGATAGGTTATTTTCGGCTCGAGTGGCAACCATGATTATGAATCGATATGAACCAATTTTTTGTGTGATTGTGGATCGGCTATATATAACTATAGACCGATATGGACCAATTTTGGCATGGTTATTAGCGGCCATATACTAACACTACGTTCCAAATTTCAACGGGATCGGATGAATTTTGCTCCTGAAAGTGGCTCCGGAGGTCAAATCTGGGGATCGGTTTATATGGGGGCTATATATAATTATGGACCGATATTTACCAATTTTTGCATGATTGTTAGAGACCATATACTAACACCAGGTACCAAATTTCAGCCGGATCGGATGAAATTTGCTTCTCTTAGAGGATTCGCAAGCCAAATCTGGGGATCGGTTTATATGGGGTTTATATAATATAATTATGGACCGATGTGGACCAATTTTTGCATGGTTGTTAGTGGTCATATACCAACACCATGTACCAAATTTCAGCCGGATCGGATGAAATGTGCTTTTCTTCGAGGCTCCGCAAGCCAAATCTGAGGTTCCGTTTATATGGGGGCTATACGTAAAAGTGGACCGATATGGCCCATTTGCAATACCATCCGACCTACATCAATAACAACTACTTGTGCCAAATTTCACGTCGATAGCTTGTTTCGTTCGGAAGTTAGTGTGATTTCAACAGACGGACAGACGGACGGACGGACGGACGGACGGACATGCTCAGATCGACTCAGAATTTCACCACGACCCAGAATATATATACTTTATGGGGTCTTAGAGTAATATTTCGATGTGTTACGAACGGAATGACAAAGTTAATATACCCCCATCATATGGTGGAGGGTATAAAAAGAGATGTGTTAAACAAGGTGAGTATCGGTCCATGTTTTGGTATAGCCTTCTTATAGACCAATCACCCGATTTTACTTCTTGTGCTTATAGAAACCGTAGTTTTTATCCAATTTGCCTGAATTTGAAAATCTAGAGGTATTTGAGGACCACAAAGTGGTGAGTACTAGTATGTTTTGGTATAGCTCCCATATAGACCGATCTCCCGATTTTACTTGTTGGGCTTATAGAAACCATAGTTTTTATTCAATTTATCTGAAATTGGAAATCTAGAACTATTTTGGGACCATAAAGAGGTGGGCCGTAAATGGCGAGAATCGGTCAATTTTTTAGTATAGCCCCCATATTAACCGATCTCCCGATTTTATTTTTTGGGTTTGTAGAAACCGTAGTTTTTATCCAATTTTCCTGAAATTTGAAATCTAGAAGTATTTTAGTATTGCGCCCATAAGAGTATAGCGCCCATAAGACCGATCTCCCGATTTAACTCCTTGGGTTTGTAGAAACCGTGGTTTTTATCCGATTTGCCTGAGGGCACTATGTCGAAAAATAAGCGAACATTTGCAAAATCGGGCAATACATACATATGGGAGCTATATCTAAATTTGATCAGTTTCCAAATCTAAATCAGATTTAGATTAAGTTTTGCAGACTTGAAGGGTGATGAAAAAGATTACATTGTGCCAAATTTGACGACGATCGGTTAGTAAAAAAGTGCAATGTGACCCAATTTTTCGAAATCGGGCGATACATATATATGGAAGCTATATCTAAATTTGATCCGATTTCTTCCAAATTCAATAGCGTTCGTCCTTGTGCCAAAAAAAAACACCCTGTACAAAATTTCATCAAAATCGGTTAATAATTTCGACCGGAATCCTGTGAACAACAAATACATGGACAGATGGACGGACGGATACCAAGCGCTAGATCGACTCAGGAGGTGATTCTGAGTCGATTGGTATATATTTTATGGGGTCTAAAATCAATCTTTCTGGTGGACACATTTTTTGGTAGATCAAAGTTATTATACCCTGACCACTATGTGGTTTAGGGTATAAAAATCCAAATTTCTTTAATTACAAAGTTGAGGAAATTAATCGGCTTGGGCCGATTATTACTTTTTTAACATTTTTAACATTTTTAACATTCTCTTTGAGCTAGCCGAATTTAATAATTTTTTATCATATTTTGATATAGCCCCCATATTGACCCGATTTGGACTGGTGTGTTTTGTCCCAGGGCGTTAGACGATTTAAATTAGAGAGTTTGTTGAAGTATAAAAACTTGTGTCTAAATTGGTTTAGATTTTATTATATGTTTATGGGAATATAGACCTTTATATAGCCCACAGCACAAATTTTAAGGATTTGAGAGTATAAAACTTTTTGGTCTACAAACTGGTGAAGGATATGATATAGTCGGACCCGACGCCTTTAGGCTTTCCTTACTAGCTTCTTTATAAAAAAAAAGTGTACCACTTTTTATTCCAAGTGCCCTTTTTATGAAATTCTCAAAAGTAACGCTGAGTTCTTGGAATACCATTTTATGGTATTCCAAGAAAAAAAAAATATTGTGAAATTTCTTGTTTTATCCAATTTTTTTTGTCAAAATACAAATAATGTGATTGTGATATTGTGTAAAATGTCATGTATTTGATCCACAATTCCGTTGGTTTGGACTTTTATCTGTATTCACAATTTTTGCTTAACTTCTCAATTCTTTCAAATGTCTGCACTTGATTCTTGATTACAATTTTGCATATTTTCTTCACATCATCATTTACATCGTCACACTTTCTTTTCATTCCATTCTCTAGCCAAGGATGAGCCCATTGAGTTCGGAAAACAATTGCATTTGTACAATTACCATAAGGACTGTGCGAAGACGAAGGAAAGATGATATAAATTCAACTTTTTTTCATTAAGAATCTGAAGGGTACTTGGTGAATCAAGCCATTTCAGAGGGGTTCCAGTCATTATGTCATGGAGACCCATCAAATCAAATGTTTCTCAAGCATAACGCTGCACAGTCTAGGAATTGATATGGACAAATCTGACCAGTGTGGCATTTCATTATGCGTCATCGATTCTAAAATAATTATTATGCATTAGCAAATACCTTGAAATTAACAAAGTTTCAACAAGAAGTAGAATCGATAATGCCATCAAAAGTGCTAAATTTAGTTCAATTCGGTTCAGATCGAAATATAGCTTCCATAAATATTATTCGTCCAATTGACATTCTCATGCAAGTGCATACGTAATATTTTTCCGATTTAAACTGAGAATTCTTTTATAAGCAATTTGTATATTGTGTACATTTAGCAACAGATAGCTACAACTGTTTGGCTTAACAGGGTGATATTAAATGTCATATTAGATTTTAAATATTATAGCATATCTTAAGGCGGGTGAATAGAACTGTTTGTATTAGGGGATTAGTGGTGTGTGCGTTATTGAAATTTCACTCACAATAAGCTCACAAACACGTAGAAATTCACGAAATCAGCTAAGATTACAAGTATATACGGCCCGTAAGTTCGGTCAGGCCGAATCTTATGTACCCTCCACCATGGATTGCGTAGAAACTTCTACGAAAGACTGTCATCCACAATCGAATTAATTGGGTTGTAATATCTTAATACTTCTTAACATCGTTTTCTAAATTGTGTTATATATTAGACAAAAAAGGTATGTATAGGTAAGTCTACACATAATTACGAATCAATATGGACTTTTGCACGGGATCGGTTTATATGGGGGCTATATATGATTATGGACTGATATGGATCACTTTTGGCATGGTTGTTAAATATCATCTACTAACATCACGTACCAAATTTCAACCGAATCGGATGAAATTTCCTTCTCTTAGAGGCCTCGCAAGCCAAATCGGGGGATAGGTTTATATGGGGGCTATATATAATTATTGGCCGATGTGGACCAATTTTTGCATAGTTGGTAGAGACCATATACTAAAACCATGTACCAAATTTCAGCCGGATCGGATGAAATTTACTTCTCTTAGGGCTTCGCAAGCCAAATCTGGAGATCGGTTTATATGGGGGCTATATACAATTATGGACCGATGTGGACCAATTTTTGCATGGTTGATAAAGACCATATACTAACACCATGTACCAAATTTCAGCCGGATCGGATGAAATTTGCATCTCTTAGAGGCTCCGCAAGCCAAATCGGGGGATAGGTTTATATGGGGGCTATATATAATTATTGACCGATGTGGACCAATTTTTGCATGGTTGTTAGAGACCATATACCAACACCATGTACCAAATGCCAACCGGATCGGATGAAATTTGTTTCTCTTATAGGCTCCGCAAGCCAAATCTGGGGATCGGTTTATATGGGGGCTATATATAATTATGGACCGATGTGGACCAATTTTTGCATGGTTGATAAAGACCATATATTAACACCATGTACCACATTTCAGCCGGATCGGATGAAATTTGCATCTCTTAGAGGCTCCGCAAACCAAATCGGGGGATCGGTTTATATGGGGGCTATATATAATTATAGACCGATGTGGATCAATTTTTGCATGGTTGTTAGAGACCATATACCAACACCATGTACCAAATGTCAACCGGATCGGATGAAATTTGTTTCTCTTATAGGCTCGGCAAGCCAAATCGGGGGATCGGTTTATATGGGGGCTATATATAATTATTGACCGATGTGGACCAATTTTTGCATAGTTGTTAGAGACCATATACTAACACCACGTAGCAAATTTGAGCCAGATCGGATGAAATTTTGTTTTCTTAGAGGCTTCGCAAGCCAAATCTGGGGATCGGTTTATATGGGGGCTATATATAATTATGGACCGATGTGGGCCAATTTTTGCATGGTTGATAAAGACCATATACTAACACCATGTACCAAATTTCAGCCGGATCGGATGAAATTTGCTTCTCTTAGAGGCTCCGAAAGCCAAATCGTGGGATCGGTTTATATGGGGGCTATATATAATTATGGACCGATGTGGGCCAATTTTTGCATGTTGTTGTTAGAGATCATATACTAACACCTTGTACCAAATTTCAGCCGGATCGGATGAAATTTGCTCCTCTTAGAGGGCCTGCAAACCAAATTTGGGGGTCCGTTTATATGGGGGCTATACGTAAAAGTGGACCGATATGGGCCATTTTCAATACCATCCGACCTACATCAATAACAACTACTTGTGCCAAGTTTCAAGTCGATAGCTTGTTTCGTTTGGAAGTTAGCGTGATTTCAACAGACGGACGGACGAACATGCTCAGATCGACTCAGAATTTCACCACGACCCAGAATATATATACTTTATGGGGTCTTAGAGCAATATTTCGATGTTTTACAAACGGAATGACAAAGTTAATATACCCCCATCCTATGGTGGAGGGTATAATAAAGAAAATACCATTTACTCGTTGGGTCATCCCTTTCCTACCCTGAGAGTGTCAAGAAAATTGGACTACTTTTGTTGAATTTCTTATTAAACAAAATTTAAGGAAAGTCTAAAGTCGGGTGGGGTTGACTATATTAAGCTCTGCACCTCTTTGAAGATCTTGAAATTTGTTGGATGATATAGATAAAGGCTTATATTCCCACAAAAATATATTTAAATCTGAACCGATTTGGACAAAGGATTATACTTCAAATTGTACTCCTTGTGCAAAATTTACAGCAAATCAAGGTATAAATCTGGACTGTGGTGCCGCATAGGTGCATATCAGGCGAAACATATATATGGAACCTACATCTAAATATGAACTGATTTCTTCCAAAATCAATAGGATTCTATTCTGACCCAAAACACATACTTGTCCCAAATTTGAAGTCGATTGGATTAAAACTGCGACCTAGACGTTGATTACAAAAATGTGTTCACAAACATGCAGGCTGACAGACAAACGGGCGTGGCTAGATCGACTCAGGGGCCGGTTCCGAGCATTATTTCCAAATACGCCTCTCGTCTCCTTCTTGGTGTTGTAAAGATATGCACTAACTTATAATACCCTTTTTCACAGTGTTGCGCAGGGAATAAAGAGTTAACCATTTGTATATCCTCCACCACAGGATCTGAAAATCAAATTCCATCCGTCCGGACGAAGCAAGATAACTGTTTGAAATTTCGCTCATGTAGTTGTTCTTTATGTAGGTCGGGCAATATTGCAAGGTAAGGTATAGTGACAGCCCGATGTATCAGGCTCACTTAGACTATTCAGTCCAATGTGATACCACAGTGGTGAACTTCTCTCTTATCACTGAGTGCTGCCCGATTCCATGTTAAGCTCAATGACAAGGGAGCTCCTTTTTCCGAGTCCGTACGGCGTTGCACATTGCAGTGAAACAACTTAGAGAAGCTTTGAAACACTCAGCAATGTCACCAGCATTACTGAGGTGGAATAATCCACCGCTGAAAAACTTTTTTGGTGTTCGGTCGAAGTAGGAATCGAACCCACGACCTGTGTATGCAAGGCGCACATGCTAACCATTGTACTACGGTGGCTCCCTACATTTAAGTATCTCATTTTCTTTATTGTTTCTCTTGGGAGCATAGGACTTCTACAATAAGCTTATATCTGCTTTTATCGATACATATAATTACACCCTGTGCCATACTATGGAACAGGGTATTATAAGTTAGTGCATATGTTTGCAACACCCAGAAGGAGACGAGATAGACGCATGGTGCCTTTGGCAAAAATGCTCAGGGTGGGTCCCTGAGTCGATCTAGCCGTCTGTTGTAAACACATTTTTGTGATCAAAGTCTAGGTTAGGATAGGTGGCAGCCCGATGTATCAGGCTCACTTAGACTATTCAGTCCTTTGTGATACCACATTGGTGAACTTCTCTCTTAACCTTGAGTGCTGTCCGATTCCATGTTAAGCTCTATGACAAGGCAGAGTCCCAACGGCGTTCCACATTGGAACGCCCAGAGGATTACCCTAAATTTTGCACAAGGAGAACAAGTCAAGTGTGCCAAATTTGATTAAAATCGGTTCCGATTTATATATAGCTCTCATATATATCTTTCGCCTTATATTGACTTATATGGCCCCAGGAGCCGGAGTTTTACCTCAATTTGGTTAAAATTTTGCACTAGGAGTACAATTAGTAGTGTAGTAAAGTGTGCTAAATTTTAATGAAATCGGTTCAGACTAACATATAGCTCCAATATATATCTTTCGGCCGATTTGTACTAATATGACCACAGAGGCCAAAGTTGTACTCTGATTTACGTGAAATTTTGCACAAGGAGTAGAATTAAAATTCTAAATATGCTTGCTAAAAAATGGCCAAAATACCAACATTTTCCTTATAAAATCGCCACCGTTCTGTCGAAAAAATTACTCCAATTTGCCTATATTTCTAATACATATCTATCGGCCGATAAATCATAAATACGCTTTTGCGAAGTTGCCTCAAAATTAATTCAGATTTAAATATTTCCCATATGTTTTTTTGCTAATATTGTGTTCCACCCGAGGGGATTAGCCGACTTAAATTTAAAGTCTATAAATTTTGTAGAACTCTGACAAATTATGTCCAGATCACATTGGATATGCCATCGAAAATGTGGATCTACAAAGTGTTGCAGGGTGTAATATAGTCGGCCCCGCCCGACTTTAGACTTTCCTTACTTGTTTTAATGTCATTTTGTGTGTTTTATTCCCTCCACCATAGGATGGGGGTATATTAACTTTGTCATTCCGTTTGTAACACATCGAAATATTGCTCTAAGACCCCATAAAATATATGTTCTGGGTCGTGGTGAAATTCTGAGTCGATCTAAGCATGTCCGTCCGTCTGTTCAAATCACGCTAACTTCCAAACGAAACAAGCTATCGCCTTGAAACTTGGCACAACTAGTTGTTATTGATGTAGGTCGGATGGTATTGCATATGGGCCATATCGGTCCAATTTTACGTATAGCCCCCATATAAACGGACCCCAGATTTGGCTTGCGAATCCTCTAAGAGAAGCAAATTTCATCCGATCCGGCTGAAATTTGGTTCATGGTGTTAGTATATGGTCTCCAACAACCGTGCAAAAATTGGTCCGCATCGGTCCATGATTATATATAGCCCCCATATAAACCGATCCCCAGATTTGGCTTGCGGAGCCTCTAAGAGAAGCAAATTTCATCCGATCTGTCTGAAATTTGGTACATGGTGTAAGTATATTGTCTCTAACAGCTGTGCAAGAATTGGTCCACATCGGTCAATAATTATATATAGCCCCCATATAAGCCGATCCCCTGAATTGGCTTGCGGAGCCTTTAAGAGAAGCAAATTTCATCCAATCCGGCTGAAATTTGGTACATGGTGTTAGTATATGGTCTCAAACAATCGTGCAGAAATTGGTCCCCATCGGTCTATAATTATATATAGCCCCCATATAAACCGATCCCCAGATTTGGCTTGCGGAGCCTATAAGAGAAGCAAATTTCATGAAATTTGGTACATGGTGTTAGTATATGGTCTCTAATAACTATGTAAAAATTGGTCCACATCGGTCCATTATTATATATAGCCCCCATATAAACCGATCCCCAGATTTGACCTCCTGAGCCTCTTGGAAGGCCAAAATTCATCTGATTCAGTTGAAATTTGGTACGTGGTGTTAATAAACGGCCTCAAACACCCATGCAAAACTTGGTCGAAATCGGTCCATAATTATGTATAGCCCCCATATAAACCGATCCCCAGATTTGGCCTCCGGAGCTCCTTGGAAAAGCAAAATTTATCCGATTCGGTTGAAATTTGGTACGTGATGTTAGTATATGGTATCCAACAACCATGCGGGAATTGGTTCATATCAGCTTATAATTATATATAGCCCCATATAAGCCCATCCCGAGATTTGGTTTTGGAGCCTCTTGGAGAAGGAAAATTCATGCTATCTGGTTGAAATTTGGTACGTGGTGTTAGTATATGATATTTAACAACCATGCCAAAAGTGGTCCATATCAGTCCATAATCATATATAGCCCCCATATAAACCGATCCCGAGATTTGGTTTTGGAGCCTCTTGGAGGAGCAATTTTCATCCGAGTCAGTTGATATTTGGTACATTGTGCTAATATATGGCCGTTAACAACCATGCCTAACTAGTTCCATATCGGTCTATAGTTATATATAGCCCTCAGATAAATCGATCCCCAATCACACAAAAATTGAAATTTGGTACGTGGTGTTAGTGTGTGGTCTCTAACAACCATGAACAAATTGGACCATATCGGTACATAATCATATATAGGGCCCATATAAAGCGATCCGCAGATTTGGTTTTGGAGCCTCTGGGAGTAGCAAATTTCATTCGATTCACTTGGAGTTTTGCGTTAGTATATGGACACTAACAACTATGCAAAAATTAGTCCATATCGCTCCATTATTATATATAGCCCCCATATAAACCGATCCCCAGATGTGACCTCCGGAGCCTCTTCGAGGAGCAAAAATTCATCCGATTCGGTTAAAATATGGTACATTGTGCTAGTATATGGCCGCTAACAACCATGACAAACTTGGTCCAGATTGGTCTATAGTTATATATAGGCTCTAGATAAATCGATCCCCAATCACACAAAAATTGGTCCAAAAGAGTTCATAATTGTATATAGCCTCCATATAAAGCGACCGCCATATTTCAATACCTCCTATCCGCGCTAAAGTCCATATCGGTTCGTAATTATTTGTAGACTTCCCTATATATACCGTTCAAGAACTGAATTATATACTTATTTAATCTATTTTTTTTTTTTTTGTCTAAAATATACCACGTATGGACTAAATTACAATTTAGAAGACGATGTTAAGAAGTCTTATGATACCTTGTGGGTGAGTATTTCCACAACCCAACTAATTCGATTGTAGAAGTTTCTACGCAATCCATGGTGAATGGTAAATAAGATTCGGCTTGACCGTACGTACTGGTTTTTGTTACAAGAAAAATAAATTTTTACGATTGCGATTCCGAATATCGGAAAATGGGGATAGTTCTATATGGACTAACTTACAATTTAGAAAAAAATGTTAAGAAGATTTAACACAACACATGTCAATCGATTGACATGTGTCTACGCAATCTATGGTGGAGGGTATATAAGTTTCGGTCTGGCCGAATTTACGTTCGTATATACTTGTTCCAAATTCAATAGCGTTCGTCCTTGTGCCAAAAACACACTGTACCAAATTTCAAAACCGAACAACAAATACATGGATAGACAGATGGACTGACACCAGGGGCTAGATGGACTCAAGAGGTGATTCTGAGTTGATCGGTATATATATTACGTACAAAACCAATATTCTCCAACCACTATGTGGTTTAGGGTATAAAAACAGGAATTGATATCATTCACAATGACTCTTATTAACAGGGTGACTTAAAGTTCTTATAAATATTGTTCGTAATTTATAGTATATCTTAAGGCGAGTGAAGAATAGGTGATTCACTGTTGATTGAGTCAACAAGATCCAATGTGGTTTGTTCTCATTTGGAGTCTTAAAAAATACCACTTGTCAGTAAACTCTTAATACCAAAACTAACTTGATATTAATCAATGACTAGAACCACATCACCATTAATGTAATTTTGGGAAAGACCTACCAAAAAATGTCCCTTGTATCAATTCTTATAATAAGTGTGGAATAAGTCTAGGATTAAAATCCCATTTCTAAAACATAACTTTCTGTTTAATGAGGCACAACAAAGACTTTCCTCTTTCATTTCCAAGAAAAATTAATGATGGGAAAAAGTACGATGGGAAATCCTTTAATACGTCCAATTAGTTTTTTTTTGTGTTGGTGTTGTTGAAAACCTAAAACCCATGAATTCACTCTATGCCAGTTAAGCTGAACAAACGAATATTGCTGCTGGTAATTTTAAGCACCAAAGGATATTTGATTTTTGATTAGAAGATACAACGAAATTGGCTATAAAAACTAATGGGTCACCATAAATGGTCTTAAATGCAACATTGTAACCACAAAATTAACACAAATCGCAAATTCGCATCGCTAAAAATGTGTTTCCTTGTGGTTCATTATAGGATAATGGCGAGTGTTGTTAACTTGCAAAGGAACTCCTATTGAGGGATAATAAAAAACATTGGCTAAAAAAAAAGCAAGGATAACAGTGAACACCACAAAGCTCATGAGCTGATTAATTGCTTTTGATACTCCTCCACTAAGTATATTCTTTGATTCATTTATTAAACTACCCCAGTATCTCAGTTTGCCACAACACCATCCACGACCACCACAGGGATAATTAAATTATAAATCCTTGCTCGTTTAATATAGAGCGAGAGTGAGTGAGTGGTGTAGTTGTAGCATTAAATTTGTTCTGAAGCAATTTAAGCCACATGCTCTGTGTGTTTGTCTTCAAATAGCTGCGAATTTTTTCACCAGTCCCATGGTTGTTTTTTTTTTTTTTTTTTGCCAGGACTTCCCTTGGTCGATGCAAGTGGTCACGTAAACATAAACAAAATAACCACTATCACTACTAACTAAAGGGTGATTCTTTTGAGGTTAGGATTTTCATGCATTAGTATTTGACAGATCACGTGGGATTTCAGACATGGTGTCAAAGAGAAAGATGCTCAGTATGCTTTGACATTTCATCACGAATAGACTTACTAACGAGCAACGCTTGCAAATCATTGAATTTTATTACCAAAATCAGTGTTCGGTTCGAAATGTGTTTCGCGCTTTACGTCCGATTTATGGTCTACATAATCGACCAAGTGAGCAAACAATTAATGCGATTGTGACCAAGTTTCGCACTCAGTTTACTTTATTGGACATTAAACCAACCACACGAATGCGTACAGTGCGTACAGAAGAGAATATTGCGTCTGTTTCTGAGAGTGTTGCTGAAGACCGTGAAATGTCGATTCGTCGCCGTTCGCAGCAATTGGGTTTGTGTTATTCGACCACATGGAAGATTTTACGCAAAGATCTTGGTGTAAAACCGTATAAAATACAGCTCGTGCAAGAACTGAAGCCGAACGATCTGCCACAACGTCGAATTTTCAGTGAATGGGCCCTAGAAAAGTTGGCAGAAAATCCGCTTTTTTATCGACAAATTTTGTTCAGCGATGAGGCTCATTTCTGGTTGAATGGCTACGTAAATAAGCAAAATTGCCGCATTTGGAGTGAAGAGCAACCAGAAGCCGTTCAAGAACTGCCCATGCATCCCGAAAAATGCACTGTTTGGTGTGGTTTGTACGCTGGTGGAATCATTGGACCGTATTTTTTCAAAGATGCTGTTGGACGCAACGTTACGGTGAATGGCGATCGCTATCGTTCGATGCTAACAAACTTTTTGTTGCCAAAAATGGAAGAACTGAACTTGGTTGACATGTGGTTTCAACAAGATGGCGCTACATGCCACACAGCTCGCGATTCTATGGCCATTTTGAGGGAAAACTTCGGAGAACAATTCATCTCAAGAAATGGACCGGTAAGTTGGCCACCAAGATCATGCGATTTGACGCCTTTAGACTATTTTTTGTGGGGCTACGTCAAGTCTAAAGTCTACAGAAATAAGCCAGCAACTATTCCAGCTTTGGAAGACAACATTTCCGAAGAAATTCGGTCTATTCCGGCCGAAATGCTCGAAAAAGTTGCCCAAAATTGGACTTTCCGAATGGACCACCTAAGACGCAGCCGCGGTCAACATTTAAATGAAATTATCTTCAAAAAGTAAATGTCATGGACCAATCTAACGTTTCAAATAAAGAACCGATGAGATTTTGCAAATTTTATGCGTTTTTTTTTTTTAAAAAGTTATCAAGCTCTTAACAAATCACCCTTTACAATGACTGGGCGAAAGGAAAACAAACACAAATTGAGCAGGCGGTTATAACAAATATGCTTCAAAGAACTCTACAGTCAGGCTGTACCGACTGTTGTACAGGGGATAGAAGTAGCCATTTGTCAGTAATTTTTCACAGCTTTGAATACCTTAGAATCCATCGACGTTACTCCCTTTAGGGCATCATAGTGAGAGATCTATAACATACAGGGCGCTTTTAGTAATACGAGAAAGGTATTACTTACATAAGAAAGGCATGAGTTATTATGTACTAAACTGGAAAAATGGTAGATTTTTGGTAACGTGGTCGAATTCTTGAGGTTTCGGTAGATTTGGCCAATATTCGCGCCCAACTACGAGATACTTTAAATTTCTCTAGAAATAAAATTTTGAGAAAATTTTCTAAAGCAAAAAAAAAAAAAATGAGTAAAATTTCTATTGAACTAAAATTTGGACAACATTTTTTTGGAAATAAAATTTTGAAAAAATTTTCTATAGAAATAAAATTTTGACAAAATCGTCTATAGAAATAAAATTTTGAAAAAATTTTCTATAGAAATAACATTTTGAAAAAAAAAAAATTCTATAGAAATAAAATTTTGAAAAAATTTTCTAGAAATTAAATTTTCAATATAAATAAAATTTTTTATAGAAATAAAATTTTGACAACATTTTCAATAGAAATAAAATTGTGACAAAATTTTCCATTGAAATAAAATTTTGACCAAGTTTTCTATAGAAATAAAATTCTGAAAAAAATTTTCTATAGAAATAAAATTTTGACAAAATATTCTACAGATATAAAACTTTGACAAAATATTCTATAGACAAAATATTTTGAGAAAATTTTGCATAGAAATAAAATTTTGACAAAATTTTCTATAGATATAAAATTTTTAGAAAATTTTCTGTAGAAAGTAAATTTTTACAAAATTTTCCATAGAAATGAAATTTTGACAAAATTTTCCATTGAAATAAAATTTTGACCAAATTTTCTATAGAAATAAAATTCTGACAAAATTTTCTATAGAAATAAAAAAAATAATAATTTTCCATAGAAATAAAGTTTTGACAAAATTTTCTATAGATATAAATTGTCCATAGAAATAACATTTTGCCAAATTTTCTATAGATATAAAATTTTTACAAAATTTTCTGTAGAAATTAAATTTTTACAAAATTTTCCGTAGAAATTAAATTTTCTATAGAAATAAAATTTTGCTTTCTATAGAAATAAAATTCTGACAAAATTTTCTATAGACAAACAATTTTGAGAAAATTTTCCATAGAAATAAAATTTTAACAAAATTTTCTTTAGAAATAAAGTCTTTACAAAATTTTCCATAGAAATAAAATTTTGACAAAATTTTCTATAGGTATACAATTTTTTACAAAATTTTCTAAAAAAATAAATTTTTACAAAATTTTCCATAGAAATTAAACTTTCAAAAAATGTTCAATATAAATAAAATTTTTATAGAAAAAAAATTTTGACAACATTTTCGATAGAAATAAAATTGTGACAAAATTTTCCATTGAAATAAAATTTTGACCAAGTTTTCTATAGAAATAAAATTCTGACAAAATTTTATATAGAAATAAAATTTTGACAAAATTTTCTACAGATATAAAACTTTGACAAAATATTCTATAGACAAACAATTTTGGGAAAATTTTCCATAGAAATACAATTTTGACAAAATTTTCTGTAGATATAAAATTTTTACAAAACTTTCTGCAGAAATTAAATTTTTACAAAATTTTCCGTAGAAATTAAATTTTCTATAGAAATAAAATTTTGTTTTCTATAGAAATAAAATTCTGACAAAATTTTCTATAGACAAACAATTTTGAGAAAATTTTCCATAGAAATAAAATTTTGACAAAATTTTCTATAAAAATTAAATTTTAAATTTTTTAAATTAAATTTTCGATAGAATAAAGTTTTGAAAAAAATTTTCAATAGAAATAAAATTTTGATAAAAATTTTTATTGAAATAAAATTTTGACAACACTTTCGATATAAATTAGAAATTAAATTTTCAAAAAATTTTCAATAGAAATAAAATTTTGACAACATTTTCGATAGAAATAAAATTGTGACAAAATTTTCCATTGAAATAAAATTTAGACCAAGTTTTCTATGGAAATAAATTCTATAAACAAAAAATTTTGAGAAAATTTTCCATAGAAATAAAATTATGACAAAATTTTCTATTAATATAAAATTTTGACAAAATTTTCTATTAATATAAAATTTTGACAAAATTTTCTATAAATATAAAATTTTTAGAAAATTTTCTAGAGAAATTAAATTTTAACAAAATTTTTCATAGAAATGAAATTTTGACAAAAATTTCTATAGATATAAAATTTTTACAAAATTTTCCGTAGGAATAAAATGTTGACAAAATTTTCTATAGAAATTAATTATTTACAAGATTTTTCGTAGAAATTAAATTATCGATAGAATAAAGTATAGAAATAAAATTTTGACAAAATTTTCGATAGAAATAAAATTTTGACAAAATTTTCGATAGAAATAAATTTCGTTAAAATCTTCTATAGAAATAAATTTTTGTCAATTTTTTTATAGAAATAAAATTTTTACAAAATTTTCTATAGAAATAAAATTTTGACAACATTTTCTGAAGAAATAATATATTGACCAAATGTTCTATAGAAATAAAATTTTGACCAAGTTTCCTATAGAAATTAAATTTTTACAAAATGTTCTACAGATATACAATTTTGACAAGATTTTCTATAGACAAAGAATTTTGAGAAAATTTTCCATAGAAATACAATTTTGACAAAATTTTCTATAGATATAAAATTTTTACAAAATTTTCTACAGAAATTAAATTTTTACAAAATTTTCCATAGAAATAAAATGTTGACAAAATTTTCTATAGACATAAAATTTTTACAAAATTTTCTATAGAAATTAATTTTTTACAAAATTTTCCGTAGAAATAAAATTTTCGATAGAATAAAATTTTGAAAAAATTTTCAATAGAAATAATTTTGTTTAGAAATAAAATTTTGACAAAATTTTTGATAGAAATAAAATTTTGACAAAATTTTCTATAGAAATAAAAGTTTGATAAAATTTTCGTAGAAATAAAAGTTTGACAAAATTTTCTTAGAAATAAAATGTTGATATAGATTTCTTAGAAATAAAAATTTGAGAAAAATTTTATAGAAATAAAATAAAATAAAATAAAAATCTATATAAATAAATTTTTGACAAATTTCGGTAGTGCCAATCGTGCATGAGTGCCAATCGTGCTCTGTATACTTGCCAAAAGCTGGTTGGGAACGTTGGAATGTAAAGGCCTCCCTCTGTCACTGGCGTTTTACAGCAGTTAAAACCATTACTAACTATCAGAATCACATACAGAAATTCAAAAGAATAAACAGGACAGCTCTTATTTATATACATGGTGAAATGAGAATGACGGACACCGCAGCTCTGGAAGTATTGATGGGAGTTTGCCCGCTTGATCTGCATATCGGCTGAGGTGATACTTATCACACTGAATAGCCAGGACTCGCTTGGAAACGCGGATTGCAGGCAAACAGAACTCGTTGCTTCAGTTCGGCAATATATGAGGACAGAAATTCCCCAAATAAGCAAATGGAAAATTCTCCAATATTTATGGAAAATTCTTCAAATCTTTTATGAAAAAATCCGCAATTGCTAAATTTCAAAAAAGTGTATTAGTTCAGTGTAAAACTCTAACTTCTGGGGTCATATAAATACATATCGGCCGAGAGATATATATGGGAGCTATATTAAAATCTGAACCGATTTGTCTGATATTTTGCAAAATTTACGAGACTCACAAAACATTTGAATATGCGAAACTTAAAGAAGATCGGGTGATAAATACGTCATTTATGGCCAGATCGGTTGTAAATATATACGGCAGCTATATCCAAATTTGAACTGATTTCCGATCAATCTTTAAGCCGAAAAACGACCTTGCGCCAAATTTGAGGACGATCCGACTAAAATTGCAAGCTGGACTTTGCACACAAAAATACATCAATAGACAGACGGACAGATCGACTCAGAATTTAATTCTAAGACGATCGGTATACTAAAAGACAAATGCACAAACCCTGTACTACAGTAGTCGTGAAGGGTATAAAAATGTTATGTTGTTACATACACTATGACAAATTGAATACACTAGCGCTTTTACAATCCGCAACTACAAGTGCGACTAAAATAGTACTGGCCAAGTTTTAGTGGCGGAAAACAACATCAAACACGGAAAGTCATTTGGAGCATATGTTGGAAACATTTTTCATAATCAAAAAGCTTTTAGTGGCCAAAGTGGAGCAACGACGCATGCCTTTACATTTGTTACTCTGCCACTATTGCGCTAATGTTGCTGTTACTGACTGCATCACAGCAATGTAGAGTAAGATTTTTGTTAGAGTTTTACATTTCCCCCCTTGAAGTTATTTTCATGGGAATTGTAACAAATACAAAAATTAGCTAAATTCTTATATCCTAGAAAGGAACGCAATGACAAATTAAAAGACATTCTCGTAAAACTTTGCTCTCTACTTTAGTTCGCAGAGAAATTTTTGTATGAGTGCGAAAGCATTTGGGGATGCACGAGTATAAAACAATGCGAAAGTGGGAACAGCTTCAGAGATTCCAGCGATCGTCTGTTCAATGAGCTACTGCCCCTACAACGTTCATGTTGGATTTTGCGGGATATCATTAACGCTTTATACACACTGGTCGAGTTACCCAGATGACGCCCCCTTATTACCCGGAAGAAATGGGATTCGCCGACGAGAGTGAGGAGCTTTGTCGTACTAACCCTGCTAATCCTAGAATTAGGGATCTAGACGTTAGTGAGATACTCAACAAATACAAGCGTAGGTTAGGTTAGGTGGCAGCCCGATGTATCAGGCTCACTTAGACTATTCCGTCCATTGTGATACCACATTGGTGAACTTCTCTCTTATCACTGAGTGCTGACCGATTCCATATTAAGCTCAATGCCAAGGGACCTCCTTTTTATAGCCGAGTCCGAACGGCGTTCCACATTGCAGTGAAACCACTTAGAGAAGCTTTGAAGAAATGTCACCAGCATTACTGAGGTGGGATAATCCACCGCTGAAAAATTTTTTTGGTGTTCGGTCGAAGCAGGAATAGCTCCCTAATAATACAAGCGTAACATATGGCTAAAATTGTGAACAGATGTCATAGGTCTTGTATAAAAAGGTCATGGGTTCAATCCCAGATTCAATCAAGTTTTTCATAGTTTTCAAAGTGGTTTAACGGTAACCGTTCGGACTCTGCTATAAACAGGGATCTCCAGTTTATAACCGAGTGCAATTGTGGGCCCAAGTAATCTTCCAAAACCCGGATTGTGGCTGATGCGAAAAAATGTGGGAGTGTATTGAGCATCCCGAGAGTATTTGACGGACAAGGAATCTCTGATCCAACGAAATGTTTCAGCCGAAGTTACTAATGTTACCAAGAGCGTAAAAGCTGTAAAATACAAAATCATCGGCAACCCGGGTTCCACGGACCGAGATATGAGGGCTTGTACCTGTGGATACCCACTTTGAATAATACAAAGATTCTCAGAGTGAGGTTGATTGTGTCTTCCATTTTAAAAATTATGCGGAATTGATCGTCAATAACGTTGAGCAAAGACAAAGTCAAAAAGGCGTTGGCTAGTACCACCTGAAGCAAAGGCAAGGATACGATCCTGGTGTCGGTGCTACTTACATCTGCACGCAGAGAAGGAATATGATCACACCAACCACGTTCCAAGAGCAAAATGTTGCTTTTTCACGGAAAACATGTAGCATGTTTGTCGAAACCATGTTCTTTTCTCGTAGATTATGTATTATGTATCTGGTTTCGGAAAGCATGTTATGTTTGACGAGAAAATAATATTTTTGCTACAAAAATGCTGCATGGTCGTTGTGAAAAAGTAACATGATACTCTTGAAACATGCTTGAGGTGATCATATACCTTCTCTGGGTGTGAATTCTGGTTCGGTTAAACATACCAACCATGCAACAACTAGTATGGATTCCTCTGAACGAAGCACTCCCATTCTCTCCGACTTTCGGATGGAATTAAGTTCAACTGGCCAACTGATCGGCGACAATAGCATTGAAGGCATACAGTTGGCCCTGAGAGTTACTCATACCAAAACAGTTCAGAAGAAAAAGCTGACGAATTTTTAAAGCGTTGTTCTTGGTGGAGTTCCACAGCCCATAAGGCAAAGGAAGTTTGCATAGAGAGGCAAAATTGATTCCCCCATAGCTCCGGTCTTGCATTTCTAGGTACCTGAGAAGCTCCTACTGGTGGGCATCTTTTTAACTATGTAACCATAAAATACCCCAACCCTGCAATAATTACGATTTCTTTGCACTGTGTCAGTGAGGGCATGTTCCACCGTCCTGTCCGCCTGCACCTTATTAAGTATTTAAGCATAGAACATCCCAATCATGCCACTACTACCATTCTGTTCGACGTTTGAAAGCAATCAAAATCACTCAGCCAGCTGACCGGCGATTACAATGATGAAGAAGTATACGTGGCACTGGTACTGATTCACACAGAAGCGGTTCAGGAAGCAATGCTGACGAATCTATACATCGTTCTTCTAGGTGGAAGACCACCGCCCATAAGCGAAATAAATGTTACGTCCATAGGCAAGATCGGTCCTATCCCGATTATTAAGTTCGTAACCATAGACCATCCCAGCCATGTCACAAAGAGGAGGGATCAATCTGTACCAACCACTACAATCCTCTTGGACTTGAAATAAATTAAATTCAATCAGCCATCTAATCTGCGACAACGATGGTGAAGAAATACATGTAGGCACTGATACTGATTCATACAGAAGCGGGTCAGGAGGCAATGACAACGAATCTGTACATCTTTCTTCTAGGTGGAAAATCACCGCCCATAAGTAGAGACAATGGAAGGTTGCGTGGAGAGTCAAGATCGGTGTTATCCCAGCTCAGGTCTGATATTTATAGGTACCTGAAAAGCACTTCCATGCGGGATCAGTGGGGAAACGATGCACCATCTTGTCCGCCAACACATTTTTAAACACATTTCAACCATGCCACAATTAGGAGGGATCCATATACGAATCTCTTCCATCAAATTCGATTTAGGAAGGAATTCAGTTCAATTGGCCATCTGATTGGCGAGTCCATCAATGAAAGTACACAGGTGGCACTGAGAATGACTAACAAGGAAATGGTTCAGCACAGCGTTGTTCTTGGCGAGAGACACCTCAATGCCATATCAGTGGGACATGCTACACCATCCTGCTTCTTATGAAGTGTGTAACAACAGAACATCTCAACCATGCAACACTTAGGAGGGATCTCTCTGACCTAATTCATCCTCTTCGACTTTAGGAAAGAAGTAAGTTAAATTGGGCATCCCAAATAAGCAATAAAGACAGCTCTGAAACTGACTCAAAAAGAACGGTTCAGGAGACAATGTTTACGAATCTGTACAGCGTTGTTCTTGGACACCATTGCGATCAGTGCCATCTCATCTCCGGACTGGTATTTCTGGGTACCAGGAAAACACCTCCACGTCGTATTAGCGGTTCATGAGGCAATGCTGATGAATCTGCAGTTTATCTTGGGGAAAGATTACCAACCAGAAATTAAGACAATGGAAGGTTGCGTAGAGAGACAGGTTCGATGCTATCCCAGCTACGGCTTGGTATTTTCTTCTGAACATAGCAACTGAGGTGGAATCCCTGCTCCGGCGTGTTATTTATAGCTACCTATTGCTTCGGAACACAGCAACTGAGGTGGAATATCTGCTCCGACCTGGTATTTATAGCTACCTATTGCTTCGGAACACAGCAACTGAGGTTGAATGACGAATCTGTACATCCTTATTCTAGGTAGAAGACCACTGCCATATATGAAGACGAGGAAGAATAAAAGAATCGATGTTATCCCTCCTCCGGTTTGATACTTCTATATACCTGGAAAGTAACCTCTCGGTTCTGAACACAGTAACTAGGTTGAATTTGAGAAATGCCTCCACTTGCCTCACGTCACTAGGAATTTCTTTCCATTCACTGCCAATCCAACAGACCTAACACCATCTTGTCCGCCAACACATTTTTAAAAACATCTTAATCATGCCACAATTAGGAGGGATCCATATGAACGAACTTCTTCCATCTGATTCGATTTAGGAAGGAATTCAGTTCAATTGGCCATCTGATTAGCAAACCCATCAATAAAAGTACACGGGTGGCATAAGGAATGACTCACAAGGAGACGGTTCAAGAGGCAATGCAGGCGAATTTGCACAGCGTTGTTCTTGGCGAGAGACCACCATCCATATGTAAAAGGAAAGATTGCATGGAGAGATCAGCTCAGGTCTGAAAAACACCTCCATGCCATGTCAGTGGAGATACGATGTACCATCCTGCCCGTCAGCTTCTTATGAAGTGTGTAACAACAGAACGTCTGAACCATGCAACACTTAGGAGGGATCTCTCTGACCTAACCCATCCTCTTCGACTTTAGGAAAGAAGTAAGTTAAATTGGGCATCCCAAATAAGCAATAAAGAACGGTTCAGGAGGCAAAGAACGGTTCATGAGGCTATGTTTACGAATCTGCAGCGTTCTTCTTGGACACCATTGCGATCAGTACCATCTCATATCCGGACTGGTATTTCTAGGTACCAGAAAAAACCTCCACGTCGTATTAGTGGTTCATGAGGCAATGCTGACGAATCTGCAGTTTATCTTGGGGAAAGATTACCAACCAGAAAATTAAGACAAGGGAAGGTTGCGTAGAGAGACAGGTTCGATGCTATCCCACCTACGGCTTGGTATTTTCTTCTAAAAACACAGCAACTGAGGTGGAATCCCAGCTCCGACCTGATTTTTATAGCTACCTATTGCTTCGGTACACAGCAACTGAGGTGGAATCCCAGCTCCGATCTGGTATTTATAGCTACCTATTGCTTCGGAACACAGCAACTGAGGTTGAATGACGAATCTGTACATCCTTATTCTAGGTAGAAGACCACTGCCATATATGAAGACGAGGAAGAATAACAGAACCTGGAAAGTAATCTCTCGGTTCTGAACACAGTAACTAGGTTGAATTTGAGAAATGCCGCCACATGCCTCACGTCACTAGGAATTTCTTTCCATTCACTGCCAATCCAACAGACCTAACACCATCTTGTCCGCCAACACATTTTTAAAAACATCTCAACCATGCCACAATTAGGAGGGATCCATATGAACGAACCTCTTCCATCCGATTCGATTTGGGAAGGAATTCAGTTCAATTGGCCATCTGATTGGCGAGCCCATCAATGAAAGTACACAGGTGGCATTAGGAATGACTCACAATGAGACGAATTTGCACAGCGTTGTTCTTGGCGAGAGACCACCATCCATATGTAAAGGCATGGAAATATTGAATGGAGAGATCAGCTCAGGTCTGAAAAACACCTCCATGCCATGTCAGTGGAGATACGATGTATCATCCTGCCCGTCAGCTTCTTATGAAGAGTGTAACAACAGAACGTCTCAACTATGCAACACGTAGGAGGGATCCCTCTGACCGAATCCATCCTAGGTACCTGAAATGACCTACCAAGTATGCCGCACAAGTTGTACCATAATTAGGAGAGATCCATCTGAACGTAACTCTCCCACCCGGCTCGTTTATAGGAATGACTTCAATTCAATTGGTCATCTGATCGGCTGGACCAGCGATAAAGAATGTATGTGGCACTGCAACTGACTCAAAAGGAAGCAGATTAAGAGACAATGCTGATGAAACTGTGCAACGTCATTCTTGGTGAAAGACCACAGCCCATATGAGAAGGTGAGGATAGGTTGTGTAGACAGACACGATCTGTGCCATCTCATCTTCGGACTGGTATTTCTAGATATCTGAAAATCACCTCCAAGCCATGTCAGTGGGAGTATGTTGCATTATCCTGCTCGCCATCACCTTATAAAGTGTGTTACCATATAACATACTAACAACGATGCAAGGAACCACACCCATCCTGTTCGACTTTAGGAAGGAATTAAGTTCAATTGACAATCTGAGACAAGCGATGAAGGTATACGTGTGGCACTTAGGCAGACTCACAACGAAGTTGTTCAGGAGGTAATTCTGATGGATCTGTGCGGTGTTCTCTTCTTGGGGAAAGTTCACCAACCATAAATGGAGACAAGGGAAGGTTGCGTAGAGAGACATGATCGGTGCTATACCGCCCAGGTATTTCTACCTACCTTTTGCTTCTGAACACAGTATCTGAGGTTGAATGACGAATCAGTACATCCTTCTTCCAGATGGAGGACTCACCCGTCTTCCAGGTGTGAAGACGGGTGAGAGACACAGAATCAATGTTATGCCAGCTCTGAGGTTGAATGACGAATCTGTACATCCTTCTTCCAGGTGGAAGACCACCGCCTATTTGGGTGAGAGACACAGAATTGATGTTATGCCAGCTCGGATCTGGTATTTCTAGATACCTGGAAAGTTACCTCTCGGTTCTGATCATAGCAACAGAGGTTGAGTTTGTGTAATGCCGTCAGTTGCCTCACATCACTAGGCATCCCTTTGCTTTTCCTGCTAACCCAACAGACCTGACCCCAGAATACTTATGGACACATCCAGTCAAGGTAATTCGAATTGTTGAACTGGATGTGCATTCTCTTAATGTAACTTCAAGTTTTTAATAAAATTTTATTAATTTTTTCTATTTAAGAAAAAATAATCATTCATAAAATTTACGAAATCCTGGAATTCTTGTAATCCCCTAAATTATGGCCGTTGGCAAACTCTTATTACTGCTGCATGCAGCATCAATTGTGAAAGTGGGATTCTCTTTTGCGTTGGGCGCCACTTAGTTTGTTTTTCCTTGGATTTACAAGTTGTAAATTGTAGTGCTAGGATTTCACATTCGACATAAAGTTTTTATGTTAGCCAACTAAAGCATTTTGACTACCATAAAAACAATAAGAAGGCGAAATGGAAATGACAAAAGGACCATATGCCAGAGAGAGCGAGTAGGAGTGGAAATAAAAAAATATACGAGTTTTTAAAATCCCAAAATGCGTTAGTTATTGTCGAATAATGCCACAGTGATACAAAGTGAAATGTCGGTGGCAGATAAATATTTCACACAACTTTTATTACAGAAAACAAAAAAGAAAAACTGTGGATGCATTAATCATGAATTGTTCTGTTCTGCTAACAATGGTTCAATTTAATTGAAAATGTATTAAAACAAAAACAATTTCCATCTTAGAACATTTTTAGTTTTTTTTCGCATTTTTACAATAGACTGTGATTTAGGTTTTTTTTATGCAATAAAATGCAAGCTTTTAATACCTCCCGCTATCTCTCTGTTAAGCTGAATGCATTTATAGTGACCTTCTTTAAACTATGCAGAATTGTAAAATTCAGTCACTTTATGTAAAGTGAATATAGCAAAACATCACAAATCCATTTCCATGGCATTATAGAGAGCATATCCATTGAATACAAATGGAGATTTTATTTACCCATTCGCAATAAGCAAGGCGATCAACATCCCGCTGCTGAAAGTTGTCATCGTTGATGTTGAGTACTGG
The DNA here is from genome assembly GCF_050003625.1 of Haematobia irritans. NCBI lineage: Eukaryota > Metazoa > Arthropoda > Insecta > Diptera > Muscidae > Haematobia > Haematobia irritans. The sequence goes on along the minus strand of NC_134398.1, from coordinate 155,006,680 downwards.
GTTTTTTGTTTTCTTTTTGTTTTTTTTACTCCATCTCTGTTGCTTTTCAAAGCTACGAAAGAGATTAACGACTTTTTATACGCATTTCCGGTTTAGCATTTGTATGCTGGTCCTTGCTGTTTGACTGCTGTGGTTACTATTGTTTTAGTTTCAATAGAACTATTCTACACTGAAAAAACAGTGAACCCATTTCCATTGCAAAATGAACTAAACTGTAGTAATATTGACCATGATTTAGCCCTTAAGATTTTTTTCAACTTGTCTAGTTTATAATTCTCTTAAATTTTAGTTCATCTATAACATTGTATTTTAGTTCATTTTTACAACACCATAAGATTTATATACCCCTACCAAGTTAAAAAGTCAATATCCTTTTGGTTTACTTGCTTATTTTGTGGGAAACCCGACAATAAAAATTGGTTTACAGTCTCTTTAAAATGTCGACAACTAAACTATTTTTAAATCAATCCTTCCACAGTACAGAGAAATTAAATAATTAAAGGAACAACAAATCGTTTTACTATTACGAAAATGTTCATACATTAAAATTAAACTTTCTTTAAGCAAAAGTACTTTATTATAAAAACTTATGATGAGAGTTCTTAATACAATGTTTTTGTGAATAAAAATTATGACCACGTGGAACAAGAAAGTAGTTTATTTTAACTCGCTGTTTGGACATTTTGACTCATCCTTTTTTTATTCATCGTAGGTAATTTTTTCACATATCTTGCTGGAAAAAAATGGAAGCAATAATGAAAATTATTAAAAATTAACACCATGTAATGAAATATAAGTTTTTAATTCTTTATATTAGCTTGTAACTTACCATATTTGGGGGCATTTTATCAAATGGTGTAAGGAATTCAACTTTTCTTTGGAAAACGTATCTCATAAAATTTGTACCTGAAACAATTAGAGAAATAATCAAGTATTCTATATAAACTCATAAAACTGTGTTGTTATCGATGTGAAGGATATAATAAAATAAATATTCTAGTTGAAAGAAAGACAAAGTTTTAATATAAAACTTACCAATTCTCTATTAAATTGTACGCTGAGGGGAAATATAAAAAGTTGTCCAAATTTATTTGGGGTAATCTGAAATTTAATATATATTTTTTACATTAATTAAAATTATTAAATAGGTTTCCAAAAAATCTAATGAAAAAAATAATAATATGCATAAAAATATTATGGTTAACCCTAGACGGTCATCATTCGTCAAAATGACGACACGTAATTTCATTTTCGATTTAAAATGCATTTTAGTCTATTGGGAAATGGTAAATTTAAGTTATACTAATTCGACCGTTTTATGAATTTTGGTGTTATACTACTTAAAACCAAATTGAATAAGAAAATAAATTCAAGTTTGGTTCACTTTCAAAATGACGAAGGATGACGTTAATGTACAAAAAATAAGGATGCAGTCATCCTTATTTATTTATTTACAGGGTTAAAAGAAAGTTAAGGAATCCTTACCAATTCACTATTAAATTACAAGCAAAGGAGTACTAAAATTTTTTCCAAATTTTTAAGGGGTTATTCTGAAATTAAATATTTGTTTTTTACATTAAAAATATAACATTGGTTTCCAAAAAAATTGATTAAAGAAATACTAACATAGGGTATTAAAAACTTGTAATTTTGATGATAAAAAGGTCATAAAAACGTAAATATTCTAGTTGAAAGAAAGCCAATTTTTAGCAAAACTTACCACTTCTCTATTTTTTAAATTTATTTGTATCCATGTGGAGTTGCTCTGAAATTAAATATTGCTTTTACAACAAAGAAAAGCATTAAACTGGTTTCCAAAAAAATTAATTAACAAATAATAATATACATAAAAAATATTCTTTTTAAAAGAAATGCATATTACAAAAATACTTACCAATTTATGACTAAACTGTACGCTGAGATATAACAAAAATTTTCCAAATTCATCTGGAATTGAATATTAATTTTTTTACATAGAATAATAAAAATTTCAATACACTTTCAATTTCAACATATTTTCCTAAATATTCTTAATAACTTTTTTTCTAAACTACCGATAAAATATTAATAACTTTCATTTAAAAGGTTTAATAAACAAACACCAATATATGTCTCAAAAATCCAAAATATTCCATGCCTTTATATTCCCTTGTTGCATACCTACTCAAAAGATGCAACAGTCCACGCCAACGCCAACTATACAACTGAAGCATGCCAAACAAAACCAAGCAAAGCCAAAACATTCCTACAACAACAAAAACACATGTGCCTTTATTGAAAACAACACCTCATCCAGCCAAAAACCATCAACGAATAACAAACACACGCACACACAAACCACTAAATGAACAAAAATAAAAACAACCCCACGCTCATGTATACACAACAAAACTCAAGTAACATCATCTTTACATTAATCACATTCCTCTATTCCGATAAAGATCCCCGTACTATGCATTAGTTCATCGCATCTGCTGACAATTTACTCTAAGAATAATATTCGTAAAGGCACACCAGTTTATGAACGATGAAACGTTTAACTTAAAATTTGCAAAATTTTCATGAAATGTTATCTACCATTTTTGACGAAAATGTCTATAAATTTAATTACATGTGAACTAAAAATATTTCATTGGGTAATTTTTTACCAACAATTATTAACTATAGGAATTGTCAGTAAGAAATTGCTATCCACTTTCAAGTTCATTTTTCGTAAAAAAATATTTTCTCATACAAAAAAATCTTATAGTAAATTGTACTTATTATTTAGAAAATACTTTACATTTCACAAGTAGTTTTATAGCATGACAAACGAATTTTTAACTACCAGTTAAGAAATTTTTTAAGGAAATTTCCATCGTATTTTGTAGGTCATGAACTAAACGAGAGCTACTTAGAATTTGTAAAATTTCCTTTCGAGTAGTTAATTTTCGTTGAAGATACGAAAAATGAACTAAAATTCTGGAAAATTCTTGTAATAAATTATTGTAAAAATCTTCTTAAATTTACGAGACACTTTTTTTTCTGTGTAGGTACACTGGGGAAATTTTTTTATTTTTGACACTTTTGTGCTGAAATTGACAACAGATGCATGATATTAGTATATAGTCAAGGATCACAGTTTTTAATAAAGTACGAACGAATAAACCAATGAATGAAGATGAATGGATCAATGGACGGCACTGACTTCAAAAGGTCCGAATTAAACGTTTAGGACAAAATCTCCAATCATTTCAACAATAAACAAGTATATACGGCCGTAAGTTCGGCCAGGCCGAATCTTATGTACCCTCCACCATGGATTGCGTAGAAACTTCTACGAAAGACTGTCATCCACAATCGAATTACTTGGGTTGTGGTATCTTAAAACTTCTTAACATCGTTTTCTAAATTGTGAGTTAGTTCATACGTTGTATGTATTAGAAAATACGTAGAGAGCCAGAATTGAAATATGGGGGTTGCTTATATGGGGGCTATATACAATTATGAACTTGATATGGACCAATTTTTGTGTGATTGGGGATCGATTAATCTGATGGCTATATATAACTATAGACCGATATGGATCTAGTTAGGCATGAATGTTAACGGCCATATACTAGCACAATATACCAAATTTCAACTGACTCGTATGAAATTTGCTCCTCCAAGAGGCTCCAAAACCAATTCTCGGGATCGGTTTATATGGGGGCTATATATGATTATGGACTGATATGGACCACTTTTGGCCACCAAGTACCAAATTTCAACCAGATCGGATGAATGTTGCTTCTCCAAAAGACGCCAGAGGTCAAAACTGGAGATCGGTTTATATGGGGGCTATATATAAATATGGACTGATATGAACCAATTCCTGCATTGTTGTTGGATACCATATACTAACTTCAGGTACCAAATTTCAACCGAATCGGATGAATTTTGGTCTTCCAAGAGGCTCCGGAGGTCAAATCTGGGGATCGGTTTATATAGGGCCTATATATAATTATGGACCGATGTGAACCAATTTTTGCATGGTCATTAGAGACCATATATTAACACCATGTACCAAATTTCGGCCGGATCGGATGAAATTTGCTTCTCTTAGAGGCTCCGCAAGCCAAATCGGGGGATCGGTTTATATGGGGCCTATATATAATTATGGACCGATGTGGACCAATTTGTGCGTGGTTGTTGGACATCATATACTAACACCATGTACCAAATTTCAGCTGGATCGGATGATATTTGCTTCTCTTAGAGGATTCGCAAGCCAAATTTGGGGGTCCGTTTATATGGGGGCTATACGTAAAAGTGGACCGATATGGTCCATTTGCAATACCATCCGACCTACATCAATAACAACTACTTGTGCAAAGTTTCAAGTCGATAGCTTGTTTCGTTCGGAAGTTAGCGTGATTTCAACAGACGGACGGACGGACGGACATGCTCAGATCGACTCAGAATTTCACCACGACCCAGAATAACAGGTTGGCTGATAAGTCCCCGGTCTGACACATAGATGGCGTCGCTAGTATTAAATGCATATTATTTTTATGTAGTACTAACCTTCAAATGATTCGTGTCAAAATTTGACGTCTGTAAGTCAATTAGTTTGTGAGATAGAGCGTCTTTTGTGAAGCAACTTTTGTTATTGTGAAAAAAAATGGAAAAAAAGGAATTTCTTTTTTTGATAAAATACTGTTTTCGGAAGGGAAAAAATACTGTGGAAGCAAAAACTTGGCTTGATAATGAGTTTCCGGGAAATCAACAATAATTGATTGGTATGCAAAATTCAAGCGTGGTGAAATGAGCACGGAGGACGGTGAACGCAGTGGAAAGAGGTGGTTACCGACGAAAACATCAAAAAATCCACAAAATGATTTTGAATGACCGTAAAATGAAGTTGATCGAGATAGCAGATGCCTTAAAGATATCAAAGGAACGTGTTGGTCGTATCATCCATCAATATTTGGATATGCGGAAGCTCTGTGCAAAATGGGTGCCGCGCGAGCTCACATTTGACCAAAAACAACAACGTGTTCATGATTCTGAGCGGTGTTTGCAGCTGTTAACTCGTAATACACCCGAGTTTTTCCGTCGATATGTGACAATGGATGAAACATGGCTCCACCACTACACTCCTGAGTCCAATCGACAGTCGGCTGAGTGGACAGCGACCAGTGAACCGTCTCCGAAGCGTGGAAAGACTCAAAAGTCCGCTGGCCTCTGTTTTTTGGGATGCGCATGGAATAATTTTTATCGATTATCTTGAGAAGGGAAAAACCATCAACAGTGACAATTATATGGCGTTATTGGAGCGTTTGAAGGTCGAAATCGCGGCAAAACGGCCCCATATGAAGAAGAAAAAAGTGTTGTTCCACCAAGACAACGAAACGTGCCACAAGTCATTGAGAACGATGGCAAAAATTCATGAATTGCTTCCCCACCCACCGTATTCTCCAGATCTGGCCCCCAGAGACTTTTTCTTGTTCTCAGACCTCAAAAGGATGCTCGCAGGGAAAAAATTTGGCTGCAATGAAATCAAAAAATTGGTATAAAAAATTCGAAGGTCGCTCTTGAAGGGAACTATGCTGAATAATAAAAACGAATTTTGACAAAAAAATGTGTTTTTTTTTGTTAGACCGGGGACTTATCAGCCAACCTGTTAGTATATGGTCTCCAACAAATATGTAAAAATTGGTCTATATCGGCCCATAATTATATATAGCCCCCGTATAAACCGATCTCCAGATTTGGCTTACGGAGCCTCTAAGAGAAGCAAATTTCATCCGATCCGGTTGAAATTTGATACGTGGTATTAGTATATTGTCTCTAACAACCAAGAAAAAATTGGTCACATCGGTCCATAATTATATATAGGCCCCATACAAACCGATCCCAGATTTGACCTCCGGAGCCTCTTGAAGGAGCAAAATTCATCCGATTCGGTTTAAAGTTGGTACATTTCGCTAGTGTATGGCCGATAACAACCATGCCAAAATTGGTCCGTATCAAGCTATATTATATATAGCCTCCAAATAAACCGATCCCCAATCACAGAAAAATCACGATTGCCTCTCGAGCCAAAAATAATCTACAAAAATGTTCTATGGCAAATTTTGTCAAAATGTTATATTTCTATAGAAAATTTTGTCAACATTTTATGTCTTTAGGAAATTTTGTCAAAATATAATTTCTATACAAAATTTTGTCACAAATGTGTTTCTATACACGGATGAAAAAGACTGCTTTTCATATGTTTGGCTATAAACATTATATGTTTGGAACACAAATTTTTAAACACAATGTGCAAGCATATAATGTTCATAAACTAGCATAACATGTTTGGGACATATATGTCAATATGTTAGAACATATTATGTTTGGGACATAAAATGTTTGTAAATATAATATGCTTGGATGCAAACATTTATTAATTTAGAAATAGCCTATAAACATATATGTGTTTAGTAGCTTGGAGCGCTATTTAACAGGGAGCGATATTGAATTAAGTTGGTGGTTGTTGCTTGTTATTACAAAATTAACATTTTATTTTTCCTTGATCAGCTACTTCTTTGATCCTTACAAACTGTGTGGTCCGCTGTTCGAATCCCCGTCCGGCAAAAGGTAAAATTACAATAAAAAAAAAACATAAAATTGAATAATTTCTTCTACAATGTTTGTATTACAGAAAAAGGTGCTAAGAACAAAAAAATCTCGTGGAAGTGAGAAAGATGTGGGAGAATATACAATTAGGCAGAAACAAAATTTTGAGCATTCAGGTCGAAAACCTATGTTGTTAGCACCTATATTACCTGTTTATTTTCATAATTCATTATGATTGTAAATATATAAATAAATAAATAAAATTTTGAGCACAATATTGTTTGGGAGAAATTTTTTTTAAAGCATATAATATTTTTGGGTGCAAAATGCTTCCAAACATATTATATGTTCACATAATAACATATTGTTTTTTGGAAGACAGCATTATTGAATTTGGATGCAAAAATACAAAATGTTTGGAACTTAGACTACCCAAACATATATTGTTTAGACCAATATGCTTTCAAACATATTATATATTGGAAGAGATCAAACATATAAATGTTTGGGCAATACCCAAAAATGTATATGCTTGAAGCAAAATATGTTTGGGAGTATATGTTACACAAGCGATTTTTTGTGAGGGTGTAGAAAATTTTGTCAAAATTTTATTCTATAGAAAATTTTGTCAGAATTTCAGTTCTGTAGAAAATTTTGTCAAAATGCTATTTCTATGGAAAATTTATGAAACATTTCATAGTTGGAGAGGAATATTTTGCAAAATCTTCCAAAAAATCAAGAATTCTACCAAATAGTAAAAAATCTGTAATTTTTGGTAGACTCGTGTTCATAATTGTATTTAGCATCCATATATAGCGACCTCGATATTTCAATTCTGGCTCTATAATTACAACACAAAAGTTCATAACGGTTCGTAATTATTTCTTCCCTATATATTCCGGTCAAGAACTGAATATATACGTATTTAATTAACCTTTCTTTTGTCTACTATATATCCCGCATGGACTAACTTACAAATTTAGAAAATGATGTTAAGAAGTTTTAAGATGCCTTGCCATCGGCCGCAGCCCAAGTAATTTAATTGTGGATGACCGTCTTTAGTAGAAGTTTCTGCGCAATCCATGGTGGAGGGTACATAAGATTCGGCCTGACCGAACTTACGGCCGTATATACTTGTTCTTTTTAAGTTTGCTTTTTATCAAATTGTTTTTGCATTCTGAGTGTTTCAAAGCTTCTCTAAATGGTTTCTCTGCAATGTGGCACGCCGTTCGGACTCGGCTATAAAAAGGAGGTCCCTTGTCATTGGAATCGGCCAGCACTCAGTGACAAGAGAGAGTTCACCAAAGTGGTATTACAATGGACTGAGTAGTCTAAGTGAGCCTGATATATCGGGCTGCCACCTAACCTAACCTAACCTAACCTAAAGGAATAAAGGTCTATTAGAAAAAGTCTATATTTTTCTTCCAAAAAAAATTCCTTTTTTTTGGAAGCAGTAAGGGATGAAAGATTTTTTTTTCGTGTACTATAACTTGTTCTTATTTGTTTTGTAGATGTCACATATTACATTTTTCAATTGGATAAATATTTGCAAAAATTCTTTTCACAGTGTACGTTGGAATTATTGCACCACCCACATGCCAAACGGACCAGGGATGACAGTTGTAGAAGTTATTGTCGTTATGGTCGCTGCTGTTGCGGTTTATGTTTGCACACTGTTGCATGTGCTTTCTATACCATTTGGTTGGTCGTAAAAAAATAAAAATACTAAATGTGCAACTTTTATTTTTCTCCTTCTGGTCGAAAGTTGACAGCTGTGAAAATTAATTGCTGAATAATTATTTGAAAACTTCAACAATACCACATACTTGAGAGCACAACAAAACAAAATAAAATTTATGCACAACTATACAAATATCAAATAAAATAGTAAATGGTGGAAAGTAATAAAATAATAATTACCAAAATGGAATAGATACAATGCAAAGTTAGTAAAGACGATACAAAAGTTATTTTTTTTGTCCCCCAATGCATCAATCATCGTGGAATGCATTTGTATGGCTTTGAGATATCTTCTTAGAAATACTCCATTGATATCAATTCACAAGATTAGATTAGGTTAGGTATAGTATAGGTAGCACTTTATTTCAGGCTTACTTCACAGAAAAAAATTTCGCGAAAATTTCTTCAATCAAAGTCTTAATTGACTTTTAAACAAGTAAGAAAAGTCTAAAGTCAAGCGGGGCCGACTTTATTATACCCTGCATCACTTTGTAGATCCACATTTTCGATACCATATCAAATCCGTCAAATGTGTTTGTTGCTATATATAAAGGTTTATGTTGCCATGTACATATATTTAAATCTGACCCGATTTGGACAAAATTTGTTTACAAGTATATCCGGCGGAAATTCGGCCAGGCCGAAGCTTATGTACCCTCCACCATGGATTGCGTAGAAACTTCTACTGAAGCCGATGGCAAGGTATCATAAAACTTCCCAACACCGTAATATATATCACATAGTCCATACGTGGTATATATTAAACTAAACAAGTATATAATTTGGAAAAAAAATCTATAAAAATAAATTTCTATAGAAATAAAATTTTGGCAAAATTTTCTATAGAAATAAAATTTTGGCAAAATTTTCTATAGAAATAAAATTTTGACAAAATTTTCTATCCAAATAAAATGTTGACAACATTTTCTATAGAAGTAAAATTTTGACAAAATATTCTATAGAATAAAATTTTGACAAAATTTTCTATACAAATAAAATTTTGACAACATTTTCTATAGAAGTAAAATTTTCACAAAATTTTCTATAGAAATAAAATTTGGAAAAAAATTTCTATAGAAATAAAATTTTGTCAAAATTTTCTATAGAAATAAAATTTTGGCAAAATTTTCTATAGAAATAAAATTTTGACAAAATTTTCTATAGAAATAAAATTTTGACAACATTTTCTATACAAATAAAATTTTGACAACATTTTCTATAGACGTAAAATTTTGACAAAATTTTCTATAGAAGTAAAATTTTTACAAAATTTTCCATAGAAATAAAATTTGGAAAAAATTTTCTATAGAAATAAAATTTTGGCAAAATTTTCTATAGAAATAAAATTTTGGCAAAATTTTCTATAGAAATAAAATTTTGGCAAAATTTTCTATAGAAATAAAATTTTGGCAAAATTTTCTATAGAAATAAAATTTTGACAACATTTTCTATACAAATAAAATTTTGACAACATTTTCTATAGAAGTAAAATTTTGACAAAATTTTCTATAGAAATAAAATTTGGAAAAAATTTTCTATAGAAATAAAATTTTGACAAAATTTTCTATAGAAATAAAATTTTGGCAAAATTTTCTATAGAAATAAAATTTTGGCAAAATTTTCTATAGAAATAAAATTTTGGCAAAATTTTCTATAGAAATAAAATTTTGGCAAAATTTTCTATAGAAATAAAATTTTGACAAAATTTTCTATACAAATAAAATTTTGACAACATTTTCTATAGAAGTAAAATTTTGACAAAATTTTCTATAGAAATAAAATTTGGAAAAAATTTTCTATATAAATAAAATTTTGACAAAATTTTCTATAGAAATAAAATTTTGACAAAAATTTCTATAGAAATAAAATTTTGACCAAATTTTCTATAGAAATAAAATTTTGGTAGATTATTTTTGACTCGAGTGGCAACCATGATTATGAACCGATATGGACCAAGTTTTGTGTGATTGGGGATAGGCTGTATATAACTATAGACCGATATGGAACAATTTTGGCATGGTTATTAGCGGCCTTATACTAACACCACGTTGCAAATTTCAACCGGATCGGATGAATTTTGCTCCTCCAAGAGCCTCCGGAGATCAAATCTGGGGAACGGTTATATGGGGGCTATATATAATTATGGACCGATATTAACCAATTCTTGCGTGTTTGTTAGAGACCACATTCTAACACCATGTTCCAAATTTCAGCCGGATCGGATGAAGTTTGCTCCTCCAAGAGGCTCCGGAGGACAAATCTGGGGATCGATTTATATGGGGGCTATATATAATTATGGGCCGATATGGACCAATTCTTGCATGGTTATTAGAGACCACATACTTACACCATGTACCAAATTTCAGCCGGATCGGATGAAATTTGCTCCTCTAAGGGGCTACGGAGGTCAAATCTGGGGATCGGCTTATATGGGGGCTATATATAATTATGGACCGATGTGGACCAATTTTTGCATGGTTATTAGAGACCACATACTTACACCATGTACCAAATTTCAGCCGGATCGGATGAAATTTGCTTCTCTTAGAGCAATCGCAAGCCAAATTTGGGGGTCAGTTTATATAGGGGCTATACGTAAAAGCGGACAGATATTGGCCAATTTTTGCATGGTTGTTAGAGACCATATACTAACACTATGTACCAAATTTCAGCCTGATCGGATGAAATTTGCTTCTTTTAGAGCAATCGCAAGCCAAATTTAGGGGTCCGTTTATATGGGTGCTATACGTAAAAGTGGACCGATATGGCCCATTTGCAATACCATCCGACCTACATCAATAACAACTACTTGTGCCAAGTTTCAAGTCGATAGCTTGTTTCGTTCGGAAGTTAGCGTGATTTCAACAGACGGACGGACATGCTCAGATCGACTCAGAATTTCACCACGACCTAGAATATATATACTTTATGGGGTCTTAGATCAATATTTCGATGTGTTACAAACGGAATGACAAAGATAATATACCCCCATCCTATGGTGGAGGGTATAAAAATTTAAGTCGGCTAATGCCCTGGGATGGAAGTTTACGAAAATTGGAGTAATTTTTACATGTTTTCGACTTAGTAGTGGCGATTTTTCAAGGGAAAATATGGGTATTTTGGCCATTTTTCCCAAATCGGACAAAACATATATATGGAAGCTATATCTAAATCTGAACAGATTTCAACCAAATTTGACATGCATGGTTACTATATCAGGGTTGATAAAGTTGACATGTTTGTACTTATTTTGATACATTTCGACTGCCAAAAGCACCGTGGCACGACGGTTAGCCATTTGGTACGTTTTCATCACAATTACTCTATATACAGTTATTCTGCACTAAATGTTAACGTTTCTCAGATATCAACTCAACTCTTAAAATTATAAATAGCGGACATTGAAGAAATAAGCACATTCCAAAATGAGGATATTTTAGTTTCTATTACAGGATCTCAACATTTTGGAGAGGAATATTGTCTATACCACATTGGTCCACATATGGTGTTTTTAGCAATAATGCTTAGAGCTGGCCCCTGAGCCGGTTGCCACAGTTGGTAGAATTCTACAAAAAATGGTAAATTTTTTACGGTTTTGTAGATTGGTAGAACTCTTGATTTTGGTAGATTTTGCAGAGAAGTAATTCTTCATAAATTTTCTATTGGAATAAACTTTTGACAAAATTTTCTATACGCTCTTAGAAAAATATGTTTTTCATATGTTCCGATATAAACAAAATGTGTTTCCGGCACAATTTTAAAACACAATATATTTAAGTACAAACATGTAATGTTCCTAAACTAACACTAAATGGTTGGGACATATATGTTAATATTAGGTTTGGGGCATGAATATTTCATAAAAATCATATGTGTGAATGCAAAAATATATAAATTTACAAATTTCGACTAAACATACATATGTTGTGATATTTTATTCAAAGTGACAGAGAGAGTATAGAGAAAGAAATAGAGATGGGAACCGGGAGAGTTGACGAAAGATGTCAACATAACACAGCGAAAGAATCAAAAGAGAACAATTTCTGTGAAATCAGGCCAAAAATTTAATATGCTTAAGTCTAAATATTATTTAATTTGAATAAAGAGAATAGACATTCGGAACCAAGAGAATAGACATTTGAAAAACAAACAGCATATGTTTTCGCCTTGAGAGCAGCATTTTATGTATGTGTGGACATGTGTTTTGTTTATCATTTTGGCATTATGGGCACAATTTTTTTCTTGGCTCGTTAAAAGAAATCAGGGGTCTTCATAAAAATAACGAAAGAGCACTATACTCTTTTTAGAGTTGGGACAGTAAAATGAAATAAGGAGGAAATAGTGAACATTTACACAGTAAAATGTATAAAAACGAAGTTTAGTTCCTCTCTATTAATAAGTACTCCACGAGGAGTTGACGGACACCTTCAAATATAAAAAGCGGGTATTAAGTTCGAGTTTTGCAGTTAAAACAATTTAAAAAGTTTATTTTCTTAAAAATGAATTATTAAAGAAAAATAATAGGCATTTTAGAGCGATGGTGTTAAATGCTAGTAAAAAACTGTTCACCCCTAAATAAATTTATGTTTATATTATAGAATTATTTATGTATGTTTATACTCGACTCCACGTTCTTCTTTTGTTAGAGTTTTTGAATTCCTTCCAAATTTTAAAGTTTTGTACCAAAAACAGTTTTTTGTTACATAATTGTTATTTTTGCAATAAAAAATAATATTTTTTCCAAAAATCAGTCAATTTCGTTTATATTAAGCACTGTTACTGACTATAAATCTTTAATAACCCACATTTCGAAGTTTCATTATAAAAATTTAATATAGTATAAATATAAATGTGTAAATTAAAAAAAATGTGTTCGGTCGGAGCAGGGATTGAACCCACGACCCTTTGCATGCAAGGCAGACATGCTAACCACTGCTCCACGTGGCAAACAAACGTATGTTTCTGTTAAATAATATTATGTTTGCATGGGCTCGTGGGCGCTGCAAACTATGCTATATAAATGTAACTTATAACGATAATTATCTGCTGGTGACCATAACAGCTACGTAGCCCAGTGGATAGTGTGTTGGCTTACAAACTGTATGGTCCTCGGTTCGACTCTCCGTGCAGGCGAAAGGTAAAATTTAAAAAAATTAATGAAAGTGAATAATTTCATCAACATTATTTGTATTACAGAAAGAGGTGCCAAGAACAAATATATTTCGTGGAAGTGAAAATAACAAGTATGTTAGGGAATGAGTACAATCGTCTTTGGGAAAAGTTCTTCCAAACATATAATATTTTTGGGCTCAAAATGCTTCCAAACATATAATATGTTCACATAAAACAAACATATTAATGTTTCGGCAGTATCCAATAATATATGTGCTTCCTGCAAAATATGTTTGGAACATATGTTAAAGAAGCGATTTTTTTGAGGGTGTACATGTGTCTGAGATACACAAACACGTTTTGATTAGAACTGGGACACCAGAAATTGCTCCTGTACTCTTTCCATGGGTAAATCCATTTCTCATAGAGTATGAATTGCTTTACCAATCTCTACCAATTGCAAATTCTGAGGCGAGGAAACAAAATTATCAATTTTGGAGAACAATTCCACCAAAATTTTTAAGATCTCCCCGCGTATTGCAATAAGAACCAAACACACACACTCGACATTACAATGGTAATTGGATGCTTCCCCAAACAAAAAAAAACAAGTATATACGGCCGTAAGTTCGGCCAGGCCGAATCTTATGTACCCTCCACCATGGATTGCGTAGGAACTTCTACTAAAGGCTGTCATCCACAATCGAATTACTTGGGTTGCGATAACACTTGCCGATGGCAAGGTATCGTAAAACTTTTTAACACTGTCTTCTAAATTGTAAGTTAGTCCATAACAAAAAAAAGGCCGATTAAATACGTATATAATTCAGTTTGACAAAATTTTCTATAGAAATAAAATTTTGACAAAATTTTCTATAGAAATAAAAACTTGACAAAATTTTCTATAGAAATAAAATGTTGACAAAATTTTCTATGGAAGTAAAATGTTGACAAAATTTTCTATAGCAATAAAATTTTGACAAAATTTTCTATAGAAATAAAATGTTGACAAAATTTTCTATAGAAATAAAATGTTGACAAAATGTTCTATAGAAATAAAATGTTGACAAAATTGTCTATAGAAATAAAATGTTGACAAAATTTTCTACAGAAATAAATTTTTTATAAAATTTTCTATAGAAATAAAATTTTGACAAAATTTTCTATGGAAATAAAATGATGACAAACATTGCTATAGAAATAAACTTTTTACAAAACTTTCTATAGAAATGAAATTTTGACAAAACTTTCTATAGTAATAAAATTTGACAATTTTTACATGGCTGTTAGAGGCCATATACTAACGAAATGTACCAAATTTCAACCGCATCAGATGACTTTTGCTCCTCCAAGAGGCTCCGGAGGTCAAATCTGGGGATCGGTTTATATGGGAGCTATATATAATTATGGACCGATATGGACCAATTTTTGCATGATTGTTAGAGACCATATACTAAAACCACGCACTAAATTTCAATTGGATCGGATGAATTTTGCTCATCCAAGAGGCTCCAGAGTTCAAATCTGGGGATCGGTTTATATGGGAGCTATATATAATTATGGACCGATATGGACCAATTTTTGCATGGTTGTTAGAGACCGTATACTAACATCAGGTACCCAATTTCAAACGGATCGGATGAATTTTGCCCCTCCAAGAGGCTCCGGAGGTCAAATCTGGGGATCGGTTTATATGGGAGCTATATATAATTATGGACCGATATGGACTAGTTTTTGCATGGTTGTTAGAGACCATATACTAACACCACGTACCAAATTTCAATCGGGTAGGATGAAGTTTGCTCCTCCAAGAGGTTCCGGAGGTCAAATCTGGGGATCGGTTTATATGGGAGCTATATATATTTATGGACCGATATGGACCAATTTTTGCATGGTTGTTAGAGACCGTATAATAACATCAGGTACCAAATTTCAACCGGATCGGATGAATTTTGCCCCTCCAAGAGGCTCCGGAGGTCAAATCTGGGGATCGGTTTATATGTGGGCTATATATAATTATGGACCGATATGGATCAATTTTTGCATGGTTGTTAGAGACCATATACTAACATCAGGTACCAAATTTCAATCGGGTAGGATGAAGTTTGCCCCTGCAAGAGGCTCCGGAGGTCAAATCTGGGGATCGGTTTATATGGGGGCTATATATAATTATGGACCGATATGGACCAATTTTTGCATGGTTGTTAGAGACCGTATACTTAGACCACGTACCAAATTTCAACCGGATCAGATGAATTTTGCTGCTCCGGAAGGCTCCGCAAGCCAAATTTGGGGATCGGTTTATATGGGGGCTATACATAAACGTGGGCCGATATGGCCCATTTTCAATACCATCCGACCTACATCAATAACAACTACTTGTGCCAAGTTTCAAGTCGATAGCTAGTTTCGTTCGGAAGTTAGCGTGATTTCCACAGACGGACGGACAGCCGGACAGACGGACAGACGGACAGACGGACGGACGGACGGACATGCTTAGATCGACTCAGAATTTCACCACGACCCAGAATATATATACTTTATGGGGTCTTAGAGCAATATTTCGATGTGTTACAAACGGAATGACAAAGTTAATATACCCCCATCCTATGGTGGAGGGTATAAAAAACAAAATCCAATCGAAAAATCAAATTGGCAGCAAGTGCATTAGCCCCAACATGTGGCAGTAGACGTAAACCGGTAGAGAATGATTAGAAGAAACAGCGATCAAATTGCCCACTACATTATGCCAAAGCACTAGAATTCCATCAGTAGCATTTGTGTACGCACTAAGCAGCACTACACTCACTTGATTGGTGCAGTAGCATATGTTGAGCTTTGTAATTTAAATACAATCGAAATTGACCCCCTCCTCACTCTTTCGGTTCTCTCCTGCCACGAATTGAATTTGAATAGAAATTATAGACCATTATAGACCACTATAGACGTGGTGAGATATTTTTAGAAGGCACCAAAACGATTTTAGACATTCAATTGTGTTGAAATCTTTCTATTGGGCTATATAGGCATGCGTTTGGCTTAGTGCGAGTGAGTGAGTAAGCGAGTGTGTGTGTGCTTGTATGCTTGAATGCCTATGTGCCTCAGGAGCAATGCAATGCAATGTAATGCGTTGCAAGAGGCCAAGTTGCTTTTGAGGAAATATACAAGAGCATGTAATGTTCATTTTTGTGTGCTTGTATGTCTCTCAAATGGGTCTTGGCAACAATACCGAATACTATCATCATCCATCCAACAACCAAATTGCTCTATTTTTAGTGGACGATTTATTTCAAATTGAAAAATCTCAGCATGCGAATGTTCTTAGAAGATGCCTCGAGTTAGTTTAACGTGCATGTATCGACCATTGATGAGGTCTACAAAATTGTGTATTTTTGATAATTATGGTAGGTTTCAATTTCAATTGCGATGCATCGACACACTGTCTTTCGGAATCCGGTCATGTACTACTGTTCAATTTGTATCATCGTCCATTGTTATTTCAATATCGTGGTTTGCTTTGTTTCTACACTGAAAAAAAAATATTGTCATGAGGCCAAAAATTTCATGCCCTTAAAATATAATATAAATATCTGTGGCTTGGTGCTAAAAGGGCCAATGTCAATATTTTGCTGTTTTGAGTTAACCATTGCATTAGATTTCTTTTTTTGCTCTCTTTCATAATTATAAAACAGTAAATCTTAAATTTTACCCAGAAGGGGTTAAATAAGCGTAAAGCTGGCCAATGTCATTTTGAACTCATCTATAAAACTTAATGCTAAAAGGGCCAATGTCTACTTTAGCCCTTTTATAAACGTCAACTGTGGACATTTAACCTTACCATCTACCAAACAATGGGAAGAAAATCATCTTCTATATGCTACGTAAAATAGTTTTTGTTAAAACCTTGGCCCTTTTAGCACCAAGCCACAGATATAATAACAAGTAAATACGGCCGTAACTTCGGCCAGGCCGAATCTTATGTACCCTCCACCAGTGGGGACTAAAACCGAAAATTGTGCATTGGCCATACACGGCAGTGGTTAGACCTATAATGCTATATGGTGTTGTAGTCTGGTGGCCGGCACTTCAGCAACCGACAGGTTTAGATAAAGTTCAGCGTATGGCATGATTGTGTATCTCAGGCGCATTCAGTAAGACAGGAACAGATTCACTTAACGTCATCTTCCATCTATTGCCTTTAGACATTTTGGCCAAACAGTCAGCTGCAACAACGGCTGTGCGGTTAGCGAGCTCGGTCCTCAAAATAATGCCAGATGTGCCTAACGTAGTGGATTACACTCTGGCGAAGCCACTTTTCGACAAAAAGTTTGAAACTCTAATTCCCAACAGTGAGGCGTGGTGTACACAGACCCCGGGGAATAAAAGATATATTTATAGATTTCTACACTGATGGCTCCCAATTGGATGGACAAGTGGGTTTCGGAGTATATTCTAAAGATCTGGTACTTCGAATAGCGAAAAGATTCCCTAATCACTGTAGTGTTTTTCAGGCTGAAATATTAGCAATAAGGAAGGTGGCGTATTGGCTGAGAAGTAATGTTCCAAAAATTGTTGGCATTAATATATACTCAGACAGTCAACCTGCAATAAAATCCTTGGACTCTGTGTTCCTTTACTCAAAAACGGCCATCTCTCAACGAGATGGCTGAGCAGTACAATATTCACCTAATATGGGTGCCTGGCCATAGGAACTTACCGGGAAACTGTCAAGCAGATGAGTTAGCAAAGCTAGGAACTACCTTACATATTCCAGGGGAACTAGAATCTGTTGGTATGTCTCTGGCAATCTTCAAGCGCTTACTGCTTGAGAAGGCCGTCATGATGGCAAATGTTCGATGGGAGAATTGCAAGGGTTGTAACGACACCAAGCAAATATGACCCCATTTAAACTTGAACCGCACACTAGATATGCTAGTGTTCTCAAGACGTCAGATATCACTTCTGATATCTGCTATAACGGGTCGCTGCCTGATAGGCGAATTTGCAAAAACTATTGGTGCGAAGTATAATAACTATTGTATGAGCTGTCATGATGCGGAGGAAAAGGAGTCAACACCACCACAATCGAATTACTTGGATTGTGGTAACACTAACCGATGGCAAGGTGTCTTAAAACTTCTTAACATCGTCTTCTAAATTGTAAGTTAGTTCATACGTGGTATATATTAGACAAAAAAGGTAGATTAAATACGTATATTATATACGTTCTTGAACGGTATAAATAGGGAAGTCTATAAATAAATATGAACCGATATGAACTTTTGCGCTGTAATTAGAGAGCTAAAATTGAAATATAGGGGTCGCTTTATATGGGGGCTATATACAATTATAAACCGATATGGACCAATGTTTGAGTGATTTAGTATGGGTTTATCTAGGGGTTATATATAACTATTTACCGATATGGATCAAGTTTGGGATGTTTGTTAGCGGCCATATACTAGCACAATGTATCAAATTTCAACCTAATCGGATGCATTTTGCTCCTCCAAGAGGCTCCGGAGGTCAAATTTGGGGATCGGTTTATAGGGGGGATATATATGGTTACGGACCGATATGGACTAATTTTTGCATGGTTGTTAGTGTCCATATACTAACACCAAATACAAAATTTCGACTGAATCGTATGAAATTTGCTCATCCAAGAGGCTCCAAACCCAAGTCTGGGGAACGGCTTATATGTCGATAATCGTATATGACTATGGACCGATATGGGTAAATTATGATAGAGACCCTAATCTAACACTAGGTACCAAATTTCAACCGAATCTGATGAAATTTTCTCCTCCCAGAAGCTCCGAAGGTCAAACCTGCACTGAAAAAATATTGTTTTGCTTAGCATAGAAGACGCATTTCTCTAAAATAAAGTTATTTTCCTTGTCCAAAAGTCGATAAACTTTTCAATGAAGTCGTATTGTCCTTATAATTAAGTGATTTGACTTAAAAATGGGTATCTTAACATGAAAGAAAAAATTTATAGGCTAAGGTCAACATGACTTTAATAATTCAGAAAAATTCTTTAAATTTAATGAAATTGTCTTTAAATTTGTTGTCTTTTTGCATCTTGACTACAAAGCAAAAAATCGTTCAAATATAGGACATGTTTTTCAAAACTTTATTTTAAAGAAGTTTTTTACTTCAAACATAGCATAATTTCTACTGGAAGTCGAGTCTTAATTTGGAAAATAAAGTTGCCGTTAACTCGTTTTTAAAGGTCTTTGATAGCATATGAAGAAAACAAGCTGAGAACGCGAAAAATTAAAATTTGCTTCCTAGAAGCAAGTACACAAAACCTAAATTTAAAAGAGAATTGTGTCTTAAAAGTATCCTTACTTGTATTCTCCGCTTCTTTGGCTCGGAATCAATACCAAATTTTTTAAAGTAAAGACAAAATCGTTGGAACCGAGTATGCTTTTTTTTATGTGGGTATCGGTTTATATGGGGGCTATATATAATTATAGACCGATATGGATAAATTTTTGCATGGTTTGTAGAGACTATATACTTATAGCACGTACCAAATTTCAACCCAATCGGATGCATTTTGCTCCTTCAAGAGGCTCCGGAGGTCAAATTTGTGGATCGGTTTATATGGGGGATATATACAATTATGGACCTATATGGACCAATTTTTCATGCTTGTTATATATACATACTTTATGAGGTCCTAGAGCAATATTTCGATGTGTTACAAACGGAATGACAAAGTTAATATACCCCCCTCCTATAGTTTTTTTCCTTGTCCAAAAGTTGGTAAACTTTTGACTTAAAAATGGGTATATTTACCTTTTTCAATAATTATTTATCTTTTTAACAATTCTGTAAAATTCTTCGAAATTAATAAAAAAAGGAACTCTTCAATTCTTTGCGTTTTTGACCCATACAGTAAATCATTTTTACTATTTTTTGGAATCGAATGAAAATTTTCTTCTGCTTTAGTTTATTGAACTTTTCGTTTAGTTCATGATATGTTTGAGACGTACATACTTACAAATAGGAAAATTGCATTGGGCTGTTGAAAATTTCTAAAGAAATAATAAAATTTAACTACAAGCAAAAAATTTTTTGCAATAAAAATAAATTTAATTTAGCATTAGTTTAAGTACGAAATTTTTCGTTGTAGAAATATCGTTTTTATTAGTCCTTTTTTCCATATAGTTATTTAAGTTGAGCATATGATAGAATATTTAAAAAAGTTCATTATTTAAATCCACATACATATGTTCAATGTGTATAAATGGCGTTCATTTCCAATTAAAAACTTTATATTGATGACAATTGCCTCATGCATCACTGGTTTTTAAAAGTTGAATGTTTTTCCATACATGTTGATACCAAACATTCAATAAAAAATATTTCTATTGCTTTAATGAAATTGAATACTTTTCATAAGGTGCCATTAACATAAAGTTTTAAAAATTGTGTGCACCTCCAAAAAAAGCATAAATAAAAAATGTAAATCACATCTGTTGACACACAGGAACCATGTAATTGAATATCTTAAGCAATGAGATAAATTTGATAATTAAACAACAAAACAATTTTTAATTGTTATATCGTGCACCATGGTGCAAGAAGGAGGATATACTAACTTTGTCATTACTTTTGGTCTCAAATTCCATATAGTACATATATATTCTTGGTCGTGGATATAGTACATATATTTCTGAGTCGATATAGCACACTCCTCAGCTTCCTGCAAAAATTTTACTAGGATGAAAAGTTTTTGATCTTCCCTCAAAGATTTTGGTATTGCATTCGTGTCGGAGATGATCCTTTTTTAAACTGAAGAAATTTTTTATGAAGCTGTGTAGCTTAAAATCTAGGCTCTAAAAAATTAAAATTAAAATTAAAATTAGGATATAGATCTCTTTTATCGAATTTTAAAAAATTTTGAAAAATCGAAATTAAAAATAGTAGTTTGGATCCGGAAGTAGTGCAAACTTCAATAATCTCCAATGATTTTTACATGGGCTTGTCATAGGACGGAAGTACTCCGTTTTTAGGTTAGGTTAGGTTAGGTGGAAGCCCGATGTATCAGGCTCACTTAGACTATTCAGTCCATTGTGATACCACATTGGTGAACTTCTCTCTTATCACTGAGTGCTGCCCGATTCCATGTTAAGCTCAATGACAAGGGACCTCCTTTTTAAAGCCGAGTCCGAACGGCGTTTCACATTGCATTGCTTTAGAAGTTGTGCCTTGGAAGTTCATTTGAATGAGAAAATTTGTTTTATCAATATTATCCATACGAGTATTATTGTATTGTAATAAATTGTCAATATTATTGTATTGTAATAAATGTATATTATTTTCTTATTATTTAATTTTTACAATTTGATTTTTTTTGCTTCCACCGGGGGTTGAACCTGGGTCTGTTCGCACCATAACAGAGCGCCTTAGCACACTCAGCGACAAACGCCATTGAGCATGCTGCATCAAAACGTAAATTCAAATATAATATGACACCAAGACATTACATTCTAACTACTTCCTGAGATGTTCTTTACTATTTTGAATGAAAAAACAAGCATATACGGCCGTAAGTTCGGCCAGGCCGAATCTTATGTACCCTCCACCATGGATTGCGTAGGAACTTCTACTAAAGGCTGTCATCCACAATCGAATTACTTGGGTTGCGATAACACTTGCCGCTGGCAAGGTATCGTAAAACTTTTTAACACTGTCTTCTAAATTGTAAGTTAGTCCATAAGGGGTATATATTAAACAAAAAAAAAAGGCCGATTAAATACGTATATAATTCAGTTTGACAAAATTTTCTATAGAAATAAAATTTTGACAAAATTTTCTATAGAAATAAAAACTTGACAAAATTTTCTATAGAAATAAAATGTTGACAAAATTTTCTATGGAAGTAAAATGTTGACAAAATTTTCTATAGAAATAAGATGTTGACAAAATGTTCTATAGAAATAAAATGTTGACAAAATTTTCTACAGAAATAAATTTTTTACAAAATTTTCTATAGAAATAAAATTTTGACAAAATTTTCTATGGAAATAAAATTTGACAATTTTTACATGGCTGTTAGAGGCCATATACTAACGAAATGTACCAAATTTCAACCGCATCGGATGACTTTTGCTCCTCCAAGAGGCTCCGGAGTTCAAATCTGGGGATCGGTTTATATGGGAGCTATATATAATTATGGACCGATATGGACCAATTTTTGCATGCTTGTTAGAGACCGTATACTAACATCAGGTACCCAATTTCAAACGGATCAGATGAATTTTGCCCCTCCAAGAGGCTCCGGAGGTCAAATCTGGGGATCGGTTTATATGGGAGCTATATATAATTATGGACCGATATGGACCAATTTTTGCATGCTTGTTAGAGACCATATACTAACACCACGTACTAAATTTCAATTGGATCGGATGAATTTTGCTCATCCAAGAGGCTCCAGAGTTCAAATCTGGGGATCGGTTTATATGGGAGCTATATATAATTATGGACCGATATGGACCAATTTTTGCATGCTTGTTAGAGACCGTATACTAACATCAGGTACCCAATTTCAAACGGATCGGATGAATTTTGCCCCTCCAAGAGGCTCCGGAGGTCAAATCTGGGGATCGGTTTATATGGGAGCTATATATAATTATGGACCGATATGGACCAGTTTTTGCATGGTTGTTAGAGACCATATACTAACACCACGTACCAAATTTCAATCGGGTAGGATGAAGTTTGCTCCTCCAAGAGGCTCCGGAGGTCAAATCTGGGGATCGGTTTATATGGGAGCTATATATATTTATGGACCGATATGGACCAATGTTTGCATGGTTGTTAGAGACCGTATACTAACATCAGGTACCAAATTTCAACCGGATCGGATGAATTTTGCCCCTCCAAGAGGCTCCGGAGGTCAAATCTGGGGATCGGTTTATATGGGGGCTATATATAATTATGGACCGATATGGACCAATTTTTGCATGGTTGTTGGAGACCGTATACTTAGACCACGTACCAAATTTCAACCGGATCGGATGAATTTTGCTGCTCCGGAAGGCTCCGCAAGCCAAATTTGGGGATCGGTTTATATGGGGGCTATACGTAAACGTGGGCCGATTTTCAATACCATCCGACCTACATCAATAACAACTACTTGTGCCAAGTTTCAAGTCGATAGCTAGTTTCGTTCGGAAGTTAGCGTGATTTCCACAGACGGACGGACAGCCAGACAGACGGACAGACGGACGGACGGACGGACATGCTTAGATCGACTCAGAATTTCACCACGACCCAGAATATATATACTTTATGGGGTCTTAGAGCAATATTTCGATGTGTTACAAACGGAATGATTTAAATCTCATCACCGGTAATTTTGCTATCATATATTTTTGTAAAACATTAGTTTTTATGTTATAAATCGTTTTTTATTTTATTATGAAATTTTATTTTTTAAAAATTTTGTCAAAATTATTATTAAATATATGAAAAATGTTGTCAAAACTTTATTTCTATAGACATTTTGAGAAATACCTCTCGTTTTGAGAGAAATAATTTGCGAAATTTACAAAAACATCAAGAATTCTACCAATCTACCAAACAGTTAAAAATCTATCATTTTTGGTAGAGTTGTACACGGATGAAAAAGACTGTTTTTCATATGTTTGGCTATAAACATTATATGTTTGGAACACAAATTTTTCAACACAATATTTTTGAGTGCAAGCATATAATGTTCATAAACTAGCATAACATGTTTGGGACATATATGTTAATATGTTAGAACATATTATGTTTGGGACATAAAATGTTTGTAAATATAATATGCTTGGATGCATACATATATTAATTTAGAAATAGCCTATAAACATATATGTGTTTAGTAGCTTGGAGCGCTATTTAACAGGGAGCGATATTGAATTAAGTTGGTGGTTGTTGCTTGTTATTACAAAATTAACATTTTATTTTTCCTTGGGCAATTGATCAGCTACTTCTTTGATCTTTACAAACTGTGTGGTCCGCTGTTCGAATCCCCGTCCGGCAAATAGTAAAATTAAAATAAAAAAATCATAAAATTGAATAATTTCTTCTACAATGTTTGTATTACAGAAAAAGGTGCTAAGAACTAAAAAATCTCGTGGAAGTGAGAAAGATGTGGGAGAATATACAATTAGGCAGAAACAAAATTTTGAGCATTCAGGTCGAAAACCTATGTTGTTAGCACCTATATTACCTGCTTATTTTCATAATTCATTATGATTGTAAATATATAAATAAATAAATAAAATTTTGAGCACAATATTGTTTGGGAGAATTTTTTTTAAGCATATAATATTTTTGGGTGCAAAATGCTTCCAAACATATTATATGTTCACATAATAACATATTGTTTTTTGGAAGACAACATTATTGAATTTGGATACAAAAATACAAAATGTTTGGAACTTAGACTACACAAACATATATTGTTTAGACTAATATGCTTTCAAACATATTATATATTGGAAGAGATCAAACATATAAATGTTTGGGCAATACCCAAAAATGTATATGCTTGAAGCAAAATATGTTTGGGAGTATATGTTACAGAAGCGATTTTTTGTGAGAGTGTACCAACTGTGGCAATCGTGGTTGTGATCCCCTTATAATGGTCCCTAAACCTTTGTTTCTATAAAAAATTTTGTCAAAATTTTATTTCACATATTAAATTTTATTGTTTATTTATTCAAAATTATTTATTCTTTTCAAAAATTTTCCCGATGTAGTCTTTCAATGAAAATACGAAATATTGAATACATAAAAATTTAAAAATACAGACCTCGAGCTTGTTATATCCTGTTCCACAGTGTGGCACAGTGTTTATAAGTTAGTGCATATGTTTGCAACACCCAGAAGGAGACGAGATAGACACATGGTGTCTTTGGCAAAAATGCTCAGGGTGCGCTCCTGAGTCGATATAGCCACGCCCGTCTGTCTGTGTAAACATTTTTGTGATCAAAGTCTAGGTCGCAGTTTTAGTCCAATCGACTTCAAATTTGGTACAAGTTCCTGTTTTGGGTCAGAATATAACCCTATTGATTTTGGAAGAAATCGGTTCAGATTTAGATATAGCTCCCATATATATCTTTCGCCCGATATGCACTTATATGGTCCCAGAATCCAGAGTTTCACCCTGATATGCTTGAACTATTAGTACCGTAGTCAAGTGTACGAAATTTGATTGAAATCGGTTTAGATTTAGACATAGCTCTCATATATATCTTTCGCCCGATGTAGACATATATGGCCCCTGTAGCCAGAGTTTTATCCTAATTTGCTTGAAATTTTGCAAAAGGAGAGCAATTAGTACTATTGTCAAGTACGCCAAATTTTATTGAAATCGGTTCAGAACTAGATATAGCTCCCATATATATCTTTCGTCCGATTTTGCGTAATACGACCACAGAGGTATAAATTGCAATCCGAGTTACACTGAAAAAAAAGCATACTCGGTTCCAAAGATTTTGTCTTTACTTTAAAAAATTTGGTATTGATTCCGAGCCAAAGAAGCGTAGAATACAAGTAAGGATACTTTTATGAAACAATTCTCTTTTAAATTTAGGTTTTGTGTACTTGCTTCTAGGAAGCAAATTTTAATTTTTCGCTTTCTCAGCTTTTTTTCTTCATATGCTATCAAAGTCCTTTAAAAACGAGTTAACGGCAACTTTATTTTCCAAATTAGGACTCTACTTCCAGTAGAAATTATGCTATGTTTGAAGGAAAAAACTTCTTCAAAATAAAGTTTTGAAAAACATGTCCTATATTTGAACGATTTTTTGCTTTGTAGTCAAGATGCAAAAAGACAACAAATTTAAAGACAATTTCATTAAATTTAAAGAATTTTTCTGAATTATTAAAGTCAAGTTGACCTTAGCCTATAAATTTTTTCTTTCATGTTAAGATACCCATTTTAAAGTCAAATCACTTAATTATAAGAACAATATGACTTCATTGAAAAGTTTATCGACTTTTGGACAAGGAAAATAACTTTATTTTAGAGAAATGCGTCTTCTATGCTAAGCAAAATTTGTATTCGTATTTTAAAGACATGAAATCTTTGACCTCACGACAATATTTTATTCAGTGTACGTGAGAGTAGAATTAACATTGTAGCTATGCATTTGTCAAAATTTTATTTCTAAAAAAAATTTTGTCAAAATGTTATTTCTAAAGAAAATTTTTTTAAAAATGTTATTTTTAAAGAAAATTTTTTCAAAATTTTATTTCTAAAGAAAATCTTGTCAAAATGTTATTTCTAAAGAATTTTTTTAAAAGTGTTATTTTTAAAAAATATTTTGTCAAAATTTTATTTCTATAGAAAATTTTATCCAAATTTTATTTCCTCATCAGCATCCTCTAATTGCAGCAAAACTATCTACCAATTATCAGAATAAATTCGCCACCATTCGGGTAATTCAAACTACACTTGAATCTCCCAAAAAAAGGTTTTTGATAGACTAAACAAAAACAAAAGGAAAAGAAAACAAGTATATATTGCCGTAAGTTCAGCCAGGCCGAAGCTTATGTACCCTCCACCATGGATTGCGTAGAAACTTCTTCTAAACACTGCCATCCACAATCGAATTACTTTAGTTGCGGTAACGCTTTCCGATAGCAAGGTATCTTAAAACCTCCTAACACCGTCTTCTAAATTGTAAGCAAGTCCATACGTGGTATATATTAAATTAAACAAGTATATACAGCACTAAGTTCGGCCGGGCCGAATCTTAAATACCCACCACCATGAACCAAATATTAGGGTTTCCTTTGAAAGGAGGGCTTGAGGACACTTCCCGAAGATAAATTTAAAGATTTCACCTATGAGGACTATATCAGATTCTGGATTTATAAGAACCATTTTTGTTTGAGTTTTAGAGGAATCATTAACATCTCTTGTAAGTGTGCAAGAAAATTATAAAATAACGTCTTGATTTGAAATCTTAAATCTGTAGAAGTAAAATCTGGAAATTTTACATTGAGTTTCAAGCAATTTTCATGATCAGTGTGCCTTTTACACCCTCAAGAAGTGAAGTCGGTCTATATGGAGGCATTACCAAATGGGCCGATAAAAACTTAATCCGATACACGTTTTTGTGAGCATAAAATACCAGAATATTTACAATTTCAGGCAAATCAGATAAAAACTACGGTTTCTAGAAACCCAAGGAGTTAAATCGGGAGATCGTTCTTATGGGGGCTATACTAAAATATTGACCGATACTCACCGTTTTCGGCACACCTCTTGATGACCCGAAAATACCTCTAGATTTCCAATTTCAGGCAAATAGGATAAAAACTTCGGATTCTAGAAGCCCAAGAAGTAAAATCGGGAAATCGGTCTATATGGGGGCTATACCAAAATATGGACCGATACTCACCATTTTCGGCACACCTCTTTATGGTCCCAAAATACCTCTAGATTTCCAATTTCAGGCAAATAGGGTAAAAACTTCGGATTCTAGAAGCCCAAGAAGTAAATCGGGAACTGGGTCCATATGGGGCTATACCAAAATATGGACCGATACTCACCATTTTCAGCACACCTCTTTATGGTCCTAAAATACCTCTAGATTTCCAATTTCAGACAAATTGGATAAAAACTACGGTTTCTATAAGCCCAAGACCCCAAATCGGGAAGTCGTTTTATATGGGGACCATACCAAAACAT
This sequence comes from Haematobia irritans, assembly GCF_050003625.1. Lineage (NCBI taxonomy): Eukaryota > Metazoa > Arthropoda > Insecta > Diptera > Muscidae > Haematobia > Haematobia irritans. The sequence continues at coordinate 154,978,536 of NC_134398.1, read as the reverse complement.
GGACCGATACTCACCATTTTTGGCACACGTACTTGTGGTCCTACAATACCTCTAGATTTCCAATTTCAGGTAAATTGAATAAAAACTGCGGTTTCTATAAGTCCAAGAAGTAAAATAGGGAGATCGGTCTATATGGGGGCTATACCAAAATATGGACCGATACTCACCATTTTTGGCACACTTCTTTATGGTCATAAAATACCTCTAGATTTCAAATTTCAGGCAAATTGGATAAAAACTACGATTTCTATAAGCCCATGACCCCAAATCGGGAGGTCGGTTTATATGGGGACTATATCAAAACCCGGACCGATATAGCCCATCTTCGAACTTGACCTGCCTGCAGACAAAAGACGAGTTTGTGCAAAATTTCAGCACGATTGCTTCATTATTGAAGACTGTAGCTTGATTACAACAGACAGACAGACAGACGGACAGACGGACATTGTTATATCGTCTTAGAATTTCTCCCTGATCAAGAATATATATATATAGTCGGAAATCGATATTTCGATGTGTTTCAAACGGAATGACAAACTTATTATACCCCCGTCACCATTCTATGGTGGTGGGTATAAAAAGACCCATTAAATACGTATATAATTCAGTTTGACAAAATTTTCTGTAGAAATAAAGTTTTGACAAAATTTTCTATAGAAATAAAAATTTTACAAAATTTTCTATAGAAATAAAATTTTGGTAGATTATTTTTGGCTCGATTGGCAACCATGATTATGAACCGATTTAGACCAATTTTTGTGTGATTGGGTTCGGCTATATTACTATAGACCGATATGGGCCAATTTTGGTATGGTTGTTAACGACCAACACGACGTTCCAAATTTGAACCAGATCGGATGAATTTTGCTCCTCCAAGAGGCTCCGGATGTCAAATCTGGGGTCCGGTTTATATGGGGGCTATATATAATTATGGAGTGATGTGGACCAATTTTTTCATGGTTATTAGAGACCATATACCAACACCATGTACCAAATTTCAACCGGATCGGATGAATTTTGCTCCTCCAAGAGTCTCCGCAACCCAAATCTGAGGGTCCGTTTATATGGGGGCTATACGTAAAAGTGAACCAATATGGTCCATTTGCAATACCATCTGACCTACATCAATAACAACTACTTGTGTCAAGTTTCAAGTCGATAGTTTGTTTATTTCGGAAGTTAGCGTGATTTCAACAGACGGACGTACGGACGGACGGACATGCTTAGATCGACTCAGAATTTCACCACGACCCAGAATATATATACTTTATGGGGTCTTAGAGCAATATTTCGATGTTTTACAAACGGAATGACGAAGTTAATATATCCCCCATCCTATGGTGAAATTTTTCTTAAAATTTTATTTCTATAGAAAATTTTGCCAAAGTTTTTGCCAATAGAAAATTTTGTCATAACTTTATTTCTAAAGAAAATTTTGTAAAAATGTTATTTTTAAAGAAAATTTTGTCAACATTTTATTTCGATAGAAAATTTTGTCAAAATTTAATTTGTATAGAAAGTTTTGTCAAAATTTTATTTCTATTGAAAATTTTGTCAAAATTTTATTCTATTGAAAATTTTGTCAAAATTTTATTTCGACAGAAAATTTTGTCACAATTTTATTTCTATTTTTATTTCAATTAAATTTTATTTCAATTATTTTTAATTGATACTATCATTTCTGTGATTGAAGAAATTTCAATTAAAAATTAATTGGATCAATTAATTTCGTGATTAAAGACAAAAAATATTTTTTGTGTGTATGTGGTCTCTAACAATCAATGATGGGTCACCTACCGTATAGTCCTGGCACCGATTGACATTTTTTAGTGATTTTCATCCTCTCAAGAAACGGTAGATGCGTTCAGAATCCTTGTTTTGGAGGAATCTCAATAAGAGTGGCAAAAGTATTTCGACAATTGATTCAAATATATGCAAAAGTGTACAAATCTTAATGGGGAATATTTTGAAAAACAATAAAGTGGTTTTCGATAAATTAATACTTGTTTTTGTTCTCTAATTTCGAAATATAAAATACAATCCTCGTATCCCACAAATGGCTTCTATGTAGAGTAATAAATTTCATAGAAAATCTTAGTTATTTATTCATTTGAAATATCCATTTTATTTATTAATTTATCCATTAGAATGTAATAATTTTTAAAGACTCTAGTGTGGATTCAAAGCCGTTTTGGTCATTGTTCGAGTCCATCACATTATTACTTACGAAATGTCCGACGATTATATTTCCATAAAACAACCATTACACAGTAAATGACCCTTGTCAAATGATAAATGTTTGTACAGTCACCAAGCAATTTTTCTAATATTCTAAAAATCCTACCAAAAATTGTTGCAATTATCTTGGGATGCCTTCGCTGGGCCCCGTGAGGGGAAGGCGAAGTGAAGTGAAATTGTCATCCACAATTCGACAAAATTAATTTCAATGTTGACTTTAGCATTTTCTGTTCGTACACAATGATGATCCTTTCTAGCGTCACAGTTTTCTATGAATTCTGTCAACTCCAATGCCTCACAATTCCAACCCTCCGGGGGATTTCAATAGAAGAGCACTTCATACCGACACACATACATCTTGAAGCAGCAAATTGTCAGAGTACATTTGCTCATAATACAGTGCATTTCCTGACCTTTTGTTAAGCTGACTTGGAAGATTTGAACTTCCAAATACCTAAGCATTGTGCAGCAGCAAACGTTAGCAATAACATCAGCGACGATAACGCTTCGCATGGTAAATATCACGCCCATAGTCGAAATTTCTTTTATTTCAACATTTATATTTTTATTCGTTGTTCTACACGTCTATGATGTCTATGGCATGGTGAAAAGTCCAAGAATTACGGAAGAGGAAAGACGAGGCATTTTTGCCGAAATAGACCTTTCTAGTAGTTTTGGGCAAAAATTGAAATTTTAGTCACGATTAAGTGTTTTTTCATCATTTCGACTTTCACGTCACGTCCACAGCTGAAGTTTTCCGACAGTCGCACCACCATCCATCCAGCCAGCCAGCCGACGAAGCATCATTCAAGTAAGCAAGCACACCAGCAAACAAGCATCCAGCAGCCAGCTAACCATGCGAAATAACACTTGCCGTTGGTGGTGGCGTTGATGCCGTCTTCTTCGTCCACATCCTAGTGTACATCAGCTTAACACAGTAGGGGATGATTTGGAGGAAAATGTTGAATAATTTCTTGTTATAAAGCAAATATATTATTGATCTGGCGGGCAGTTTTCTGAAATTTAGCACAGATTACTATAGAATGGCGATGGGGCTATAATAATATTGGCATCGAAATATTGATTAAGACTATATAATATTTATTTTCTTGATCACAGAAAAATTTTAAGACAATCTAATGATGACCGTTTTCCAGTACGTCGGTTGTGATCACAGAAAAATTTTAAGACAATCTAATGATGTCCGTTTTCCAGTATGTCGGTTTTGATCACGGTTGCCACTTGAGTCAAAACTATTCTACCAAAATTTGGGGAAAATTCTACCAAAAAAAAAAAATAGAAAACAAAAAAACATATTTTGCAAAATTTTATTTCTATAGAGAATTTTATCAACATTTTATTTTTATTGAAAATTTTGTCAAAATTTTATTCCTATAGAAAATTTTTGCAAAATTTTATTTCTATAGAGAATTTTGTCAACATTTTATTTCTATTGAAAATTTTGTCAAAATGTTATTCCTATACAAAATTTTATCAAAACTTTTTTCTGTATATATAGCAAAAATTTATTTCTATGGAAAATTTTGTAAAAATTTTATTTCTATAGAAAATTTTTATAAAATTTTATTTCTATAGAAAATTTTGTCAAAATTTTATTTCTAGAGAAAATTGTGTAAACATTTTATTTCTATAGAAAGTTTGGCGATCATTTTATTTCTATTGAAAATTTTGTCAAAATTTTATTACGATAGAAAATTTTGTCAAAATTTTATTTCTATAGAAAAATTTTGTCAAAATTTTATTTCTATAGAAAATTTTGTCAAAATTTTATTTCAATTGAAAATTTTTGCGAAATTTATCAAACCATCAAGAAATCTACCAGTCTACCAAACAGAAAAAAATCTAAATTTTTGGTTAACTTCTACCAACTGTGGCAATCGCAGTTGTGATCCTGCTATAATGTCCCCGATATAGCCCCTAAAATGTTATTTCTATAGAAAATTTTGTCAACATTTTATTTCTATAGAATAATTTTTGTTAACTTCTACCAACTGTGGCAATCGTGGTTGTGATCCCGCTATAATGATCCCGATATAGCCCCTAAAATTTTATTTCTATAGAAAATTTTGTCAACATTTTATTTCTATAGGATATTTTGGCAAAAATTTATTTCTATAGAAAATGTTGTCAAAATTTTATTTCTATGGAATATTTTGTAAAAATTTAATTTCTATAGAAAATTTTGTCAAAATTTTATTTCTATTTAAAATTTTGTCAAAATTTTATTACGATAGAAAGTTTTGTCAAAATTTTATTTCTATAGAAAATTTTGTCAAAATTTTTTTTCTACAGAAAATTTTGTCAAAATTTTATTTCTGTAGAAAATTTTGTCAACATTTAATTCTATAGGATATTTTTGTAAAATTCTACCAACTGTGGCAATCGTGGTTGTGATCCCGCTATAATGATCCCGATATAGCCCCTAAAATTTTATTTCTATAGAAAATTTTGTCAACATTTTATTTCTATAGGATATTTTGGCAAAAATTTATTTCTATAGAAAATTTTGTCAAAATTTTATTTCTATAGAATATTTTGTAAAAATTTTATTTCTATAGAAAATTTTGTCAAAATTTTATTTCAATTGAAAATTTTGTCAAAATTCTATTACGATAGAAAATTTTGTCAAAATTCTATTTCTATAGAAGATTTTGTCAAAATTTTATTTCTATAGAATATTTTGTCATTTCTATAGAAAATTTTGTCAACATTTTTTTTCTACAGAAATTTTGTCAAAATTTTATTTCTGTAAAAAATGTTGTCAACGTTTTGTTTCTATAGGATATTTTTGTAAAATTCTACCAACGGTGGCAATCGTGATTGTGATCCCGTTATAATGACCCCCTAAATTTTTATTTCTATAGAAAATGTTGTCAACATTTTATTTCTATAGGATATTTTAGCAAAATGTTATTTCTATAGAAAATTTTGTTAAAATTTTATTTCTATAGAACATTTTGTTAAAATTTTATTTCTATAGAAAATTTTGTCAAAATTTTATTTCTATAGAAAACTTTTAAAGATTTTATTTCTATAGAATATTTTGTAAAAATTTTATTTCTATTGAAAATTTTGTCAACATCTTATTTCTATAGGATATTTTTGTGATCCCGCTATAATGACCCGATATAGCCCCTAAAATGTTATTTCTATAGAACATTTTGTCAACATTTTATTTCTATAGGATATTTTGGCAACTTTTTATTTCTATAGAAAATTTTGTTAAAATTTTATTTCTACAGAAAATTTTGTCAAAATTTTATTTCTATAGAACATTTAGTCAAAATTTTATTTCTATAGAAAATTTTGTCAAATGTTATTTCTATTGAAAATTTTGTCAAAATTTTATTACGAGAAAATTTTGTCAAATTTTATTTCTATTGAAAATTTTGTCAAAATTTTATTACGAGAAAATTTTGTCAAAATTTTATTTCCATAGAAAATTTTGTCAAAATTTTATTTCTATAGAATACTTTGTCATTTCTATAGAAAATTTTGTAAAAATTTTTTTCTACAGAAAATTTTGTCAAAATTTTATTTCTATAGAAAATTTTGTCAAAATTTTATTTTTATAGGATATTTTTGTAAAATTCCACCAACGGTGGCAATCGTGATTGTGATCCCGTTATAATGACCCCCTAAATTTTTATTTCTATAGAAAATGTTGTCAACATTTTATTTGTTAAAATTTTATTTCTATAGAAAATTTTGTCAAAATTTTATTTCTATAGAAAACTTTTAAAAATTTTATTTCTATGTAATATTTTGTAAAAATTTTATTTCTATTGAAAATTTTGTCAAAATTTTATCATGATAGAAAATTTTGTCAACATTTTATTTCTATAGGATATTTTTGTAAAATTCTACCAACTGTGGCAATCGTGGTTGTGATCCCGCTATAATGACCCCGATATAGCCCCTAAAATGTTATTTCTATAGAAGATTTTGTCAACATTTTATTTCTATAGGATATTTTGGCAACATTTTATTTCTATATAAAATTTTGTTAAAATTTTATTTCTACAGAAAATTTTGTCAACATTTTATTTCTATAGAATATTTTGTCAAAATTTTATTTCTATAGAATATTTTGTAAACATTTTATTTCTATAGAAAATTTTGTCAAATTTTATTTCTATTGAAAATTTTGTCAAAATTTAATTACTATAGAAAATTTTGTCAAAATTTTATTTCTATAGAAAATTTTGTCAAAATTTTATTTTTATTGGATATTTTTGTAAAATTCTACCAACGGTGGCAATCGTGATTGTGATCCCGTTATAATGACCCCCTAAATTTGTATTTCTATAGAAAATTCTGTCAAAATTTTATTTCTATAGAATATTTTGCCAAATTTTATTTCTATAGAATATTTTGTAAAAATTTGATTTCTATAGAAAATTTTGTCAAAATTTTATTTCTGTTGAAAATTTTGTCAAAATTTTATTTCTATAGAAAATTTTGTCAAAATATTATTTCTATAGAGAATTTTGTCAAAATTTTATTTCTATAGGATATTTTTGTAAAATTCTACCAACTTTGGCAATCGTAATCGTTGTGATCCCGCTATAATGACCCCGATATTGCCCCTAAAATTTTATTTTTATAGAAAATTTTGTCAACATTTTATTTCTATAGGATATTTTGGCAAAATTTTATTTCTATAGAAAATTTTGTCAAAAATTTATTTCTATAGAAAATTTTGTCAAAATTCTATTTCTATAGAAAATTTTGTCAAAATTTTATTTCTATAGAAAATTTTGTCAAAATTTTATTTCTATAGAAAATTTTGTCAAAATTTTATTTCTGTAGAAAATTTTGTCAAAATATTATTTCTATGGAGAATTTTGTCAAAATTTTATTTCTATAGAAAATTTTGTCAACATTTTATTTTTATAGGATATTTTGGCAAAATTTTATTTCTAGAGTAAATTTTGTTAAAATTTTATTTCTACAGAAAATTTTGTCAAAATTTTATTTCTATAGAATATTTTTTAAAAATTTTATTTCTATATAAAATTTTGTCAAAATTTTATTTCTATTGAAAATTTTGTCAAAATTTTATTACGATAGAAAATTTTATTTCTATAGAAAATTTTGTCAAAATTTTATTTCTATAGAAAATTTTGTCAAAATTTTATGTCTATAGAAAATTTTGTCAAAACATTATTTCTATAGAGAATTTTGTCAAAATTTTATTTCTATAGAAAATTTTGTCAACATTTTATTTTTATAGGATATTTTGGCAAAATTTTATTTCTATAGAAAATTTTGTTAAAATTTTATTTCTACCGAAAATTTTGTCAAAATTTTATTTCTATAGGTTATTTTGGCAAAATTTTATTTCTATAGAAAATTTTGTCAAAATTTTGTTTCTACAGAAAATTTTGTCAAAATTTTATTTCTATAGAAAATTTTGTCAACTTTTTGTTTCTATAGGATATTTTTGGTTAACTTATACCAACTGTGCAATCGTGGTTGTGATCCTGCTATAATGACCCTGATATAGCCCCTAAAATTTTATTTCTATAGAAAATTTTGTCAAAATTCTATAGAAATAAAATTGTGACAAATTTTTTTTTATAGAAATAAAATTTTGACAAAATTTTCTATAGAAATAAAAGTTTGTAAAAAATTTCTATAGAAATAAAATTTTGCAAAAAATTTCTATACAAATAAATTTTTGACAAAATTTTTTATAGAAATAAAATTTTGACAAAATTTTCTATAGAAATAAAATTTTGTAAAAAATTTATATAGAAATAAAATTTAGCCAAAAATTTCTATAGAAATAAAATTTTGACAAAATTTTGTATACAAATAAAATTTGACAACATTTTCTATAGAACTAAAATTTGACAACATTTTCCATAGTAATAAAATTTTGACAAAATTTTGTATAGAAATAAAATTTGGCAAAATTTTCTATAGAAATAAAATTTTGTCAAAATTTCCTAAAGAAATAAAATTTTGACAAAATTTGAAATGAAATGAAATTTTTTTGTTTGGTAGTTTTTTTTTGTAAAATTTTCTTCTAATTTTGGTAGATTATTTTTTTTTCGTGTAACAACAGTGCTCAGGAGACGGCTTTGAGCATTATTGCGAATATACCATGTGTTTATCGCGTCTCCTGGCGCAGGGTATAAAAAAACAGCGGTTACGAAGCTAAAAATATTTACATATGTAAATAGTGGCAGGTAATGTGAAAAATAAAACAAAAATGGTGCCAGAGCTGGAGTTAAAAAGTGCACAGGGCATTGAATTTTCCTTGTGAAATCTCAAAATGTGGATTATAATTTACTAAAATTTTCGTACGAGGTGGTTTATTATTCTTCTTATAAAACAGTTTTTTTGTGTGCATAATTATGAAATTTATCCCATTGTGCGTGTCATTGCAATATCAATGGATTATTCGAATATAACTGTGTGAATGCTTATTCTCCACCGAAAAACTTCTTCCGGTCGGCTGCAATAGTTTGCCATAGAAAACTTAGAAATTCGCTCGTAACGCCACCATTTTATCATCATCACCACACTCGCAATCATTGTAGAGTGTCAAAGTGTGCTAACGTTTTGCCTCAGGCCATTGGCAATGTTTGCCGAATCAAACTTTAAAACTATTTCGTATGTGTTCTGCGACAATTTCATTTTGGTATTTTCGCAAAGAGAGCATTTTGTTCAAACACCATGTCCATGGTTTTGTTCTTATTCCATCTTGTGGATATTCTTTCTTTGAACGATTTCCATGAATAAAGCTCCTTGACATTTTTCCTTTAATTTCATTTCTGGTTTTCTTGCGTTCTGCCTTCTAGTGGTGATTTTGATTATTTATTCCAAATGCGTAGTCATCAATATCTGCAGATAGCAGATGAAGGACATGAACATTGCTGAAATTAACAAAACATTAATTTTTATTCTTTAATAAATAGCCCATAGAGATTGGCTATACTCAAATCGTTGTGCCATTAAAGGCAATGACAGGAAGCTATGTTGTTGAGATTGTTTTAGAATTTTGAATATTTTATTGCTCTGTTGATATTTCTGTTTTGTTTTCTTTGGACTGGGTTTATCAATATACAAATTTGTAGAAATTGTTTATGATAATGATTATTGGTATTTGCATGACAGTGGAAGGCAAAATAAACTAAAAAATTTGAATAAAATTTTACCAAAAATCTGCCAAATATAAAAAAAATATTATTTTGAACTTTTCCATCACACTTTTGTCGTTATCATGAAAAATTTTTAAAGTTACTACTTCTTTAAAAAAGGGAGAACTTACTCACAATTGACTTGAAATGAATTGGCGACATGGACCAACACGAAATTAAAATTTTTAAAGATATTGAATATATAGAAATTTGTATGTCTAAAGTAAATTTTGTCAGAATTTTATTTCTATAGAAAATTTTGTTAAAAACTTTATTTCTATAGAAAGTTTTGTCAAAATTTTATTTCTACAAGTGTAGCTTAACTCTTTCACTATCGATGTCCACTTTGAAGAACATTCGAAAAAGACACAAAATTCTATTTTCCCTCTTAGTTTTGATTTCCTTCTCGATGTTATTTTAAAGTAGAGGCTTTACTCTAAATAAGCTATAAATATTGTCCATATTGGTGAGGTCTAAAATACATTTTTATAAACTTCTTTAACCATAAACGAAAAATACGAAAATTTGAGACAATTTTTCTACTGCATGTTTGTAGTAAAGGGACATTTATACAAAAAGTATAGCTGATACGTTTACGGGTTCTTTTTTGTATTTTTTCTTACACTTTGATACGAGATACGAGTATTATTTATATGCCAAATATCACTCATTTTCGTAAGGCCATTTGGTCACAATTCATGAATCAAGTTTTCAGAACAAGCTCATATAGCTCTTGAAGTAATTGAGGTAGGATTTCAAATGACAATTTTTGTCCTATATACTGTTAGCATAAGCGTAGGAAGGCCTCTGGGGAGGGGGCTTAGACCCCCCCAGAAAAAATTTAGCCCCCCCAGAATTTGAAAACCTATTTACGATTTTACATTTTTATAAAAATTAAAGAAGTATATACAACCGCACAAAGTTCCGCTAAAGACTTTCATGAACAATCGAATTACTTGGGTTGTGGTAGCAGTTGCCGATGGCAATGTTTGAAGTCTGATATTTATGAAATAGAGCTGTGATTGAACTTATGGCTTAGTTGAATAAATAATAGCCTGTTTCTGTATGTCGAACGAGTTCAATCGATGACTGAAATGCATAGAAACAGCTGTTTTTTGGTTATAAATTCAGATGTTTGTTTCCATTTTAGTCGATCCACAGAGCTCATTCGACGTACATAAACAGGCTGTAAAGCTCCTTTATTATATTGTTTAGTCCGGTATTAAAACTACTCTTTCATAAATTAATATGTTAATAATGCTGCAAAAAAGCGTCGCCAAAAAGAAGTGAAAATGTTCTTTTTGGGTCCGGAAGTGGTGCAAAATTGACGGAGAAGCGATGAATGTAATAGGAACTCGTCATAGAACGAATGTCCACCGTTTCAACAGCCGTTGCAATAAATTTGCATCATTTCTTACGGTGTGATCCATATCGTTGTGTGATATTTTCCCAAATAAATAATTTTTCATTTTTCGTTTTTAATTTGATTTTTGGTCGAACTTTTGTTAGAATTATATAAATATTTATAAAGACCTCGAGCTTCAAGAAACATTAATTTATAATAATTTTTATATTTTTTTATGATTTTTAATGCATTCTAACGCTTGTTTGAATATTTTCAAAAATTATCGATTTTTCGATAATGGATTTAGCATTTTTGAGGCAAAATTTGAATAATTTTTACCGTTTTATTTATTCTTACTCTTTTTAAAACTATTTGAAAAAAGAAAACAAAAACTACGCATTAAAATATGAAAAAACTGAAGTAAAAAACTTCCTGTGCAGTTAATATAATTAACTTCTTTGTGAGGACATTTTTGGAAGTGCTTTTAAAGTTGTGCCTTTAAAACAAATCCCAATTTTTTTGCAGGGAAAAGTGTGGAACTACTTTTAGTTGCTTTATTATATATTATTTTGATGCCAATTTTTGAATTCTTTTTTATGAAATAAAACAATAATTGAACCTATAAGTTCAGTTTATAAATTTTTAGCTAGGGGGGCTATAGCACCCCCTAGGAAAATTGTCTAGCTACGCTAATGACTGTTAGTACAAGTAAAAACAGAAGAAAAATAAAAGTTTTTAACATTAAGTTTATTTCGGTAGTGAAAGGGTCAACCAACAGAGGAATCGAATGTTTGTCAAATTTATTTGGGCAAAGCCCTATAGACCGCAAGATGATTGGATCGACGCACGTTTCCTCATCAGCATCCTCTACTTGCAGCAAAACTCTCAACCAATTATCAGAATAAATTCAGGCAGTTCACTAAACCCAAAGTGAACCACACTTGAACCTTCCGAAAAAGGTATATTATAGCCGGCCTTTGCCGAAAAAAATTTGTACAAACATATCTCCTTTCCTTTGCCACTGTCAAATCCTCGATTTGAGTGCAGTTGGCTGGGGTTGTTTTTTGAGCATGCTTCCACTTACTTCATTCGTTTTGTTTTGTTATTGTTGGTTTATTCTTCAATAATTTTGTTGTTTTTGATTTCAGCTTAAAACCATGCATTGACTAAACTACAAGTGTAGCTTAACCAATAGAGGAAAATAATGGTTGTAAAATTTAGTTGGGCAAAGCCCTATAGGCTGCAAGATGGTTGAATGGTCGCACGTTTCGGTGTAAATTTTTTGTCAACATTTTAATTCTGATGAAAATTTTGTCAAAAGTTTATTTCTATATTAAATTTTGTCAAAAATTTATTTCTGTACCATATTTTGTTAAAATTCAAAATTTTATTTCTGTAGCAAATTTTGTCAAAAATTTTATTTCTTAAGAAATTTTTTTCCAAAATTTCATTTCTATAGACAAACATTTTATTTCTATTGAAAATTTTGTCAAAATTTTATTTCTATTGAAAATTTTATCAAAATTTTATCTCAATAGAAAATTTTGTCAAAATTTTATTTCTATAGAAAATTTTGTCAAAATTTTATTTCTATAGAAAATTTTATCAAAATTTTATTTCTATAGAAAATTTTGTAAAAATTTTATTTATAGTGAAAATTTTATCAAAATTTTATCTCTATAGAAAACTTTGTCAAAATTTTATCAAAATTTTATCTCTATACAAAATTTTGTCAAAATTTTATCTCTATAGAAAATTTTGTCAAAATTTTATCTCTATAGAAAATTTTGTCAAAATTTTATCTCTATAGAAAATGTTGTCAAAATTTTATCTCTATAGACAATTTTGTCAAAATTTTAATTCTATAGAAAATTTTGTCAAAATTTTATTTATAGTGAAAATTTTATCAAAATTTTATCTCTATAGAAAACTTTGTCAAAATTTTATTTCAATAAAAAATTTAGTCAAAATTTTATTTCTATACAAAATTTAGTCAAAATTTTATCTCTATAGAAAATTTTGTCAAAATTTTATCTCTATAGAAAATTTTGTCAAAATTTTATCTCTATAGAAAATTTTGTCAAAATTTTATCTCTATAGAAAATTTTATCAAAATTTTATATCTATAGAAAATTTTGTCAAAATTTTATATCTATAGAAAATTTTGTCAAAATTTTATCCCTATAGAAAATTTTGTCAAAATTTTATTACGATAGAAAATTTTGTCAAAATGTTATCTCTATAGAAAATTTTGTCAAAAATTTAATTCTATAGAAAATTTTGTCAACATTTTATTTCTATTGAAAATTTTGTCAAAATTTTATCTCTATCGAAAATTTTGTCAAAATTTTATCTCTATCGAAAATTTTGTCAAAATTTTATCTCTATCGAAAATTTTGTCAAAATTTTATCTCTATAGAAAATTTTGTCAAAATTTTATCTCTATAGAAAATTTTGTCAAAATTTTATCTCTATAGAAAATTTTGTCAAAATTTTATCTCTATAGAAAATTTTGTCAAAATTTTCTATAGAGATAAAATTTTGACAAAATTTTCGATAGAGATAAAATTTTGACAAAATTTTCGATAGAGATAAAATTTTGACAAAATTTTCAATAGAAATAAAATGTTGACAAAATTTTCTATAGAATTAAATTTTTGACAAAATTTTCTATAGAGATAACATTTTGACAAAATTTTCTATCGTAATAAAATTTTGACAAAATTTTCTATAGGGATAAAATTTTGACAAAATTTTCTATAGATATAAAATTTTGACAAAATTTTCTATAGATATAAAATTTTGATAAAATTTTCTATAGAGATAAAATTTTGACAAAATTTTCTATAGAGATAAAATTTTGACAAAATTTTCTATAGAGATAAAATTTTGACAAAATTTTCTATAGAGATAAAATTTTGACAAAATTTTCTATAGAGATAAAATTTTGACAAAATTTTCTATAGAGATAAAATTTTGTCAAAATTTTCTATAGAGATAAAATTTTGACAAAATTTTCGATAGAGATAAAATTTTGACAAAATTTTCGATAGAGATAAAATTTTGACAAAATTTTCAATAGAAATAAAATGTTGACAAAATTTTCTATAGAATTAAATTTTTGACAAAATTTTCTATAGAGATAACATTTTGACAAAATTTTCTATCGTAATAAAATTTTGACAAAATTTTCTATAGGGATAAAATTTTGACAAAATTTTCTATAGATATAAAATTTTGACAAAATTTTCTATAGATATAAAATTTTGATAAAATTTTCTATAGAGATAAAATTTTGACAAAATTTTCTATAGAGATAAAATTTTGACAAAATTTTCTATAGAGATAAAATTTTGACAAAATTTTCTATAGAGATAAAATTTTGACTAAATTTTGTATAGAAATAAAATTTTGACTAAATTTTTTATTGAAATAAAATTTTGACAAAGTTTTCTATAGAGATAAAATTTTGATAAAATTTTCACTATAAATAAAATTTTGACAAAATTTTCTATAGAATTAAAATTTTGAAAAAATTGTCTACAGAGATAAAATTTTGACAACATTTTCTATAGAGATAAAATTTTGACAAAATTTTCTATAGAGATAAAATTTTGACAAAATTTTCTATAGAGATAAAATTTTGACAAAATTTTGTATAGAGATAAAATTTTGATAAAATTTTGACAAAGTTTTCTATAGAGATAAAATTTTGATAAAATTTTCACTATAAATAAAATTTTTACAAAATTTTCTATAGAAATAAAATTTTGATAAAATTTTCTATAGAAATAAAATTTTGACAAAATTTTCTATAGAAATAAAATTTTGACAAAATTTTCTATTGAGATAAAATTTTGATAAAATTTTCAATAGAAATAAAATTTTGACAAAATTTTCAATAGAAATAAAATGTTTGTCTATAGAAATGAAATTTTGGAAAAAAATTTCTTAAGAAATAAAATTTTTGACAAAATTTGCTACAGAAATAAAATTTTGAATTTTAACAAAATATGGTACAGAAATAAATTTTTGACAAAATTTAATATAGAAATAAACTTTTGACAAAATTTTCATCAGAATTAAAATGTTGACAAAAAATTTACACCGAAACGTGCGACCATTCAACCATCTTGCAGCCTATAGGGCTTTGCCCAACTAAATTTTACAACCATTATTTTCCTCTATTGGTTAAGCTACACTTGTAGTTTAGTCAATGCATGGTTTTAAGCTGAAATCAAAAACAACAAAATTATTGAAGAATAAACCAACAATAACAAAACAAAACGAATGAAGTAAGTGGAAGCATGCTCAAAAAACAACCCCAGCCAACTGCACTCAAATCGAGGATTTGACAGTGGCAAAGGAAAGGAGATATGTTTGTACAAATTTTTTTCGGCAAAGGCCGGCTATAATATACCTTTTTCGGAAGGTTCAAGTGTGGTTCACTTTGGGTTTAGTGAACTGCCTGAATTTATTCTGATAATTGGTTGAGAGTTTTGCTGCAAGTAGAGGATGCTGATGAGGAAACGTGCGTCGATCCAATCATCTTGCGGTCTATAGGGCTTTGCCCAAATAAATTTGACAAACATTCGATTCCTCTGTTGGTTGACCCTTTCACTACCGAAATAAACTTAATGTTAAAAACTTTTATTTTTCTTCTGTTTTTACTTGTACTAACAGTCATTAGCGTAGCTAGACAATTTTCCTAGGGGGTGCTATAGCCCCCCTAGCTAAAAATTTATAAACTGAACTTATAGGTTCAATTATTGTTTTATTTCATAAAAAAGAATTCAAAAATTGACATCAAAATAATATATAATAAAGCAACTAAAAGTAGTTCCACACTTTTCCCTGCAAAAAAATTGGGATTTGTTTTAAAGGCACAACTTTAAAAGCACTTCCAAAAATGTCCTCACAAAGAAGTTAATTATATTAACTGCACAGGAAGTTTTTTACTTCAGTTTTTTCATATTTTAATGCGTAGTTTTTGTTTTCTTTTTTCAAATAGTTTTAAAAAGAGTAAGAATAAATAAAACGGTAAAAATTATTCAAATTTTGCCTCAAAAATGCTAAATCCATTATCGAAAAATCGATAATTTTTGAAAATATTCAAACAAGCGTTAGAATGCATTAAAAATCATAAAAAAATATAAAAATTATTATAAATTAATGTTTCTTGAAGCTCGAGGTCTTTATAAATATTTATATAATTCTAACAAAAGTTCGACCAAAAATCAAATTAATTTTATTTCTATACAAAATTTAGTCAAAATTTTATCTCTATAGAAAATTTTGTCAAAATTTTATCTCTATAGAAAATTTTGTCAAAATTTTATCTCTATAGAAAATTTTGTCAAAATTTTATCTCTATAGAAAATTTTATCAAAATTTTATATCTATAGAAAATTTTGTCAAAATTTTATATCTATAGAAAATTTTGTCAAAATTTTATCCCTATAGAAAATTTTGTCAAAATTTTATTACGATAGAAAATTTTGTCAAAATGTTATCTCTATAGAAAATTTTGTCAAAAATTTTATTCTATAGAAAATTTTGTCAACATTTTATTTCTATTGAAAATTTTGTCAAAATTTTATCTCTATCGAAAATTTTGTCAAAATTTTATCTCTATCGAAAATTTTGTCAAAATTTTATCTCTATCGAAAATTTTGTCAAAATTTTATCTCTATAGAAAATTTTGTCAAAATTTTATCTCTATAGAAAATTTTGTCAAAATTTTATCTCTATAGAAAATTTTGTCAAAATTTTATCTCTATAGAAAATTTTGTCAAAATTTTATCTCTATAGAAAATTTTGTCAAGCTTTTATCTCTATAGAAAATTTTGTCAAAATTTTATCTCTATAGAAAATTTTGTCAAAATTTTTTCTCTATAGAATATTTTGTCAAAATTTTATCTCTATAGAAAATTTTGTCAAAATTTTATCTCTGTAGCAAATTTTGACAAAATTTTATCTCTACAGAAAATGTTGTCAAAATTTTATCTCTGTAGAAAATTTTGTTAAAATTTTATCTCTGTAGAAAATTTTGTCCAAATTTTATATCTATAGAAAATTTTGTCAAAATTTTATCTCTATACAAAATTTTGTCAAAATTTTATCTCTATAGAAAATTTTGTCAACATTTTATCTCTATAGAAAATTTTGTCAAAATTTTAATTCTGTAGAAAAAACAATTATTTTCATTGAAAATTTTGTCAAAACTTTTTTTATAGGAAATTTTATCAAAATTTTATTTCTATAGATAATTTTGTCAAAGTTTTATTTTTATAAAAAATTTTGTCAAAATGTTTCTTCTATAGAAAATTCTGTTAACATTTTATTTCTATAATTTTTTTAAGAATTTATTTCCATAGAAAATTTTGTCAAAATTTTATTTCTATAGAAAAATTTTCTCAACTTTTTTTTCGATAGGAATTTTTGGTAGAAAATTTAGATAGGAAATTGAGACACCTCTTACACAGAAAAAACTGAAGCAAAATAAAAATCAATTATTGGCATAATTGAATGAAAAAATTATATCAAATACGATTTTTATTAAGTCAAACATGAAAATAATTGGTTGAATGAAAAACTGGCAAAAATATCAAAATTCACTGGTAATTGAATTCACAACACATCAATTACTATGTTCAATTGGACCAAGTATAAAAGTTATTGATTTAAGTATAATGCGTAATTGCCTGATAAAACTGTTTATGACGTTGCTACGTAACGAAAAATAAATTAATACAAACAATAAAATGTCATTTATTGTTATTATTAAGAATCTTCTTAAGAAAGTGGTCGAATTTACCCGCAAATAAACCGTGGTATCGGTACCGCGATTCGAAATGTTAACATTTACAACATTTTTGGGGCACCATATTGTATTTTTATCGCAGGTAAGTACCTTTATCTAAATACCAGTTTTTTTGGTCAAGGGCGTTTTTTGGAAACAACACTGAAAGAATTCTCTTCGTAAAAATGAACATTTTCATTGTGAGTCTAACCTGTGACGTGTTGGTAGAATTCTTTCTCACTCTCAAGCACATTCAAGAAATACTCATGTACGTTCACGCAAACAGAACTTTTATAGACGATTAACGGTTCACAACAATTTTTAGACTCACGAGAATTCTCGTGACTTCGACTATTAGTCGGGATCACGACGAAAGTATCACAGCACAAACTTTTTACTATGGAAAGTTAATTTAATATATTTAGTACATATTTCTACGTTCGTAAAATTACGTTTTAAAATTCGCTGAAAACTTTAATAAAATATGTAAATGATTTCTTTCGTTGTATAAACTTACACACATCCTGAATTGGGTCGTTTAAAAACTTGCGAATAAGCTTTGGAATATATACACAATTACATTCTTTCTATTTTGTTTTTGCAATTAGTTCGTGTACACGTCAAATTGCCCTATTAATGGATATAAGCCGGCTGTCAAAAATATGTGGCCTAGAGGAAAATGTGTTTACTTCGAAAACGGGGATTTCGAGGATTTCTTCCCAGCAACAGAAGGTAAAATCATGTAAAACTTTGAACTATTTTCGAAACTTTGAAATGAATAGATGTTTGTATTACAGAAGAGCAGGATGCCTAAACAAATCGCATATAAATGAGGAAGATTTGGGAAATTCCAGCAGGTGGTACAGATAATTCAAAAACTTTGTGAGTTAGCCTGTTAAATACGTCGTTTATACTGAATATTCTGTATTTTTCTACCAAACATGTACTTCGCTGTGTTTTCAATTATACATATTTTCAGAATTTGTTTTTTATATAAAATGCATAAAATGTTTTTCAGAGTGTATTTGTATAATTTTCTTAAATTAATATAGATTATATAGTACAAAGATTGTATTGATTAACATCGTAATAAACACAATTACGATAGTAATTGTATAGGTTACAAAATTCTATAAACATTGTACTCAGTTCAATTACGACTGTAATTGAAAACGCTATATACTTCAAATACTAATGTATTTGTATTGAGTACTATGTCATTTGAATATTTTGACAAATTCCAATTACATTTATACTCAACGCAAATATTACTTCATTTGAAAATAGTTTTATGACATCCTTACAATTTGGGTAATTGGATTTACAATTTTCGTCATAAGCTGAAAATCAAATAGAAAAATAATTGAATTCACAATTTTTGTATTTGATTCAATTATTCACTTTTTTCTGTGTACCGAAACATACAAATGGGAGCTTCATCTTTCTGATCCAAACTAGATATTTGTGCTAAATTTGAAGTTAATTGGACCAAAATTGCAACCAAAAATGTGTTCACAAACAGAAAGACGTATGTAGATTGCTAGATCGATACAGGGACAGAGATGGTCTGTATCAAACTTTTTAAGGTTTGCGACTGTCGCAATGTTGTAAACATCGTAAACGTCACATACATGTCGTAAATGTAGAAAAAGTAGTAAATGTCGCAAACTCCAAATACTTCGGACCCTTCAGATAGGCAGCGAATGATATCCAAGATGATG
Source organism: Haematobia irritans (assembly GCF_050003625.1). Taxonomy (NCBI): domain Eukaryota; kingdom Metazoa; phylum Arthropoda; class Insecta; order Diptera; family Muscidae; genus Haematobia; species Haematobia irritans. Next base: position 154,959,258 of record NC_134398.1, on the reverse strand, counting down.
ATATATGCGAAGAAGTTTCAATTCTCAGGAATGTTCATAAAATTATTAACGAGTTTGAAAAACTTGAGAATATAGTTATTTCAATTGGAAACTCGAAGCCAAAATTACTATAAACTACTCGACGGTCGGTACTCGTTCATAGTTAACCTTTCACAAATTACTGCAAAAACTGGAAGGAAGGAAAACTACTTAAGTCTTGCATAAGTGAATTGCTGTTTAGAGAGAATTTTATAAAAATCACTTTTTGGCTTATTATAGCCAACTTCTATATTAATTACAAATTTTCAAAATTGTAGCTAGTCATTCGTTGATGCAGCTAAAGCTTGGATGGACATTATGGACCACGAAAACCAAGAATACATTGAAGTTGTGAATGAGAGATGTAAATCTAGTATAATAAATAAATACAATATATAGCATTTTTTGCATACCTTTTATCGGGGAGCCTAACTAAATTAAATTAAAAACGATTCACAATTTTTTTAATTCCAAATTAGGTTTTCTACACTAGGCTGCCACTTTAACCTAACCTAACCTATCACAATGGACTGAATAGTCTAAGTGAGCCTGAATCTTAATCGGGCTGCCACTTTAACCTACACTAGGTTTACGACTTTTGCGACATACGTATTATACCGTCGTAAACGTATGTCGCAAAAGTCACAGTTTGCGACAGGCCAACCCTGTACAGGGACAGACACTGAGCATTATTGCCATAGACACAAAATGTCTATTTCGTCTTCTTCTAGATCTTTCAAACATATGCACTAACTTATAATACTCTTTTTTACAATAGGGTATAAAAATAATCTAGATCTTTCAAACATATGCACTAACTTATAATACTCTTTTTTACAATAGGGTATAAAAATAATCGGACGGGAATGTCCACGATTTAATTCAATTTGTTGAACGTGCGAAGTCTATTATATCAAAACGTTCGATGTAGCTGTCAGTTGGCAGATTGCAACACTGGTGTTGCCCAATCTCGAAATATGAAAGGCAACCCTCGTTTACCAGACTTCAACCGGATCGGCTGAAATTTCTTCTTCGAGAAGGCTCTGGAAGTATCGGTTTATATGGGTGCTTTACCCTAAAGTGGTCCGATATAGGCCATGTGCAATACCGTTTGACCTACGTCAAGAATATTTACATGTACAAAGTTTCAAGCCGATAGCTTGTTTCGTTCGGGAGTTAAAGTGATTCAACAGACGGACGGACATTAATATTCTGGCTCATTCGTCTTGATTGATGTCTTCGATTGTGGCTATATTGAAAACCTCGTTAACAAGTCTGACATAAAGCCTTTATCGTAGTATGTCATCCTTGCATACACCATACGGTGTCCCATTTTTTTGAGAAACACTTTTGCTGCAGTCTTACGTCTATAATGCTAATAATTTCGAATAGTTTCTATGCTGCAGTCAAACCTCAAAAATCAATCATTCCTTATCCACCCACTAATACAACCTTCATATGCTTTCGGTTGCATTTTTTTACCGGTATTTTCATTTGCTTTGGGATCTGTGAACAATTTGGAACAGAATTGCATGTTCACCTTCTTGATTTTGAAATTTATGCGCTTTCATTTTGCCCAAGAACCGAACGAAAACTTTTGTAATAATTTCTCAAACGTTTTTGTGGTGAATTGAATAGCGCATAAAAACATTTTGCGGATGGCGTCTAAAAACTTCGAAACTGCTGGTGTTGCTACAAACGAATGGCCCAAAAGGGGCACATACTATTTACCCAAGAGATTGTGTTTGGATACAGGTGCGGAGAAAAAACTGTTTAATAAGTGGGATATCAGCAAGGAACCTTTTTATACTAAATAAAACTAGATTCGAAAGGTTTAAAAATTAAAAATTTTAAAATTTAAGATTTAAAAACTTTTCTTCAATCCCAAACAAGTTAGTAAAGTAGAAAGACGGACGGGGCCGACTATAACATACCCTACTATCACTCTTACTGAATTAGTAAACCTAAGCATTTGTGGGGTATCATTGATATAGTTTTGGGAGATAAATCGCATTTCCATATTTAAGTATTAAGGGCTACATGTTTATGGGAGCTTTATCTCAATCTGAACAGAAATTCCTGATATTAGGTTAGAGTGGCAGCAGCCCTATTTATTCTTAGGTTTACTTAGAATATTCAGTTCATTGCGATATTAGGATCTGTACTTTATTTTACACCTACAGAGTTAGTAGGCCACTAATATTGAGTCCATTGTAACACTGAACAAAAAAAAGTCTCCTATTTTGGAACGCGTTTTTGCTTTATAGTCATAGTCATACAAAATTTAATTAATTGTCAAGAATTTTTCAGAATTTTCAAAGCCAAGTTAGCCTTAGTCAATCGAAATTTTCCTTCATGTGAGGGTACTCAATTCAAAGTTGAATAATGTAACTATGACGACAAGACGACTCAATTGAAAAGTTTGTCGACTTCTAGACAAGGAAAAACATTTTATAGTAGAGAAATGTGTCTTTTATGGTAAGCAAACACGGTTGCCAGAATTCTACCAAATTGGTAATTTTTTTACTGTTTGGTATATTGGTAGAATTCTTGATGTTTTGGTAGATTTTGCAGAATATTCCTCTACAAAAAAGTGGTACTTCACAAATTGCCTCTAGAAATAAAAGTTTAACAAAATTTTCTATAGAAATAAAATTTTAACAAAATTTTCTATAGAAATAAAATTTTAACAAATCTCTTTATAGAAATAAAATTTTGACAAAATTTTCTATAGAAATAAAATTTTGACAACATTTTCTATAGAAATAAAGTTTTGACAAAATTTTATATAGAAATAAAATTTTGACAAAATTTTCTATAGTAATAAAATTTTGACAAAATTTTCTATAGAAATAAAATTTTGACAAAATTTTCTATAGAAATAAAATTTTAACAAATCTCTTTATAGAAATAACATTTTGACAAAATTTTCTATAGAAATTAAATTTTGACAACATTTTCTATAGAAATAAAGTTTTGACAAAATTTTATATAGAAATAAAATTTTGACAAAATTTTATATAGAAATAAAATTTTGACAAAATTTTCTATAGTAATAAAATTTTGACAAAATTTTCTATAGAAATTAAATTTTGACAAAATTTTCTATAAAAAAAAAAAAAATTTATAGAAATAAAATTTTGACAAAATTTTCTATAGAAATACATTTTTGACAACATTTTCTATAGAAATAACATTTTTGAAGAAATTTTCTATAGAAATAAAATTTTTTATGAAATTTTCTAAAAAATAAAATTTTGTCAAAATAAATTAAGTTTTGACAACATTTTCTATAAAAATACATTTTTTGACAACATTTTCTATTGAAATAAAATTTTTGAAGAAATTTTCTATTGAAATAAAATTTTTGATGAAATTTTCTAAAAAATAAAATTTTGTCAAAATTTTCTATAGAAATAAAATTTTGTCAAAATTTTCTATAGAAATAAAATTTTGACAAAATTTTCTATAGAAATAATATTTTGACAAATTTTTCTATAGAAATAAAATCTTGACAAAATTTTCTATAGAAATAAAATGTTGACAAAATTTTCTATAGAAAAAAAATTGTAACACAATATTCTATAGAAATAAAATATTAACATAATTTTCTATAGAAATACAATTTTAACATAATTTTCTATAGAAATAAAATTTTTGACGAAATTTTCTATAGAAATCAAATGTTGACAAAATTTTCTATAGAAATAAAATATCAACAAAATTTTCTATAGAAATAAAATTTTGACAAAAATTTTTATGGAACTTAAATTGTAACAAAATTTTCCATAGAAATAAAATTTTAACAAAAATTTTTATACACATAATATTTTGGCAAACTTTTCTATAGAAATAATATTTTGGCAAACTTTTCTATAGAAATAAAATTTTGACAAAATTTTCTACAGAAATAAAATTTTGACAAAATTTTCTATAGAAATAAAATGTTAACAAAATTTTTTATATAAATAAAATTTTTGACGAAATTTTCTATAGAAATAAAATTTTGACAACATTTTCTATAGAAGTAAATTTTGACAAAATTTTCTATAGAGAAGAAAATTTTGTCTAGAAACAAATTTTTAGCAAATAAAAAAAAAATAGCAATAAAAATAAATTATTGAATAAATTTTCTATAAAATCAGTATGTCCAAAAAATTAAATTTTTGTTTTAAGCCCTACTATCAAAGACTCCTCTTTTCTTTTTTTTGTAGAAGCTTGCACCTTCTCTTGTTGGTGAAACCTAAAACTATTAAAAAAACTAAAACTTTAAGACGTGACATTTACAATTCCAGAGTGGTCGATCGATTTATATTTTATGGGGTCTAAAATCAATATTTGTTGTAGACACATTTTTTGGCATATCAACGTTATTATACCCTGACCACTACACGCAAAAAAATAATTCTTTTCTCCCAAACGAAATTTTAGACAAACAAAGTTCGTTTCTCATTTGCTTTTTACTTTAAGGAAGTTTATTTGGAAGAAAAGTATATAATTTTTGTGATAAACGTTTACTCTTTTCCAGGATGTAAAAACAATTTCACCAAGAAACCATTTCACTAACCAAAATCTATTCTGGCTAATTTCATTTTCCCTCACATCTTTCGCACTTGCACGAGGTTTTTTAGTTCTTAGCACCTTTTTATACCCACCACCATAGAATGGTGACGGGGGTATAATAAGTTTGTCATTCCGTTTGTAACACATCGAAATATCGATTTCCGACTATATAAAGTATATATATTCTTGATCATGGAAAAATTCTAAGACGATATAACGATGTTCGTCTGTCTGTCTGTTGTAATTACGCTACAGTCTTCAATCGTCGAGATTGGTTCCGGAATTTGACGACGTTAACTGAATTAAAAATTGCTCATACGAGTTCTTACCCCTAAGTCCATTTAATTATGTATGTAAAGGGTGATTCTTTTGAGGTTAGGATTTTCATGCATTAGTATTTGACAGATCACGTGGGATTTCAGACATGGTGTCAAAGAGAAAGATGCTCAGTATGCTTTGACATTTCATCATGAATAGACTTACTAACGAGCAACGCTTGCAAATCATTGAATTTTATTACCAAAATCAGTGTTCGGTTCGAAATGTGTTTCGCGCTTTACGTCCGACAAATTTTGTTCAGCGATGAGGCTCATTTCTGGTTGAATGGCTACGTAAATAAGCAAAATTGCCGCATTTGGAGTGAAGAGCAACCAGAAGCCGTTCAAGAACTGCCCATGCATCCCGAAAAATGCACTGTTTGGTGTGGTTTGTACGCTGGTGGAATCATTGGACCGTATTTTTTCAAAGATGCTGTTGGACGCAACGTTACGGTGAATGGCGATCGCTATCGTTCGATGCTAACAAACTTTTTGTTGCCAAAAATGGAAGAACTGAACTTGGTTGACATGTGGTTTCAACAAGATGGCGCTACATGCCACACAGCTCGCGATTCTATGGCCATTTTGAGGGAAAACTTCGCATGATCTTGGCCACCAAGATCATGCGATTTGACGCTTTTAGACTATTTTTTGTGGGGCTACGTCAAGTCTAAAGTCTACAGAAATAAGCCAGCAACTATTCCAGCTTTGGAAGACAACATTTTCGAAGAAATTCGGGCTATTCCGGCCGAAATGCTCGAAAAAGTTGCCCAAAATTGGACTTTCCGAATGGACCACCTAAGACGCAGCCGCGGTCAACATTTAAATGAAATTATCTTCAAAAAGTAAATGTCATGGACCAATCTAACGTTTCAAATAAAGAACCGATGAGATTTTGCAAATTTTATGCGTTTTTTTTTTTTAAAAAGTTATCAAGCTCTTAACAAATCACCCTTTATGTACGTGTATTTAATAAAAAAACTTCAAAAATAAAGGTAATTCAGTCTTTTATTCATAATAAATAAATATATATACATAAAGCAAACATATAAACAAAAAATAGCAATTCATTATTAAAAAATGTCAGGGTTTAAAAATTAAGTTCATAAACAAATGAAAAACCGTTACGTTGTATACATATAAAACAAGTATATACGGCCGTAAGTTCGGCCAGGCCGAATCATAAATATCCACCACCATGAATCAAATATTAGGGTTTCCTTTGAAATTTCAGGGGGGTTGAGGACAAATCAAGCAGAGCAGTTCAAGCAATGCACTTCCCGGAGATAAATTTAAAGATTTTACCTATGAAGACTATATCAGATTCTGGATTTGTTAGAACCATTTTTGTTTTATCATTAACATCATTAACATCTCTTGTAAGTGTGCAAGAAAATTTTAAAATAACGTCTTGATTTGAAATCTTAAATCTGTAGATTTTCACCCGAGAAGTAAAATCTGGAAATTTAACATTGAGTTTCAAGCAATTTTCATGATCGTTGCGCCTTCTATACCCTCAAGTAGTGAAATTTCAGGCAAATCGGATAGAAACTACGGTTTCTAGAAACCCAAGGAGTTAAATCAGGAAATCGTTCTTATGGGGGCTATACTAAAACACTGACCAATACTCACCATTTTCGGCGTATCTCTTTATGATCCAAAACTAATTGTAGATTTCGAATTTCATACACATTGGATAAAAACTACGGTTTTTATAATCCCAAGAAATAAAATCCGGAGATCGGTCATTATTGGGGATATATCAAAACTTGAACCAATACAGGCCCTTTTCGGCTCACCTCTTTATGGTCCTAAAATACCTCTAGATTTCCAATTTCAGACAAATTGGATAAAAACTACAGTTTCTATAAGTCCAAGAAGTAAAATCGGGAGATTGGTCTATATGGGGGATATACCAAAAAATGGACCGATACTCACCATTTTCGGCACACCTCTTTATGATCCAAAAATATCTCCAGATTTCAAATTTCAGGCAATTTGGATAAAAACTACGGTTTCTATAAGCCCAAGACCCCAAATCGGGAGGTCGGTTTATATGGGGACCATACCAAAACATTGACCGATGCTCACCATTTTTGCCACACCTCTTTATGGTTCTAAAATACCTCTAGAGTTCCAACTTCTAGTAAATTGAATAAAAACTTCGGATTCTAGAAGTCATAGAAGTAAAATCGGGAGATCGGTCTATATGGGGGCTATACCAAAACATGGACCGATACTCACATTTTGTGGCACACCTCTTTACGGTCATAAAATACCTCTAGATTTCAAATTTCAGGCAAATTGGATAAAAACTTATAGAAATGCCCAAGATCCCAAATCGGGAGGTCGGTATATATGGGGACTATAACAAAACCTGGAGCGATATAGGCCATCTTCGAACTTGACCTGCCTGCAGACAAAAGACGAGCTTGTGCAAAATTTCAGCATGATTGCTTCATTATTGAAGACTGTAGCGTGATTACAACAGACAGACAGCCAGACAGACGGACAGACGGACATGGTTATATCGTCTTAGAATTTCTCCCTAATCAAGAATATATATACTTTATATAGTCGGAAATCGATATTTCGATGTGTTACAAATGGAATGACAAACTTATTATACCCCCGTCACCATTCTATGGTAGTGCTTGATATTGCAGCATTTGACGAATTTTCGTTAAGAATTTCATAAATAAATGTTTCGATGTCATCATCGTTGGTACTTATTTCACTTATGGAAGGCGTTTCTGATAAAGTTGGCAAAAAAATCGACGACGTAAATCGAAGTTGGATGGAAAAAATTTGACGACGTACATCGAAACAACGTAAACCGTACAAACAATGTAAAAGAAATTATTCGATTTTATAAATTTTTTTAAATTTTACCTTTCGCCTGGACGGAGAATCGAACCGCGGACCATGCAATTTGTAAGCCAACACACTATCCAGTGGGCTACGTAGCTGTTATTGTCACCAATAGACAATTAAACATATAAGTTATATTTATATAGCATAGCTTGCGGCGCCCAAGAGCCGATTAACAAAATTTATTTAACAGAAACATACATTTAGTTGGGCACCGTGGAGCAGTGGTTGCTACGTTCGCCTTGCTTACCAATAGTTTTTTTTTACATATATTCCAGATATGCTCGGAAGATTCCGAAAAGGTGTTCAACATTACATACTACTATATTAAATTTATACTATGAAACTGTAAAATGTGTCTTATTAAACACTTAAAGTCAGAAAAGAACAGTACTTGCTATAAACGAAATGGACTGTGTTGTTGGTTCAAAAATAATGTTTTTTATTGAAAAAATAAAAATTTTGTAACAAACGAATTTTTTTGGTGATAAAATTTTCGAATAAATTCAAAAAACTCTAACAAAAGAAAAACGTTTTCGGTACATGTTTTCCAAACGTTTTTTTCTTTGCGTGTATTTGGTTCAGGATATCAAAATACGAGTCTTATTAGATTTGTCCGAATTGACTAACTTTGGTAGAAATGATGGCCTTCGAGCTGCCGGCAAAATTATGACACACTGCACGATAGTGACTCTGCGGGATTTTGGCCCATTCCTGGCGATGCGCCGTTTTGAGATGATCGACACTTTGGTATTTTTTGGGTCGCCATGATGTGCTAGAAATGAAGTGAGAAACCTCACATTTAAGCCATTCTTAGTTGAAGCGTGCTGAGTGCGATGATGCCGAGTCCTGTTGGAATGTCCATGCTCTGCGGTCGAAATGTCAGTCAATAATCTCTTTTGAAAAATTTTCCGTTAATATCCCACGGTCGATGAATACTAGCGACTCCATTGCCACCGGTGACGCTTGAGCTCTAGTGGCTAATCGAGGGTGTACATTTTCAGCTGACCTCTTTTGCTTTTGGAGACTGCTTCTCAACGGCTATTCCAAATCGGCAACTGGCAACTTTCGTGCAAGCGAAACTGTCCTTTTTAGTTGAACTAAATTTCCTTTATTTTAATGAAAATTGCCTTTGTGCTTGCACTGTGGAGAAGGCATAAAATTCGGCCCTCTCGGTTAACTGAAGGTTTCATTCATTACTGCTCATCACCGCAAATATTCTGTGATTTATCATGCCCTTTCATATTCTTAAGTTATGATGCATTGCTGATAACTCTGTAATTTATCATACGTCTCTGTTGCATGTTTTAATTTTTCACTTTTTCACAAGATGCAGATGTATTGCGTTTGGCTTTTGAGTTTTTGCAATTGTTGGGTGCGTGCGTGTACCCTGTCGTATCCTTTTTTCTGTGGCAAAGAACGATATCGCCTTTCATTTTGATGAAACTTTAACGAAAACTTTGGTAAAGTTATTTTTATACCCTCCATCATAGGATGGGGGTATATTAACTTTGTCATTCCGTTTGTAACACATCGAAATATTGCTCTAAGACCCCATAAAGTATATATATTCTGGGTCGTGGTGAAATTCTAAATCGATCTAAGCATGTCCGTCCGTCCGTCCGTCCGTCCGTCCGTCCGTCCGTCCGTCTGTTGAAATCACGCTAACTTCCGAACGAAACAAGCTATCGACTTGAAACTTGGCACAAGTAGTTGTTATCGATGTAGGTCGGATGGTATTGAAAATGGGCCATATCGGTCCACTTTTACGTATAGCCCCCATATAAAGGGACCCTCAGATTTGGCTTGTGGAGCCTCTAACAGAAGCATATTTCATCCGATCCGGCTGAAATTTGGTATATGGTGTTGGCATATGGTCTCTAACAACCATGCAAAAATTGGTTCACATCGGTCCATAATTATATATAGCCCCCATATAAACCGATCTCCAGATTTGGCTTGCGGACCCTAAAAGAGAAGCAAATTTCATCCGATCCGGCTGAAATTTGGTACATGGTGTTGGTATATGGTCTCTAACAACCATGCAAAAATTGGTTCACATCGGTCCATAATTATATATAGCCCCCATATAAACCGATCCCCAGATTTGGCTTGCGGAGCCTCAAAGAGAAGAAAATTTCATCCGATCGGGCTGAAATTTGGTACATGATGTTGGTATATGGTCTCTAACAACCATGCAAAAATTGGTCCATATCGGTCCTTAATTATATATAGCCCCCATATAAACCGATCCCCAGATTTGTCTTGTGGAGCCTCTAAGAGAAGCATATTTCATCCGATCCGGCTGAAATTTGGTACATGGTGTTTATATATGGTCTCTAACACCCATGCAAAAATTTGTCCACATCGGATCATAATTATATATAGACCCCATATAAACCGATCCCCAGATTTGGCTTGCGGAGCCTAAAAGAGAAGCAAATTTCATCCGATCCGGCTGAAATTTGGTACATGATGTTGGTATATGGTCTCTAACAACCATGCAAAAATTGATCCACATCGGTCCATAATTATATATAGACCCCATATAAACCGATCTCCAGATTTGTCTTGCGAAGCCTCAAAGAGGAGCAAATTGCATCCGATCCGGCTGAAATTTGGTACATGGTATTGGTATATGGTCTCTAACAACCGTGCAGAAATTGGTCCACATCGGTCCATAATTATATATGGCGCCCATATAAACCGATCCCCAGATTTGGCTTGGGAAGTCTCCAAGAGAAGCAAATTTCATCCAATCCGGTGGTAATTTGGAACATGGTGTTAGTATGTGATCTTTAACAACCGTGCCAGAATTGGTCCATATCGGTCCATAATTATATATAGCCCCCATATAAAACATTCTCCAGATTTGGTTCCGGAGCCTCTTGGAGGAGCAAAATTCATCCGATCCGGTTCAAATTAGGAACGTGGTGTTAGTATATGGTCGCTAACAACCAGGGATCCGGAGCGGTCCATTTTTTTCGCTCCGCTCCGGAGAAAAAAAATCGCTCCGCTCCGAGAAAAAAAAAAATCGCTCCGCTCCGCTCCACGCTCCGCTCCGCTCCTCTTCGAGAAAAATCGGGCGGTACATATATATGAGAGCTATATCTAAATCTGAACCGATTTGGATGAAATTTTGCAGACTTGAAGGGCGATGAAAAAGATTACCTTTTGCCAAATTTGGCGACTATCCGTTTGAAAAAAAGCACAGCGTGACCCCATTTGTCGAAATCGGGCGATACATATATATGGGAGCTATATCTAAATTTGATCCGATTTCTTCCAAATTCAATAGTGTTCGTCGTTGTGCCCAAAAACTCCCTGTACCAAATTTCATCAAAATCGGTTAATAATTGCCACCGGAATCCTGTGAACAACAAATACATGGACAGACGGACGGACGGACGGACACCAAGCGCTAGATCGACTCAGGAGGTGATTCTGAGTCGATCGGTATATATTGAAGATTTTTTCAGAAATATTAAATCCATTTTGACTTCATTAAAACGAAATTTTCATTCTTGTTAGGATACACATTTTTATGTCGAATCACTTAGCTATAAGGACAAACTGACTTCATTGAAAAGTTTAGAGACTTTTAGACAAGGAAAAAACTTTATATCAGAGAAATACGTCTTCTATTCTAAGCAAAATTCGTATTCGTATTTTAAGCATGTGAAATATTTCGCCTCCCGACAATATTCTTTGCGGTGCACCATCTACTATTTAATATGTGATAGAAACCAAATTTATGAAAATGGACCAAATTTAAAAATTAGAAATCTTTTGGACCAATTTTGGTCCGATCGGACCAAAACGGCAACGCTGATTGGAATTGAAAGTCTATACACAGAGTAGAAGTAACTACTCTCCGAAAGTTTTTTTTTTTTGCAACAGACGTAGAGAAAAGGTTTTGTAATATTTGATGATTTGACTTAAAAATGGGTATCTTAACATGAAACAGAAAATTTATAGGCTAAGGTCAATTTGACTTTAATAATTCAGAAAAATTCTTTAAATTTAATGAAAATGTCTTTAAATTTGTTGTCTTTTTGCATATTGACTACAAAGCAAAAAATCGTTCAAATATAGGACATGTTTTTCAAAACTTTATTTTAAAGAAGTTTTTTACTTCAAACATAGCATAATTTCTACTGGAAGTCGAGTCCTAATTTGGAAAATAAAGTTGCCGTTAACTCGTTTTTAAAGGACTTTGATAGCATATGAAGAAAAAAAGCTGAGAAAGCGAAAAATTAAAATTTGCTTCCTAGAAGCAAGTACACAAAACCTAAATTTAAGAGAGAATTGTGTTTTAAAAGTGTCCTTGCTTGTATTCTCCGCTTCTTTGGCTCGGAATCAATACCAAATTTTTTAAAGTAAAGACAAAATCTTTGGAACCGGGTATGCTTTTTTTCAGTGTATGTTTGCAACAACCTCCATCGAAATCAGTCCGTGGTATACCTACGAATATTCTTACTCAGATCTAGTGTTACCTAATTTCGCTTTTTTCCACTTTATTGTAAAAATACATTTTCAAACAGCGTTTTTAAGAAATGTTCGTTCTCAAAAAAGTAGATAACATGCAATAATAAAATCAAGTTATTAGTTTTCAATGTGAGAAAAAATTAAAATAAATGTATATGCGCACATTTTTCAACCAAAATTGAAACTATCCATAATTTTAATTAAATTTTGAGAACTAATATCAGAAATAAGAGAATGCTAGGGTATAGTACAATAGTAAAGCAAATATGAATGTCCTTACACTGAAAAAACGCATGCCCGGTTCCAAAGATTTTGTCTTTACTTTAACAGTTTGGGTATTAATTCCGAGCCAAAGAAGCGGAGAATACAAGTAAGGATACTTTAAAGACGCAATTCTCTTTTAAATTTGCTTCTAGGAAGCAAATGCTAATTTTTAATTTTTTTAGATTTTTTTCGTCAGTTGTTATCAAAATCCTTTAAAAACGAGTTAACGACAATTTTATTTTCCATATTAAGACTCGACTTCCAGTAGAAATTATGCTATGTTTCAAGTAACAAGCGTCTTTAATATAAAGTGTTGAAAAACTTGTCTTATTTTTTAACGATTTTTTGCTTTGTAGGCAAGATGCAAAAAGGAAACAAATTTAAATACAATTTTATTAATTTTGAAGAATTTTTCTTAATTATTAAAGTCACGTTGACCTTACCTCAAAAATTTTATCTTTCATGTTATGATACACATTTTTAAGTAAAATCACTTTATTATAAGGACATTACAACTTCATTCAAAAGTTTATTGACTTTTGGACAAGGAAAAAAACTTTATTTTAGAGAAATGCATCTTCCTTGTTAAGCAAAATTTGTATTCTTATTCTAAGGACATGAAATCTTTGACTTCACGACAATATTTTTTTCAGTGTAGAAAACTAAAAAATTAAATATAAATAAGATCGTTTAATTGCATTTATTTGGCGTTCATTACAAACATCTTTGTAGTAATACGGGATGAAATTGATCGAAAGTACTGTTGTTACTTTTACAACACATACTAGAGATATATTTTGACATTTGCCGTTTTTGAAAACAATTACTAAAAAAACACTTTGTGTTTTCCCCAATATACGTACGTACAAAAATACATATCGTATATTTTAAACGTTTACTCACACTACGCTAAGTACTAAGTAATTTCAAAGTTACACATTTCATTCAAGTAATATTTTATTCGGAGCGGAGCGGTTTTTCATTTGGAAACCGCTCCGCTCCCGCTCCGCTCCGGATTTTAGAAATGCCGCTCCGCTCCCGCTCCGGCAAAAAAAGGGCTTGCTCCGCTCCGCTCCTCGCTCCGCTCCGCTCCGCTCCGGATCCCTGCTAACAACCATACCAAAATTGGTCCAATCACACAAAAATTGGTCCATATCGGTTCATAATCATGGTTGCCACTAGAGCCAAAAATAATCTACCGAAATTTTAGTTATATAGAATATTTTGTCAAAATTTTATTTCTATAGAAAATTTTGTCAAAATTTTATTTCTAGAGAAAATTTTGTTAAAATTTTATTCGGTTCATAATAAAATTTTCATGATTGTCAAAATTTTATTTCTATAGAAAATTTTGTCAAAATTTTATTTCTATAGAAAATTTTGTCAAAATTTTATTTCTATAGAAAATATTGTTCAAATTTTATTCGGTTCATAATCATGGTTGCCACTCGAGCCAAAAATAATCTACGAAGATTTTATTTCTATAGAAAATTTTATCAAAAGTTTATTTCTATAGAAAATTTTGTTAAAATTTTATTTCTGTAGAAATTTTTGTCAAAATTTTCTTTCTATAGAAAATTTTGTGAAAATTTTATTTCTATAGAAAATTTTGTTAAAATTTAATTTCTGTAGAAAATTTTGTCAAAATTTTATGTCTACTTTGTCAAAATGAATTATATACGTATTGGATCGATCTTTTTTGATTTAATATATACCACGTATGGACTTACATACAATTTAGGAGATGGTGTTAGGAGGTTTTAAGATACCTTGCCATCGGCAAGCGTTACCGCAACTTAAGTGATTCGATTGTGGATGGCAGTGTTTAGAAGAAGTTTCTACGCAATCCATGATGGAGGGTACATAAGCTTCGGCCTGGCCGAACTTACGGCCGTATATACTTGTTTTTTTTTGCAATGTTCAAGGGGTTAACTTTTTAAAGACTATGACAAGGAATTTTGGGAAATATTCTAAGTTAGTTTTGGTCGACAAAAACGTCGGTTACTCTGGTTAATAGTTTTGGTTATAAAAATGGTTTCTTGTTGCAAATGATCTGATAGGTCAAAAGTCAGAGCCGATATGCCCACGATGGAGGTTTAAGGATATCTGTTATGTTTTACCTATGCTCAAGATTTTGATGTCAATAGACGCAAATACATTCTCAACCAACTAATAAAGGACAATTCTTTGAAATGGAAGTTACCGTGGTGTGACGGCCTTATATGCAAATCGACAAATGGGAAAACGTCAAAAGAGAAAGTTTGAAAAAGTTGAGAATCGGCTTTTTGATTCTCATCCCAATACCTAAATGAGGATTTTTGCATGGCGATAGACGTATATTGACATCACAGGATCGGATGAAATGTGCACATGCAGGAAGCTACAGTAATCAAATCTGGAGATCGGTTTATACGGGGACTATATATAATTATAGGCCGATATGAACCAATTTTTGCATGATTGGTAGAGGTCATAAACTAATATCACCAAATTTTAACCGTATCGAAGTTCTAGAATCTAGACCCCAAATCGGAGGGCCGGTTTATAAGGGGGCTATATCAAAAACTGTACCGAGACTTAATATATTTGGCACACCTCTTTATGGCCCTAGAATGCCTGTAGATTTCCAATTTCAGGCAAATTGGATAAAAACTACGGATTCTAGAGGCCCAAGAAGTAAATCTGGAGATCGGTCTATATCGAAACATGGTCCGATAATCAACATTTTCGGTACATCTCTTTATTTTCCTAGAATACCTCTAGATTTCAAATTTCAGGCAAATTGGATAAAAACTACGGATTTTAGAAGCCCAAGAAGTAAATCTGGAGATCGGTCTATGTGGGGGCTATATCAAAACATGGACCGGTACTCACCATTTTCGGCACATCTCTTTATTTTCCTCGAATACGCCTACATTTCCAATTTCAGGCATATTTGATAAAAACTACGGATTCTAGAAGCCCAAGAAGTTAAATCGGGAGATCGGTCTATATGGTGGCTATATCAAAACATGGACCGATACTCACCATTTTCGGCACATCTCTTTATTTTCCTAGAATACCTCTAGATTTCTGATTTGAGGCAAATTGGGTAAAAATTACGGATTCTAGAAGCCCAAGAAGTAAAATCGGGGGATCGGTCTATATGGGGTCTATATCAAAACATGGACCGGTACTCACCATTTTCGCCACACCTCTGTATGGTCCTAGAATACCTCTAGGTTTCCAATTTTATGCAAATCGGATAGAAAATACACTTTCTAGACGCCCAAGAAGCAAAATCGGGAAATCGGTCCATATGGGGGCTATACCAAAACATAGACCGATAGGACCATTTTCGGTACACTTTTTGATGGGCCTAAAATACCTCTAGATTTCCAATTTCACGCAAATTGGATAAAAACTACAGTTTTTTTTTTTAACCAAGACCACAAATCGGGAGGTCGGTTTATATGGGGACTATATAAAAACATGGACCGATATAGATGTAGGGGGGTATATTAACTTTGTCATTCCGTTTGTAACACATCGAAATATTGCACTAAGACCCCATAAAGTATATCTATTCTGGGTCGTGGTGAAATTTTGTGTCGATCTGAGCATGTCCGTCCGTCCGTCCGTCCGTCTGTTGAAATCACGCTAACTTCCGAACGAAACAAGCTATCGACTTGAAACTTGGCACAAGTAGTTGTTTTTGATGTAGGTCGGATGGTATTGCAAATGGGCCATATCGGTCGACTTTTACGTATAGCCCCCATATAAATGGATCCCCAGATTTGGCTTGAGGAGCCTTTAAGAGAAGCAAATTTCATCCGATCCGTCTGAAATTTAGTACGTGGTGTTAGTATATGATATTTAACAACCATGCCAAAAGTGGTCCATATCGGTCCATAATCATATATAGCCCCCATATAAACCGAACCCAAAATTGGGTTTTGGAGCCTCTTGGAGGAGCAAATTCCATCCGAGTCAGTTGAAATTCGGTACATTGTGCTAGTATAAGGCCGTTAACAACCATGCCTAACTAGGTCCATATCGGTCTATAGTTATATATAGCCCTCAGATAAATTGATCCCCAATCACACAAAAATAGGTACATATCAAGTTCATAATTGTATATAGCCCCCATTTAAGCGACCCCCATTTTTCAAAAGCCCATATCATCCATATACCTTTTATATCTAATATATACCACCTACACGGTTGAAAAAGACTGTTTTTCATATGTTTGGCTATAAACATTATATGTTTGGAGCACAAATTTTTAAACACAATATTTTTGAGTGCAAGCATATAATGTTCATAAACTAGCATAACATGTTTGGGACATATATGTTAATATGTTAGAACATATTATGTTTGGGACATAAAATGTTTGTAAATATAATATGCTTGGATGCAAACATATATTAATTTAGAAATAGCCTATAAACATATATGTGTTTAGTAGCTTGGAGCGCTATTTAACAGGGAGCGATATTGAATTAAGTTGGTGGTTGTTGCTTGTTATTACAAAATTAACATTTTATTTTTCCTTGGGCAATTGATCAGCTACTTCTTTGATCCTTACAAACTGTGTGGTCC
This sequence comes from Haematobia irritans, assembly GCF_050003625.1. Lineage (NCBI taxonomy): Eukaryota > Metazoa > Arthropoda > Insecta > Diptera > Muscidae > Haematobia > Haematobia irritans. The sequence goes on along the minus strand of NC_134398.1, from coordinate 154,942,153 downwards.
GCTGTTCGAATAAAAAAAATCATAAAATTGAATAATTTCTTCTACAATGTTTGTATTACAGAAAAAGGTGCTAAGAACTAAAAAATCTCGTGGAAGTGAGAAAGATGTCGGGGAATATACAATTGGGCAGAAACAAAATTTTGAGCATTCAGGTCGAAAACCTATGTTGTTAGCACCTATATTACCTGTTTATTTTCATAATTCATTATGTTTGTAAATATATAAATAAATAAATAAAATTTTGAGCACAATATTGTTTGGGAGAATTTTTTTAAGCATACAATATTTTTGGGTGCAAAATGCTTCCAAACATATTATATGTTCACATAATAACATATTGTTTTGTGGAAGACAACATTATTGAATTTGGATGCAAAAATACAAAATGTTTGGAAATTGACTACCCAAACATATATTGTTTAGACCAATATGCTTTCAAACATATTATATATTGGAAGAGATCAAACATATAAATGTTTGGGCAATAGCCAAAAATATATATGCTTGAAGCAAAATATGTTTGGGAGTATATGTTACAGAAGCGATTTTTTGTGAGCGTGTATGGACTAACTCATAATTTAGAAAACGATGTTAAGAAGTTTTAAGATACCTTGCCATCGGTCAGTACTACTACAACCAAAGTAATTCGATTGTGGATGACAGTCTTTCGTAGAAGTTTCTACGCAATCCATGGTCGAGGGTACATAAGATTCGGCCTGGCCGAACTTACGGCCTATACTTGTTATTAAGTATTTTATCTTCCCAGATTGTAATTAACCCATTCGAGTGATTGGCAAAAACGACCTGATTGTATCTAGGCTAGTTAAATTTACAACCCAGCAAAAAGGGTATTGAAGATATTCTTTTTGGTGCAAAATTGGCACAGAAGCGATGAGTTAAGCTTGGGCTTGTCATAGGACGGATGTCCACCATTTCAACTATCATTGCATTATTTCTTAAAAATTGATCCGAATTCAGTGTTTTGGATGTGAATTAAAAAAAGTTGTAATATTTTGCCAAATAAATAACCCTCTAATGCCCATTTCGGCCTTTAGACGGGCTTCGTTAAATGAGGAAGCTTTTCGTAAAACACATCCTAAGCCAACAAAAATGGGTATAATAAAAAGAAAATTTAGTTAAAGGGTGATACGGTCAAAATTTGGTCAATATAAACTTGACGTATTTCTTTCAATTTTGCATTTAAAAAACCTGAACACCTCTCATTTTGAAGGTGTGTGTGTGTGTAGAATGTTGCTCCTATTTTGATTTTGGAATTCACTCTTCAGTTGTCAAAATGCCGTCCAAGCAAGAAGAGCAGCGTATCAAAATTTTGCTCGCGTATCGCGAAAATCCGAGCTACTCGCACGCAAAGTTGGCAAAATCGGTAAAAGTTGCCAAATCAACTGTTACAAGTGTAATTAAAGTGTTTGGGGAACGTTTGTCGACAGCCCGGAAGTCTGGATCGGGGGAAATCGAAAACCGGAAGCCGCTGAGACGACAAAGAGAGTTGCCAGTAGTTTCAAGCGAAACCCTAACCTCTCTCTCCGAGATGCCGCAAATAAGCTGGGTGTATCGTCTACAACCGTGCATCGAGCCCAAAAACGAGCCGGAATATCGACTTACAAGAAGGTAGTGACTCCAAATCGCGATGATAAACAAAATACGACGGCCAAACCGCGATCCCGGAGGCTGTACACAACGATGCTGACGAAGTTTGACTGCGTGGTAATGGACGACGAAACCTACGTCAAAGCCGACTACAAGTAGCTTCCGGGACAGGAGTTTTATACGGCAAAAGGAAGGGGAAAGGTAGCAGATATTTTCAAGCACATAAAACTGTCAAAGTTCGCAAAGAAATATCTGGTTTGGCAAGCCATCTGTACATGTGGCTTGAAAAGCAGCATTTTCATAGCTTCCGGGACTGCCAACCAAGAAATTTACGTGAAAGAGTGTTTGAATAAACGTCTGCTGCCTTTCCTGAAGAAACACGGTTGTTCCGTACTGTTTTGGCCGGATTTGGCATCTTGCCATTACGGTAAAAAGGCCATGGAGTGGTACGCCGCCAACAACGTGCAGGTGGTTCCCAAAGACAAGAACCCTCCCAACAGCCAGAGCTCCGACCAATTGAGAAATACTGGGCTATTGTCAAGCGGAACCTAAAGAAGACCAAAAAAACTGCTAAGGACGAGCAGCAGTTCAAGGCAAACTGGCTTTCTGCGGCGAAGAAGGTGGACAAGGTGGCTGTACAAAATCTGATGGCAGGTGTCAAGCGTGAGGCCCGGCAATTCGGATTTGGAAAAGCGAAAGCCTAACTGAATATTTTTCCTGAATTTTATACTAATTGAACTTGAAAAAGAAATTTAATTTGATTTTTTAAATAAACGATTTCACCGATTTACACGCGTTTTCCCTTGACCAAATTTTGAGCGTATCACCATTTAAAGCTGTTAAAGAGGCTTTGCAGCATATACTGAATTTTACCGTATAAATTTTTCTTGAGTCGTTTTCTTGATTTTGTATCGTTAACATTGAATATTTAATCAGCAAAAAAATTGGGGCATTAGAGGGATAATTTTAATAATTTTTTTTAAGGATATTTTCAAAAATTCACTATTTTTCTAGGACGGATTACACATTTTTTCGACAAAATTTAAATAGTTTGTACCATTTAATAAATTTGTTGTTATTCACTTATTTGAAGCAATAATAATTAAAAGTACCCATTAAAAATATGAAAAAAGCGAGTTATAAAAATGAAATTAAAAGAACTTCCTGTGTAGTTTAAATACAGAACATTTTTGGTAGAATATTTTTGGAAGTGCCTTTAGAATAACTTCCAAAAATGCTGGGAACTTATTTTCACGCACATAAAATAAGAAAACTCTGTTATGGGATAAATTATTAGTTCGTTCGAAATTTGAACTAAAGTTTATTCATTTTTTGTGTAGATTTCTAAATTGCGATGTTAAAATAACGATAATTTAGTGACATTGTGGTGGCTTCATAATTCACACTAATCTTATAATTATATTTTAAATATTAAATTTTAGTTTTCATCAAGTAACCTTAGATTTGAATTTTCTTATTTGTGTTTGTATTCATTTAACTTTATTATAATTGAACTGAAATATAATTTAACAAAGTGATCACCTTTCTTGCCATGTATGTAGTGTTGCTATATTATTTTTTTAATGTTTCCAATATGTAAGAGAATATCTAGTAGGCATTGAAATTTTGGTTGCTTGCCTTAATTCCCCAATACATAATTTTTAGGAGTTAGAAAATATTAGTAGACGTGTTAGAAAGAAAAAACAAATAAATCTATCATCTCTTTTGTAAAATTTGTGTTTAAATTTTTGATTTTTGGATTTTCAAAAAATCAACGAAATTTTCTTCTCATAAAATCTAAATTTTGAAGTTTAAAATTAAAGAAAGAAAACTTTTGACTTTTTTCTGTCTACATAGTATTTACTTAATGACATATTGCACCTACTGCCCTTCAATATATTGGCCGAAGAAATAGTAGCAATAACTAATGCCTTATAATATTTTATTCAGACAGGTAAGCTCTGAGTACCTTGAAGAAAGCGCTCCATAAAAGATTACCCTCTTTCGCTAAATTAAATTTCTACAGTTTTCGAACGCTTTGGTATCAAGTCCTTGTTTTTAATAAATATACCCATTAGTAGATGAGTAAGGTGCATACAAGACCAAAAACAATATCGTTATGAACGATATTTGCTTCAGTCTGTGCAATTTTGTTCGCCCCCACCCCCTCTCTCTATGGCTTTTTGTGAGTCATTACTTTCTATGTATCACCCATCACCACCCACAAACACCACAGAAAACTGACAAACTTTTTGAAAAATATTGCTCTGAGTATTTTCCTAGATTTGTTTGGATAGCACATACATTCAGCCAAGCCATTTCTTTCCAAGTATCAGGAAGAAGAGAGATGCTAGAGAGGAGAAGAACAAAAACGAAGGAGGCAAAAGAATTATTATTTACCTGAACAAATATTTGGTATTTTAATTACAATGTACACACTTAAGCAAAAACAAAAAATATATTTTAGCACTTTTCAACACTTAAGAATGTTTCATACATACACAGACACAAACAGCTATACATATAAACAAGAAATGGTAGCTGATTGAATCATTGGTGAAGGTTTGATATGAAGAGGCCTTGCATAATGAGAATGAGAATTTTTGAAATGTTTGATAAAATATAAAAACTCAAAACCACACTCATTGGGTTCTGGTTGCAAATATAGGAGAAATTTTGCCAAATTATATTTCTATAAATTTTTTTTTCAAAATTTTATTTTTATAGAAAATTTTCTCAAAATTTTATTTCTATAAAAAATTTTTCTCAAAATTTTATTTCTATAAAAATTTTCACAAACTTTTTTCTATAGAAATAAAATTTTCTCAAAATTTTATATTTATAGAAAATTTTGGCAAAATTATATTTCTATAGAAAATTTAGTCAAACTTTTATTTCTATAGAACATTTTTTTAAAAATTGTATTTTTCATTATATTACATGTTAGCCTGATACCGAAACAGGCAATTGACGTCCAAATGCATTATATCTAATTATACAATTATTATTCGAGCTTTATGGACAGATATAGATTAAGGAACATGGTTAATAGAGCCATTGAAAAGAAAACGCCAGATACAAATCTATACACGCCTGGACTGTACATGTTTCGGTTCGGGCGAATGAACCTTTCCACAGCCTTTAGTATAGATCTGGCTGGGAGAGATAACTCAATTTTGGGCCCTTTATGCTAACTCCTTATGGAGAAAACATTTGGGAAATTTCCTCTTACAAATTGAATCATCTTTTCTCCCACTGTACATCATCTTTTCATATAACTTACAAGTCCCTTAATCTTATTTTTATTTCGTTTTGTTACATAGTAATGCAACAACACGAAATTTATTTTTAGAAAGCTTATTTGTTAGAATTCACCTAAGTGGTGAACAGTCGAACAATGCTTATTGTTTCTACAGTCAACTACAACATATGACAATTAACAGAAACTGGTTTCCAGGAAACAACAACAATGCTAACACGTACATTAGTCGTGTTTTTTCCTAGTTTTACGACGGGCTCATCGTTGCTTATTATATTACATGTTAGCCTGATACCGAAACAGGCAATTGACGTCCAAATGCATTATATCTAATTATACAATTATTATTCGAGCTTTATGGACAGATATAGATTAAGGAACATGGTTAATAGAGCCATTGAAAAGAAAACGCCAGATACAAATCTATACACGCCTGGACTGTACATGTTTCGGTTCGGGCGAATGAACCTTTCCACAGCCTTTAGTATAGATCTGGCTGGGAGAGATAACTCAATTTTGGGCCCTTTATGCTAACTCCTTATGGAGAAAACATTTGGGAAATTTCCTCTTACAAATTGAATCATCTTTTCTCCCACTGTACATCATCTTTTCATATAACTTACAAGTCCCTTAATCTTATTTTTATTTCGTTTTGTTACATAGTAATGCAACAACACGAAATTTATTTTTAGAAAGCTTATTTGTTAGAATTCACCTAAGTGGTGAACAGTCGAACAATGCTTATTGTTTCTACAGTCAACTACAACATATGGCAATTAACAGAAACTGGTTTCCAGGAAACAACAACAATTCTAACACGTACATTAGTCGTGTTTTTTCCTAGTTTTACGACGGGCTCATCGTTGCTTATTATATTACATGTAAGCCTGATACCGAAACAGGCAATTGACGTCCAAATGCATTACATCTAATTATACAATTATTATTCGAGCTTTATGGACAGATATAGATTAAGGAACATGGTTAATAGAGCCATTGAAAAGAAAACGCCAGATACAAATCTATACACGCCTGGACTGTACATGTTTCGGTTCGGGCGAATGAACCTTTCCACAGCCTTTAGTATAGATCTGGCTGGGAGAGATAACTCAATGTACAGTCCAGGCGTGTATAGATTTGTATCTGGCGTTTTCTTTTCAATGGCTCTATTAACCATGTTCCTTAATCTATATCTGTCCATAAAGCTCGAATAATAATTGTATAATTAGATATAATGCATTTGGACGTCAATTGCCTGTTTCGGTATCAGGCTAACATGTAATATAATAAGCAACGATGAGCCCGTCGTAAAACTAGGAAAAAACACGACTAATGTACGTGTTAGAATTGTTGTTGTTTCCTGGAAACCAGTTTCTGTTAATTGTCATATGTTGTAGTTGACTGTAGAAACAATAAGCATTGTTCGACTGTTCACCACTTAGGTGAATTCTAACAAATAAGCTTTCTAAAAATAAATTTCGTGTTGTTGCATTACTATGTAACAAAACGAAATAAAAATAAGATTAAGGGACTTGTAAGTTATATGAAAAGATGATGTACAGTGGGAGAAAAGATGATTCAATTTGTAAGAGGAAATTTCCCAAATGTTTTCTCCATAAGGAGTTAGCATAAAGGGCCCAAAATTGAGTTATCTCTCCCAGCCAGATCTATACTAAAGGCTGTGGAAAGGTTCATTCGCCCGAACCGAAACATGTACAGTCCAGGCGTGTATAGATTTGTATCTGGCGTTTTCTTTTCAATGGCTCTATTAACCATGTTCCTTAATCTATATCTGTCCATAAAGCTCGAATAATAATTGTATAATTAAATTGTATTTTTCTAGAAAATTCTATAAAAAAATTTCTCAAAGTTTTATTTCTATAAAAAAATGTTCACAAACTTTTTTCTATAGAAATAAAATTTTCTCATAAATTTATATTTATAGAAAACTTTGCAAAAGTTTTATTTCTATAGAAAATGTCAAAATTTTATGTCTGCAGAAAATTTTTCAAAATTTTATTTCTATAGAAAATGTTGTCAAAATGTTTGTCAATTGTTTTTGCAAAATTTATTTCAAAATTTTATGTCTGCAGAAAATTTTGTCAAAATTTTATGTCTGCAGAAAATTTTGTCAAAATTTTATTTCTATAGAAAATTTTGTCAAAATGTTATGCCTTAAAATTTCATTTATATAGAAAATGTAAAAATATTTGTCAATTGTTTTTGTAAAATTTTTATTTCTATAGAAAATTTTGTCAAAACTTTATTTCTATAGAAAAATGTATCAAAACTTTATTTCTATAGAACATTTTTCTAAATATTGTAGTTCTATAGATAATTTTATTTATATAGAATATTTTTTGAAAATATTATTTCTATAGAAAATTTTCTCAAAATTTTATTTCTATGGGAAATTTTTCTCAAAATTTTATTTCTGTAGAAAACTTTGTCAAAATTTTATTTGCATAGAAAAATTTGTCAAAATGGTAGGTCTTAAAATTTTATTTCTATAGAAAATTTTGTCAAAATGTTATGCCTTAAAATTTCATTTATATAGAAAATGTAAAAATATTTGTCAATTGTTTTTGTAAAATTTTTATTTCTATAGAAAATTTTGTCAAAATTTTATTTCTATAGAAAAATGTATCAAAACTTTATTTCTATAGAACATTTTTCTAAAAATTGTATTTCTATAGATAATTTTATTTATATAGAATATTTTTTGAAAAAATTATTTCTATAGAAAATTTTCTCAAAATTTTATTTCTATGGGAAATTTTTCTCAAAATTTTATTTCTGTAGAAAACTTTGTCAAAATTTTATTTGCATAGAAAAATTTGTCAAAATGTTAGGTCTCAAAATTTTATTTTTTATAGAAAATGTACAAATGTTAGTCAAGAATTTTTGTAAACATTTTATTTCTATAGAAAATTTTGTGAAAATTTTATTTCTATAGAAAAATTTATCAAAACATTTCTATAGAAAACATTTCTAAAAAATGTATTTCTATAGATAATTTTATTTCAATAGGAAATTTTGTCAAACTTTTATTTATATAAAAAATTATCTTAAAATTTTATTTCTATAGAACTTTTTTTCAAAATGGTATTTTTATAGAAAATTTTCTCAAAATTTTATTTCTATAAATTTTTTTTTCAAAATTTTATTTCTACAAAAAAATTTTCCCAAACTTTTTTCTATTTTCTCAAAATTTTATATTTATAGAAAATTTTGCCAAAATTATATTTCTATAGAATATGTTGTCAAAATTTTATGTCTGCAGAAAATTTTTTAAAAATTTTATTTCTATAGAAAAAAAATTTTTTTGTCAAAATTTTATTTCCATAGAAAGTTTTGTCAACACTTTATTTGTATAGAAAATTTTGTCAAAATTTTATTTCTATAGAAAATTTTGTCAAAATTTTATTTCTGTAGAAAATTTTGTCAAAATTTTATTTCTTTAGAAAACTTTGTCAAAATTTTATATCTATAGAAAATTTTTTGAAAATTTTATGTCTTAAAACTTCATTTGTATAGAAAATGTAAAAATGTTCAATTGTTTTTATAAAATTTTTATTTCTATAGAAAATTTTGTCAAAATTTTATTTCTTTAGAAAAATGTATCAAAACTTTATTTCATTAGAAAATTTTTCTAAAAATTGTATTTCTATAGATAATTTTATTTCTATAGAAATTTTTCTCAAATTTTTATTTCTATATGAAATTTTTCTCAAAATTTTATTTCTATAGAAAACTTTGTCAAAATGTTATGTCTTAAAATATTATTTTTATAAAAAATGTAAAAATGTTTGTCAATTGTTTTTGTAAAAATGTTATTTCTATAGAAAATTTTGTCAAAATTTTATTTCTATATAAAAAATTATCAAAATTTTATTTCTATTGAAAAAATCCCTAAAAATTGTATTTCTATAGATAATTTTATTTCTATAGAAAGTTTTGTCAAACTTTTATTTATATAGAAAATTTTCTTAAAATTTTATTTCTATAGTATTTTTTTTTCAAAATTGTATTTTTATAGAATTTTTTTTATAATATAAAGGGTGGTTAAAATTTCAAGGACCGATGTTGATTTTGAATAAAACACAAACTATTTCGGAAGTTATTGTAATTATACCCTCCACCATAGGATGGGGGGTATATTAACTTTGTCATTCCGTTTGTAACACATCGAAATATTGATCTAAGACCCCATAAAGTATATATATTCTGGGTCGTGGTGAAATTCTGAGTCGATCTGAGCATGTCCGTCCGTCCGTCTGTTCACGCTAAGCAAGGAGCAAATTTCATCCGAGTGAGTTGAAATTAGCGGATGACAGTCGTAGAAGTTTCTACGCAATCCATGGTGGAGGGTACATAAGATTCGGCCTGGCCGAACTAACGGCCGTATATACTTGTTTTATTATGATATATTGGTATTATTCCATTATGTATGGAACAAAATATCGGACAAATGGGCGCCGCGATCTCGGTGGCACACCTTCATCCGATGGTCCAAATTTTCGGTAACGCTGAGGCATAATGGAGGTTATATGCCGTTAATGTGCCGAATTATCTCATCCTTTAGCTCTTGAATTGTTGCTGGCTTGTCGACGTACAAATAACCCGAAAGAAAAAAATCCAACGGTGTCAAATCGCCAATTGACATCGCCATTACATGAGATAACACGGCCATTGAATTTGTTGCGCAAAAGAGCCATTGTATCGTTAGCTGTGTGGCAAGTGGCACCGTTCTGCTGAAACCACATATTGTCCACATCCATATCTTCCAATTCGGGCCATAAAAATTTCGTTATCATCTCACTATAGAGAACACCATTCACAATAACTGCCGGACCGACCTCATTTCGGAAAAAATACAGCCGCCAGCCCATAAACCGCACCAAACAGTCACTCTTTGTGGGTGCATTGGGTTTTCGACGTAATTTCGGCGCAATTCTGGTTATTGACGAATCCACTGAGGTGAAAATGTGCCTCATCACTGAAGATGATTTTCTTCGAAAATTGATCATCCTCTGTTGCCATTTCTTGGAACCATTCTGCCCATTCACGACGTCCATGGTTCAAATTGAGTAAGTCTGAAATGGAGAAATGTCAAATAAAATTCGGAAAAAAATTGGCGTTTAGGTGTGGTTCACATTCAACATCGGCCCTTACAATTTAACCACCCTTTATTTCTATAAAAAATGTTTTCTCAAAATGTTATTTCTATGAAAATTTTTTCTCAAACTTTTTTTTATAGAAATAAAATTTTCTCATAATTTTATATTTATAGAAAACTTTACCAAAGTTTTATTTCTATAGAAAATGGTGTCAAAAAAAAAATGTTTTTGTCAAAACTTTATATCTATAAAAAATTTTGTCAAAACTTTATTTCTATAGAAAATTTCGTCAAAATTTTATTTCTGTAGAATTTTTTCTCAAAATTTTATTTCTATAGAAAAATTTGTCAAAATGTTATGTCTTAAAATTTTATTTTTATAGAAAATGTAAAAATGTTTGTCAATTGTTTTTTGCAAATATTTTATTTATATAAAAAATTTTGTCAAAATTTCATTTCTATAGAAAAATTTATCAAAATTTTATTTCTATAGAAAAATTTCTCTAAAAATTGTATTTCCATAGATAATTTTATTTCTATAGATGTTTTATTCAAAATATTATTTCTATGAAAAATTTTGTCAAAATTTTATCTCTATAGAAAATTTTCTTAAAATTGTATTTCTATAGAAAATGTTGTGAAAATGTTTGTCAATAGCTGCTGTAAAAATTTTATTTTTATAGAATATTTTGTCAAAATTGTATTTTTAACATATGGAAAATTTATGAAGAGGAATATATTGCAAAATATACCGAAACATCAAGCATTTTACCAATCTAACAAACATTAAAATATCTACCATTTTTGGTAGAATTCTACCAGATGTGGCAACCGTGATCTCAATACGTTAGAAATTTTCGCATGGGGAATTTTTGAGAGTAAGATTGTCACTAATGATACCAAAGTGTCGAACATCACAAGACGGCACTTCGTCGGTAATGGCAGCATGTGATGAAGTAGTTCTTGTCATACTTAGTTTTCTGTGTATGTACCCTCCTTGCGCAACTAAGTAGTATATAGTAAATCCATTTTCTTAGAACTGGAAAAGGCCTCAGTAATTTGTACACCTCACGACACTAGTATTTCCCCCTTTCATCGGTTCATCCCCCCCGTTCATAACTAGTTCATACTTTTCATTCAAGGTGCATGTTCTAGACTCTTTCGGTGATATCGAACGGAGAATACCTGCTCTCACAGATCCGGGACAAGCGAATATGCTCCATGTTTGCCTTCGCTATATTTATGGCTATTTGTGTTTCGCTGTAGATGAGCTTGTTAGTAGTACGAGGACTATGTGTCGAAATGAGAGCAGAGTGTCTGGTATATTTGACCGGCTGGTTAGGATTGCTTGTAGCTTGTTCGGGCATGATATAATTCAATTAACACTGATTTTTTTCATTCGATTGCATTGACTTTGAGAGGTGGAAAAAGTTGTGCTGCAGTTATTTTCCATACCTTGTGAGCTGAAAACATTTTTCGTAGTTCTCTATGCCATTGCCTATGTATTGGTATCAGCCATGGCAGAGCCATAAATATGTTAGTCTACAGGTGTTGAAAATCTATGCAAATTTTGTAAAGATATCACAGCCACTAACTTTATGAAAAGTCTGGCAATTAATATGCCCATCATTAGTTGGAAGACTCACTGTGTTGTTCTAAGGTTAATGGGACTTGGTAATATTTGCACAATTTAGCAATTATGTGGAAATATTGAAGCTAGTGTGAATGAATAAAAAACTAATTAGAGCAAAAAAATCGATATTTAAATATACGGAGAAATGATCAAAAAAACAATTTTACAATTAAAATTTTAATTGAACTTTAAACAAATATTTAATTAAAACTATAAGCATAAAAATTTTTACCAACATTTTTATACCCTCCACCATAGGATGGGGGGTATATTTACTTTGTCATTCCGATTGTAACACATCGAAATATTGCTCTAAGACCCCATAAAGTATATATTCTGGGTCGTGGTGAAATTCTGAGTCGATCTGAGCATGTCCGTCCGTCCGTCTGTTGAAATCACGCTAACTTCCGAACGAAACAAGCTATCGACTTGAAACTTGGCACAAGTAGTTGTTATTGATGTAAGTCGGATGGTATTGCAAATGGGCCATATCGGTCCACTTTTACGTATAGCCCCCATATAAACCGACCCGCAAATTTGGCTTGCGAGGCCTCTAAGAGAAGCAAATTTCATCCGATCCGGCTGAAATTTGGTACAGGGTGTAAGTATATGCTCTCTAACAACCATACAAAAATTGGTCTACATCGGTCAATAATTATATATAGCCCCCATATAAACCGATCCGCCGATTTGGCTTGCGAGGCCTCTAAAAGAAGCAAATTTCATCCGATCCGACTGAAATTTGGTACATTGTGTTAGTATATGGTCTTTAACAACCATGCAAAAATTTGTCCACATCGGTCCATAATTATATATAGCCCCCATATAAACCGATCCCACGATTTGGCTTGCGGAGCCTCTAAGAGAAGCAAATTTCATCCGATCCGGCTGAAATTAAGTACATGGTGTTAGTATATAGTCTCTAACAACCATGCAAAAATTGGTCCACATCAGTCCATAATTATATATAGCCCCCATATAAACCGATCCCCCGATTTGGCTTGCGGAGCCTCTAAGAGAAGAAAATTTCACATTCTCCGGCTGAAATTTGGTACATGGTGTTAGTATATAGTCTCCAACCACTATGCAAAAATTGGTCGAAATCGGTCCATAATTATATATAGCCCCCATATAAACCGATCCCCCGATTTGGCTTGCGGAGCCTCTAAGAGAAGAAAATTTCACATTATCCGGCTGAAATTTGGTACATGGTGTTAGTATATAGTCTCCAACCACTATGCAAAAATTGGTCGAAATCGGTCCATAATTATATATAGCCCCCATATAAAATGATCCTCAGATTTGACCTCCGGAGCCCCTTGGAAGAGCAAAATTCATCGGATTCGGTGAAAATTTGGTACGTGATGTTAGTATATGGTATCCAATAACCATGCATGAATTGGTTCATATCAGTCCATAATTATATATAGCCCCCATATAAACCGATCCCCACATTTGACCTCCGGAGCCCCTTGGAGCAAAATTCACCCAATCCGGTTGAAATTTGGTACGTGGTGTTAGTATATGGTCTCTAACAACCATGCAAAAATTGGTCCATGCCGGTCTTAATTATATAACCCCCATTTAAACCAAATCCCCAGATTTGACCTCCGGAGCTCTTAAAATTCATCGGATCCGGTTAAGATTTCGTACGTGGTGAAATTTTGTACATTGTGCAGTATATGGCCGCTATAAACCATGCCAAAATTGGTCCATAGCCGTCTATAGTTATATATAGCCGATCCCCAAAAGTAATCTAGCAAAATTTTATTTGTCAACATTTTATTTCCATAGAAAATTTTGTTAAAAGTTTATTTCTATAGAAAATTTTGTCAAAATTTTATTTCTATAGAAAATTTTGTCAAAATTTTATTTCTATAGAAAATTTTGTCAACATTTTATTTCTATAGAAAATGTTGTCAAACTGAATTGTATAGTATTTAATCGACCTTTTTTTGTTTAATATATACTCCGTATAGGCTAACTTACAATTGAGTAGACGGTGTTAAGAAGTTTTAAGAAACCTTGCCATCGGCAAGTGTTACCGCAACCCAAGTAATTCGATTGCGGATGGCAGTCTTTAGTACAAGTTTCATTGCAATCCATGGTGGAGGGTACATAAGATTCGGCCTGGCCGAACTTACGGCCGTTTATACTGGTTCCAATTAAAATTTTAATTGATTTTAAAAATTACACAGTGACGCAATATTCAACTTTTTGATTCCAAACAAAAACACTTATCCCAGCCGAAAGTACTAGATGAGATGAGAAATTTAATTTCTGGATTTTGCTAGATTGGCTGCCTTCTTCTTCTATTTTTCGCATGGCCATAGCTCGAAATATTTTATAATCTTGTTTGCAGCCTTTATCAAAGTTGGAGCCCTTGACTCGACCAAGAAAAATCCTGAATATATAAGGATCCTGAATATGTTTCATCTTCATGCTCAAAACCCAAAAATGTCGAAAAACTACCAATTTTCAAAAAGTTTGTCAATTTTTTGCCTATAGAAAATTTGTCAAAATTTTATTTCCTTAGAAAATGTCGTCAAAATTTTACTTCTATAGAAAATTCTGTCACAATTTTATTTCTTTAGGAAATTTTGTCAAAACTTTATTTCTATAGAAAATTTTGTCAAAACTTTATTTCTATGGAAAATTTTGTAAAAACTTTATTTCTATAGACAATTTTGTCAAAACTTTATTTCTATAGAAAATTCTGTCAAAATTTTATTTCTAGAGAAAATAATCTCAAAATTGTATTTTTATAGAAAATTTTGTAAAAATTTTATTTCTATACAAAAAATGTCAAGCTTTTTTTCTGTAGAAAATGTGGTCAAAATTTTATTTCTATAGAAAATTTTGGTATAACTTTATTTCTATAGAAAATTTTGTCAAAATTTTATTTCTATAGAAAATTTTGTCAAAACTTTATTTCTATAGAAAATTTTGTCAAAATTTTATTTCTATAGAAAATTCTGTTAAATTTTTTTTTTCTGTAGAAAATTTTGTGAAAGTTTTATTTCTATAGAAAATTTTGTGAAAATTTTATTTCTATAAAAAATTTTGTGAAAATTTTATTTCTATAGAAAATGTTGTGAAAATTTTATTTCTATAGAAAATTTTGTCAATATTTTATTGCTATAGAAAATTCTGTCAAAATTTTATTTCTATAGAAAATTCTGTCAAAATGTTAGTTCTATAGACAATTTTGTCGAGATGTTTATTTCTGTATAGAAAATTTTATTTCTATATAGAAAATTTTATGTATATAGGAAATTTTTCAAAATTTCATTTTTATAGAAAATTTTGTCAAAACTTTATTTCTATAGAAAATTTTGTCAAAATTTTATTTCTATAGATGATTTTGTCAAAATTTTATTTCTATAGAAAATTTTGTCAAAATTTTATTTCTATAGAAAATTCTGTCATAATTTTATTTCTATAGAAAATTCTGTCATAATTTTATGAAAATTATGACAGAAAAATTTCTTGAAAATTCCGTCAAAATTTTAATTCTATAGAAAATTCCGTCAAAAATTTAGTTCTATAGACAATTTTGTCGAGATTTTATTTCTGTATCGAAAATTTTAGTTCTATATACAAAATTTTATTTGTATAATAATTGTTGTCAAAATTTAATTCTACACAAAAAAATAAAATTTTGTCAATTTTTTATTGCTATAGAAAATCCTGTCTAAAATTTATTTGTATAGAAAATTTAGTCAAAACTCTATTTATGTAGAAAATTTTGTGAAAATTTTATTTCTATAGAAAATTTTGTGAAAACTTTATTTCTATAGAAAATTCTTTCATAATTTTATTACAATAGAAAATTTTGTCAAAAGTTTATTTCTGTAGAAAATTCTGTCAAAATTTTATTTCTATAGAATATTTTGTCATAATTTTTTCTGTATAAAAATGTTGTCAAAATTTTGTTTCTATGTAGAAAATTTTATCCAAATTTTATTTTTATATAGAACATTTTGTCAAAATTTTATATCTATCCCAAAAATTAGATTGCATAATATTTCATTTAGGTCAATATTTTTTTCAGTGTACAATAACTGATAAAGAACTAAGTGGTTGTGGCAACTGCACGCAAAGAAAAAAAACGTTTGGAAAACGTGTACCGAAAACGTTTTTCTTTTGTTAGAGTTTTTTGAATTGCTTCGATAATTTTAAACTTTTATCACCAAAAAAATTCGTTTGTTACAAAATTTTTATTTTTTCAATAAAAAAAGTTATTTTTGAAATAACACAGTCCATTTCGTTTATATCAAACACTGTTCTTTTCTGACTTTAGGTCTTTAATAAGACACATTTTACAGTTCAAAATTTTATATAGTACAATGTAATGTTGAACATTTTTTCGGAATCTTCCGAATATATCTGGAAAATATGTAAAAAAAAAAACAAAAGCAAAAAAAAAACTTTGGCCGAAGCAGGGATCGAACCCACGACGGTTCGATTCTCCGTCCAGGCGAAAGGTAAAAAAAATTTTAAAAATTTATAAAATCGTATAATTTCTTCTACATTGTTGGTATTACAGGAAAAGGTGTTAAGAACTAAAAATCCTCGTGGATGTGAGAAAGATGTGAGGCACAATGCAATTAGCAAGAAAATATTTTTTTTTTGAGCTAGTCTTTATGAAATTGTTTTTACATCCTGGAAAAGAATAAACGTTTATCACAAAAAGTATATACTTTTCTTCCAAATACACTTCTTTACAGCGAAAAGCAAATGAGAAACGAACTTTGTTTGTCTAAAATTTCGTTTGGGAGGAAAGAATTATTTTTTTGTAAATATTGTTTTTAATCATAGCTTATCTTTGTAAAAATTATTGTAACATTTCGTAATAATCTCATAAAGCAGCCAATTCATTAGCCTCACCCTGGAGGCAATTTGGAAAACGATTTAAAATTTCAAGAAAAAACAAAACACATTTAATTTCCTATAAATACTCCAAATAGAATACATCCTCCAACGATGATGAGTCTATATTGAAATGTTTCATTCCATTTCATCCATTTATTGACCAACTCAAACATTAGACGTTCGCTGGCGCGCCATAAACAATGTCGCAAGATGGGCTAACATAGTGTGTAAGTGTGCCTGGGTTTCTAATGTTCCTGCAGCAGTTGAAGCAGTTATTTATGAAATTTAAAAAAAAAAAAAAAAAATAGAGAAAAAATCACCACATGGCCCTCCTGGAGGCTGCTTGTACAATCAAATGTTTTCTGTTTCTATGGATCATTAGGAATATCAAGAAGTTGCCCTCCTCGATGAAGTAAACCAGCATAGTGCCACTAGCAGTTGTATGGGCATAAGTGAACGACACATTCATTGATTTCAGTGTGGGTCGTTTTTACAGAAGTTCTACCCCTTCCTCTAACTGTTTCTAATTTCACATAAATTATTTGTATACAAGAACAAGGGTGGACAGACAATTGCACCAACGTGGTCAATAGGAAATGAAAAATGTAAATCATCATTGTGGGCAACGTCATACTTTCAAACCTTATGTAATTTACCGCAGTCCATACAACTCCTTTATGTGGTCTGGAATATTGGCCTAATGCCCTTTATTTTATATACTGAGCGAGAAATTAAATATAAGAGATAGAGGTTTAGGTGCATCTCAAATTGATATTGTCCGACTTTGGTATATTTTTCGTAGGTACACGCAAAGAAAAAAAAAACGTTTGGAAAACGTGTACCGACAACGTTTTTCTTTGTTAGAGTTTTTTGAATTGCTTCGAAAATTTTAAACTCTTATCATCAAAAAAATTCGTTTGTTACAAAATTTTTACTTTTTTAATAAAAAAAATATTTTTGAACCAATAACACAGTCCATTTCGTTTATATCAAGCACTGTGTTTTTCTTAAAGGGTGATACGGTCAAAATTTGGTCAATATAAACTTGACGTATTTCTTTCAATTTTGCATTTAAAAAACTCATTTTGAAGGTGTGCGTGTGTAGAATGTTGCTCCTATTTTGTTTTTGGAATTCACTCTTCAGTTGTCAAAATGTCGTCCAAGCAAAAAGAACAGCGTATCAAAATTTTGCTCGCGCATCGCGAAAATCCGAGCTACTCGCACGCAAAGCTGGCAAAATCGCTAAAAGTTGCCAAATCAACCGTTCCAAATGTGTTTGGGGAACGTTTGTCGACAGTCAGGAAGTCTGGATCGGGGGGAAATCGAAAACCGGAAGCCGCTGAGACGACAAAGAGAGTTGCCGGTAGTTTCAAGCGAAACCCTAACCTCTCTCTCCGAGATGCCGCAAATAAGCTGGGTGTATCGTCTACAACCGTGCATCGAGCCAAAACAACGAGCCGGACTATCGACTTACAAGAAGGTAGTGACTCCAAATCGCGATGATAAACAAAATACGACGGCCAAAGCGCGATCCCGGAGGCTGTACACGACGATGCTGACGAAGTTTGACTGCGAGGTAATGGACGACGAAACCTACGTCAAAGCCGACTACAAGCAGTTTCCGGGACAGGAGTTTTATACGGCAAAAGGAAGGGGAAAGGTAGCAGATATTTTCAAGCACATAAAACTGTCAAAGTTCGCAAAGAAATATCTGGTTTGGCAAGCCATCTGTACCTGTGGCTTGAAAAGCAGCATTTTCATAGCTTCCGGGACTGTCAATCAAGAAATTTACGTGAAAGAGTGTTTGAATAAACGTCTGCTGCCTTTCCTGAAGAAACACGGTTGTTCCGTACTGTTTTGGCCGGATTTGGCATCGTGCCATTACGGTAAAAAGGCCATGGAGTGGTACGCCGCCAACAACGTGCAGGTGGTTCCCAAGGACAAGAACCCTCCCAACAGAGCTCCGCCCAATTGAGAAATACTGGGCTATTGTCAAGCGGAACCTAAAGAAGACCAAAAAAACTGCTAAGGACGAGCAGCAGTTCAAGGCAAACTGGCTTTCTGTGTAAAGAAGGTGGACAAGGTGGCTGTACAAAATCTGATGGCAGGTGTCAAGCGTGAGGCCCGGCAATTCGGATTTGGAAAAGCGAAAGCCTCACTGAATATTTTCCCTGAATTTTATACTAATTGAACTTGAAAAAGAAATTTAATTTGATTTTTTAAATAAACGATTTCACCGATTTACACGCGTTTTCCCTTGACCAAATTTTGACCGTATCACCCTTTAGTTTAAGTTGTACATCTTTTCGGAATCTTCCGAACATATCTGCAATATTAAAAAAAAAAACTTTTTGGTGTTCGGTCGAAGCAGGGATCAAACCCACGACCCTTGATATGTAAGGCAGATGTTATAGCTATTGTTCCACGGTGCCCAACTAAATGTATGTTTCTGTTAAATAAAGTTTGTTTAATCGGCCCGTGGGTGCCGAAAACTATGCTATATAAATATAACTGTTTGACTGTTGATGACAATGGATAGTGTGTTGGATTACAAATGTTATGGTCCACGGTTCGATTCTCCGTCCAGGCGAAAGGTAAAATTAAAAAAAAATTATAAAATCGAATAATTTCTTCTACATTGTTTGTATTACAGAAAAAGGTGCTAAGAACTAAAAAAACTCTGTGGAAGTCAAAAAGATGTGAGGGAAAATGCAATTAGCCAGAAAATATGTTTTTGTTTGAGTTAGTCTTTATGGAATTTGTTTTACATCCTGGAAAAGAATAAACGTTTATCATAAAAAGTATTTACTTTTCTTCCAAATAAACTTCCTTACAGCGAAAAGCAAATCAGAAACGATCTTTATTTGTCTAAAATTTCGTTTGGGAGGAAAGAATTATTTTTTTGCGTGTATAAATACCACCAGAATCGAAATTTTGGCGGTATTGTCGAGAGGTGATTTAATATGAAGGCTATATAAAAACCGACGACTGTAAGTTCGGCCAGACTAACCCTTTCACTACCTAAATAAAACTAATGTTAAAAACTAGAATTTTTCTTCTGTTTTTACTTGTCCTCGAATGTCCTCTGTAGTGGACATCGGTAGTGAAAGGGTTAAAACGCAGTTTCAATAATATTTTAATGGGAAATAAATATGGCTAAAACCGCTAAAAGGAGCATGAAAAAAGTCAGAAAGAAACCTTAGAGCTAAATTTTAATTTTGTTCCCGCTAAACGACTTAAAACAAAGCCAGATGTGTCGGGAAGAAATCCATATTGGCAACGCTGTTCCTTCATCTCAAGTCTCCAGAAGTAAAATTTTGGGGTAAGTTTAGATGGAGGCTATATATGGATTAATTTTTTCACACTAAAAAAAAATTATCATGAGGCCAAAGATTTCATGTCCTTAAAATACCAATGCGAATTTAGCTTAGCATACTTATATGGGGATAGCCCCCATTATATATCAATTATGAACTTGATATGGACAAATTTTTGTGTGATTGGGGATCGATTTATCTGAGGGCTATATATAACTATAGACCGTTAGATGGTTGTTAACGGCCATACACTAGCACAATGTACAAAATTCCAACTGACTCGGATGAAATTTCCTCCTCCAAGAGGCTCCAAAACCAAATCTCGGGATCGGCTTATATGGGGGCTATATATGATTATGGACTGATATGGACCACTTTTAGCATGGTTGTTAAATATCATATACTGCCACCACTTACCAAATTTCAACCAGATCGGATGAATTTTGCTTCTCCAAAAGGCACCGGAGGTCAAATCTGGGGATCGGTTTATATGGGGGCTATATATAATTATGGACCGATTTCGACCAATTTTTGCATTGATGTTTGAGGCCATATATTAACACCATGTACCAAATTTCAACTGAATCAGATGAATTTTGGTCTTCCAAGAGGCTTCGGAGGTCAAATCTGGCGATCGGTTTATATGGGTGCTACATATAATTAAGGACCGATGTGGACCAATTTTTGCATGGCTTTTAAACACCGTATACCAACACCATGTACCAAATTTCAGCCGGATCGGATGAAATTTGCTTCTCTTAGAGGCTCCGCAAGGCAAATCGGGGGATTGGTTTATATGGGGGCTATATATAATTATGGATCGATGTGGACCAATTTTTGCATGGTTGTTAGAGGCCGTATAGTAACACCATATATGCCATAACATTATTTTCGTTATCTTTTTTAAATGCTTCTGCTGAAAGGGCATTTTTAATATTTGATTAAAATTATTAAAACATTAAAACAATTAAAAACAACCGTATTTTAGCTTAGCAGCTGAAAGCATTTTAAGAGTAAGCCTGCTTTTTAAATTGATATAAAGGGTGATTCTTTTGAGGTTAGGATTTTCATGCATTAGTATTTGAGAGATCACGTGGGATTTCAGACATGGTGTCAAAGAGAAAGATGCTCAGTATGCTTTGACATTTCATCATGAATAGACTTACTAACGAGCAACGCTTGCAAATCATTGAATTTTATTACCAAAATCAGTGTTCGGTTCGAAATGTGTTTCGCGCTTTACGTCCGATTTATGGTCTACATAATCGACCAAGTGAGCAAACAATTAATGCGATTGTGACCAAGTTTCGCACTCAGTTTACTTTATTGGACATTAAACCAACCACACGAATGCGTACAGTGCGTACAGAAGAGAATATTGCGTCTGTTTCTGAGAGTGTTGCTGAAGACCGTGAAATGTCGATTCGTCGCCGTTCGCAGCAATTGGGTTTGTGTTATTCGACCACATGGAAGATTTTACGCAAAGATCTTGGTGTAAAACCGTATAAAATACAGCTCGTGCAAGAACTGAAGCCGAACGATCTGCCACAACGTCGAATTTTCAGTGAATGGGCCCTAGAAAAGTTGGCAGAAAATCCGCTTTTTTATCGATAAATTTTGTTCAGCGATGAGGCTCATTTCTGGTTGAATGGCTACGTAAATAAGCAAAATTGCCGCATTTGGAGTGAAGAGCAACCAGAAGCCGTTCAAGAACTGCCCATGCATCCCGAAAAATGCACTGTTTGGTGTGGTTTGTACGCTGGTGGAATCATTGGACCGTATTTTTTTCAAAGATGCTGTTGGACGCAACGTTACGGTGAATGGCGATCGCTATCGTTCGATGCTAACAAACTTTTTGTTGCCAAAAATGGAAGAACTGAACTTGGTTGACATGTGGTTTCAACAAGATGGCGCTACATGCCACACAGCTCGCGATTCTATGGCCATTTTGAGGGAAAACTTCGGAGAACAATTCATCTCAAGAAATGGACCGGTAAGTTGGCCACCAAGATCATGCGATTTGACGCCTTTAGACTATTTTTTGTGGGGCTACGTCAAGTCTAAAGTCTACAGAAATAAGCCAGCAACTATTCCAGCTTTGGAAGACAACATTTCCGAAGAAATTCGGGCTATTCCGGCCGAAATGCTCGAAAAAGTTGCCCAAAATTGGACTTTCCGAATGGACCACCTAAGACTCAGCCGCGGTCAACATTTAAATGAAATTATCTTCAAAAAGTAAATGTCATGGACCAATCTAACGTTTCAAATAAAGAACCGATGAGATTTTGCAAATTTTATGCGTTTTTTTTTTAAAAAGTTATCAAGCTCTTAACAAATCACCCTTTACATATTGTATTATTACATCCAAAGAAAAAAATAGTTTCCTCAGGGAAGAAATTTTAAACAAACGCAATTCTCTTTTGTTATAAAGTATTTTCTTAGAGAGCAAATTTCAGTTTTTATTTACTTCAAAAGAATTTTTTTTAACATAAAAAGAAAACTTAGTTTGTCTAAAATCACGATTCTCAGAAAAAAAAAACTTTTCTTTCAGTATATATATTTGTGCTAAATTTAATGTTTAAAGTGTATCACTACAGGATTTTTTCACGAAATTTGGGTCCCTTTTTGTACTTTTTACATTCTTAAATTTTTTGGGTGTTTTTGAAAAAAGCCTAGACCAATTTAGGGGTTTTTTCTTAAGATTTTGGGGGAAGAATCAAAAATCACCTGGCAACACTGATGCACGCAAAGAAGGAATGTGATCACTCCAAACATAATTCAAGAGCAACATTTTATTTTTGCAAGGTGAACATCGAACATTTTTCTTGTAAAAATGTTGTTTTATTGGCAAAAGTATATATGGTTTCGAGAGAATAGCATGGTTGCGACAAACATGTTCCATGTTCACCGTCCAAAAATAACATTTTGCTCTTGAAACATGTTTGGGGTGATCATATTCCTTCTATGCTGGTGTATGGTATAAAAGTTTTGACACCTTTCGACTTTAAAGGGTGATACGCTCAAAATTTGGTCAAGGGAAAACGCGTGTAAATCGGTGAAATCGTTTATTTAAAAAATCAAATTAAATTTCTTTTTCAAGTTCAATTAGTATAAAATTCAGGAAAAATATTCATTTAGGCTTTCGCTTTTCCAAATCCTTCTTCGCCGCAGAAAGCCAGTTTGCCTTGAACTGCTTCTCGTCCTTAGCAGTTTTTTGGTCTTCTCGCTTGACACCTGCCCCTTGCCACCTTGTCCACCTTCTTCGCCGCAGAAAGCCAGTTTGCCTTGAACTGCTTCTCGTCCTTAGCAGTTTTTTGGTCTTCTTTAGGTTCCGCTTGACAATAGCCCAGTATTTCTCAATTGGGCGGAGCTCTGGCGTGTTGGGAGGGTTCTTGTCCTTGGGAACCACCTGCACGTTGTTGGCGGCGTACCACTCCATGGCCTTTTTACCGTAATGGCAAGATGCCAAATCCGGCCAAAACAGTACGGAACAACAGTGTTTCGTCAGGAAATGCAGCAGACGCTTATTCAAACACTCTTTCACGTAAATTTCTTGGTTGACAGTCCCGGGCTATGAAAATGCTGCTTTTCAAGCTACAGGTACAGATGGCTTGCCAAACCACATATTTCTTTGCGAACTTTGACTGTTTTATGTGCTTGAAAATATCTGCTACCTTTCCCCTTCCTTTTGCCGTATAAAACTTCTGTCCCGGAAGCTGCTTGTAGTCGGCTTTGACGTAGGTTTCGTCGTCCATTACCACGCAGTCAAACTTCGTCAGCATCGTCGTGTACAGCCTCCGGGATCGCGCTTTGGCCGTCGTATTTTGTTTATCATCGCGATTTGGAGTCACTACCTTCTTGTAAGTCGATAGTCCGGCTCGTTTTTTGGCTCGATGCACGGTTGTAGACGATACACCCAGCTTATTTGCGGCATCTCGGAGAGAGAGGTTAGGGTTTCGCTTGAAACTACCGGCAACTCTCTTTGTCGTCTCAGCGGCTTCCGGTTTTCGATTTCCCCCCGATCCAGACTTCCTGGTTGTCGACAAACGTTCCCCAAATACTTTAATTACATTTGTAACGGTTGACTTGGCAACTTTTAGGGATTTTGCCAACTTTGCGTGCGAGTAGCTCGGATTTTCGCGATGCGCGAGCAAAATTTTGATACGCTGCTCTTCTTGCTTGGACGGCATTTTGACAACTGAACAGTGTTTTCCAAAATCCAAATAGGAGCAACATTCTACACACACAACTTCAAAATGAGGGATGTTCAGGTTTTTAAAATGCAAAATTGAAAGAAATACGTCAAGTTTATATTGACCAAATTTTGACCGTATCACCCTTTAGTCTTCTCCTATTCCTGCATAATTTAGGAAGCCACCGTGGTGCAATGGTTACACAGAAAAAAATATCACCAAAATATTTCCAATTAAAAAGTTAATTGAAGTTGAATATTTTTTCAATTAATAAATTAATTGATACAATTAACTTTTTAATCAAGATAGAACATAAAGTTAATTAAGTCAATGATTGAAAATTTTAAAATTTTTAATTAAAAAATTAATTGATACAATTAACTTTTTAATCAAATTCGGAAGACTAAGTCAGTTAAAAAAAGTGATGAACGTTTCTTAATCCAAATAAAAACTAAGCCAATTCAGAAAGTAATTGAAAATAGTTACCTTTTTAAATAAAAAATTAATTAGGGTTTGCATTCAAAATCAATTAAATTTTTAATTGAATCAATTAAAAAATAATTGAAAATTGCCAATGACATCAATTAATATTTTAATCAAGAATTTTTTCTATGCCCAATTAAAACTGTGATTGATACTATCATTTTCGTGATTGAAGACATTTCAATTAAAAAATTAATTGGATCAATTAATTTCGTGATTGAATCAGAAAAATTTTTTTTTGTGTGTAGTATGACCGCCTTGCATACACAAGGTCGTGGGTTCGATTCCTGCTTCGACCGAACACCAAAAAGTTTTTCAGTGGTGGATTATCCTACCTCAGTAATGCTGGTGACATTTCTGAGTGTTTCAAAGATTCTCTAAGTGGTTTCACTGCAATGTGGAACGCCGTTCGGACTCGGCTATAAAAAGGAGGTCCCTTGTCATTGAGTTTAACATGGAATCGGGCAGCACTCAGTGATAAGAGAGAAGTTCACCAATGTGGTATCACAACGGACTGAATAGTCTATGTGAGCTTGATACATCGGGCTGCCAACTAACCTAACCATTCCTGCATATTATTTGATTGACACACCAAGTCAATACATTCCATCAGAGCCCGTCCCATCATTCAAATCCAATACAATGACAACAAAATCAATGACTGCAAATTTGTCATCACTCTGTACATTTGCTTAACATTTAGTTTGCCTTGGTAATGACAATTTTTTTTTTGTTGCTATTGGATTGGGCTAAATGGAATCCTCTGTGCCCCATTGGCGAAAAATTTCCGCCAATGCATTGGAAGGATTGTTGTATCACGTCAATGGGGGGAGCGGACGGGGGCAGAGTGGCAAAGGCATACTAAATAAACTTTCGATGATTTTACGAGGCCAATTAAAATTGTCATTAGTGTTGTGTAATTATTTCGGATTGTCGCAATTAATTTGCACATCATTAAATCCCAAATTAATGACTGTTTATTTGTCTAGCAAACAACATCACATAGAATGGGGGTCATGACATGGCAACATGGGAAATACAGGAAACAACAACCAAAAGGCCCCACACACACACACACAACTTACACCCACATCAACAACAATATACCAGTGGCGTAAATCGAGAGCACTTTCGATTTAAAGCATTCACGGAGCCCTTATTTTAGAGGCAATACTCATACGATTAGGTCTTATAATATAATCCCTTTTGTAAGACCTCTTCCTTCTTTACAAAAAAAGTTGATACTCATTCATCATTCATTGCAAACACCAGGCCTTTAAAAAGGTCTTTATTTACTAAGATCGCTATCCCTTTTCTCATAGCATACTTGTCGAGGCCTTTTGAAATGACTTATCTGGGACATGTGTTTAAATACACATTTTAAAGAACTCCTAATAGGCCTTGTTTGGTATTGTGAATTACAATGTGTTCTTGCAACGAGGCAAAATAAAACGATTTTTAAAAAGCAACTGATATTCTCATAGCAAGCTCTTATAATTTACGAGGCCTTTGAAAAGCCCTATTAAGCCAATTTATAAGTTTTTCGACAACGAGTCACAAACAATATAACGGCTTAAAAAAAAAGACATGTTCTCATATGCGCACTTCTTTAATCTAGGAGACCTTTGATAAGCCCTTATGCCGTAAGTTTATAAGTAACCGAAAGTTAAGAATAAAAATAATTTTGCACAATTTACAGCAACACGTGTTTCTTCATTCGGGTTTGTGATTTCGTTTGAGCAAGTCGTAGTGTTTGTTTTTTTTTCAGTAGGTGAAGTGTCAAATATGTGGTAAGTATATATTTTTTGACGAATATATTGAATTACATTATAATAATAATTTTATAATAATTTTACTTATTTATTTAGCGGCAACTTCTACCATGAAAGCCAATGTTCTGTTCAATATGTGGAAATCAGACGTCCAATACGAAATCAGTTCCTTTGAAGAAGGTGATTTATTTTTTATAGTACAATTTTATATAGTACAAAATAAAATAAAAAGAATTCTGCACAAATTTGGGGTTTCTTGTTTATATATGAAATTTGGAGTAGGTATGTAAACAAGGCCTTTTAAATAGCCTTCATAAAAAGGTATTAAATTGGCATTATTTTAAACTCCTATTAAGAGGCCTCTATTTATATATGCTTCATAAAGCCTTTTGATGTATACATTATAAAAGGCCTTATTTTATCACACATTATAAAGAATCTATTTGAGGCAATTCTTAAAAGGCCTTAAAATAATGACCTTATATTAGCCCTTATGTTGTAAGTTGAGGTCGGAGCCCTTGGTCGGCTATGACACCCTGTGTAAAAAATCAATGAATATGTAATGGGAAGTCAATGCCTTGTGTCTGCAAATAAATGCCTTTTAAAAGGCCTTATGAAGAGCGATTTCCGCCGCTGGGATTCTGCCAATATGACCTTTAGACTTCTTCTGACACTGCCCTAGGTAAAGATAGTTAGTACTGATGTTCTGGCCTCCATTGTTTTCTGCTATAATTCCATGGACCATTTAAAAATGTTCCTGGATAAAGTCTCGGTATTTATGCATCCTTTCGCTCTCCCATTATTGAACATGAGTTTCCATGGAACTCTCCGGTCTGCATTGGAGGACTTAATGTTGCCATATGTGCAACATACAAAGTTGGTCAAACATACAAAATTGTATATTGCAATGTTTACTTGGTTCTACATATGGTCATGAATTTACCAAGGAATTCCATTCCCATTCCAGCTGAATGAATAGACAAATACATACAAAAACACACATACACCCATATGCATTCACATACCTATGGATGAATTCACATGAGGCAGACATAAAGTACTTGGTCCACATATAAAATCTTCCATAAACTACCTAAGGATATTAGGTAGCTCAGTTGAATATGTGGAATTTTCTTGTTTATATTTAGTTAAGTGTTCAATGTTCTTGCTCAAATACATGAATAGACGGGAAATTTGAAAACGGAATGTTTACTTGACTATGGGGTATTTAGTAGAGTCCATATAAATGGAGGAGTTGTATTGTATTGAAATGGTGCCATTGACCCCATTTTGGTAAATATATAGGAAATGATCGACATGCTCCATCATAGCGCTGGAGAGGGTCATTCCGTGTATCACACATTGAAATATTGGTCCCAGACCCCATAAAGTATATATGTTCTGGGTCGTGGTGAAATTCTAAGTCGATCTAGCGATGTCCGTCCGTCTGTTGAAATCACACTAACATCCAAACAACCTATGCACGTGAAACGTGGCACAAGTGGTTGGTGTTGATGTATACATCGGACAACTTTTACGTATAAAGGGTGATATGGTCAAAATTTGGTCAATATAAACTTGACGTATTTCTTTCAATTTTGCATTTAAAAACCCTGAACACCCCTCATTTTGAAGGTGTGTGTGTGTAGAATGTTGCTCCTATTTGGATTTTGGAATTCACTCTTCAGTTGTCAAAATGCCGTCCAAGCAAGAAGAGCAGCGTATCAAAATTTTGCTCGCGCATCGCGAAAATCCGAGCTACTCGCACGCAAAGCTGGCAAAATCGTTAAAAGTTTCCAAATCAACCGTTACAAATGTAATTAAAGTGTTTGGGGAACGTTTGTCGACAGCCAGGAAGTCTGGATCGGGGGGAAATCGAAAACCGGAAGCCGCTGAGACGACAAAGAGAGTTGCCGGTAGTTTCAAGCGAAACCCTAACCTCTCTCTCCGAGATGCCGCAAATAAGCTGGGTGTATCGTCTACAACCGTGCATCGTGCCAAAAAACGAGCCGGACTATCGACTTACAAGAAGGTAGTGACTCCAAATCGCGATGATAAACAAAATACGACGGCCAAAGCGCGATCCCGGAGGCTGTACACGACGATGCTGACGAAGTTTGACTACGTGGTAATGGACGACGAAACGTACGTTAAAGCCGACTACAAGCAGCTTCCGGGACAGGAGTTTTATACGGCAAAAGGAAGGGGAAAGGTAGCAGATATTTTCAAGCACGTAAAACTGTCAAAGTTCGCAAAGAAATATCTGGTTTGGCAAGCCATCTGTACCTGTGGCTTGAAAAGCAGCATTTTCATAGCTTCCGGGACTGTCAACCAAGAAATTTACGTGAAAGAGTGTTTGAATAAACGTCTGCTGCCTTTCCTGAAGAAACACGGTTGTTCCGTACTGTTTTGGCCGGATTTGGCATCTTGCCATTACGGTAAAAAGGCCATGGAGTGGTACGCCGGCAACAACGTGCAGGTGGTTCCCAAGGACAAGAACCCTCCCAACACGCCAGAGCTCCGCCCAATTGAGAAATACTGGGCTATTGTCAAGCGGAACCTAAAGAAGAGCAAAAAAAACTGCTAAGTACGAGCAGCAGTTCAAGGCAAACTGGCTTTCTGCGGCGAAGAAGGTGGACAAGGTGGATGTACGAAATCTGATGGCAGGTGTCAAGCGTGAGGCCCGGCAATTCGGATTTGGAAAAGCGAAAGCCTAACTGAATATTTTTCCTGAATTTTATACTAATTGAACTTGAAAAAGAAATTTAATTTGATTTTTTAAATAAACGATTTCACCGATTTACACGCGTTTTCCCTTGACCAAATTTTGACCGTATCACCCTTTAGCCCCCATAAAAACCGACCCCAGATTTGACCATATAAACGATCCGTACACTGAAAAAAAGCATACCCGGTTCCAAAGATTTTGTCTTTACTTTAAAAATTTTGGTATTGACTCCGAGCAAGCGGAGAATACAAGTAAGGATACTTTTAAGACACAATTCTCTTTTAAATTTGGGTTTTGTGTTCTTGCTTATAGGAAGCAAATTTTAATTTTTCGCTTTTTCAGCTTGTTATACCCTCCACCATAGGATGGGGGTATATTAACTTTGTCATTCCGTTTGTAACACATCGAAATATTGGTCTAAGACCCCATAAAGTATATATATTCTGGGTCGTGGTGAAATTCTGAGTCGATCTGAGCATGTCCGTCCGTCCGTCTGTTGAAATCACGCTAACTTCCCAACGAAACAAGCTATCGACTTGAAACTTGGCACAAGTAGTTATTATTGATGTAGGTCGGATGGTATTGTAAATGGATCATATCGGTTCACTTTTACGTATAGCCCCCATATAAACGGACCCCCAAATTTGGCTTGCCGATCCTCTAAGCAGGGCTGTGGAGTCAAGCCAATTTTACTCGACTCCGACTCCAGCATTTTTCATCAGCTCGACTCCGACTCCTGGTAACATAACTAAATCTCATTTTAATACCACTAATTTGTAGTTCTATTGTGGGGGTATCGTAAGTGGATCGATATAAAGTATCGTATTTATTTATGTGTGCAAAAAAGGTCTTAATTTCACATTAGATGCCAATTGAACTCTATATTTCAAATTTAGGGCAATGTTTAATAAATAAAATAATGATATAAATACCCATCATAATATGAGAAGATACCAACAGTATATGTATTTGTGGACCAAAATTATTGATACTATCTCAAATCCTTTAAATTTATTATTAAATGAAATTGAATCAGAATTGATTTAGACAAAATTGTATATACTTCTACAAAATCTATGTACTTCAAATTTAAATCTAACGTTATAGGACGTAACACAATTTTAACAAAAAATAAAAAATGCAAGGAAAGTCTAAAATCGGACGGGCCGATTATAATATACTCTCCACAACTTTGTATTTAGATCTACATTTTGATAAAATCTCAAATCAGACTTCTACAAAATCTCGGTCAATATTTGGGAAATATTTATAATTGTTTAGACAATTTCGCATAAATGTATTTATGATTCATTCATTGAAAAATTTTGAATATTTGAGTCATTTCTACAAGTTTTCGACTTGGCAGTGAGTATCAGTGAGCATGCAATTTTGGAAAAATTTTTGTCTAGTAAATAAAATTTTGACTAAATTTTCTATAGAAATAAAATTTTGACAAAATTTTCTATAGAAATCAAATTTTGACCAAATATATAGAAATAAAATTTTGAATAACATTTTTATAGAAATAAAATTTGGCAAAATTTTTTATAGAAATAAAAGTTTGAAAAAATTATCAATAGAAATACAATTTAAAAAAAAAAAATGTGTAGCAACCAAAATTTTACAAAATTTTCTATAGAAATAAATTTTTGCAAATATTCTATAGAAACAAAATTTTCTATAGAAATAAAATTTTGACTAAATTTTATATAGAAAAAAATATTTCTATAGTAATAAAATTTTGAATAAATTTTTTATAGCAGTGAGTATCAATGAGCATCAGTAAGAAAAATAATTTTGAGAAAATTTGCTATAGAAATAAAATTTGACAATTTTTTCTTATAGAAATAAAATTTTGAAAAAATTATCAATAAAAAACAATTTTAGAAAAATTTTTGTGTTGTAAATAAAATTCTGCAAAATATTCTACAGAAACAAAATTTTGACTAAATTTTCTATAGAAATAAAATTTTGACCAAATTTTCTAATAAAAAAAACTATTACTATAAAACTATGGCAAAATTTTCTATAGAAATAAAATTTTGACTAAATTTTCTAATAAAAAAATCTATTACTATAAAATTTTGGCAAAATTTTCTATAGAAATAAAATTTTGACTTAAATTTTTATAGAGATAAAATTATCAATAGAAATAAAATTTTGAAAAAATTTTTGTGTAACAAACAAAATTTTGCAAAATTTTCTATAGAAATAAAATTTTGCAAAATATTCTAAAGAAACAAAATTATGACTCAATTTTCTATAGAAATAAAATTTTGACTAAATTTTCTATAGAAAAAAATATTCTATATTTTGAATAAATTTTTTATAGAAATAAAATTTTGACAAAATTTGCTATAGATATAAAATGTTGATAAAATTTTTTATAGAAATAACATTTTGACAAAATTTTCTATAAAAAACAACTTTGAAAAAAATTTCTGTCAATATTCCACATATGTATATGCCCTTAAAATAAAATTAAAAAAAAAAAATAATTTCGATTGTTCGAAATATTTCAAATAAATTGATATGGGCATTAAAATGGATCGATCCAGCCCATCTGCTAGTCTAACATTCTAGGAAACATAAAAAGATAGCCGTAATTGGAAGTTGATTTTCATTTACAATCATGCTGTACATTGATCGAATGAATAACGCAATGGAAACTAATTTGTGTAAAAACTTGTTTAGTTACAAAAATGTGAAGTGTTTTAAAAAAATTGGTTTAGCCGGAGTCGGAGTCGAGCAAAATTTTTACGACTCCGACTCCAGCAAAATCTGCAGACTCCGACTCCGGCTCCACAGCCCTGCCTCTAAGAGAAGCAAATTTCATCCGATCCGCCTGAACTTTTGTACATGGTATTAGTATATGGTCTCTAACAACCATGCAAAAATTGGTCCACATCGGTTCATAATTATATATAGCCCCCGTGTAAACCGATCCCCAGATTTGACCTCCGGCGCCCCTTGGAAGAGCAAAATTCATCCGATTCGGTTGAAATTTGGTACGTGATGTTAGTATATGATATTTAACAACCATGCCAAAAGTGTTCCATATCAGTCCATAATGATATATATATATATCCCCCATATAAAACGGTCCCGAAATTTGGTTTTGGAGCCACTTGGAGGAGCAAATTTCATCCGAGTCAGTTGAAATTTGGTACATTGTGGTAGTATATGGCCGTTAACAACCATGCCTAACTCGGTCCATATCGGTCTATAGTTATATATAGCCCTCAGACAAATCGATCCCCAATCACACAAAATCACAAATTGGTCCATATCAAGTTCATAATTGTATATAGCCCACATATAAGCGAACCCCATATTTCAATTCTGGCTCTCTACGTACCGTGCAAAAGTCCACAGCGATTCGTTATTATTTGTAGACTTACCTATATATACCTTTATTGTCTAATATATACCACGTATGGACTAACTCACAATTTAGAAAACGATGTTAAGAAGTTATAAGATACCACAACCCAATTAATTCGATTGTGGATGACAGTCTTTCGTAGAAGTTTCTACGCAATCCATGGTGGAGGGTACGGCCGTATATACTTGCTTTTATTTTATATCTATTTAAAATTTTGTCAAAATGTTATTTCTGATGAAAATTTGCTAAAATTTATTTTTATGGAAAATGTTGTCAAAATTTCTATAGAAAATTTTGTCAAAAATGTATTTTTATTTATCCACAGAAAATTATTGAAATACAATGAATTCTAACAAAATCCCAAACCGTGATTACAACACTACTATAGTCCTTGTAACCGGATATAAAAAAAAAAATATTTAAAATTGTGGAGTTGACAAACAAAAATTTATTTTCTTTAAAATTGAGTCTAAAGGTGCTCTAAACAATAATCTTCCAATGGAATTTATGTTGAAATTTAGTGAAAGTACTTTTTCGCTCAAAAAGTAGCTTTTTTGTACTTTCTTAAAAATTGTATTTTCCGTCCCTGATAGGTATTTATTCTGTATTTTTTATAACCACTGCGCCACACTTTGGAACAGGTTATTATAAGATAGTGCATATATTTGTAATACCCATAAGGAGATGAGATACAAAAAAGTAGCAAAAAATAATCTATCAAAATTTGAAGAAAATTTTACCAAAAACCTAGCAGATTTAATATACTATGAAAAGTCTAAGAAAGGGCCGACTATATTACACCCTTCACCACTTTATATGCTAACATTTTTTCAAATCCTTTAAATTTGTTGAGAGCTATATAAAGGTTTATATTTCCTTATAGTAGATATATTTAAATATTAATCGATTTTGGCAAGATTTCTTCTAAAAAATCTCTAAACATAAAATTTTAATTGGCTAACATCCTGGGACGAAATACAATGTTAGTAAACAAATACTCGTATGTGAATTATTTAAAGCTAAATCCATTTTTATTCAATTTCGCAAAAGTGTATTTATAATTCGTCGGGTTATTCATACGCAGTAGAGGTATAGGAACATTGGATTTTTGCTACTTAGCAGTGGCGATTTTACAAGGAAATGGTCATTTATTGAATTTGAGACAATATTTTAACAAATCGGTCGACATTTACACAAATCGGAGCCTTATATAAATCTTAACCGTGCTGTGCAGTCTGTCATTACAGTGAGTAGGACATGACTAAATATTGGTTGATAAACACGTCAATTATTACCAACTCGGGGATAAATATATATAGCAGCTATATCTAAATCTAAACTGATTTGTTCCAAAATCAATAGGGATCGAATTTAAACCGAAGTAAGCCACTACGCCAAATTTGATGACGATCGGACTTAAATTGCGAGCTGTAATTTTCACACAAAAATACTTGTAATTTTCGCAAAAAATACTTGAACAGATAGACAGACCGGAATAGATAAATCGACTCAGAATTTGATTCTTAGACGATCAGTTTACCAAAAGATCTATGACTGCTGCATCACATACAAATGCACAAATTTATTATACTCCGTACCACAGTAGTGGTGTATGGTAAAAAATTTCCTCTTGAAGCTGTTTATCAAAGTTTTGTGGCTAGTATTAGAAAATGTTTTTCTTTAGAAAATGTTGTTATAATTTTTTTTATGGAAAATTTAGTCAAAATTTTATTTTTATAAAAATTTATGTTTTATTTCTATAGAAAATTTTGTCAAAATTTTATTTCTATAGAAAATATTTCCAAAATATAATTTCTGTAGAATTTTGTCAAAATTTTATTTCTTCAGAAAATTTTGTCAAAATTTTATTTCTTTAGAAAATTTTGTCAAAATTTTATTTCTTTAGAAAATTTTGTCAAAATTTTATTTCTTTAGAAAATTTTGTCAAAATTTTATTTCTATAAAAATTGTTTGACAAAATTTTATTTCTATTGAAAATTTTGTCAAAATTTTATTTCTATAGAAAATTTTGTCAAAATTTTTGTGTCTATGGAAAATTTTGTCAAAATTTTATTTCTTTAGAAAATTTTGTCAAAATTTTATTTCTTTAGAAAATTTTGTCAAAATTGTATTTCTATAAACAGTTTTGTCAAAATTTTATTTCTATAGAAAATGTTGTCAAAATTGTATTTTTATAGAAAATTTTGTCAAAATTGTATTTTTATAAAAAATTTTGTCAAAATTTTATTTCTTTAGAAAATTTTGTCAAAATTTTATTTCTATAGAAAATTTTGTCAAAATTTTTGTGTCTATGGAAAATTTTATCAAAATTTTATTTCTTTAGAAAATTTTGTCAAAATGTTATTTCTATAGAAAATTTTGTCAAAATGTTATTTCTATAGAAAATTTTGTCAACATTTTTTTTCTATAGAAAATATTGTCAAAATTGTATTTCTATAAACAATTTTGTCAAAATTTTATTTCTATAGAAAATGTTGTCAAAATTGTATTTTTATATAAAATTTTGTTAAAATTTTATTTTTATAGAAAATTTTGTCAAAATTTTATTTCTATAGAAAATTTTGTCAAAGTTTTATTTCATTAGAAAATTTTGTCAAAATTTGATTTCTATAGAAAACTTTGTAAAAAATTTATTTCTAACATATAGAAAATTTTGTCAAAATTGTATTTTTATGGAAAATTTTGTCAAAATTTTATTTCTTTAGAAAATTTTGTCAAAATTTTATTTCTATAGAAAATTTTGTCAAAGTTTTATTTCTATATAAAATTTTGTCAAAATTTTATTTCTATATAAAATTTTGTCAAAATTTTATTTCTATAGAAAATTTTGTCAAAGTTTTATTTCTTTAGAAAATTTTGTCAAAATTTTATTTCTATATAAAATTTGGTCAAAATTTTATTTCTATAGAAAATTTTGTCAAAATTTTTGTGTCTATGGAAAATTTTGTCAAAATCTTATTTCTTTAGAAAATTTTCTCAAAATTTTATTTCCATAGAAAATTTTGTCAAAATTTTATTTCTGTTGAAAATTTTGTCAAAGTTTTATTTCTTTAGAAAATTTTGTCAAAATTTTATTTCTATAGAAAATTTTGTCAAAATTTTTGTGTCTATGGAAAATTTTGTCAAAATTTTTGTGTCTATGGAAAATTTTGTCAAAATCTTATTTCTTTAGAAAATTTTCTCAAAATTTTATTTCTATAGAAAATTTTGTCAAAATTTTATTTCTATAGAAAATTTTGTCAAAATTTTATTTCTGTTGATAATTTTGTCAAAATTTTTATGTCTATGGAAAATTTTGTCAAAATTTTATTTCTTTAGAAAATTTTGTCGAAATTTTATTTCTATAGAAAATTTTGTCAAGATTTTTGTGTCTATGGAAAATTTTGTCAAAATTGTATTTCTATAGAAAATGTTGACAAAATTTTTGTGTCTATGGAAAATTTTGTCAAAATTTTATGTCTTTAGAAAATTTTGTCAAAATTTTATTTCTATAGAAAATTTTGTCAAAATTTTATTTCTATAGAAAATTTTGTCAAAATTTTATTTCTATAGAAAATTTTGTCAAAATTTTATTTCTATAGAAAATTTTGTCAAAATTTTATTTCTATAGATAATTTTGTCAAAATGTTTGTGTTTATGGAAAATTTTGTCAAAATTTTATTTCTATAGAAAATTTTTTTAAAATTTTATGTCTATAGAAAATTTTGTAAAAATTTTATTTCTATAGAAAATTTTGTAAAAATTTTATTTCTATTTATAAAAAAAGTTGCCAAAATGTTTGGTTCCATACAAAATGTTACTTCTATTGAAAATTTTGTCAAAAATTTATTTCTATAGAAAATTTCATCAAAATTTTATTTCTATAGACATTTGTTGCACAATTTTAATTTTTCAAAAATTTGTCAAATTTTTTTCTATAGAAAATTTTGACAAAATTTTATTGTTTAGAAAATTTTGACAAAATTTTATTGTTTAGAAAATTTTGACAAAATTTTATTGTTTAGAAAAATTTTGCAAAATTTCATTTCTGTAGAAATTTTTTTTAGAATTTGTGCCCGTTAATTGGAGAGGAACATTTTTTTCTTTAGAAAATTTTGTCAAAATTTTATTTCTATAGAAAATTTTGTCAAAGTTTTATTTCTATATAAAATTTTGTCAAAATTTTATTTCTATATAAAATTTTGTCAAAATTTTATTTCTATAGAAAATTTTGTCAAAGTTTTATTTCTTTAGAAAATTTTGTCAAAATTTTATTTCTATATAAAATTTGGTCAAAATTTTATTTCTATAGAAAATTTTGTCAAAATTTTTGTGTCTATGGAAAATTTTGTCAAAATCTTATTTCTTTAGAAAATTTTCTCAAAATTTTATTTCTATAGAAAATTTTGTCAAAATTTTATTTCTGTTGAAAATTTTGTCAAAGTTTTATTTCTTTAGAAAATTTTGTCAAAATTTTATTTCTATATAAAATTTTGTCAAAATTTTATTTCTATAGAAAATTTTGTCAAAATTTTTGTGTCTATGGAAAATTTTGTCAAAATTTTTGTGTCTATGGAAAATTTTGTCAAAATCTTATTTCTTTAGAAAATTTTCTCAAAATTTTATTTCTATAGAAAATTTTGTCAAAATTTTATTTCTATAGAAAATTTTGTCAAAATTTTATTTCTGTTGAAAATTTTGTCAAAATTTTTATGTCTATGGAAAATTTTGTCAAAATTTTATTTCTTTAGAAAATTTTGTCGAAATTTTATTTCTATAGAAAATTTTGTCAAGATTTTTGTGTCTATGGAAAATTTTGTCAAAATTGTATTTCTATAGAAAATGTTGACAAAATTTTTGTGTCTATGGAAAATTTTGTCAAAATTTTATGTCTTTAGAAAATTTTGTCAAAATTTTATTTCTATAGAAAATTTTGTCAAAATTTTATTTCTATAGAAAATTTTGTCAAAATTTTATTTCTATAGAAAATTTTGTCAAAATTTTATTTCTATAGAAAATTTTGTCAAAATTTTATTTCTATAGATAATTTTGTCAAAATGTTTGTGTTTATGGAAAATTTTGTCAAAATTTTATTTCTATAGAAAATTTTTTTAAAATTTTATGTCTATAGAAAATTTTGTAAAAATTTTATTTCTATAGAAAATTTTGTAAAAATTTTATTTCTATTTATAAAAAAAGTTGCCAAAATGTTTGGTTCCATACAAAATGTTACTTCTATTGAAAATTTTGTCAAAAATTTATTTCTATAGAAAATTTCATCAAAATTTTATTTCTATAGACATTTGTTGCACAATTTTAATTTTTCAAAAATTTGTCAAATTTTTTTCTATAGAAAATTTTGACAAAATTTTATTGTTTAGAAAATTTTGACAAAATTTTATTGTTTAGAAAATTTTGACAAAATTTTATTGTTTAGAAAAATTTTGCAAAATTTCATTTCTGTAGAAATTTTTTTTAGAATTTGTGCCCGTTAATTGGAGAGGAACATTTTGCGAAATCTTCCATAACATCAAGAATTCTACTAATCTACAAAACAGTAAAAACTCTACCAATTTTTGTAGAATTCTAAAAACTGCGGCAACCGTGCTTAGTTAAAATTGTGCACAATGAATATAATTGATGGTATCGTTATGTATGCCAAATATAGTTGAAATCGGTTCAGATTTAGATAGAGCTCCCAGATATATTTTTCCCGCCTGAGTTAGATTCATATGGGCATCTGAGGCCAAAACTTCATTTCGATTTGCTTGAAATTTTGAACCGAGAGTAGTGTTAACATTTGGTTGAAATCTAGTAAGATATAGATATAGTTCCCATATATATATGTATGTCTAATTTGTGGAAATATCGTAGAACATTTAGTATTTTACACGAAATTTTACTCGAATTGACTTACTATTTTATACAAGGAATATATTTAACATTCTAACTAAATGTGTCAAATTTGAACCAAATCTATTCAGATTTAGATAAAGTCCCAAAATATATATGTTTTTCCGATTTAAGACAGAATAATGGCCAGAATATTTATATTTTACGAACAATTACAGTGACGATTTCCTCAAACTGTAGAAATATCCTACACACTGGAATAACAGCTCTTAAATTTTGTTTTTAAATCATTAGGTGGCCCCGACCTATTTTATACTTTCCTTATATGTTTCTCTTGTTCCTGAAAGATAACTAATTTCCTATATTTTGATGGATAATTTATCACTTACCTTGTTTGTACATTATCATTCAAAGTACACTAACAAACAAATCTCATTGTAGGTCATTTTTCAATTACATTATTGAGATATAAAATTTTAAGAAATATATCAGAAATTTTCATTTTTAAAATTGCAGCAACAACAACAATCGTGGAAAATTTACTTAAAATTTTTTTTACACAATTTTATATCGACGAAAGGTCAAAATCACTGACCCACTATGACACACTTCTCCTGGCCTGGATCTACTTAGGGTTACGTTGGAATTTAGCGTTCTATATATTTGTATGGTCCAATTTTGATTTAAACTCTTCCACTGTCTCTTTCTAAAACTCTAAAGATGTATAGCCACATATCGCTCCATACTTCTTTACATTCCATAGCTTAGTAATATTACTATTGAAGTCAAAGAAGTATTGAACTTTTGTAGGCCATAAGGGAAATCATTTAAAAGGTTTTTCGTAGTGAATACTCCACTGAATTGATGATCATTGCTGAAATTTTGGTGTTTTTACAAATATATCTGTTGAATGACCACATGTGACCCCATACTTCTTTACATTCCATACGATTTAAAATATTACTATTGAATGAAAAAGAAGTATTGAATCTTAAGTGGTAAAAAAAAAGGATCAATGTTCAATCATGGAGAATTATTACAGCACAATTAATTTTTTGGGATACTTAAAACTACTACTGAAAAACAAAATATATATTTTTTCACTTTATTACAATTAAAATGGATTTAAATAAATACACTTTTGCTCATATTTTGTTATTTTTAAATATTAAATTATTT
Source organism: Haematobia irritans (assembly GCF_050003625.1). Classification (NCBI taxonomy): domain Eukaryota; kingdom Metazoa; phylum Arthropoda; class Insecta; order Diptera; family Muscidae; genus Haematobia; species Haematobia irritans. The sequence goes on along the minus strand of NC_134398.1, from coordinate 154,902,749 downwards.
TTTTTAACACTTCTTCTTTTACACAATTTAATTCAATTATTAATTTTTCCAGTGAGTTCACTTAAACCTCATCGGTCGACTTAGCAGATACAAATGACAATCACAACATTGTCTCATCATATCTTAAATAAGATATTGGACGCTCAAGTCTTGTCTGAGTGAACATAAATGTGAGTACATTTCAAGTACCTGAGCTCTAAGAGAGTGTTTTGTGATCTCTCATATGTTGAAATAGAGGACATTTTTTGAACATTTGTTTAACACAAGGTTTGAATATTTACCATAGTTGTTGTTAGATCTTGCTTCATTAAAGCATATGGAATTCACATTAAATATTCGCTTGCATTAAAATGTCCTTCACCCTTATGTTTACATTCTACACCCCAATGTGATCGCGGTATAACAAAATTTCTCTGCATGATAATCGACCTACCAGGAATAGTGGTGCTAGACTAAATATTATATTAACTGGTCATATTGCCTATTACAGCCTTAAAGAAATCAAACTTTATTAAGAAGAACACAGAGAGATTCAATTGCGGATAGTTAATAAAATATGTTATTCTATGGAAAATGCTAGCGAAATTTTAATCAGGTATAATTTTGTGAGTAGAAAACAATTCAATTGCTATTAAAAATTTCCAAAATTTTTATGGTTTGGAAAAATTTACAATAAATTGTTTACTTCAAATCACAGATATCGATTCCTAAGTATTTATACCCTGCGCCACACTGTGAAACAGGGTATTATAAGTTAGTGCATATATTTGCAACACTCAGAAGGAGACGAGATGGACACATGGTGTCTTTGGCAAAAATGCTCAGGGTGGGCTCCTGAGTCGATATAGCCATGTCCGTCTGTCCGTGAATACATTTTTGTAATCAAAGTCTAGGTCGCAGTTTTAGTCCAATCGGCTTCAAATTTAGCACAAGTATGTGTTTTGAGTCAGACTAGATCCCTATTGATTTTGGAAGAAATCGGTTCAGATTTAGATATAGCTCCCATATATATATTTCGCCCGATATGGACTTATATGGCCCCAGAAGCCAGAGTTTTGCTCTAATTTGCATAAAATTTTGCACAAGAAGAACAATTAGTACTATAGTCAAGTGTGCCAAATTTTATTGAAATCGGTTCAGTTTTAGATATAGCTCCCATATATATCTTTCGCCCGATATGGACTAATACAGTTCCAGAAGCCAGAGTTTTACACCAATTAGGTTGAAATTTTGCACTAGGAGTACAATTAGTAGTGTAGTCAAATGTGCCAAATGTGCCATATATATCGTTCGCCCGATTTACACTCATATGACCACAGTAGCCAACCTTTTACTCCGATTTAATTGAAATTTTGCACAGGGAGTAGAATTAGCATTATAGCTAAGCGTGCCAAATTTGGTTGAAATCGGTTCAGATTTAGATATAGCTCCCATATATATGTTTTCCTGATTTCGACAAAAATGGTCAAAATACCAACATTTTCCTTGTAAAATCGCCACTGCTTAGTCGAAAAGTTGTAAAAATGACTCCAATTTCCCTAAACTTCTAATACATATATATCGAGCGATAAATCATAAATAAACTTTTGCGAAGTTTCTTAAAATTGTTTCAGATTTAAATGTTTCCCATATTTTTTTACTAACATTGTGTTCCACCCTAGTGCATTAGCCGACTTAAATTTTGAGTCTATAGATTTTGTAGAAGTCTATCAAATTCTGTCCAGATCGAGTGATATTTAAATGTATGTATTAGGGAAAACCTTTATATATAGCCCCTAAGACATTTGACGGATGTGATATGGTATCGAATATTTAGATCTACACTGAAAAAAATATTGTCGTGAGGTCAAAGATTTCATGTCCTTAAAATACGAATACAAATTTTGCTTAGCATAGAAGACGCATTTCTCTAGTACAAAGTTTTTTTCCTTGCTCAAAAGTCGATAAACTTTTCAATGAAGTCGTATTGTCCTTATAATTAAGTAATTTGACTTAAAAATTGGTATCTTAACATGAAAGAAAAAACTTATAGGCTAAGGTCAACTTGGCTTTAATAATTCAGAAAAATTCTTTAAATTTAATGAAATTGTCTTTAAATTTGTTGTCTTTTTGCATCTTGACTACAAAGCAAAAAACGTTCAAATATAGGACATGTTTTTCAAAACTTTATTTTAAAGAAGGTTTTTACTTCAAACGTAGCATAATTTCTACTGGAATTCGAGTCCTAATTTGGAAAATAAAGTTACCGTTAACTCGTTTTTAAAGGACTTTGATAGCATATGAAGAAGAAAAGCTGAGAAAGCGAAAAATTAAAATTTGCTTCCTAGAAGCAAGTACACAAAACCTAAATTTAAAAGAGAATTGTGTCTTAAAAGTATCCTTACTTGTATTTACCGCTTCTTTGGCTCGGAATCAATACCAAATTTTTTAAAGTAAAGACAAAATCTTTGGAACCGAGTATGCTTTTTTTTTTTCAGTGTACAAAGTGGTGCAGGGTATAATATAGTCGGCCCCGCCCGACTGGAGACTTTCCTTACTTGTTTTAAATTGATTCCGAGCCAAAGTTGCTGCTTCTTTAAAGTTAATGGAACATTTTTTTAAATTATTAAAAACAAAAAATTATAGAAATGAAACATCATTCGAAAGTCAATATTAGGGAATTTTTTTGCGTTGTAAAAAATTTCCTAATGATATAACTTTTCAAATTAGAAATAAAATAAATACCTAAACATTAATAAAACTACAGACTTAAATTCCTTACCGCCATGAAGGTATATTTTTCTTTCGATCCGCCAGTAATCGCACAAATCTAATATTTGCGTCGCCAAAAAAGTAGTGAATATGTTCTCTTTGGATCCGGAAGGGGAGCCAAATTGACGCAGAAGCGATGAATTTAACATGGGCTTGTCATAGGACGGAAGTCCTCCATTTCAACAGCCGTTGCACTGAATTTGCATCACTTCTTCAGGTGTGATCGGAATTCAATGTTTTGGATGTAAATTAACAAAATCTGTGATATTTTGTCAAATAAATAATTTTTATAATTTTCCAAATTTTTTTGCTGGGTATCTATATATATATGTTTTAAATGTTTTGTGCTTGCGTTGCCTTTTTCTCTCTTGCTATGACTAATCATAGATATAGATATAGGAAAATGTATTAATTGAAAAAGTAATAAAACACAAAATAAGCACACGTTTATATTTTTAAAGTGTCATAAAATAAAAGCACATATAAAACAGACCATGAAAATGCATAAAGCGTACACGAATAGATCAGATCAATGACAAGCGTTAGATAATATTTTTATAACATTGAAGAAAGTTGGAAGGGAAAACCATGATATTGTGAACTACAAGTACGAGTAAGTATGGCTGGGGCCGAATCTAAAATACCCACCACCATGAGTCGTATATAATAATTTACTTTTAGGAAACATACTACCTCAACAAGATTTGGAAATGAATTTTTGACAAATTTTTCTATAGAAAAAAATTTTTAAAAAATTTTCTATAGAAATAAAATTTTGACAAAATTTTCTATAGAACTAATATTTTAACAAAATTTGGATTAAGATTTTAAGTTATATGAATAGACGATGCACAGTGGGGATAAAAGATAATACGATTTAAAGTGGAATAATTCGTTTATGTTCCTATATGTCAAAGTAGATTAAGGAATTTGATCAATTGAGTCAGATCAAGTTTTCAATAAAAATACAATTTGGACAAAATTATCTAAAGAAATAAAATTTTGAAATATTTTCTATAGAAATAAAATGAAGACAAAATTTTCAATAGAAATCAAATTTGGACAAAAATAAAATTTTGAAAAATATTTTTATAAAAAAAAAAAATTGACAGAATTTTCTATAGAAATAACATGTTGGCAAAATTTTCTAGAGAACTAACATTTTAACAAAATTTGGATTAAGATTTTAAGTTATATGAAGAGACGATGCACAGTGCATAAGTTATATGAAGAGACGATGCAAAAGATAATTCGATTTAAAGTGGAATAATTCCTTTATGTTCCTATATGACAAAGAAAATTAAGGAAGTTGATTAAGGAGTTGATCAATTGAGTCAGATAGTCAATTTGGACAAAATTATCTAAATAAATAAAATTTTGGAAAAATTTTCTATAGAAACAAAATGTAGACAACATTTTCAATAGAAATCAAATTTTGAAAAATATTTTTATAAAAAAAAAATTGACAAAATTTTCTATAGAAATAAAATTTTGACAAAATTTTCTATAAACGTAGGTTAGGTTAGATTAGGTGGCAGCCCGATGTATCAGGCTCACTTAGACTATTCAGCCCATTGCGATACCACATTGGTGAACTTCTCTCTTATCACTGAGTGCTGCCCGATTCCATGTTAAGCTCAATGACAAGGGACCTCATTTTTATAGCCGAGTCCGAACGGCGTTCCACATTGCAGTGAAACCACTTAGAGAAGTTTTGAAACCCTCAGAAATGTCACCAGCATTACTGAGGTGAGATAATCCATCGCTGAAAAACTTTTTGGTGTTCGGTCGAAGCAGGAATCGAACCCACGACCTTGTGTATGCAAGGCGGGCATGCTAACCATTGCACCACGGTGGCTCCCTATAAACGTAAAATTTTGACAAAATTTGGTATAGAATTAAATTTTTGACAAAATTTTTTATAGAAATAAAATTTTTACAAAATTTTGTATAGAACTACAATTTTGATAAAATTTTCTATATAAATAAAATGTTTACAAAGTTTTCTATAGAAATTAAATTTTATTTGTTGTTTTGATCTCAGCTTTAAAACCATTTTGTTGACTAAACTACAAGAGTAGCTTAACCAACAGAGAAAAAGAATGTTTGTCAAATTTATTTGGGCAAAGCCTTATAGACTGCAAGATGGTTGGATGGACGCACGTTTCGGAATTACCACATTCCTCATCAGCATCCTCTACTTGCAGCAAAACTATCAACCAATTATCAGAATAAATTCAGGCAGTTCGCCCAACCCAAAGTGAACCACACTTGAACCTTTCGAAAAAATGTTTATGATAGCCGGTTTATGCAGAAATAAATTCATACAAATATCTTTCTTTTCCTTTTCTAAAATTTTGACAAAATTTTCTATAGAAATAAAATGTTGATAAAATTTTCTAAAGAAATAAAATGTTGACAAAATTTTCAATAGAAATAAAATTTTGACAAAATTTTCTATAGAAATACATTTTTGACAAAATTTTATATTGATATAAAATTTTAACAAAATTATCTATAGAAATAAAATTTTGTAAAAGTGGAATAATTCCTTTATGTTCCTATATGACAAAGAAGATTAAGGAACTTGATCAACTGAATCAGATCAAGTTCAGATCAAGTTCAATCTTCTCTGTCGAAATAGCTCGAATAGTAATTAATTATGAAATAAAATTTTGACAAAATTTTCTACAGAAATAAATTTTTGTATAACATTTTCTACAGAAATAAAATTTTGACACAATTAAATTTTGAAAATAAATTTCTATAGAAATAAAATGTTGACGAAATACAATTTGTACAAAATTATCTAAAGAAATAAAATTTTGAAAAAAAATCTATAGAAATAAAATGTAAACAAAATTTTCAATAGAAATCAAATTTGGACAAAAATAAAATTTTGAAAAATATTTTTATAAAAAAAATTTTGACAAAATTTTCTATAGAAATAAAATTTTGAAAAAATTTGGTATAAAAATAAAATTTTGCATAGAAATTAAATTTTGACAAAATTTTTTATAATGTTAAGAAGATTTTCTATGGAAATAAAATTTTGACAAAATTTTCTATAGAAATAAAATTTTGAAAAAATTTTCTATAGAAATAAAATTTTGAAAAAATTTTCTATAGAAATAAAATTTTGAAAAAAATTTCTATTAAAAAAATTTCATATAGAAATACAATTTTGACAAAATTTTCTATCGAAATAAAATTTTGACACACCCAGAAAAAATGGGCCCTAATGCCAACTGAACTTTATTTTAGTTCATGAAGATTAGTTGATTTTAGTTAAATTTTGCACAATATGAGTAAATGTTCCTTATTTGAATAATTTTTTGCTAACTCTAACTAAAAATAAGAAAAAAAAGTTGTATACAAATATAGTGCACAATTTTAATACAAAATAAAATAGTTCATATTTTCCTAAAATGGCAGAAGTTTGCTTAAATTGAGTTCATAAGTCTCTCAAATGTGTAAATTTTACTGAAATTGTACCTCTCTCTAACTTCGTACAGCGCTAAAGACATTTTAACAATTTTTAAATCCAATTTTTTCTTTCAACATATGAAATTTTCTTAAACAACAGAAAAAAATTAATTATTTTTTAAAAAAAATTCTTCAGTTTTACAAAAAGTATTAACTTATTTATATCATGTTGCAATTAGAAAACTATTTTAGTTAAAATTTTCTAAAATAAACCTACATTTTCTTTCACGGTGGGTTCACTTTTTTTGGGTGCACAATCTATTATTATATAAAGCTTCCAGGTGAAAATTTTATAGGATCTGATTGAAATTTGCTACTTGATGTCTGCGTATGCCCTCCAACAAACGTGCACAAATTGGTCCTAATGGGCCCATAAGAACATATAACCCACATTTAAACTGATCGCCAGATTTTACTTCCGGATGCTCTGAAGGGAGAAAATTTCATCCGATCTCATGAAATTTGGCTCGTGATATCAGAGTGTGCCCTCTATCAATTGTGCAAAGTGTTGGTCCATTGCGGAGTCTCTTGGAGGAGTAAGTTTCTTCCGATCCAGTTTACATTTGATACGTGATGTAAGTATGCATAGGCCCTCTAACAATCGTGTATTTGTTGTTTGTTATTTATTTTTTTATAAATAAACATCTCCCCAGTTTGTAGAACACTGTACTCTAGAATCTATTTAATTTAATACCTATACGCATACATACATATTTTTATATTCCAACAACAAAAACATTTAACATTTACCATGACTATATTGCTGAAGTAAAGTAAAACACCAAGTTGGTGTGTACATCTATGTAAATGTATTTGCTTATTTATTTGTAATAGTATTTGTCTACTTTGGGTCCATTGTCAATATTGAATCATCTTCTCCCCCAGAGGCCACTTGTCTCTTCTCTCACTCTCAAATATTGAATTTTTATAGCTTTTCATCATCACCAACATCGTCATAATTTTTATCCCCACCCACAGCGAAATGAGCCTCTCACTGAGTGTTGCCACCACAGATATAAACATTGTTTACTGCGGGTTGAGGGGGGGAGGTGAGTATGAGTGCTGATCCAAGGATGGAGGGGAACGAGATGAACAAGCAAGTGCACTTGATTGAAGATGAAATGAATTTGCTTTTGGATATTTTTATAACCCATCGCACAAGTAAGAATGTCACCGTCATCGATGGGGGCGCATTGTGTTATCCTGTGTTTGTTATTGGTAGCAATAAAAACAAAAGACACGATGAAGAACGAATGAATCGTTGTCACATGAATATCCTTTGAATTCATTTGAATTTTGTGCTTGTGTGTGGATGTTTATGCGTGTGTTTCCTTACATTTTAGGGATTATGGGGTTATACAATCATCTATAGCGGCTGTTCGAAATGGCTACCTTGCACATATTTTCCCTCGTTATTTCTGCTGACAAGGAGACACAATCATGCCAATAAAACTAAATGTAATGCCAATAGTGTGTGTGTGTGTGATTATAGTATCATCATCACATCACATCAATGTGATAGTAAAATTAATAATTTAGTTTCATATAATCGAACAAAACGATTATTAGAGCTGTTGACAATGATTTCACAATGTTTATACAGCTCGGAATGCAATAATGGACTAGCATTAATATACAGTTTGAATTAATGCATAATAGTTTGTTCGCTTATTTAAGGATAGAGGAGGTGTATCTTTTATTTTAGTATGGTTATGAAATGTGTGTCTTCGGAAATTGTGTTGCTCTAAAAAAAATTTAAACATTTCCTGAATTTTATTTTATAGTTCCTACACCCAAAAGAACATCACCTTACTAGATAGAATCTGAAGATTTATTATAGAAAATTTTAGCTAAAATATTTTACTAATTGCAGCATGATTCTAATATGTTTATAATTTTTGTCATGAAGGCAATTTATTAAGTTGCTCTAATATAATGTAAACATTTCCAAATTTTAAATGTATTTCCTACAAAAGTGTGAACCCAACATGAAAGCAAATGTAGGTTTATTTTAGAATAAATAAACCTAAATAAATATTTCTAACTGAAATTGTTTACTAATTGATGATACAAACTAGATAATATTTTTCTGCCATATTAAAGAAAATTTATTAAAAATAAAATTTTTTTCTGTCGTTTAAGAAAATTTCATATTTGTAATGAAAATATACGACATAAAAAATTTTTAAAATATCTTTATCACTATATGAAGCTCAACACACACACTTTTTCAAACACAATATCACTATATTTTACCCATTTAAAAAAAAAAAAAACATGAATATAAAATTCATTAGCATAAAACATTTTTCTATTTTTTAGTTCATGCCATGTAAGCACGAAAGAATTAAAATTAGGAGAATTTTCTTACATTTGGCAAAATGTAACTAACATAAACCGACTACGGCCAAAAAAAAGTTTACTTGGATCCAACGATTTTGACCTTCTCTTAAGATGTTGGTATTGATTCCGAGCCAAAGATGCAGCTTCTTTAAAATAAAGAAATTTTCTAGCGACTTATCTGGCATTAAATCTAGGATCAATAAAATTAAAATTAGGATAGATATTAAATTTATCGAATTTTCGTTCTCTTTATGCGGTATATTTATAAAACTATTTACGCCAATTTAAAAATCCAAATTATAACGGATAATTCAAAGTAAATAATGTTGTATAAATTCTAAAACAAAAAACTTTAAACCAAAGATGCTAAATGCTCTTAGCCTATATTTGAAGTAATTTTAGGGCGATTTCTTTAAATCAAAAATGTTTTCCTTTACTTTAAAGAAAACTTGCCTTAGTCCAAACACATACGACTTTAACGGAGGCACGTAAATTTCTCAAATTTATGCCCCAAATTAAAAAATAAATGTATGCAACAATTATAAACATTCTTTTAATTAAAATTTGATTATTTTAAAGATACTTGTCCTTAATATTTTGTAAATTGCGTATCTTGAAATATAACAAGTATATACGGCCGTAAGTTCGGCCAGGCCGAATCTTATATACCCTACACCATGGATTGCATAGATACTTGTACTAAAGACTGTCCTCCACAATCGAATTACTTGGGTTGTGGTATCTTAAAACTAGAAACTTCTACGAAAAACTGTCATCCACAATCGAATTACTTGGGTTGTGGTAATACTCGTACTTACCGATGGTAAAGTATCTTAAAACTTCTTAAAATCGTCTTCTAAATTGTAATTTAGTCCATATTTGGTATATATTAGACAAAAAAGGTATGTATAGGTAAGGCTACAAATAATTACGAATCGATATGGACTTTTCCACGGTACTTAGAGAGCCAGAATTGAAATATGGGGGTCGCTGACATGGGGGCTATATACAATTATGAACTTGATATGGACCAATTTTTGTGTGATTGGGGATCGATTTATCTGAGGGCTATATATAACTATAGACCGATACGGACCTAGCTAGGCATGGTTGTTAACGGTCATATACTAGCACAATGTACCATATTTTAACTTAATCGGATGAAATTTTCTCTTCCAAGAGGCTCCAAAACCACATCTCGGGATCGGTTTATATGGGGGATATATATGATTATGGACCGATATGGGCCACTTTTGGCATGGTTGTTAAATATCATATATTAACACCACGTACCAAATTTCAACCAGATCGGATGAATTTTGCTTCTCCAAAAGGCACCGGAGGTCAAATCTGGGGATCGGTTTATATGGGGGCTATATATAATTATGGACTGATATGGACCAATTCCTGCATGGTTGTTAGAGACCATATGCTAACACCATGTAACAAATTTCAGCCGGATCGGATTTTGCTTCTCTTAGAGGCTCCGCATGCCAAATCTGGGGATTGGTTTATATGGGGGCTATATATAATTATGGACTGATATGGACCAATTCCTGTATGGTTGTTAGAGACCATATACTAGGTTTCGCATGATTGTTAGAGTCCACATACTAACACCATCTAACAAATTTCAGCCGTATCGGACGAAATTTGCTTCTCTTAGAGGCTCCGCAAGCCGAATCTGGGGATCGGTTTATATGGGGGCTATATATAAATATGGACTGTTATATACCAATTCCTGCATGGTTATTAGAGACCATATACTAACATCACGTACCAAATTGCAACCGAATCGGATGATTTTTGCTCTTCCAAAGGGCTCCGTAGGTCAAATCTGGTGATCGGTTTATATTGGAGCTATATATAATAATTAACCGATGTGAACCAGTTTTCGAATGGTTGTTAGAGATCATATACTAACACCATGTAACAAATTTCAGCCGGATCGGATGAAATTTGTTTCTCTTAGAGGCTCCGCAAGCCAAATCTGGGGATCGGTTTATATGGGGGCTATACGTAAAAGTGGTCCGATATGGCCCATTTGCAATAACATCCGACCTACCCCAATAACAACTTGTTGTGCCAAGTTTCAAGTCGATAGCTTGTTTCGCTCGGAAGTTAGTGTGATTTCAATGGACGGACATGCTTAGATCGTCCTAGAATTTCACCATGACCCAGAATATATATACTTTATGGGGTCTTAGAGCAACATTTCGATGTGTTACAAACGGAATGACAAAGTTAATATACCCCCATCCTATGGTGGAGGGTATAAAAATGCGAGCCCATGTTAACTTTATCGCTTCTGTGGCAATTTTGCACAACTTCAGGATATAAAAATAACATTTTCACAAATTTTTTGGCGAAGCTTTTTTTTGTTGCTATGTAGAGACTTGAAAATCGCCTTCCGGCACCGTTACATTTGAACATCAAATAACCAATTCATCAACTTAAATTCTGTACATTATCAACTAAGCCCCTTTGACAAGGGGCTTCAAAAGAAACTGTTATATTAATCCACGGTAGTGAATAGTTAAGATTCGTAGGTTTATACTTCTTGTTTATCGAATGCATACATATGGCAACTCTGCTAACAAAGTGATAAAAACATGATAAAAATCTTCTCCATCTGTTAACGGTGGCGGAATGTTTCATTACACTTGAGCGAATCGTCGTTATTATTTTGCTTTGAGGAACGTTTTTCCTTTTGGCTTTGACTTCAGTGTCAGTTTCATTGAGAACTTTTTTTTCATGATGCCAGCAACAAAGCAAAGAAGACACAACAACAAAAAAAATAGAAATAAAAATATCATTAAATCCAATTTGGGTATTTTTTCACTTGCTCCGATGTTTGGGCAATTTTTTTCTCTGTTTCTTTTGGTTTTGATTAAATCAAAAACAATCCGGGAGCTGTATTCGCCACCAAAAATACATTTTATGGCTAAAAGAGCATAAAAAACCAGAAAACGGCCATTGCAATACACGCGCACATACACACATAAATTACTCTGCACGAGAGAGTCAGAAATTGAAATACTCAATAGAAAAAATGGACAGTCAGCTCATAGGAATTACGAACAGAGAACTAGAAAACACAGTGTGACTTAGAAAATTGTCTTCCTCTTTAGAATTGCATATGAGAAGCCTCAAAATACAAATAATACCGCAAGAATGTACGAAATTTGGTAGAGACGACTATTTTTGTCTCTGAAATTATTCTGCAGATCAAAATTCACGTTCCTTAGGGTGGCTTACACGAAGTCTAATCAATTAAAAAGATTTAAATATCAAAATTATGAAATTAAATTTTATAAAGGGTGATTTGTTAAGAGCTTGATAACTTTTTTTTTTAAAAAAAACGCATAAAATTTGCAAAATCTCATCGGTTCTTTATTTGAAACGTTAGATTGGTCCATGACATTTACTTTTTGAAGATAATTTCATTTAAATGTTGACCGCGGCTGCGTCTTAGGTGGTCCATTCGGAAAGTCCAATTTTGGGCAACTTTTTCGAGCATTTCGGCCGGAATAGCCCGAATTTCTTCGGAAATGTTGTCTTCCAAAGCTGGAATAGTTGCTGGCTTATTTCTGTAGACTTTAGACTTGACGTAGCCCCACAAAAAATAGTCTAAAGGCGTCAAATCGCATGATCTTGGTGGCCAACTTACCGGTCCATTTCTTGAGATGAATTGTTCTCCGAAGTTTTCCCTCAAAATGGCCATAGAATCGCGAGCTGTGTGGCATGTAGCGCCATCTTGTTGAAACCACATGTCAACCAAGTTCAGTTCTTCCATTTTTGGCAATAAAAAGTTTGTTAGCATCGAACGATAGCGATCGCCATTCACCGTAACGTTGCGTCCAACAGCATCTTTGAAAAAATACGGTCCAATGATTCCACCAGCGTACAAACCACACCAAACAGTGCATTTTTCGGGATGCATGGGCAGTTCTTGAACGGCTTCTGGTTGCTCTTCACTCCAAATGCGGCAATTTTGCTTATTTACGTAGCCATTCAACCAGAAATGAGCCTCATCGCTGAACAAAATTTGTCGATAAAAAAGCGGATTTTCTGCCACTGATTTTGGTAATAAAATTCAATGATTTGCAAGCGTTGCTCGTTAGTAAGTCTATTCATGATGAAATGTCAAAGCATACTGAGCATCTTTCTCTTTGACACCATGTCTGAAATCCCACGTGATCTGTCAAATACTAATGCATGAAAATCCTAACCTCAAAAGAATCACTCTTTATTAATTTAAATTACAGAACGCAATATTCTCAATATGACCTTGTTATGTAAAAAAAAACGACTTGCAATATTTACGATTGTGCGGGCGGGTATTAATATACCTGGCCATTCCGTTTATAATAGATCGAAATATTAGTCTAATACCCATTAAAATACATATATTCCTGTTCGTGGTGAAATTATGAGTCGCTTTGGCGGTACCAGTCGTCTGTTTAAATCACGCTTACTTCCGAACGAAATAAGCTATCGACTTGAAACTTGCCACCAATAGTTGTTATTGATGTAGGTCAGATGGTATTGAAAATTGGACACATTGGACCACTTTTACGTATACAATTCAGTTTGACAAAATTTTCTGTAGAAGTAAAAGTTTTACAAAATTTTCTATAGAAATAAAATTTTCACAAAATTTTCTATAGAAATAAAATTTTCACAAAGTTTTCTAAAGAAATAAAATTTTGACAAAATTTTCTATAGAAATAAAATTTTGACAACATTTTCTATAGAAATAAAATTTTGACAAAATTTTCTATAGAAATAAACTTTTGACAAAATTTTCTATAGAAATAAAAGTTTAATAAAATAAAATTTTTACATTTTCATTACAAATAAAAATTTAACAAAATTTTCTATAGAAATAAAATTTTGATAAAATTTTCTATAGAAATAAATCTTTGACAAAATTTTCTATAGCAATAAAATTTTGACAACATTTTCTATAGAAATAAAATTTTGACAACATTTTCTATAGAAATAAAATTTTGACAACATTTTCTATAGAAATAAAATTTTGAAAAAAATTTCTATAGAAATAACATTTTGACAAAATTTTAAATAGAAATAAAATTTTAGTAGATTATTTTTGGCTCGAGTGGCAACCATGAATATGAACCGATATGGACCAATTTTTGTGTGATTCAGGATCATCTACACCTATAGACCGATATGGACCAATTTTGGCATGGTTGTTAGCGGACATATACTAACACCACGTTTCAAATTTCAACCAGATCGGATGAATTTTGCTCCTCCAAGAGGCTCCGATATAGACCAATTTTTGCATGGTTGTTAGAGACCATATACTAACACCACGTCCCAAATTTCAACCGGATCGGATGAATTTTGTTCCTCCAAGATGCTCCGAAGGTCAAAACCATCATCCACAAACCCTCAACCATGCATAAATTGGTATATTAAGTTTGTCATTCCGTTTGTAGCACATCGAAATATTGCTCTAAGACCCCATAAAGTATATATATATATATTCGTGGTAAAATTCTAAGTCGATCTAAGCATGTCCGTCCGTCTGTTGAAATCACGCTAACTTTCGAACGAAACAAACTATCGACTAGAAACTTTGTGTAAGTAGTTGTTATTGATGTAGTTCGAATGGTATTGAAAATTGGCCATATTGGGCCACTTTTACGTGTAGCCCCATATTGGCCATATTGGACCACTTTTACGTGTAGCCCCCATATAAACCGATCCCCAGATTTGACCTCCGGAGCCTCTTAGAGAAGCAACTTGCATCCGATCCGGTTGAAATTTGGTACATAGTGTTGTATATGGTCTCTAATAACCATGCATAAATTGGTCCATGTCGGTCCATAATTATATGTAGCTCCCATATAATCCGATCCCCAGATTTGACCACCGGAGCCTCTTGGAGAAGCAAAATTTATCCGACCCGGTTGAAATTTGATACGTGCTGTTAGTATATTGTGTCTAACAACCCTGCAAAAATTGGTCCATACCGATTCATAATTGTATATAACCCCCATATAAACCGATCCCCAGATTTGACCTCCGTAGTCCCTTGGAGCACCAAAATTCGTCCAATCTGGTTGAAATTTGTTACGTGGTGTTAGTATGTGGTCTCTAACAACCATGCAAAAATTAGTTCATATCGGTCCATAATCGTATATAGCCCCCATTTAAATCAATCCCCAGAATTGGTTTTGGAGCCAGCTTTATCTAAATCTGAACCAATTTTTTCCAAAATCAATAACGATTACCTCTGATCCGAAGAAATACTCCATGCCAAACTTCAGGATGGTCGAGCTTAAACTATGAGCTGGACTTCGCATACAAAAATACCTACGCAGACGGACACACAGACAGACGGACATCCCTAAATAGACTCAGAATTTAATTCTAAGACGATTGGTATAATAAGCGATGGGTCTCAGACTGTTCCTTCATGGCGTTACATACAAATGCACAAACTTATTATACCCTATAGTACAGTAGTAGTGAAGGGTATAAAAATGATGTACACGAATCTTTGCTATAGTGAAGAAAGTGACATGAATTCAAACAACATTCCGTTTTTATACCCTGCGCCACACTGTGGAACAGGGTATTATGAGTTAGTGCATATGTTTGTAACACCCAGAAGGAGACGAGGTAGACATATGGTGTCTTTGGCAATAATGCTCAGGGTGGTTCCCTGAGTCGATATAACCATGTCCGTCTGTCCATCCGTCCGTCTGTCTGTGAACACATTTTTGTGATCCAAGTCTAGGTCGCAATATAAGTCCAATCGCCTTCAAATTTGGTATGTGTTCCTTTTTTGGGTCAGAATAGAATCCTATTGATTTTGGAAGAAATCGGTTCATATTTAGATATAGCTCCCATATATATCTTTCGCCCGATATGCACTTATATGGACCCAGAAGTCAGAGTTTCATCTCGATTGGCTTGAAATTGTACACAAGGAGTACAATTAGTAGTATGATCATGTGTGCCAAATTTGATTGTAATCGGTTCAGATTTAGATATAGCTTCCATATATATTTTTTGCCCGATATGGACTTATATGGCCCCAGAAGCCAGAGTTTTGGCCCAATTTGGTTGAAATTTTGCACTAGGAGTACAATTAGTAATATAGTTATGTGTGCCAAATTTGATTGAAATCGGTTCAGATTTAGATATAGCTCCCATATATATTTCGCCCGATATGGACTAATATGGTCGTAGAAGCCAGAGGTTTGGTCCAATTTGGTTCAAATTTTGCACAATGAGTACAATTCGTAGTATAGTCATGTGTGTTAAATTTGATTGAAATCGGTTCAGATATAGATATATCTCCCATATATAACTTTCGCCCGATATGGACTAATATGGTCCTAGAAGCCAGAGTTTTGGCCCAATTTGGTTGAAATTTTGCACCAGGAGTACAATTAGCAGTGTAATTAAGTGTGCAAAATTTGATTGAAATCGGTTCAGATTTATATATAGCTCCCATATATATCTTTCGCCCGATATGGACTTATATGACCCCAGAAGCCAGATTTTTGGCCGAATTTGGTTGAAATTTTGCACTAGGAGTACAATTAGTAATATAGTTATGTGTGCCAAATTTGATTGAAATCGGTTCAGATTTAGATATAGCTCCCATATATATTTCGCCCGATATGGGCTAATATGGTCCTAGAAGCCAGAGGTTTGGTCCAATTTGGTTAAAATTTTGCACAAGAAACACAATTCGTAGTATAGTCATGTGTGCCAAATTTGATGGAAATCGGTTCAGATTTATATATAGCTCCCATATATATCTTTCGCCCGATATGGACTAATATGGTCCTAAAAGCCAGAGTTTTGGCCCAATTTGGTTGAAATTTTGCACAGGAAGTGGATTTGGCATTGTAGCTATGCGTGCCAAATTTGGTTGAAATCGATTCAGATTTAGATATAGCTCCCATATATATCTTTCACCCGATATGGACTAATACGGTTCCAGAAGCCAGAGTTTTACCCCAATTTGGTTGAAATTTTGCACTAGGAGTACAACTAGTAGTGTAGTTAAGTGTGCAAAATTTTATTACAGATTTAGATATATCTCCCATATATAGCTATCGCTCGATTTGCACTCATATGACCACAGAGGCCAATTTTTAACTCCGATTTAGTTGGAATTTTGCACAGGGAGTAGAATTGCCAAATTTGGTTGAAATCGGTTCAGATTTAGATATAGATCCCATATATATGTTTTTCTGATTTCGACAAAAATGGTAAAAAAAACAAAATTTTCCTTGTAAAATCGCCACTGCTTAGACGAAAAGTTGTAAAAATGACTCTAATTTTCCTAAACTTCTAATACATATATATCGAGCGATAAATCATAATTAAACTTTTGCGAAGTTTCCTTAAAATTGCTTCGGATTTAAATGATTCCCATATTTTTTACTAACATTGTGTTCCACCCTAGTGCATTAGCCGACTTAAATTTTGAATCTATAGATTTTGTAAAATTCTATCAAATTCTGTCCAGATCGAGCGATATTTAAATGTATGTATTTGGGACAAACCTTTATATATAAACCTTTGGCAGAAGTACTGAAAAGGTTACCAAAGTACTAAATTGTTCATCCCTGCTTAATGGCCTACCTCACACCACTGTGTTCATTTACACACTCTTTTGTGAGTCATTCAATGGTACGTATTCGATGTAGAGGGAGAAAAAAAGAGACTATTTCATGTGTACTAAATGTTTGCAACCATAGTGTGGTTTAGCTTGCATCGCTAAGCTTTTTCGAATTTTTCAAATTTTTTTTTTTTTTTGCTGCAAAAAAGCTGATTGGCATATGAATTTATTGAGATGCACGTACTCACATATGTACGAGATTATAGATAGGCATAGAATAGAATTGTTTTACTATTTTGTAATTGTTTTTCAGCACTTTGTGATGAGTTTTAGTTCTCTTCGCACTATTCAATAATAACGTGAGTAGATTTGTAAGGCTAAAATTTCAAGGAAATTTGGATGAAACTTTTGAATTTTTTATGGTCGACATATACCATAATCTATGATTGTAAAACGTCTAAACGAATATATCGTTGCTCATTTAAAGATAATGGGAGACCTTGGCAATTTTTTTTTTCAAAAATCGGTTAAAACCGATCTCCGTTCGCATAACCTAATTGCATATTTCATATTCAGACAATGAGGAGGCCTCCACCCTGTCCAAGTACAAAAACAAATACAAAAATTCTAAAGTCGTGCGAGGCCGACTATATTATACCCTGTACTGCAATTCAACATACATACATCTGAAGTCCTTCAATTTTGTTAGGAAATAAAGAAGGTGGCTGATATGTAATGCAACAAATTAAAGCGATATATTTATTAGTTTTTATTTATTTTCTTCTGATTTATTGTTCAAAAGCAAGGAAAGGTTAAGGAAATAAGACACAATTTTGCGATAACTTTAGATTTGATTAAATTGGCTCCTTTGGCATGAATTATAACTTTTAAATAACTGCCGCAAGAAAGCGGATCTGCGGTATTTTGGCCCATTCCCGGCGAAGAGGCGAAAATAACGACAATTTTGCATTTTTTAATACCAATTTCACTCTACAAAGTGCCCTAAGCCCAGAAGGTTAACGGATTGAAATCACGGCTCCTATAGTTGGTAGATTGGTAGTATTCTTGATGTTTTGTTAGAGTTTGCAAAATTTTCTCTCCAATTAAGAGGTAGTTAAATTTTCAATACATAGAAATAAAATAAAACAAGTATATAAGGCCGCAAGTTCGGCCAGGCCGAATCTTATGTACCCACCACCATGGATTGCGTAGAAACTTCTACGAAAGACTATCATCCACAATCGAATTACTTGAGTTGTGGTATCTTAAAACTTCTTAACATCGTTTTCTAAATTGTGATTTAGTCCATACATGGTATATATTAGACAAAAAAGTTATGTATAGTTAAGTCTACAAATAATTACGAATCGATATGGACTTTTTGTACGTAGAGAACCAGAATTGAAATATGGGGGTCGCTTATATGGGGGCTATATACAATTATGAACTTGATATGGACCAATTTTTGTGTGATTGGGGATCGATTTATCTGAGGGCCATATATAACTATAGACCGATATGGACCTAGTTAGGCATGGTTGTTAACGACTATATACTAGCACAATGTACCAAAGTTCAACTCACTCGGATTAAATTTGCTCCTCCAAGAGGTTCCAAAACCAAATCTGGGGATCGGTTTATATGGGGCTATGCACGATTATGGACTGATATGGACCACTTTTGGCATGGTTGTTAAATATCATATACTACCACCACGTTCCAAATTTCAAGCAGATCGGATGAATTTTGCTTCTCCAAAAGGCACCGGAGGTCAAATCTGGGGATCGGTTTATATGGGAGCTATATATAATTATGGACTGATAGGAACCAATTCCAAATTTCAGCCGGGTCGGATGAAATTTGCTTCTCTTAGAGGCCTCGCAAGCCAAATCGGAGGATCGGTTTATATGGGGGCTATATATAATTATGGACCGATGTGGACCAATTTTTGCATGGTTGTTAGAGACCATATACTAACACCATGTACCAAATTTCAGCCGGATCGGATGAAATTTGCTTCTCTTAGAGGCCTCGCAAGCCAAATCGGGGGATCGGTTTATATGGGGGCTATATATAATTATGGACCGATGTGGACCAATTTTTGCATGGTTGTTAGAGACCATATACTGACACCATGTACCAAATTTCAGCCGGTTCGGATGAAATTTGCTTCTCTTAGGGGCCTCGCAAACCAAATCGGGGGATCGGTTTATATGGGGGCTATATATAATTATGGACCGATGTGGACCAATTTTTGCATGGTTGTTAGAGACCATATACTAACACCATGTACCAAAATTCAGCCAGATCGGATGAAATTTGCTTCTCTTAGAGGCCTCGCAAACCAAATTTTGGGGTCCGTTTATATGGGGGCTATAGGTAAAAGTGGACCGATATGGCCCATTTGCAATACCATCCGACCTACATCAATAACAACTACTTGTGCCAAGTTTCAAGTCGATAGCTTGTTTCGTTCGGAAGTTAGCGTGATTTCAACAGACGGACGGACGGACGGACGGACATGCTCAGATCGACTCAGAATTTCACCACGACCCAGAATATATATACTTTATGGGGTCTTAGAGCAATATTTCGATGTGTTACAAACGGAATGACAAAGTTAATATACCCCCCATCCTATGGTGGTGGGTATAAAAATGAAATAAATTTTCAATACATACACATAAAATAAAATTTTGCAAATTTTTTCTATAGGAAAAAAAAACATTGCAAATTTTTCTATAGAAAAAAATTTTCTATAGAAATAAAATTTTGTAATATTTTTCTATAGAAATAAAATTATGACAATATGGTCAATAGGAATAAAACTTTGACAATTTTTTTATTTGATATCAAAACAACAAATAAAATTTTATTTCTATAAAAAATTTGCCAAAATTTTATTTATTTGTTTATATAGAACATTTTGCCAAAATTTCTATAGTAAATTTTGTCAAAATTTCAAAAGAAAATTTTGTCAAAATTTGTATAGAATATTTTGTCACAATTTCTATAGAAAATATTATCAAAATTTGAAAAAATTTTATTTATTTGTTTTTATAGAACATTTTGTCAAAATTTCTATAGCAATTTTGTCACAATTTCTATAGAAAATTTTGTGAAAATTTGTATAGAATATTTTGTCACAATTTCTATAGAAAATTTTATCAAAATTTTATTTCTATAGAAAATTTTGTCAATATTTTATTTCCCTAGGAAATTTTGGCAAAATTTTATTTCTATAGAAAATTTTGCCACAATTTTATTTCTATAGAAAATTTTTTCAAACTATTATTTTCATAGAAAATTTTGTCAAAATTTTATTTTTGTAGAAAATGTTGCCACAATTTTATTTCTATAGAAAATTTTGTCAAAATCTAATTTCTACGTATTTAAATTTTTTTTGTCAAAATATTATTTCCAAAGGAAATTTTGTAAAAATGTTATTTCTATACACAATTTTGTCAAAATTTTCTCTCTATTTAAAATGTTATCAAAACTGTATTTCTAAAGAATTATTTTCAAAAACTTTTTTCTATAGAAAATTTTGACAAAATTTGACTGCTTCAGAAAATTTTGACAAAATTTGATTGCTTCAGAAAATTTTGTCAGCTTTTCATTTCCTTAGAAAATTTTGTTAAAATTTTATTTCTATAGAAAATTTTCTCAAAATTTTAGTTCTGCAGAAAATTTTGTCAAAAATTTAATTCTACAGAAAATTTTGTCAAAATTTTACATCAACAGAAAATTTTGTCAAAATTTCATTTCTATAGAAAATGTTGTCAAAATTTTATTTCCTTAGAAAATTTTGTCAAAATTTTATGTCCATAGAAAATGTTGTTAAATTTTATTTCCTTAGAAAATTTTGTCAAAATTTTATTTCCATAGAAAATTTTATCGACATTTTATTTTTATAGAAAATTTTGTCAAAATTTTATTTCTGTAGAAAATTTTGCTACAATTTTATTTCTATGGAAAATTTTGTCAAATTCTTATTTCTATTTATTTAATTTTTTTTTTGTCAACATATTATTTCCACAGAAAATTTTGTAAAAACTTTATTTCTATAAAAAATTTTGTCAAAATTTCAGTTCTTCACAAAATGTTGTCAAAAATTTAATTCTACAGAAAATTTTGTCAACATTTTACTTCAACAGAAAATTTTGTCAAAATTTTACTTCAACAGAAAATTTTGTCAACATTTTATTTCTATAGAAAATTTTGTACAAATTTTCTCTCTATAGAAAATGTTATCAATATTGTATTTCTAAAGAATTATTTTCAAAATTATGACAAAATTTAATTGGTGCAGATAATTTTGTCAAAATTTTATTTCTATAGAAAATGTTCTCAAAATTTTAGTTCTACACACAATTTTGTCAAAAACTTAATTCTACAGAAAATTTTGTCAAAATTTTATTTCTATAGAAAATTTTGTCAAAATTTTATTTCAAAAAATTAATGCGTAGAAATTTTATTTCTACAGAAAATTTGGCAAAATTTTATTCCAATAGAAAATTTTGTTGAAGTTTTATTTCAATAGAAAATTTTGTCAAATTTTATTTCTATAGAAAATTTTGTCAAAATTTTATTTCTATAGAAAATTTTGTCGCAATTTTATTTCAGTAAAATTTTGTTAAAATTTTAGTTGTATAGAAAACTTTTCAAAAATTTAATTGTGTAGAAAATTTCCTTAAAATTTTATTTCTATATATTTCAATTTTTTTTTTTTTTTGCTAAAATATTATTTCCACAGAAAATTTTGTAAAAATTTTATTTCTATAAAAAATTTTGTATATTGAAAATGTTATCAAAATTGTATTTGTAAAGAATTATTTTTAAAATCTTTTTTCTATAGAAAATTTTGTCAGTATATCATTTCCCTAGAAAATTTGTGTAAGTTTTATTTCTATAGAAAATTTTCTCAAAATTTTAGTTTTACAGAAAATTTTGTCAAAAATTTAATTCTACAAAAAATTTAGTCAAAATTTTACTTCAACAGAAAATTTTGTCAAAATTTTATTTCTATAGAAAATTTTGTCAAATTTTATTTCCTTAGAAAATTTTGTCAAAATTTTAATTCTACAGAAAAGTTTGTCAAAATTTTATTTCCATAGAAAATTATTTCAACATTTTATTTCCATAGAAAATTATTTCAACATTTTATTATCATAGAAAATTTTGTCAAAATTTTATTTCTGTAGAAAATTTTGCCGCAATTTTATTTCTATAGAAAATTTTGTCAAATTCTTATTTCTATTTATTTCAACGTTTTTTTTTTGTCAACATATTATTTTCACAGAAAATTTTGTAAAAATTTTATATCTATAAAAAATGTTGTCAAAATTTTGGTTCTACTCAAAATTTTGTCAAAAATTTAATTCTACAGAAAATTTTGTCAACATTTCACTTCAACAGAAAATTTTGTCAAAATTTTACTTCAACAGAAAATTTTGTCAAAATTTTATTTCTATAGAAAATTTTGTAAAAATTATATTTCTATAAAAATTTTATCAAAATTTTATTACAAAAAATTAATTTGTAGAAATTTTATTTCTTCAGAAAATTTGGCAAAATTTTATTTCAATAGAAAATTTTGTTGAAGTTTTATTTCTATAGAAAATTTTGTCAAAATTTATTTCTATAGAAAATTGTGTCGCAATTTTGTAATTTTGTCAAAATTTTAGTTCTATAGAAAATTTTCTCAAAAATTTATTTCTGTAGAAAATTTTCTTAAAATTTTATTTCTATTGAAAATTTTGTAAAAATTTCATTTCTATAGAAATTTTTGTCAAAATTTTATTTCTATTTATTTCTTTTTTTTTGGTCAAAATTTTATTTCTATAAAAAATTTGGCAAAATTTTATTTCAAAAAATTAATTTTTAGAAATTTTATTTCTACAGAAAATTTGGCAAAATTTTATTTCCATAGAAATTTTTTGGGAAAATTAAATTTTTATAGTACATTTTGTGCACACCTCTACAATATATTTTTGGACAAATTTTCCGATGGTAGTTAGAATACAGATACTGCTATAAACTATCGAACTTCAAACGTATCGAATGAAATGTGGTCTTTCAGCAGGCTCCAAAATTCATATTTGAGTATGGTATGAGGGTTATACCTAAAAGTAGTCCGATTTGGCCCATGAGCAATACCATCTGACCTTCATCAATGACGACTACTTGGTCGAAGTTTCAAGTCGACAACATCAACAGGCTGAGCGAGAACCGGATGACCTAGAATATACAGTAGAGTGCAAAACCGAGCATATGTTTTATACATTTAAATAAATCTACGTATAAAAAAATTACCAACCAATCTCAAACTTTCTAAATTTTATTTCAATAATTTTTTTTTTTAAATTTTATTTCTCTAGAAAATTTTGTCAAAATTTCATTTCTATAAAAAATTTTGTCAACATTTTATTTCTATAGAAAATTGAAGTACCTCGTAGTTATAGAGGAATATTTTGCTAAATCTACCAAAACATCAAGAATTCTACTAATCTACCAAGCACTAAAAAAATCTACCATTTTTGGTCGAATTCTACTAGATGTAGCAACCGTGTATCTGAGACCTATATTACGATTTGTTACAAACGAAACCATTAAGCTAGAATACCCCCATTCCAAGATGGAGGGATGATAAAATACTGCCACAAATGCATATAACCAACGCATTGTCGTATATTCGCATTTATATAAGCTTGTTATTAAAAATATTTATATTTATGCTTTTATACATACACACACACAATTAAACGTACATACATCTATATTAAAATCTTTTGAAATGGCAATTTATTTTATTCATAATATATCATAGAAATGAATGGATTTTCATTTCGACTATAATTATCGTAGCAAACATTCAACGCCCCCACATCCGAAAATTCGTTTAGTTTCGAATATCACGTGTGGTTAGTATTAAATAAAATTATATTTACGTATATTTTCTATACCCATAGAGATATTAATACATACGTACACACATATATAATAATATATGTATGTCTGTATTGTCTAAATTCCATATAGTTTGTGTGAGGACTCCTTAAATTATTCATACTTCCATAAATTTAGAATAATTCATAAAATAAAAAAAAAAATAATAAAAATTTTAGGAAAGCATATAGAAATGTATGTATACATATGTATGTATATTACTGTGTATGTATGTACATAATCCATGGGAGATGTATATACGCAGCTTAAACTAGCACAGAGAAACTGTCACCTAGATGATTATCATTGGAAATATTTTTAAGCAACATTGGAAACATTTGTTCATTCATGCGAGAGCGTAAAAGGATTTACATTCATTAGCAATGTTTTAAAGTTTGTTGTTGCTCTATATCACAAATATGTTTGATTGAATTACAATTGCATGCAATTAATGACTAATGTGGTTTTGTTGTATTAACTAAATGTAGCAAACCAAATTTAAATTTTTTTTGTCTGACCATTATGTAAACCATTGTCAAGGAAAACCGGAAGTGTGTGAAGCAAACTTT
Organism: Haematobia irritans; assembly: GCF_050003625.1. Lineage (NCBI taxonomy): Eukaryota > Metazoa > Arthropoda > Insecta > Diptera > Muscidae > Haematobia > Haematobia irritans. The sequence continues at coordinate 154,878,035 of NC_134398.1, read as the reverse complement.
GAGTGCTAGCAAAAGAATATTAAATACAAAATAGTACACTGAAAAATTTATTGTAGTGAGAACAAAATTTTCTTGTTTTTAGAATAGGAATGCGAGTTTTTCTTAGTATAGGCGACATATTTTTCATGCAAAGTTTTTTTTTTTTCTTGACCAAACTAAGGTAAACGTTTCAATGAAGGTATTTTGTCCTGTTGAGCTCAGGTCACTTTGCCTTAAAAAATCGGTAATAAATCTGTCATTTTAATGAAATTGTCTTTAAATTTATTTAATTATTTTTTTTGTAACTTGAGTACAAAGCAGAAATATGTTCAAAAATAAGAAATAATTTATAATTGAAGTCTAGTTTTAATTATGAAGATATTGATTTACAAAAAGCAAACAAAAAACTAATAATGAAACAATTTTCCCCAGTTTGCATCTTAAGTAGAATACAACGTAAAAATCATTAGTGAAATTACAAAATCTTTAAACCCGGCAATTTTTTCTTCAGTATAGGTCTACCATCACGTTTGCCACAGTTGGTAGAATTCTAACACAAGTGGTAGATTATTTACTGTTTGCAAGATTTGCTAGAATTCTTTATGTTTTGGTAGATTTAAAAATTATTCCTCACAAATTAAAAGGTAGTTCACAAATTTCTAAAAAAATATGTGTACAAAGTTTTCTAAAAATAACATTTTGACAAAATTTTCTATAGTAATAAAATTTTCACAAAATTTTACTGCTATAGAAATATAATTTTGACAAAATTTTCTAAAGAAATAAAATTTTGACAAAATTTTCCATATAAATAAATTTTTGACAAAATTTTATATACATATAAAATTGTTATTAAATTTTCCACATAAATACAATTTTGACAAAATGTGCTATTGAAATAAAATTTTGGCAAAATTTTCTACAGAAATAAAACTTTGACAAAATTTTCTATAGAAATATGATTTTGACAGCGCTTTCTATAGAAATAAAATTTTGGCAAAATTTTCCAAATAAAATTTTGACAACATTTTCTATATAAATAAAATTTAGACATATTTTTCTATATAAATAAAATTTTTACAAAATTTTCAATATTCTATAGAAATAAAATTTTGACAAATTTTCTATTGAAATAAAATTTTGACAAAATCTTGTATATAGAAATAAAATTTTGACAAAATTTTCTATATAAATAAAACTTTGACAAAATTTTCTATAGAAATAAATTGTTCTCTGTAGAAATGAAATTTTGACAAAATTTTTTATAAAATAAAATGTTGACAAGCTTTTCTATAGAAATAAAATATTGGAAAAGTTTTCTATAAAAATTTAATTTTGACAAATGTTTCGATAGAAATATTATTTTGACAAAGTTTTCGATAGAAATATAATTTTGAGAAAGTTTTTTACAGAAATATAATTTTTTGACAAATTTTTCTATAGAAATATAATTTCGAAAAAGTTTTCAACAGAAATAAAATTTTGACCAAATTTTTCAATAGAAATAAAATTTTGACAAAACTTTTTAATAGAAATAAAATTTTGACAAAATGTGTCTAAAGAAATAACATTTTGACAAAATTTTCTATAGAAATAAAATGTTGACAAACTTTCTACTGAAATAAAATTTTGACAATTTTTTTGTAAAAATAAAATGTTGACAAATTTTCTATAGAAATAAAGTTTTGACAAATTTTCTATAGAAATAAAATATTGAGAAAATTTTGTATATAGAAATAAAATATTGACAAAATTTTCTATAGAAATAAATTGTTTTCTGTAGAAATAAAATTTTGACAAAATCTATATTATATATATAAAATTCAAATTATGTTTGTTTATTTGTTTGTTTGTTTGTTTATTTGTATGTTCCGGGTTGGCGCGAAAACGGCTGAACCGATTTACTTGAAACTTTCAGAGATCGTGGGGGGCACTCATGTGCTGAAAATAGGGTACCTCATTTTTTGACATATGGTCGCGGAGAGGAACCTCCCCTTTGTCCGACTTTTTGAAAATTAGACCAAAGTTGACCGATTTGCTTGAAATTTTCATTGAAGGTTGGGGTTGGCATCTAGACAAAGATCCGCTACTTTATATTTCGATATTTGGTGGCGGAGGGAGACCTCCCCTTTGTACGACTTTTTTTAAAGTACAGTGAAAAAACTAAAATTCTCTAAATTATTTGAGATTTACAAAGAACATGCGGTGAGGTTATGGAATTAATATGGTGTACCTGATGATTTCATATGTGGACGGGGAGGGGGACCTCCCCCTTGCCCTACTTTTTGAAACTTGGAATAAAATTATGCGATTTGCTTGAAATTTTCATTGAATGTTGGGGTTGGAATTTAGACAAAAATTCGCTACATTATTTTTCGATATTTGGTCGGGGAGGAGGACCCCCCATTTGCCCGACTTTTTTGTTAAAGTACAGTGAAAACAAAACTAAACTCCCCCGACTGAAATTTTACGGAAAAAATGGGAGAGGTTATGAAATTTATATCAGGTTCTTAATTTTTTAATATTTGGTCGGGGAAAAATAAAAGGGCATAGGGAGACATCCGCTTCTCTTAAGTATGTTACATGCAGAGAAACCATTAATTAATAGTTGATACCTGATTTTGTGATATTTGGACGGCTTATAATTTGCCTTTAGGCTTATAATTTGCTTGACATTTTCTGGGACTTTTACAAAAAATACGCTACATCACTTTTCGATACAGGATTTTTAAATTAGTATATGATTTTTCGATATCTGGTTGGGGAAGGGGAAAATTGAAATAAACTTTGTCGATTTACTTCGATAGAATTTATAGGGACCATTGAGTAGTTGTGAAATTAATATAGGGTACGTGATAGTCCGATATCAGGTGGGAGTGGAGCGAAGGTGGTTTCCCTTTTGTCCGTTTTTTTCTTAAATTGAAAGTAGAGGGTTGTCCGTAAATGGGAACTCGGTACATAATTTTATTATTTTTGCACAAGCTTCTGCCAGACTTCTTTTTAGTAAAGAACTTAAATGTACATGAAATTGGGAGCCAACATAGAGGATGCATCATTTTCCAACATTTTAGCAAATGTTAATGTGGTAACATTTTTTACTACTTTTGCTTTTTCCGATTTATTGGATGGGAAACAGTAATTCTTTGTATGTTATTATAATATAGTGCTTAATATTAAGATATGTTGAGGAGAAGGATACCTTTCCTTTACAAACCACTTAAAATTCACAAGAAATATAGAAGATTGTCCAACTACTTGAATACAGAACATTATTAAAAAAATTTGGAGGAAAGGGTACACCCTCTCCCCGACATTTTTTAAGACGAACCGTTTTACATATGCAAGTAGTCCGATTTTACGAAAAAGCAAGTAGTCCGATTTGTTTGAAAGAATTCGACTTGGCTGACTAAGTTCACGCAAAATGTTCCTACAAATACGCTTCGGAAGGCGCAGCGAAGCGGGCCGGGTTACGCTAGTTTTCTATAAAAGTAAAATGTTGACAAAGTTTTCTTTAGAAATAAAATTTTGGGAACGTTTTCTATAAAAATATAATTTTGACAAATGTTTCGATAAAGGTATAATTTTGCCAAAATTTTCTATAAAAATATTTTTTTTCTTTAGAAATTTTATTCTGACGAAGTTTTCTATAGAAATATAATTTTTACAAAGTTTCCGATACAAATATAATTTTGAGAGAGTTTTTATAGAAATATAATTTTTGACAAAATTTTCTATAGAAATATATTTCGACAAAGTTTTCAATAGAAATAAAATTTTGGCAAAATTTTTTAGTAGAAATAAAATTTTGAAAAATTTTTCAATAGAAATAAAACTTTGACAAAATTTTTCTAAAGAAATAAAATTTTGACAAAATTTTCTATATAAATAAAATTTTGACAAAATTTTTCAATAGAAATAAACTTTTGACAACATTTTTCAATAGAAATAAAATTTGGACAAAAATTTTCTAAAGAAATAAAATGTTGAAAAAATGTTCTATATAAATAAAACTTTGACAAAATTATCTATAGAAATAAATTATTTTCTGTAGAAACAAAATTTTGACAAAATTTTCTATAAAAATAAAATGTTGACAAAGTTTTCTATAGAAATAAAATTTTGGGAAAGTTTTCTATAAAAATATAATTTAAACAAATGTTTCTATAGGGTGTAATTTTACCAAAATTTTCTATAAAAATAATTTTTTTCATTCGTTTTGTTCTTTAAGCATTGTTGTTGTTTTTTGATTTCACCTTAAAACCATGCATTGACTAAACTACTCAAATCGATGATTTGATAGTGGCATAGGAAAAGAGATATGTTTGTACGATTTTTTTTTCGCCATATGCCGGCTATCATGTATGGTTTTAAGCTGAAATCAAAAAACAACAACAATAATTTTTTTCTTTAGAAATTTAATTCTGACAAAGTTTTCTATAGAAATATAATTCTCAGAAAGTTTTTATAGAAATATAATTTTTGACAAAATTTCTATAGAAATATATTTTCGACAAAGTTTTCAATAGGAATAAAATTATATCAAAATTTTTCAATAGAAATAAAATTTTGACAAAATTTTTCTACAGAAATAAAATTTGGGGAAATATATTTTGGGAAGTTTTGTATAGAAATAAAATTATGGAAGTTTTCTGTAGAAATATTATTTTGACAAAATTTTCTACAAAAATATTTTTTTACAAAATTTTCTTAAGAAATTTAATTTTGACAAAATTTATTATTGAAATAGAATTTTGACAAAGTTTTCTGCAGAAATATAAATTTTTACACAATTTTCTGTAGAAATAAAATGTTGACAAAATTTTCTGTAGAAATAAAATTATGACAAAATTTTCTGTAGAAATAAAATGTTGACAAAATTTTCCATGGAAATAATATTTTGACAAAATTTTCTATAGAAGTAAAATTGTGACAAAGTGTTCTATAGAAATCAATTTTTATACAAAATTTCCTGCAGAAATTAAATCTTGACAAAATTTTCAGTAGAAATAAAATTTTGACAAAATTTTCTATAGAAGTAAAATTTTGACAAAATTTTCTATAGAAGTAAAATTTGCAGAAATTTTCTATGGAAATATGTAGGTCGGCTTATATGGAGGCTATATAATTATGGACCGGATGAAATTTGATCTTCCAGGATCTGTATAAATCAAATCATGGTTCGACCCATTTACAATACCGTTTATGCCATAATAACTACTTATGACAAGTTTCAAGCCAATAGCTTATTTTGTTCGAAAATTAACATGAGTCCAACAGACGCACGGACGGACATCGCTATATGGACGAAGAATTTTATCGCCACATACAATATACACTTTATATGGTCTGCGACCAATACTTCGATGACATATAAACTGAATGACAAAATCAATATGAGTCCCATCTTGTAGTGGAGCGTATAACATTTACAGTGGGGAGCAAACCCGAGCGCTTGTTTCACTTTTATACCCTCCACCATTTGTCATTTCGTTTGTAACACATCGAAATATTGCTCTAAGACCCCATAAAGTATATATATTCTGGGTCGTGGTGAAATTCTGAGTCGATCTAAGCATGTCCGTCCGTCCGTCTGTTGCAATCACGCTAACTTCCGAACGAAACAAGCTATCAACTTCAAACTTGGCACAAGTAGTTGTTATTGTTGTATGTCGGATGGTATTGCAAATGGGCCATATCGGTCCACTTTTACATATAGCCCCCATATAAACGTACCCCCAGATTTGGCTTGCGGAGCCTATAAGAGTAGCATATTTCATCCGATCCTGCTTAAATTTGGTACACGTTGTAAGTATATTGTCTCTAACAACCATGCAAAAATTGGTCCATATCGGTCCATAATTTTGTATAGCCCCCATATAAACCGATACCCAGATTTGGTTTGCGGATCCTCTATGAGAAGCAAATTTCATCTGATCCTGCTGAAATTTGGTACATAGTATTAGTATATGGTCTCTAACAACCATGCAAAAATTGGTCCATAATTATATGTAGCCCCCATATAAACCGATCCCACGATTTGACCTCCGGAGCCTCTTAGATGAGCAAAATTCATCCGATCCGGTTGAAATTTGGTACGTGGTGTTATGGTCTCTAATAACCATGCAAAAATTGGTCCATATAGGTCCATAATTATATATAGCCCCCATATAAACCTTTCACCAGATTTGATCTCCGGAGCCTCTTGGAGGAGCAAAATTCATCCGATCCTGTTGAAATTTGCAACGTAGTGAGAGTATATGGCCGCTAATAACGATGCCAAAATTGGTCCATGTCAGTCTATAGTTATATATAGCTGATCCCCAATCACACAAAAATTGGTCCATGTCGGTTCATAATCATGGTTGCCACGCGAGCAAAAAAAAATTTCTACCAAAATTTTATTTTTATAGAAAAGTTTGTCAAAATGTTATTTCTATAGAAAATTTTGTCAACATTTTATTTCTATAGAAAATTTTGTCAAAATGCAATTTCTATAGAAAATGTTGTCAAAAATTTATTTTTATTCAAAATTTTGTCAAACTTAATTATATACTTATTTAATCGGCATTTTTAGTTTAATATATACCACGTACGTATGGACTATATTACGGTGTTAGGAAGTTTGAAGATACCTTGCCATCGGCAAGTGTTACCGCAACCCAAGTAATTCGTTATGGATGACAGTCTTCAGTAGAAGTTTCTACGCAATCCATGGTGGAGGGTACATAAGCTTCGGCCTGGCCGAACTTACGGCCGTATATACTTGTTATTAAGTAGAAAATGTCTAGTTAAGCCCACAAAGATTGCACCGTTGATGACTGGAAATAAGATACATCATCAAATAAAACGAAATGGCGAGTTTGGGGTAAAGTTCAGCACAATTAATCGTATATTTCAAAATAAATAAGGAAAAAGTTAGAAGAAAATATCAAGACGAGTTAAGACCGTAATTAGCAACAAAGAACTGTGGACTAAACCATTTAATTGCAATGTATTAAGCATAAAATACAAAACAGGATACATGCTTACTTGTATTTTATTTTAATATATGCAGTAGTATAGGTATATAAATTATTTGTACGTACAGTTTTCTTTGTAAGGAAATAAAGTATAAATGAAATAAATTTTCTAGCTTCGAATCCAATAGGCGCATACAGTAATTTTCTTTGCAAACTACTCCTCGTAATGGATTATCAAATATATACAGTATGTCAAGAAAGTCTTTTGACATTGCCAACTATTTCAAATTCTAGAAATAATTGAAATATTAAATATTTTATTAAATTTTTAATTCTGTGTACGTATGTATACTTTGCAAAATACATAATAAAATATTTTTTTTTTAAATTTCATTATATTTAATTTTGGAACAAAACATAATTTTTATCCCATTGTCAAAACACTTTCTTTACAAACTGTACATATATAAGATGACAAATTTTGCTGCGAATAAAAAATGTCGGTTAATATCGGGTCTTACTATAGAATCTTAGGGAGTTTGTTATGGGCATTTGAGTGAATTTGATAAGACACATTCAAATGGTAAGATTTCCGAAGTGGTCAATACATTTGGCGACAAATCTAGTAAAATTCTGAAATTACTTTTCTCCGCTCGAGTACATTCAATATTAGTGGCATACTAACTCAGTAGGTCAGTAGGTGCACAAATCAAGTATAGTTCTTAATATCAGATATTTCTGTTGATTGAGATAAAGCTCCCATAAACAAGTAATGTTCTTAAATATGGGAATGCGGTTTATCTCTCAAACCTAAGTATATCAGTGTTTATATTGTCAAGCTATAATAACTCTGAACTGAGCAAAAGGCCTTTCTAATTCGATAAGTCCTAGCTATCAGTCATTTCGTCTGAGGGAATCTCCTTCTGTTCATATATTCCTCATGGAAAACCATTAACGCAGATGAGCTTGTATTCTAGAAGTTATCAAAACCGAATATTACTTATTCCTAACATCGCATAAGAAATACAATCTGGTAACCCTGGCACACAATTAATACATTACGTAGTAAACCATTAAAATGCTAACTCAACATAAAGGCAAATTTGGTTGTTTCTAACACAAGACGATGCCAAAAAAAATTTGTTTTTTTTTTTTTTTTGAATTGGCAAACAATATCTCAGGCCATGTTTGGGTTATGGACCCATTCCAATGGGACGACAAACGTATACCCATAGACTCAGGAGGGTATTTCCCATTGTATAGACAAAATGTTTGTATGTATGGTGGAAACTTTTAAAATTTCGTTGTGAAATAATGTTCGTCATCACTATATGCCAATGTACCGGCAACAAAAACTAAAATAAAATTTAAAATAAATTCAAAATCTTTTTACAATGTTGGTAGATATTTTAAATATATGTGTATGTGATTTTTCTTAACCAAATTTGTTTTGTTTGCTCTGACGAATCGAATGAAAGATTGTTTGCGACAAAATCGAAACGAACAACGAAAATGGATTCCAAACATATCTAAAGGCGGTGTGGAGTGGGGAATGGGGGGCGGACTGAAAATTACCCATGGCTATCTGCTGGTGATGATGAGTTCTAAGTTTAGACCATAACATATTGTAACAAAACAGCCTGAGAAAGATATGCCAACAAGCATACGACACAAAAATAAATTTCTAGTTGGGGTTTATTTGCAAAGAGCATGCGCGAGATATTTTACCGATCCACAAGAGATCTTCGGGTTTGTGCAAAAACGAAAAATAAAAATCAACGAAGTCAAATAAAAACGAAAGCACTGTGTGAATGGGTGAATATGTGTGAGTGAGTGGAGGCTCTTTAACTTTTGGGATTATATTTTTGGGAAAAAATGTGCACACGCACACACACCCCAAAATACTCATCCATGGCAAAGCAAATCGTCATGGTGATCGGGGGATTTTTTGCGCATGTATGAGTACGATCAGTTTATGAGAAATATACTTGCGGTTTGGTGTTGAAAAGGGGTGATAGTGGAGGGGGCGGAGGGTGGCTGGGTGCTTTTTGTACTTGGAGAAGGCGATGATACCTTGTTCTTTATATGAGTACGAGTGTGTGTGTGTATATAAGTGAGTGCCCCTTATACTCCCTATTTGTATGGGTGCTTAATACGTTGATGGTACAGTTTAAGCGATATGAGACTAAGTAGAGAATTTTGCATTTTTATGTGCATTGCTGATTCTGAACTCGATCAGCAAACACCAGTTCCTGGAACACTGTACTAAGTCCTTCACAAATATTTTGTCAATTAATTTGCAAAAAGTGAAAAAAAATCAATAATATAAAAAAGGAGACGGCTAAATACCGGGAAATATCTTTAGAAGGTTTTCTATCTCGTTTCTTCTGTGAGAAAAAATTTACCAAAAAGAAGAAAAGTGAACTAAAAATAAATTTGTATGGAATATAGAAACCTAAGCAAGATATTTATAAATAAGTAAAATATTTTTTTGGATTATGAGAAACGGAATTATATAATAAATAGAAAAAAAATACAATAATAATAAATTATTAAAGGGCCATGAAATGGGGGGACAAATTATAATAAAAGTAAAAAAAATTATAATAAAAATGAACGTAGCAACAAATTTAAAAAAAAAATGATTTAAAAAAAAATACGAATTTATTTTGTATTCTACAAAAAACAATATCCCATATCAAGTGTCATAATTCAAAAACTAAAATACATTTAGCCAATTCGAAATAAAAAAATCCCGGAAACAGAATTTGAACATTTCGGGCGGTGTAGTAATATAGAAACCGGTGAAAAGTGTAATATTATACACGAAATTCTATTCTACATGGGCGTATATGTATTTATATAAATGTGTGTGTGTGTGCGTATATTTGCTATGTGAGCTTACCAAATCTAAACTCTAAACTCTCATAGGACAAAATGTTCTCTATTGGCTAGCCTGTATTAGTGTGAGAGTGTTAAAATATAAAGGTAAACGTAGTGGTGATATTAGCTGATCTACTATGGTGACTATTTACTAATCCATGTGTAAGAGACAGAGAGAGAGACAGAGAAAAACTAAACAAGCATTACTGAGTGTGTTTGTGTGTCTACGTGCGTGCGCGTTTAAGGAAGTGAATGGCTGACGTTGCTAAAATAGATTTTTTTATGTATGTCCACACTAAAGGATGTCACATACAATTGGTCATTCTATAATAGCCATTACATACACAGTTGCTATTTATGGAGAAGCTCATATCAAGAACTTTTGGACTATTTTTATGAGTATCGCATACATGCACCATATGTGTATTTATATATATGGTGGTGGTATTATATGTATACATATTTTAGACAGATATACTAAAAATGTTTATATATATAAATGTCTTCTAAACTAAAAATATTTTCAGCAAAAATATCTATTTGACTAGATATTAGAGTGTATGTGTGCTTGTGTGTGTGTACTATCACAGTGTAATTGCGTATAGATTTGAGAGATTTGTGTGGGCTATAATAACTCTGTGAATTTATCTAATATTACTTGGTGATTAAAGAAAATGGAAAATTTGATTTCCTAATTTTGTATTAAATTTTTTGATCTTTAAAAAACAGAAATTAAATAAAAATAATAATATTAATCAAGTCTTTAAAACATATATAAAATTAAATGACCATGTATTTCAAATTCTAAGTAAATTATGTTTAATTAAATTTTAATTAAATAATTATTTTAGAGATAGAAAGATAGACTATTACACATTCACGGCATTTTAAATTCAAAATTATGAATGAAAATATTAAAATTGATATATAAACTTATTTGTTTGTTCAAAATAAAATTGTAAATTTGATTTAAGGGACAGTAGCAATTAGATTTAACTTACACTTAAATAAAAGTTTATTTGTACACACAATAAAAAAGTTGACTTGGATTCAAAGATTTTGACCTTCCCTTAAGGATTTTGCTATCGATTCCGAGCCAAAGATGCGGCTTCTTTAAAATAAGGAAATTTTTTAGCGACCCATTTGGCTTTAAATATAGGTTAGGTTAGGTGGCAGCCCGATGTATCAGCCTCACTTAGACTATTCAGTCCATTGTGATACCACATTGGTGAACTTCTCTCTTATCACTGAGTGCTGCCCGATTCCATATTAAGCTCAATGACAAGGGACCTCCTTCTTATAGCCGAGTCCGAACGGCGTTCCCCATTGGAGTGAAACCACTTAGAGAAGCTTTGAAACCCTCAGAAATGTCACCAGCATTACTGAGGTGGGATAATCCACCGCTCAAAAACTTTTTGGTGTTCGGTCGAAGCAGGAATCGAACCCACGACCTTGTGTGTGTAAGGCGGGCATGCTAATCATTGCAGCACGGTGGCTCCGGCTTTAAATCTAGGACCAATAAAATTAAAATTAGGATACAGATCTCATTTATCAAATGAGATCTGTATCCTGTATTGGCAAGCAGGTTATATTTGACAAGAAAATAACATTTTAGTGACAAACATGTTACATGGTCACCATACAAAAATAACATTTTGCTCTTGAAACATGTTTGAGGTGAGCATATTCCTTCTCTGCGTGTACAAATCTCTTTGATTTTTTATTTAAGACTATGGATTACAATCCTTGCAGACTAGCAATTCTAAAAATAAATTTAATGGAAAATATTAAATTTACGTTTTTTTTATCGTATATATTTACTCATTTTAAGTGTTATATTAAAAAGCTAATGACATTAAAAAATGCATGCCTAAAAAAAAAAACAAAATGATAATATAAAGGAAAATTAAAAAACTAATTAAAAAAACTTTAAGCCAAATACGTTCAATTTTCAAAATAATTCTTGAATTATATTTAAAGTTTTTTTATTTTTAATTCACAGAAGCAATAACTTATTAATTTTAAGGATTTTTGCTTTAAATTAAAAATATTTTTCTTATCCTTAAGAAAAATTTGGCTTGCTTTAATAGAGGGATAAAATGAACAGTTGATAACGTGAAAATTATGAACTGTTTTCTTATTTAAATTTTTTTTATTTTAAAAAATAATATTCTGTGAATTGCCTGTCACAAAAGCAAAGTTTGCATAATCCTTTATATAAGGTAATTATATTTTTGGCAGTGTAGAGAAACTATATCATTGACTATAAAGAATTATAAAAAATATGTATATTATATCATTAACTGTTTTTTAATATAGTTTCACTTTAAATAATATATAATAAAATAATTCTTTAAATTTATTTAGTTCCTTATTTAATAATATATAATTCTGACATTAAAAATGTTTCTTTTTTCAGTAAAAAATATGAGGTATTATTTATTTATTACAAGATTTACAATCATAATAAATTATGAAAATAAATATAAAAAAATTAGGTGCTAACTACAAAGGTTTTTGAGGTATTGTATACCCTGATATAGTGAAAAAAACTAAATATAATTTTTTAACTACTAAAACAATAATTATATCTTTACGAAAGGGATATTGAAAATTTCTGTAACCGATTATTTACTATTATAAAATAATATTAATAATAATAAATTTCGTTTAATTTTTGACATGAGTATTTAAAGTTTTGTATACCCCCACAAATAATGACATTGACACTAAATTATTATTTTACTTTTTTATTTATAAATTATTTTATTATCTTTAGTTCCAATTTCACAATTACTACACTCAAAAAAAGTGAACCCTCTATTCCATTAAAGCCAATTTAAGAAAATAGTTCATTATTTCTTTAAATTTATAAATATCGAACTTGGTATGGCACTAAAAACATTCTTGCAATTTCGAACTTCGATTTTTTTCCTTCAAACTACAATATTTCTTTAACAAGTGAAAATAATTTCTTATGTCTAATATATTTTCTTGAATTTGTCAAAAAAAAAAAAAAAAAAAAAAAAAACAAGTATAAACGGCCGTAATTTCGGCCAGGCCGAATCTTATGTACCCTCCACCATGGATTGCGTAGAAACTTCTACGAAAGACTGTTATACACAATCGAATTACTTGGGTTGTGGTATCTTAAATCGTTTTCTAAATTGTGAGTTAGTCCACACGTGGTATATTTTAGACAAAAACGTATGTAAGTCTACAAATAATTACGAATCGATATGGACTTTTACACGGTACGTAGGGAGCCAGAATTGAAATATGGGGGTCGCTTATATGGGGACTATATACAATTATGAATTTGATATGGAGCAATTTTTGTGTGATTGGGGATCGATTTATCTGAGGGCAATATATAACTATAGACCGATATGGACCTAGTTAGGCATGGTTGTTAACGGTCATATACTACCATAATGTACCAAATTTCAACTGACTCGGAGGAAATTTACTCCTCCAAGAGGCTCCAAAACCAAATCTCGGGATCGGTTTATATGGGGGCTATATAAAGGTTAGGTTAAAGTGGCAGCCCGATTAAGATTCAGGCTCACTTAGACTATTCAGTCCATTGTATATGATTATGGACTAATGGACTGGGGGCTATATATGATTATGGACTGATATGGACCACTTTTGGCATGGTTGTTAAATATCATATACTACCACCACGTACCAAATTTCAACCAGTTCGGATGAATTTTGTTTCTCCACAAGGCACTGGAGGTCAAATCTGGGGATCGGTTTATATGGGAGCTATATATAATTATGGGCTGATAGGAACCAATTCCTGCATGGTTGTTGGATACCATATACTAACATCACGTACCAAATTTCAACCGAATCCGATGAATTTTGCTCTTCCAAGGGGCTCCGGAGGTCAAATCTGGCGACCGGTTTATATGGTCGCTATACATAATTATGGACCGATTTCGACCAACTTTTGCATGGGTGTTTGAGACCATATATTAACACCACGTACCAAATATCAACTGAGTCAACTGAATCAGATGAATTTTGGCCTTCCAAAAGACTACGGAGGTCAAATCTGGCGGTCGGTTTATATGGAGCTATATATAATTATGTGGACCAATTTTTGCATGGTCAATAGAGACCATATACTAATACCATGTACCAAATTTCAGCCGGATAGGATAAAATTTTCTTCTCTTAGAGGCTCCGCAAGACAAATCTGGGGATCGGTTTATATGGGGGCTATATATAATTATGGACCGATGTGGACCAATTTTTGCATGGTTGTTAAAGACCATATACTAACATCATGTACCAAATTTCAGCCGGATCTAATGAAAGTTGCTTCTCTTAGAGGCTCCGAAAGCCAAATCGGGGTATCGGTTTATATGGGGGCTATATATAATAATGAACCGATGTGGACCAATTTTTGCATGGCTGTTAGAGACTATATACTAACACCATGTACCAAATTTCAGCCTGATCGGATGAAATTTGCTTCTCTTAGAGGATTCGCAAGCCAAATTTGGGGGTCCGTTTATATGGGGGCTATACGTAAAAGTGGACCGATATGGCCCATTTGCAATACCGTACGACCTACATCAATAACAACTACTTGTGCCAAATTTCAAGTCGATAGCTTGTTTCGTTCGGAAGTTAGCGTGATTTCAACAGACGGACGGACATGCTCAGATCGACTCAGAATTTCACCACGACCCAGAATATATATACTTTATGGGGTCGTAGAGCAATATTTCGATGTGTTACAAACGGAATGACAAAGTTAATATACCCCAATCATATGGTGGAGGGTATAAAAAGACAGATTAAATACGTATATAATTCAGTTTAACAAAATTGTCTATAGAAATAAAATTTTGACAAAATTTTCTATAGAAATGAAATTTTAAAAAATTTTCTATAGAAATAAAATTTTAAAAATTTTTCTATAGAAATGAAATCTTAAAAAATTTTCTATAGAAATAAAATTTTAAAAAATTTTCTATAGAAGTGAAATTTTAAAAAATTTCCTATAGAAATAAAATTTTGGTAGATGATTTTTGGCTCGAGTGGCAACCATGATTATTTTTGTGTGATTAGAGATCGGCTATATATAACTATAGACCGATATGGACCACTTTTGGTATGGTTGTTAGCGGCCATATACTAACACAACGTTAAAAATTTGAGCCGGATCGGATGAATTTTTCTCCTCCAAGAGGCTCCGGTGGTCAAGTCCGGAGGGGATCGGTTTATATGGGGGCTATATATATTTTTGGACCGATGTGGACCAATTTTTGCACGGTTGTTAGAGACCATATACCAACACCATGTTTGCATGGTTGTTAGAGTCCATCTACCAAAACTATGTTCCAAATTTCAACCAGATCGGATGAAATTTGCTTCTCTTTGAGGCTTCGCAACCAATCCTGGGGATCTGTTTATATGGGAGCTATATATAATTATGCACCGATGGGGACCAATGTTTGCATTGTTATTAGAGACCATATACCAACACCATGTACCAAATTTCAGCCGGATCTGATGAAATATGCTTCTCTTAGAGGCTCCGCAAGCTAAATCGGGGGATCGGTTTATATGGGGGCTATATAATTATGGACCGATGTGGACCAATTTTTGCATGGTTGTTGGAGGCCGTATACTAACACTATGTATCAAATTTCAGCCGGATCGCATGAAATTTGCTTCTCTTAGAGGATCCGCAAGCCAAATTTGGGGGTCAGTTGATATGGGGGCTATACATAAAAGTGGAGCGATATGGCCTATTTGCAATACCATCCGACCCACATCAATAACAACCACTTGTGCCAAGTTTCAAGTCGATCGCTTGTTTCGTTCGGATATGCTTAGATCGACTCAGAATTTCACCACGACCCAGAATATATATACTTTTTTTCGATGTGTTACAAACGGAATGACAAAGTTAATATACCCCCCCCCCCCACCGCTCCTATGGTGGTGGGTATACAAACTATGAAATTTATACCCAATTTAATATTCTCCTTATATGAATTTACGAATCGCAATCTTTACAATATATTATCCTTTCGACAGTAGAAATACTGAAAATATAATTGTTTCTATTTTTTTTTGTAATTAATAAATATGACCTTTTCTACATATCATTTAACAATGATTTTATGCAAATTGACTGTGACATTATTTACATTTGTTCTGAATCTCTTTTGTCAACTTATATAAATACCATTTTTATATTTGTTTGCATTACTTATTGGATTTTAAAAATCTGCCATCAGTTTTAATTATTCTTTAGTTTGCATTTGCATATGTTGTGGTTTATGTAATTTTGTAAGCACAAAAAATAATTTAATTTTTGTACATATCAACTTAATTTATTGATATTTGAAACAAAAAAAAAAAAAAAACATCGAAAGCAAATATTTTTATATTATTTGCACAATTATGATAATAATAGGAAAAATCATATTACAACTTATAGTTTACAATTATTTGTTTGGATTTAATTATTAATTTAATTATCCGTTTAAATATCCCAATGATATATATTTTTTATTATAATTTTGTTAAACGAAGCTATTGATAATTATTATAAATGGGAAATATATACAACAAGAAAAATATATATGTAATATATAACTATTTAAATCTTAACTGATATAGCAGCTGTGTCGTTCGTATACTGGAGGAAGACTACAAAAACAAAAGAAAATTGATAAAAAAAACTATGAGTTTAGTTAATTTAATTTAAATTTAAATCAATTAATGCTTTTATACTCAAGACCTCTAATAAAATCGAAAACTTTAAGTGAAACCTTTATGAATATGATTAGGTAAGTGATTTAAATATATTAAAATCTTAGTTGAAACTTTAAAAAGTTCTTTACATCGTGAACTTTATTTTATGGGATAGATTTTTTATTTTGTTTTTTACAAACAAAAAAGTATTTTTTTATCCTCAATCACGAGTTCAACTGACCCAATTAATTGTTTATTCAAATGTCGTCAATCACAGAAGTGATATTATCAATCACCAGAGTCAATTAAACATTGAATTAATGTTAGAAATTTTTGTGATTAATTTTTGTTTCAATTAAAAATTGTCTGAATCCATTAATTTTTTAATTGAATATTTTGAAAAATTAATTAAAAGTTTACTTGGAAAAATTCTTGTGATTTTTTTGTATAGGCTTTTTCTTACAGCCTGAATAAATTATTCGCTTTTAGTTGTTATTTAAAATTAGTTTTATATATGACACATTGATTAGTTTTATATATGACACATTGTCATTTATAAAATTTTTATATTATTAGTTTTACAAATTATTAAATTAATTAAAAAAATAAATGAAAATGAACAAAAAGAAAGGTGGAACAATAGTGGTTTAAATTGATTTAAATTAAAAATTTTCCAATTAAATTACAACTAAAATAAAAAAAAATATTTTTTATAAAATATTTAGTTTCTAAATTTTATATAAAATATTTTTAATAAAAGGAAAATACTTAAAAATAAAAAATGATTTAATCAAATGCACAAAAACAAAACTGGTGCAATAGTGGGTTAAATAAATTAAATAAAAATTTATCAAAGTAACTAAACTAAAATTTTTATTTTTAAATAAAAATATTTATTTAATTTAGTATTTACACAATTTATATAAAATATTTAAATAATTTCAATAAAATTAAAATACTTCACATTAAATTTTAACTTAATTAAAATCAATATTTTATATAAAATATTTATTTTATATAGGATATTTATTTTACATAATTTAAATAAAATATTTTAAATAAATATAAGAAAAAGATTTTATAGCTCAACAAAAAATTAATTAATGGAGGATTAAATCAAGTTAAATTATAATTCTTCAAATCAAATTTAAACTAAAAGAAGAAAACAATTTATATAAAATATTTATTTTATATAAAATATTTCATATAAATGGAAAAATATGAAAATGAAAATGATTTGATAAACTGGGCAATAAAAAAATTGGATAATAATAGGTTAAATCGAATTAAATTAAATTAATCAAATTATATTTTAACTAGAATAATATATTTTTTTATAAAAAAAAATATTTCAAATAAGTTAAAAATGATAATAGAAACAAAAACAACATTAAAATCAAAATGTTTTTATACTTTGAACATTAAAACAATTGGACTAATAGTTGGTTAAATCGAATTAAATTAAATTAATCAAATTATATTTTAACTAGAATAATATATTTTTTTATAAAAAAAAAAATATTTCAAATAAGTGAAAAATTATAATAGAAACAAAAACAACATTAAAATCAAAATGTTTTTATACTTTGAACATTAAAACAATTGGACTAATAGTGGGTTAAATCGAATTAAATTAATTTAAATGAAACTTCATTAAATTAATTTTTTACTAAAATAATATTATTTAATAGTATAAAAATATTTATTTTACATATGAATGATAAATAGAGCGTTAAATCTAATAAAAATCTAATTAAATTAAAATTCATCAAACTTAATAAAAATAAAAATTTTTTATATATAAATTATTAATTTTACATATTTTATATAAAATATTTTAAATAAATGGGGGAAAACCCCCGAAAATGATGTTATCAGCTAGATAAAAATATAAGTATAGTAAAAGTGGATTAAATCTAATTACTTTAAATTAAATTAAAATTAATCAAACTAAATTTTAATTGATTTGAAATGAATTTTTAATATTAAATAATTATAAAATTATATAATTTAATTATATTTTAACTAGAAAAAATATATTATATAAAAAAATATTTTAAATAAGTAAAAAATAATAATAGAAACAAGAACAACATTAAAATGAAAATGTTTATATCCTTTGAACAATAAAACAATTGGACTAATAGTGGGTTAAATCGAATTAAATTAATTTAAATGAAACTTCATTAAATTAAATTTTTACTAAAATAATATTTTTTAATAGTATAAAAATATTTATTTTACATATGAATGATAAATAGAGCGTTAAATATAATAAAAATCTAATTAAATTAAAATTCATCAAACTTAATAAAAATTTTTTATATATAAAATATTAATTTCGCATATTTTATATAAAATATTTTAAATAAATGGGGGAAATGCCCTGAAAATGATGTTATCAGCTAGATAAAAATATAAGTATAGTAAAAGTGGATTAAATCTAATTAATTTAAATTAAATTAAAATTAATCAAACTAAATTTTAATTGATTTGAAATGAATATTGCTTTTTTTCCTATGAACAATAAAACAATTGGACTAATAGTGGGTTAAATCGAATTAAATTAATTTAAATGAAACTTCATTAAATTAAATTTTTACTAAAATAATATTAATTAATAGTATAAAAATATTTATTTTATATATGAATGATAAATAGAGCGTTAAATCTAATAAAAATCTAATTAAATTAAAATTCATCAAACTTAATAAAAAGACATATTTTATATACATAAAATATTAATTTTACATATTTTATATAAAATATTTTAAATAAGTGGGGGAAATGCCCTGAAAATGATGTTATCAGCTAGATAAAAATATAAGTATAGTAAAAGTGGATTAAATCTAATTAATTTAAATTAAATTAAAATTAATCAAACTAAATTTTAATTGATTTGAAATGAATATTGTTTTTTTTCCTTTGAACAATAAAACAATTGGACTAATAGTGGGTTAAATCGAATTAAATTAATTTAAATGAAACTTCATTAAATTAAATTTTTACTAAAATAATATTTTTTAATAGTATAAAAATATTTATTTTACATATGAATGATAAATAGAGCGTTAAATATAATAAAAATCTAATTAAATCAAAATTCATCAAACTTAATAAAAATTTTTTATATATAAAATATCAATTTTACATATTTTTTATAAAATATTTTAAATAAATGGGGGAAAACCCCTGAAAATTATGTTATCACCTAGATAAAAATATAAGTATAGTAAAAGTGGATTAAATCTAATTAATTTAAATTAAATTAAAATTAATCAAACTAAATTTTAACTTAATTAAAATGAATTTTTTTAAATATAAAATATTTTATATATTTTATATAAAATATTTTAAATAAATGGAATAAAAATGAAAATTAATGATAAATAGAGTGTTAAATCTAATAAAAATCGAATTAAAATAAAAATAATCACATGGAACTTAAATTAGTAACAAATAGATTAAATCAAATTAAATATTTTGATTTCAATAATAAACAAATTTTGAGTTTTTAAGTGTTTATTTATTTGCAAAATATAGATTTGAAAAAAAAAACTTAACAATATTTGGTGAAATAGCTTCATATAACATCCTGTGTAAGGGCACTCTAGTATAATAATTATGATATAATTAGTTTTTTTTAAGATTACCATTTTTATGTTTTTTTTTAATTTATAAATTTGTAATGAAAAATATATACAAAAAACATCACTTTTCAATGGGTACAAATTTTGATTTTGTATCGTCAAAAAAAAAAAAACTATTTCCGGTTTCCTATTACAAGGCCAACTATATATCCTTCATTTAAAAGCCGTTACAAATTCATTTTTGAAGTGTCGATTTTATAAAAACAACATTGCACAGTTTTTCCAAGATTTAAGAAAAAAATCCCAATTATCTTATTGTCACACATTACAATGACCTGAGTTCACAAAAAAAAACACACACACACATTAAGCACCATCTAAAGGATCAATGATCGCGCCTTAGATACAACATAAAAACATATGTTTGGACATGTTGTCAACATATGAACGGCAGACGATATGCAAAGAGTCCGATAGGATTTTCAAAATACTCAGACAATTCAAAAGTAAATTTGCCAGAAAAAAAACAACTGAAAAAAACCCCTAAGGGTGAGACAGAAATTACGTTTTTTTTTGTTTGTTTTTAAAACGACCAACAGGCAAGCCGTGGTGTAGACCCCTTGTGTAGGTAGTCCGCTTAATCACATATGGAGATGATCGTACTATCTTCCAGTAGGTAAATTCATGTAAGACCTAGCAATGCACCCTATCAATGCACATATGACTAATACCAATGGAAATAGGAACGCATGCGAGAAGGCACCCAATTGGTGTTGGACTAGTAATTTGGTATGATAAAACAACAACAAAACAAACGGTATCTAAACTATCGAGTACTCGCAAGTACTTCAATGCAACATAATCAGACTACATGACCTGCCACCTACTTTAGGCTGGCCATGATTTCTCTTTATTATCCCTCAATATGGTCTTGTAGCCTCTCTGTAGGTTTTATACAGAAGACTTTGTGTGTGAGAGTGTTCTTCCGTTTATCCTATGTTTGATCCCCAGCAAAGTACAACGGTTTGATAGAGAGGGCTAAGTTAAAAATAATCTCTATATAAACTCTGTTTATATTGCATTTATGTCACAGTCTTCTTTTATTTGTACTCTCTAACGCATCACGATCAATGCTATGTGTTTTTTAATTTTGTTTGCTTATATTTTTTTGTTATTAAAATGACGAATAATATATTTAACAAAAAAAAAAAATAATTTATCGTAAAATTGTTTTTATTTCGTGAACTTTTCCGGGTTGCAAGCAATAGTTGATGCGTGTTTTGTGTTTGTGTGTGTGTGATTATGCGATATGTAGTTTGGAGAAAAAAGGGTGGCCCTTGAAATGGGTGATAGAATTTAAAAGATAAAGAAAATATAAAAAAAAAATTACAACAGTAATATTTAATTAAAAAATATTAATAAAATATATAATTAGTTTTCCCCTTTACATTTTAATATATGGCTACGCCATATGAAAAAAAAAAATAAAGATATAATATAGCAAAAGGACATAAAAAAATATTCATGTACATTATTTTGTGAAATTTTGTTTTACATTTTCCGGTAACCTTAGCTGCTAATGCTTACTTTTCTTTTTGTAAATTTGTTATAATTTGCAATTACAATAAATATTATAATAATACAAAATAAAGATGAATATCGTATCTTATAACATACCATTGGATTGATCTGGATCTATACCACCGTTGTAAATAAGTGGTAAGTGAAATTTATTACAAAAGTATTTTTTATTATAAAATGCATAAACAATTTCAATTCAAATTTTTAATAGAAAAATAAATTCTAAATGTAAATTGAAAATTATGAATTTCAGAGAATATATACAAATATGGAAATTTAAATAAGAAAAATAAATTCTAAATGTAAATTGAAAATTATGAATTTCAGAAAATATATACAAATACGGAAATTTAAATAATGTAAGAATTATAATGTAAAATAAAAAAATAGTAATATGAATTAAATAAATAATAACACAAGGATATTTTGTACTCAACTATTCTTTTGTTACTTATATTCATAATTTATTATGGTTATAAATATTATAAATAAACAAGAAAAATAAAACAATTATTAGTAAGAAAAAAAAAAAATAAAATTAATTTAATATATAATAATTATTATTAGTTTATTTAAAATCATAAAAAATTATGAAGATATATACAAAAAAAATAAAAATAAAATAAAGGTACTAACAACTAAGGTTTTCGACCTAAATATATAATAATATATGATAACTATAATAATATATGATACATAAAATCAATAAAGCACAAGATTTGACAAATTTATAAAAAGGATAAATTGGATATATAAAAAAAATAAAATTTAATTAAAATAACTTATTGAAACTAAAATTAAATTAAGTTCAAATTAAATTCCCTTAAATAAAATGAAATTTTATTATAATATAATTAAGGTTATAAATAAACATAAAATATTATAAATTAATTTATATTAAAACTCATATATAACTCATGAGTTTTAATATAAATTAATTTTAATATAAATTAATAATGATTAAAATTAAAGGTAATTCAACTTATGTAAAGAGTTTTTACATATAAACGCAAAAAATACAATATCAACAAATTCCCTTAAAAATTAAAATAATTATCTATTTATTTTATTGTTTATTGAAACTTATCGAAATTAATTTAAATAAATTCCTTTAAATTTAAAAGGACATAAAAAATAAAAGAAATCCAATGACACATTTATAAAAAAATAAAATAAATAAAATAAATAAATATAAAAAATCATAAACGAATTTATATTAAAATAATTAGTTAATTAAAAAAAATATAGAAAATTTAAATGAAAAATGTATAATGTCAATAAAATAATTAAGTGAAATAGATTAATTAAATTACATATATTTCTTTAAATTTAAATATAATTTTTATGAAAATAAATAAAATTCAAAGTAAGGATTATAGAAAAACATAAATAAATATAAAACATTATAAATGAATTTATATAAAAACACTTAGTAAATTAAAAAAGGTAAACTTAAATAAAAAACAATAATTTCAATAAAATAATTAATAATAAATTTATTAAAGTGTAAATAAATGAACAAAAATTTATATAAAATGTATATTAAAACAAAAAGAAAACAATTAAGTTTATATTAATTGTTCGACTTAGTTTAAATTTAATTCAACTAAAGTATTAAATTAAAATCATAAAAAGATTAAAATATCAATAAAACCCCTTAATAACAAAATAATTAAACGAAACTAAAATTTAAATGAACTTAAATTAAATTCAATGAAATAAATAAATAAAGTAAAAGGTTATAAATTCATTTACATTATAAATCTTAATTAATTATATAATGACATTAAAACTTATTTCTATTAAATTTGAATGGAAAAAATTGCAATATCAAACTCGTAAATAATATATATACCATATTTATTAATACAAAAAATAAATACGACAAATTAAAAAAAAAAACAAATGTTTGATATATACTCCAAATATATTAATTTATATTCAATATAATTGAACTATATTGCATTAAGTTCAAACAAGTTAAATAAATTAAGCTACAATAGAAATAAAATAATTAAGAAATATAAATAACCTCTTACGGTTGATTTTTTAAAAATCTATCATGACAATTAGCATTCACTTTTTCACAACATATTATTTTTGGCCTGTTACTCACAAAGCTGAAATGTCACCTCAACCCCTTTTGCAGAATCATATGCTCCATAAGTATATCTGCAAACACAGCGTATTTCGATAAAACAAAGTTCATTCATATTTTTGGTTCAGGCCTAAGTAATAATGCACATGGTGATACTCTCATACATGAGAAGCTAAAACATTGATTCATTATACATTTATATAGTGAAGGGCAAACACGAATTCATATGGTGGAAATAAAAGATAAAAATAAAAAAAACTTAAAATTATAAAAATTTTAAATATGAGTTTAATTAAGAAAATACGTAAACTATTTTGAATTATTTTTAACTTAAATAAATTCAATTAAATTAGTTTAATATAAATAATTGTCTAAAATTATGAAATAAATTTAAATATATATTTTTAAAATTTATTTATTAATAAATAAACAAGATTTACAATCATAATAAATTATGAAAATAAATATAAAACAATTAGGTGCTAACAACAAAGGTTTTTGACCTTTTTTTTTTAATTATCTAACTTAATTTAATGAAGAACGAATTTGATTAAACAACTAAATTCAAGTAATTAGTTTATAATAATTATATTTATAACTTAAAGATTTTTCATTCAAATGATTTAAATTAAACAAAAATTAACCCCAATATTTTGATAAAAGATAATATTTTTAATATATTCTTTGGTTATTTAATTCTCTAACTTTTTATTCCAGAGAGATATCACTGCTAAATTAGATAAAATTTAAAAAATATATATATAATAAAATATATAAAATTTACTATTTTTATTTTTTTATGCCCATATTTTATTGCGTTTTGTTTTAATTTAATTAAGTTTTGTTCCCCTAAATTTTTCATAGTTTTGTTTATTTTATGTGATAAAACATATTAAATTAAATTTTTTAATTTATTTGTGATTTTGTTTTCGTGTGTGTGTTTTATGAAAATTCAATAATGTTTTGTTCCCCTTTTGTGAATTTTTTATATTTAAAATGACCACAAATTTCCATAGCATTTTTTAAAAATTTTTATAATTTTGTTTATTTTATGTGATTTTTTCTATATTTAAAATGACCACAAATTTAAAGAGACAATTAAAGAGATATGTTTTCTCTTTAGAAATTATAAAAAATTACCATAAAAAAATATAAAAATTTTTATTTATTTTATTTTATTTAGGTATTGTTTTATGTTTTTTTTTTGAAATTTAATTAAGTTTTATTCTCCGAATTAATTTCTTAATAAGCATTATTTTTTTTTGTATTGTATCATAAAATTACCACAAATTTCCATAGTATTAAAGAGATATCTCCTCTTTCTTTAGTTTATCTCATATCCTTGCAAATTGCGGAATGTTTTGTATGTCGTTGTTGGTTATCCCCCTGTTTTTTTTTCGCTAAAATAATTTCTCGTTTAAGCTTTGCACACATGGTACTTCTATATTATGTATTTTAACTTTAACTTTTGTTCCCCTAAAATTTTTATAATTTTGTTAATTTTATGTGATTTTTTTCTATATTTAAAATGACCACACATTTAAAGAGACAATTAAAGAGATATGTTTTCTCTTTAGAAATTATAAAAAATTACCATAAAAAAATATAAAACTTTTTATTTATTTTATTTATTTTTTTTTAATTTAATTCAGTTTTATTCTCCGAATTAATTTCTTAATAAGCATTATTTTTTGTATTGTATCATAAAATGACCACAAATTTCCATAGTATTAAAGAGACATCTTCTCTTTCTTTAGTTTATCTCATATCCTTGCAAATTGCGGAATGTTTTGTATGTCGTTGTTGGTTATCCCCCCTGTTTTTTCGCTAAAATAATTTCTCGTTTAAGCTTTGCACACATGGTACTTCTATATTTTGTATTTTATAGCTTCGTATTTTTGTTCATATAATGTCCTCTTTTTTTGTGAATTTTCCAAAACCCCAAACACACACACACACCGACATAAACGAAAGCATAAATTTTCAACAACAGCAGAAACTTATCCTCTTGAACAAAACAAAAAGTCCTTACTACTTTTGGGGTACACAATTTGCTTTTGCTGAATTTTGCTGCAAATCCTTCATCAGCAGTAAAAACATTTATTAAAACTATATTTGCCATAAAAGCCCCAGAAACATACGCAAATAAAGCAAAGCGGCTCAGAAAAACAACAACCACTACCATAACCCACACTCAACCACACATACATCTCCACCCACCAATGCTATAAAAAACCATAACCTTACATAAATTCTCAGCAATTATTTTCAGCGAGGATAACATTGCCACAAAGCTTTTAAATTTTTTTCCACATATACATACCCATACTCCCACAATCATATACATATATAGACACTTTGGAAATTATTTAAATTTAAATTTAAATCGTTTGGGTTGTTGTTATTAAAAGAGCCCTTGGTTTATTATTATTATTTTTTTTGAAGGATCTCTTCATATGTAGCAAAAATTTATCTCGCCTTTTTTTGATGTATTTAGCAACAGGAAACGGAAAAAAATTGTATATAAAGGAAATTGCTTTTATTAGGGTATGTGTATATGTGCGTGCTGGAAAAAGATCATGACCATCAAAACCATCCATCATCACTTATAGGTGTCGAAAACGTGTAACTGGCAGTTTCAAACATTTATTTAATCAACTTCTCCTATTAAATTGCGTTAAAAAAAGTACTTCCTCTTTTTTCATGTGTGCTCAACAATATCTCAATGGTGTAAATTGATTTAGAGAACAAAAAATTGAAAGAGTGAAAACAAACAAACAAAAAAAAACTGTTGACAGTGTAAAGTGTTCAAATGCGTTTTTTATTTTCACACCTAATTTCTTTGGAGCCTTTGAAAGTTCCATGCTTCCTTGCATTCAATAGTATTTAATTTAATCATATGGAATGTAAAGAAGTATGGAGCGATATTTGGCCGTTCAACATGCATAATATCGATAAATCAATTACAATACAGCTACAAATAAATATAGTGAAGAGCAAAAATATATAAGTTCCAATACTGCAATGAAGTGCAATACCAAGATTTATTAATGGATGTAGTGTACAGTGGTTCAAATGTGTTAATAAAAAGTGCCTCAAACAAAGATATAACAGGTTGGCTAATAAGTCCCCGGTCTAACAAAGAAAAACACATTTTTTTTTGTCAAAATCCATTTTTATTATTCAACATAGTTCCCTTCAAGAGCGATACAACGATTATAACGACCTTCCAATTTTTTGATTTTGGTAGTACTCTTTCGATGTTGCCTCAAAATAGGCCTCAGTTTCGGCGATCACCTCTTCAGTGCAGCCAAATTTTTTCCCTTCGAGCATCCTTTTGAGGTCTGAGAACAAGAAAAAGTCGCTGGGGGTCAGATCTGTAGAATACGGTGGGTAGGGAAGCAATTCGAAGCCCAATTCATGAGTTTTTGCCATCGTTCTCAATGACTTGTGGCACGGTGCGTTGTCTTGGTGGACCAACATTTTTTTCTTCTTCATATGGGGCCGTTTTGCCGCGATTTCGACCTTCAAACGCTCCAATAACGCCATATAATAGTCACTGCTGATGGTTTTTTCCTTCTCAAGATAATCGATAAAAATTATTCCATGCGCATCCCAAAAAACAGAGGCTATTACTTTGCCAGCGGACTTTTGAGTCTTTCCACGCTTCGGAGACGGTTCTCCGGTCGCTGTCCACTCAGCCGACTGTCGATTGGACTCAGGAGTGTAGTGATGGAGCCATGTTTCATCCATTGTCACATATCGGCGAAAAAAACTCGGGTGTATTACGAGTTAATAGCTGCAAACACCGCTCAGAATCATCAACGCGTTGTTGTTTTTAGTCAAATGTGAGCTCGCGCGGCACCCATTTTGCACAGAGTTTCCACATATCCAAATATTGATGAATGATATGACCAACACGTTCCTTTGATATCTTTAAGGCCTCTGCTGTCTCGATCAACTTCATTTTACGGTCATTCAAAATTATTTTGTGGATGTTTTTGATGTTTTCGTCGGTAACCACCTCTTTCGGGCGTCCACTGCGTTCACCGTCCTCCGTACTCATTTCACCACGCTTGAATTTTGCATACCAATTAATTATTGTTGATTTCCCTTGGGCAGAGTCCGGAGGCTCATTATCAAGCCAAGTTTTTGCTTCCATCGTATTTTTTCCCTTCAGAAAACTGTATTTTATCAAAACACGAAATTCCTTTTTTTCTATTTTTTTTACAATAACAAAATTTGCTTCACAAAAGACTCTCTATCTCACAAACTAATTGACTTACAGACTTCAAATTTTGACACGAATCATTTGAAGGTTGGTACTATATAAAAATATTTTGCATTTAATACTAACGACGCCATCTATGTGTCATACCGGGGACTTATCAGCCAACCTGTTATAGTGAAACAAGTATATACAGCTGTAACTTTGACCGGACCAAATCTTAGTACCCACCACCATGAATCAAATATTCTACTTTCCAGGGGAGTTTGATGACAGATATTCTCCCAATCAAAGCAGTTCACCCAGCACACTTCCCGAAGATAAATTTAAAGATTTTACCTATGAAGACTATATCAGATTCTGGATTTATAAGAACCATTTTTGTTTGAGTTTTAGAGGAATCATAAACATCTCTTGTAAGTGTGCAAGAACATAATGAAATAACGCCTTGATTTGAAATCTAACATCTCAAGATTTTCACCCCCATTTCTAAACGATTACGAGAAGTCATATCTGAAAATTTTACAGTCAGTTTCAAGCAATTTTCAGGATCACTGTGCCTCCTATACCCCAAAAGAAGAGAAATCGGTCTATATGGACGCCTTACCAAATGGACCGATAAAAACTAAATTCGACACATATTTTTGTGAGTCTAAAATACTAATAAAGGGTGATACGGTCAAAATTTGGTCAAGGGAACACGCGTGTAAATCGGTGAAATCGTTTATTTAAAAAATCAAATTAAATTTCTTTTTATACCCTCCATCATAGGATGGGGGTATATTAACTTTGTCATTCCGTTTGTAACACATCGAAATATTGCTCTAAGACCCCATAAAGTATATATATTCTGGGTCGTGGTGAAATTCTGAGTCGATCTAAGCATGTCCGTCCGTCCGTCCGTTCGTCCGTCTGTTGAAATCACGCTAACTTCCGAACGAAACAAGCTATCGACTTGGAACTTGGCACAAGTAGTTGTTATCGATGTAGGTCGGATGGTATTGAAAATGGGCCATATCGGTCC
Source organism: Haematobia irritans (assembly GCF_050003625.1). NCBI lineage: Eukaryota > Metazoa > Arthropoda > Insecta > Diptera > Muscidae > Haematobia > Haematobia irritans. The sequence goes on along the minus strand of NC_134398.1, from coordinate 154,848,967 downwards.
ACTTTTACGTATAGCCCCCATATAAAGGGACCCTCAGATTTGGCTTGTGGAGCCTCTAACAGAAGCATATTTCATCCGATCCCACTGAAATTTGGTACATGGTGTTGGTATATGGTCTCTAACAACCATGCAAAAATTGGTCCATATCGGTCCATAATTATATATATCCCCCATATAAACCGATCCCCAGATTTGGCTTGTGGAGTCTCTATGAGAAGCATATTTCATCCGATCCGGCTGAAATTTGGTACATGATGCTCGTATATGGTCTCTAACAATCATGCAAAAATTGGTCCATATCGGTCCATGATTATATATAGCCCCCATATAAACCGATCCCCAGATTTGGCTTACGGAGCCTCAAAGAGAAGCAAATTTCATCCGATCTGGCTGAAATTTGGTACATGATGTTGGTATATGGTCTCTAACAACCATGCAAAAATTGGTATACATCGGTCCATAATTATATATAGCCCCCATATAAACCGATCCCCAGATTTGGCTTGTGGAGCCTCTAAGAGAAGCATATTTCATCCGATCCGGCTGAAATTTGGTACATGGTGTTGGTATATGGTCTCTAACAACCATTCAAAAATTGGTCCATATCGGTCCTTAATTATATATAGCCCCCATATAAACCGATCCGCAGATTTGGCTTGTGGAGCCTCAAACAGAAGCAAATTGCATCCGATCCGGCTGAAATTTGGTACATGGTATTGGTATATGGTGTCTAGCAACCGTGCAAAAATTGGTCCATATCGGTCCATAACTATATATAGTCCCCATATAAAACGTTCTCCAGATTTGACCTCCGGAGCCTCTTGGAGGAGCAAAATTCATCCGATCCGGTTCAAATTAGGAACGTGGTGTTAGTATATGGTCGCTAACAACCATACCGAAATTGGTCCAATCACACAAAACTTCAAACTAGAGCCAAAAATAATCTACCAAAATTTTATTTCTATAGAAAATTTTGTTAAAATTTGTTTCGGTTCATAATAAAATGTTCGTCATTGTTAACATTTTATTTCTATAGAAAATTTTGTTCAAATTTTATTCGGCTCATAATCATGGTTGCCACTCGAGCCAAAAATAATCTACCAAGATTTTATTTCTATAGAAAATTTTGTCAAAAGTTTATTTCTATAGAAAATTTTGTTAAAATTTTATTTCTGTAGACATTTTTGTCAAAATTTTCTTTCTATAGAAAATTTTGTGAAAATTTTTATTTCTATAGAAAATTTTGTGAGAATTTTATTTCTATAGAAAATTTTGTTAAAATTTTATTTCTGCAGAAAATTTTGTCAAAATTTTATGTCTACTTTGTCAAACTGAATTATATACGTATTGGATCGATCTTTTTCGATTTAATATATACCACGTATGGACTTACATACAATTTAGAAGATGGTGTTAGGAGGTTTTAAGATACCTTGCCATCGGCAAGCGTTACCGCAACTTAACTGCCACTTGTGGGTGGCAGTGTTTAGAAGAAGTTTCTACGCAATCCATGATGGAGGGTACATAAGCTTCGGCCTGGCCGAACTTACGGCCGTATATACTTGTTTAAGTTCAATTAGTATAAAATTCAGGAAAAATATTCAGTTAGGCTTTCGCTCTTCCAAATCCGAATTGCCGGGCCTCACGCTTGACACCTGCCATCAGATTTTGTACAGCCACCTTGTCCACCTTCTTCGCCGCAGAAAGCCAGTTTGCCTTGAACTGCTGCTCGTCCTTAACAGTTTTTTTGGTCTTCTTTAGGTTCCGCTTGACAATAGCCCAGTATTTCTCATTTGGGCGGAGCTCTGGCGTGTTGGGGGGGTTCTTGTCCTTGGGGACCACCTGCACGATGTTGGCGGCGTACCACTCCATGGCCTTTTTACCGTAATGGCAAGATGCCAAATCCGGCCAAAACAGTACGGAACAACCGTGGTTCTTCAGGAAAGGCAGCAGACGTTTATTCAAACACTCTTTCACGTAAATTTCTTGGTTGACAGTCCCGGAAGCTATGAAAATGCTGCTTTTCAAGCCACAGGTACAGATGGCTTGCCAAACCAGATATTTCTTTGCGAACTTTGACAGTTTTATGTGCTTGAAAATATCTGCTACATTTCCCCTTTCTTTTGCCGTATAAAACTCCTGTCCCGGAAGCTTGTTGTAGTCGGCTTTGACATAGGTTTCATCGTCCATTACCACGCAGTCAAACTTCGTCAGCATCGTCGTGTACAGCCTCCGGGATCGCGCTTTGGCCGTCGTATTTTGTTTATCATCGCGATTTGGAGTCACTACGTTCTTGTAAGTCGATAGTCCGGCTCGTTTTTTAGCTCGATGCACGGTTGTAGACGATACACCCAGCTTATTTGCGGCATCTCGGAGAGAGAGGTTAGGGTTTCGCTTGAAACTACCGGCAACTCTCTTTGTCGTCTCAGCGGCTTCCGGTTTTCGATTTCCCACCGATCCAGACTTCCTGCCTGTCGACAAACGTTCCCCAAACACTTTAATTACATTTGTAACGGTCGATTTGGCAACTTTTAGCGATTTTGCCAGCTTTGCGTGCGAGTAGCTCGGATTTTCGCGATGCGCGAGCAAAATTTTGATACGCTGCTCTTCTTGCTTGGACAGCTTTTTGACAACTGAAGAGTGAATTCCAAAATCAAAATAGGAGCAACATTCTACACACACACACCTTCAAAATGAGGGGTGTTCAGGTTTTTTAAATGCAAAATTGAAAGAAATACGTCAAGTTTATATTGACCGTGTCACCCTTTATTATAGCAATCATCACTTTGTACAGAGTAATTGTACTATCTGTGTAAAATTTCATGAAAGAAATTTTGAATAATATAATGCTTATATAAAGTACCTACGAGTATATAAAAGCCCTGTGTTACCAATGTGAATATTTCCCCACACCACATTACGTGTATCATTACTTTCAATTTTAAGCCATATTTGTATTTTATATCGAATCCCGTTTCTAACGCGCATTCTTGTGATTATGTAACGGCATTACTTTAAACCTATCCACAGCTGCATATATGACTGCAAAGCAAGTGAACTCTAACAACTACAATCCATTTTATTTTGCATCCTTCTCTTTTTTTCTACTGTTAGTAATAATATAATTAAAATGCAAAGTCGTGACAACAACTACGTAGAATTTTACAAATAATAAGTGCTCATGGAAAGTGAGCGTGCATAACTTAGTCCTTTGCCAACGCATTTGTGGTACACGTATATGAGGATAGATTCCAAAGAAAAAGAAATAAAACAAGTTGGTAAAGTCTAAAGAAGTCGGGCGGTCACCACTATGTAGACCAACATTTTTGATACCATTGTTTGAGGAATTTTTATTTTTGCTCCTTAGCAGTGGTGGTTCACAAGGATATCGGCTAAATTTCAGCAAGATATGTGGTCGGAACTTTATCTAAAACTTCTGTGGAATGTATGGAGACATCTTTACTGACGTTGTGCCAATGCCTAAATCGGAATATATGACGCTTTATCTAAATCTGAACCGATTTGGATAAAATTCGACACAGTTAGATAGAATGTTAAATCTTTCTTCTGTGTAAAATAAAACGAAAACGACACGAAATTTCGTTGAAATGGCGTATATATATGGTAGCTATGTCAAAATCTATACCAATTTGAACTAAATTTGGTACACAAAGCCAGGGATCCGGAGCGGAGCGGAGCAAGCCCTTTTTTTGCCGGAGCGGGAGCGGAGCGGGAGCGGCATTTCTAAAATCCGGAGCGGAGCGGGAGCGGAGCGGTTTCCAAATGAAAAACCGCTCCGCTCCGAATAAAATATTACTTGAATGAAATGTGTAACTTTGAAATTACACTGTGTAGGTAATTTCAAATTTAGCTAGTACTTAGCGTAGTGTGAGTAAACGTTTAAAATGTACGATATGTATTTTTGTACCTACGTACATTGGGGAAAACACAAAAACGGCAAATGTCAAAATATATATCTAGTATGTGTTGTAAAAGTAACAACAGTACTTTCGATCAATTTCATTCCGTATTACTACAAAGATGTTTGTAATGAACGTCAAATAAATGCAATTAAACGATCTTATTTATATTTAATTTTTTAGTTTTCTACACTGAAAAAAATATTGTCGTGAAGTCAAAGATTCCATGTCCTTAGAATAAGAATGCAAATTTTGCTTAACATGGAAGACGCATTTCTCTAAAATAAAGTTTTTTTCTTGTCCAAAAGGCAATAAACTTTTGAATGAAGTTGTAATGTCCTTATAATTAAGTGATTTTACTTAAAAATGTGTATCATAACATGAAAGATAAAATTTTTGAGGTAAGGTCAACGTGACTTTAATAATTAAGAAAAATTCTTTAACATTAATAAAATTGTCTTTAAATTTGTTTCCTTTTTGCATGTTGCCTACAAAGCAAAATATCGTTAAAAAATTAAACATGTTTTTCAACACTTTATTTTAAATACGCTTTTTACTTTAAACATAGCATAATTTCTACTGGAAGTCGAGTCTTGATATGGAAAATAAAATTGTCGTTAACTCGTTTTTAAATGATTTTGATAACAACTGACGAAAAAATCTAAAAAAATTAAAAATTAACATTTGCTTCCTAGAAGCAAGTACATAGCCCCCAAATTTAAAAGAGAATTACGTCTTTAAAGTATCCTTACTTGTATTCTCCGCTTCTTTGGCTCGGAATTAATACCCAAACTGTTAAAGTAAAGAAAAAATCTTTGGAACCGGGCATGCTTTTTTTCATTCACATTTGCTTTACTATTGTACTATATCCTAGCATTCTCTTATTTCTGATATTAGTTCTCGAAAATGTAATTAAAATTTCAATTTTGGTTGAAAAATGTGCGCATATACATTTATTATACAATAAAGGGGAAAAAAGCGAAATTAGGTAACACTAGATCTGAGTAAGAATATTCGTAGGTATACCACGGACTGATGTCGATGGAGGTTGTTGCAAACATAAACATACACACACACATTACAAATATAACAAAACCTCTTCTTCTACTCTGTGTATAGACTTTCAATTCCAATCAGCGTTGCCGTTTTGGTCCGATCGGACCAAAATTGGTCCAAAAGATTTCTAATTTTTAAATTTGGTCCGATGGTCAGACCAAACAGAATTTGGTCCATTTTGGTCCATTTTCATAAATTTGGTTTCTATCACATATTAAATAGTAGATGGTGCACCGCAAAGAATATTGTCGGGAGGCCAAATATTTCACATGCTTAAAATACGAATACGAATTTTGCTTAGAATAGAAGACGTATTTCTCTGAAAAAAAGTTTTTCCTTGTCTAAAAGTCTCTAAACTTTTCAATGAAGTCTGTTTGTCCTTATAGCTAAGTGATTCGACATAAAAATGTGTATCCTAACATGAATGCAAATTTCGTTTTAATGAAGTCAAAGTGAATTTAATATTTCTGAAAAAATCTTCAAAATTAATAAAATATTTCAACACATTGTTTTAAAGTCATTATACCCTAAACCACATAGGTGTTAGGGTATAATAAGTTTGATCTGCCAAAAAATGTGCCTAAAAGAAATATTGATTTTAGACCCCATAAAATATATACCGATCGACTCAGAATCACCTCCTGAATCGATCTAGCGCTTGGCGTCCGTCCGTCCATCCGTCCGTCTGTCCATGTATTTGTTGTTCACAGGATTTCGGTCGCAATTATTAACAGATTTTGATGAAATTTGGTACAGGGAGTTTTTTTGGGCACAAGGACGAACGTTATTGAATTTGGAAGAAATCGGATCAAATTTAGATATAGCTTCCATATATATGTATTGCCCGATTTCGACGAATGGGGTCACGTTGCACTTTTTTTACTAACCGATCGTCGTCAAATTTAGCACAAAATAATCTTCTGTATCACCCTTTAAGTCTGAAAATTTCATCGAAATCGGTTCAGATTTAGATATAGGTCCCATATATATATGTATCGCCCGATTTTGTCAAATTAGGTCATAAAACCCTTATAACCGATCTTACTCAAAGTTGGCGAAATGTAATCTTCTATAGCACTAACTATATGTGCAAAAAATCATCGAAATCGGTTCAGATTTAGCTATAGCTCCCATATATGTACCGCCCGATTTTTCTAAATAAAATAAAACTCAATTGAACAAATAATACAATGTTTGTACTATAATTTTCTCGAAGAGGAGCGGAGCGTGGAGCGGAGCGGAGCGATTTTTTTTTTCTCGGAGCGAGGAGCGGAGCGGTTTTTTTTCTCCGGAGCGGGAGCGGAGCGGAGCGAAAAAAATGGACCGCTCCGGATCCCTGCACAAAGCTAAAATTTTAGTTCTACTCTCAGGGAATTTCAAGTAAATCGAAATGGAAATTTGGTCTTCACCACTACTGTGGCACAGGGTATAATAAGTTTGTGCATTTGTATGTAACGCTAAGAAGGACCGGTCTTTGACCCATATTTTAGTAAACCGATCGTCTTAGAATTAAATTCTGAGTCGATTTAGCGATGTCCGTCTGTCGGTATGTCTGTCTGTTCATGTATTTTGTGTGCAAAGTACAGCTCGCAGCTTATGTCCTCAAAATTGGCACAGGGTCATTTTTCGGCTCAAAGACGTTCCCTATTGATTTGGAAAAATTCGGTTCAGATTTATATATAGCTGCCACATATATTTATAACCGATCTAATCATAAATGACGTATTTAGAAAACGATCTTTTCATTCCCTCCATCATAGAAGGGGGGTATATTAACTTTGTCATTCCGTTCTTAACACATCGAAATATTGCTCTAAGACAACATAAAGTATAACACGATAACAAAAGTTACTTAACAAAAGACGCTCTATCTCACAAACTAATTGGCATAACATACAGACGTCAAATTTTGACACGAATCATTTGAAGGGTGGTACTATATAAAAATAATATGCATTTAACACTAGCGACGCCATCTATGTGTCAGATCGGGGACTTATCAGCCAACCTGTTATATTTTCTGGATCGTGGTGAAATTCTGAGTCTATCTAGGCATGTCCGTCCGTCTGTCTGTCTGTTGAAATCACGCTAACTTCCGAACGACACAAGCTATCGACTTGAAACTTGACACAAGCAGTTGTTGTTGATGTATGATGTATATCGTCCCATAATTATATCTAGCCCCCATATAAACCGATCCCTTGATTTAGCTTGCGGATCCTCTACGAGAAGCAAATTTCATCCGATGCGGCTGAAAATTGGTACATGATGTTGGTATATGGTCTCTAACAACCATGCAAAAATTGGTCCACATCGGTCCATAATTATATATAGCTCCCATATAAACCAATCCCCAGATTTGGCTTGCATAGTCTCTAAGAGAAGCTAATTTCATCCGATCTTTCTGAAAATTGATACACAGTGTTGGTATATGGTCTCTAACAATCATGCAAAAAGTGGTCCACATCGGTCCATACTTATATATAGCCCCCATATAAACCGATCCCCAGATTTGGCTTGCGGATCCTCTAAAAGAAGCAAATTTCATCCGATCCGGTTGAAAATTGGTACATGGTGTTAGAATATTTTCTCAGACAACCATGCTAGAATTGGTCCATATCGGTTTATAATAATATATTGCCTCCATATAAACCGATCCCCAGATTTGACCTCCGGAGCCTCTTGGAGGAGCAAAATTCATCCGATCCGGTTGAAACTTAGTACGTGGTGTTAGATATATGGTATTTAATAACCATGCAAAAAGTGGTTCACATCGGGCCATAATTATATATAGTCCACATATAAACCGATCCCCATATTTGGCTTGCGGAGCCTCTAAGAGAAGGAAATTTCATCCGATCCGGCTGAAAATTGGTACATGGTGTTAGAATATTTTCCCAGACAACCATGCAAAAATTGGTCCACATCGGTCCAGAATTATATATAGCCCCCATATAAACCGATCCCCAGATTTGACCTCCGGAGCCTCTAGGAGGAGCAAAATTTATCCGATCCGTTTGAAATGTGATACGTGGTGTAAGTGTAGAGTCTCTAACAACCATGCAAAAACTCGTCCATAATGGTCCATAAATATATATAGACCCCATATAAACCGATCCCCAGATTTGACCTCCGGAGCCTCTTGGAGGAGCAAAATTCATCCGATCTAAATGAAATTTTGTACGTGGTGTTAGTAAATGGCCGATAACAACCATGCCAAAATTGGTCCGTATCGATCTATAGTTATATATAGCCCCCAGATAAACCGATCCGCAATCACAGAAAAATCAAGATTGCCACTCGAGCAAAAAATAGTCTACTAAAATTTTATTGTCATAGACAATTTTGTCAAAACTTTATATTTCTATATAAAATTTTGTCAATATTTTATTTCTATAGAAAATTTTATCAACATTTTATTTCTTTATGAATTTTTTTTAAATAAAATTTTTATAGAAAATATTGTCAAAAATTTATTGCTATAGTAAATTTTGTCGATTGCCAATCGAGACAAAAATAGTCTACTATCATTTTATTGTCATAGAAAATTTTGTCAAAATTTTATATTTCTATAGAAAATTTTGTCAAAATTTTAAATTTCTATAGAAAATTTTGTCAAAGATTTATTTCTATAGAAAATTTTGTCAACATTTTATTTCTTAGGATTTTTTTTAAATAAAATTTTTATAGAAAATATTGTCAAAAATTTATGCTATAGTAAATTTTGTCAAAATTTTATTTCTGTGGGAAATTTTGTCAAAATTTTATTTCTGTGGGAAATTTTGTCAAAATTTTATTTCTGTGGAAAATTTTGTCAAAATTTTATTTCTATAGAAAATTTATGAAGCACCTCGTAGTTGGAGAGGAATATTTGGAAAAATCTTCCAAGACATCAAGAATTCTACCAATCTACCCAACCCAGGTTAGGTTAGGTTATGGAGGATGACACGAATCCGAACTAGCGGATTTGTGTCCACTTAGACCATAGTTGGTCCATTGCGATTCCTCAAACTTCTTTCCATCTTCCTCCTCGTGTCCGTCTACTTCCGGCCGGAATGAGTCCATTGTATGATAATGTATCCTTCCGACGCTCCTAGTTTCTCCACCCCGAAGCCTTGATGAAGACGAGACCCAAGTAATTCAATTGTGTATGACCGGCTTTAGTAGCAGTTTCTATGCAATCCATGGTGGAGGGTACATAAGATTTGGCCTGGCCGAACTTGCGGCCGTATATACTTGTTCCAATTTCGTATATTCGAATGTTTTATGAGTCTCGTAAATTTTTTCAGAATTTTAGTCAAATCGGCTCAGATTCAGATATAGCTCCCATATATAGTTTGGCCCCAGAGGCCAATGTTTTATTAACATTACAAATAGGCATACTGAATTTGGTTGAAATCGGTTGAGGCTCCATGAAATAATTCTCCAAAATAAAAAATGAAATATGTCCCCAATTTCCTCTACATATTTTGGGGAGCTGTTTCATTTTCAATTTTGGGGAGTTATTTCAAATGAAATAACACCCAAATTTGTCATAATGAAATAATTCCCCAATATGGATTTTGGGGGGTTATTTCTCGTTCTTAAATTTTAAAATAATTCATAAAAGTAGTGGCAGCAACAGTTATGTTTATGAATTTTTATGTAAGTCTATAGGTAGGCTCAGCTTTGAAAAAAAAAAAAAACAAGTATAAACGGCCGTAAGTTCGGCCAGGCCGAATCTTATGTACCCTCCACCATGGATTGCGTAGAAACTTCTACGAAAGACACAATCGAATTACTTGGGTTGTGGTATCTTAAATCGTTTTCTAAATTGTGAGTTAGTCCACACGTGGTATATATTAGACAATAAGGTATGTAAGTCTACAAATAATTACGAATCGATATGGACTTTTGCATGGTACGTAGGGAGCCAGAATTGAAATATGGGGGTCGCTTATATGGGGGCTGTATACAATTATGAACTTCATATGGACCAATTTTTGTGTGATTGGGGATCGATTTATCTGAGGGCTATATATATAACTATAGGCCGATATGGACCTAGTTAGGCAGGGTTGTTAACGGCCATATACTAGCACAACGTACCAAATTTCAACTGAATCGGAGGAAATTTCTCCTTCAAGAGGCTCCAAAATCAAATCTCGGGATCGGTTTATATGGGGGCTATATATGATTATGGACTGATATGGACCACTTTTGGCATGGTTGTTAAATATCATATACTACCACCACGTACCAAATTTCAACCAGATCGGATGAATTTTGCTTTTCCACAAGGCACGGGAGGTCAAATCTGGGGATCGGTTTATATGGGGGCTATATATTATTATGGACTGATATGAACCAATTCATGCATGGTTGTTGGATACCATATACTAACATCACGTACCAAATTTCAACCAAATCCGATGAATGTTGCTCTTCCAAGGGGTTCCGGAGGTCAAATCTGGAGATCGCTTTATATGGGGTCTATACATAATTATGGACCGATTTCGACCAATTTTTGCATGGGTGTTTGAGGCCATATATTAACACCACGTACCAAATATCAACTCAATCAGATTAATTTTAGTTTTCCAAGAGGCTCCGGAGGTCAAATCTGGCGATCGGTTTATATGGAGTTATATATAATTATGCACCGATGTGGACCAATTTTTGCATGGTGATTAGAGACCATATACTAACACCATGTACCAAATTTCAGCCGGATAGGATGAAATTTGCTTCTTTTAGAGACTCCGCAAGCCAAATCTGGGGATCGGTTTATATGGAGTTATATATAATTATGCACCGATGTGGACCAATTTTTGCATGGTGATTATAGACCATATACTAACACAATGTACCAAATTTCAGCCGGATCGGATGAAATTTGCTTCTCCTAGAGGCTCCGAAAGCCAAATCGGGGGTCGGTTTATATGGGGGCTATATATAATTATGGATCGATGTGGACCAATTTTCGCATGGTCATTAGAGACCATATACTAACACCATGTACCAAATTTCAGCCGGATAGGATGAAATTTGCTTCTCTTAGAGGCTCCGCAAGCCAAATCTGGGGATCGGTTTATATGGGGGCTATATATAATTATGGACCGATATTGACCAATTTTTGCATGGTCGTTAAAGACCAGATACTAACACAATGTACCAAATTTCAGCCGGATCGGATGAAATTTGCTTCTCTTAGAGGCTCCGAAAGCCAAATCGGGGGATCGGTTTATATGGGGGCTATATATAATTATGAACCGATGTGGAGCAATTTTTGCATGGTTGTTAGAGACCATATACTAACACCATGTACCCAATTTCAGCCGGATCGGATGAAATTTGCTTTTCGTAGAGGCTCCGAAAGCCAAATCGGGGGATCGGTTTATATGGTGGCTATATATAATTATTGACCGATGTGGACCAATTTTTGCGTGGTTGTTAGAGACCATATACTAATACCATGTACCAAATTTCAGCCGGATCCGATGAAATTTGCTTCTCTTAGAGGGTCTGCAAGCCAAATTTGGGGGTCCGTTTATATGGGGGCTATACGTAAAAGTGGACCGATATGGCCCATTTGCAATACCATCCGACCTACATCAATAACAACTACTTGTGCCAAGTTTCAAGTCGATAGCTTGTTTCGTTCGGAAGTTAGTGTGATTTCAACAGACGGACGGACGGACGGACATGCTCAGATCGACTCAGAATTTCACCACGACCCAGAATATATATACTTTATGGGGTCTTAGAGCAATATTTGGATGTGTTACAAACGGAATGACAAAGTTAATATACCCCCCATCCTATGGTGGAGGGTATAAAAACGTGAAGCTGTAAAGATATAAAATGAACAAGTATATACGGCCGTAAGTTCGGCCAGGCCGAATCTTATGTACCCTCCACCATGGATTGCGTAGAAACTTCTACGAAAGACTGTCATCCACAATCGAATTACTTGGGTTGTGGTATCATATACTATCACTACGTACCAAATTTCAAGCAGATCGGATGAATTTTGCTTCTCCAAAAAGCACCGGAGGTCAAATCTGGGGATCGGTTTATATGGGAACTATATATAATTATGGACTGATAGGAACCAATTCCTGCATGGTTGTTGGATACCATATACTAATAACGTACCAAATTTCAACCGAATGGGAAGAATTTTGCTCTTCCAACGGGCTCTGGAGGTCAAATCTGGGGATCGGTTTATATGGGGCCTATATATAATTATGGAGCGATACCGACCAATTTTTGCATGGGAGTTTGAGGCCATATATTAACACCACGTACCAAATTTTAACTGAATCAGATGAATTTTGGTCTTCCAAGAGGCTCCGGAGGTCAAATCTGGTGATCGGTTTATATGAGGGCTATATATAATTATGGACCTATGTGGACCAATTTCTGCATGGATGTTAGAGACTATATACTAACACTATGTACCAAATTTCAGCCGGATCGGATGAAATTTGCTTCTCTTAGAGGCCTCGCAAGCCAAATCGGGGGATCGGTTTATATGGGGGCTATATATAATTATGGACCGATGTGGACCAATTTTTGCATGGTTGTTAGAGACCATATACTAACACCATGTACCAAATTTCAGCCGGATCGGATGAATTTTGCTTCTCTTAGAGGCCTCGCAAGCCAAATCGGGGGATCGGTTTATGTGGGGGCTATATATAATTATGGACCGATGTGGACCAATTTTTGCATGGTTATTAGAGACCATATACTAACACCATGTACCAAATTTCAGCCGGATCGGATGAAATGTGCTTCTCTTAGAGGACTCGCAAGCCAAATTTGGGGGTCCGTTTATATGGGGGCTATACGTAAAAGTGGATTTTTCAATACCATCCGACCTACATCAATAACAACTATTTGTGCCAAGTTTCAAGTCGATAGGTTGTTTCGTTCGGAAGTTAGCGTGATATCAACAGACGGACGGACAGACGGACGGACGGACGGACATGCTTAGATCGACTCAGAATTTCACCACGACCCAGAATATATATACTTTATGGGGTCTGAGAGCAATATTTCGATGTGTTACAAACGGAATGACAAAGTTAATATACCCCCCATCCTATGGTGGAGGGTATAATAACGATTTATAAACCGGTGTAGAAAACAGTGAATTACCCAAGGTTATGGATCAAAAAATGATTTCTCAAAAGAAATCTATACCATGGTGAGTGCAGGATTAAGTCCCCAGCAAAAACTCCTATTACCAGGTATGAGTACAAGTATGCCTGCGCCAAATTTGTAACAACTTCCTCGTACATATATCAGTAGTAATACTTTAAACAGGCATGACATTGGAGGAAATTACTTCCGTGCAAGCATACCAGCAATCGGAAAGTAAGTACTTCTTCGCAAGCATACCAGCTCTCCAAAAATAATATCTTTACCATAAATATACCCAAAAAGTGAGAACTCACCCCTGTTGCTTTGTAATCCAACACACTATACCACGCTCCACGACATGGATTTATTCAATGATATTATTTTGTAATATAAATTATGTACTATACAACTTTAGAAAACAAAGGTATATTTTATTGGCAATTTTTTTCTGAAATGTAATTTGGCATTACTTATCGCTACTATTAACGGTGCCCACTGTAGAGCCGAACCCGGACCTCAAGATAAGATTTTGATTACTGAATTACTTTTTGCCTACACAGGTAAGTTATTATTTTAAATCCCAATTAATACTGCAAGTAGTAACTTTTTGATTACCGGTATTACTGAAAGAATCACTAGTGCTTACCCAGTTTTTGCTGGGTCGTGTAAAGCGAGAGCGACCGTTGTTGCAGATGGCTAATATGTTATGGTAGTAACATATATTGAGTAATTTTTGGACGCACGTATATACTGCAAGTGATCCCAAAGGTTAATCATATTTCGTCTGCCAGAAATGAAATTCGCGCGAATTTTATTATTATTATTACGAAATAAGTCCCCAAAATATTGGGGATATATTTCATTTTGCGTTTTGGGGATTTATTTCATTTTTGGGGGTATAATTTCATAAAATATTTTGGGGATTTATTTCATAATGAAATAAGTCCCCAATTTTGGGAACTTATTTCATTTTTCATTTTAGGGAGTTATTTCATGGGGACTTATTTCATGGAGCCCTCATGGTCTGCAGCCGAAATGTTTGTCTTCCAAAGATTCAATAATGTCTTTAGGATGGTTTAATATAATATTCGGAATTTATTTCGTCCCCACAGTCAATATATACGAATGAGATGAGCCATCGGCCGTTACTGTGGACCACACCATTACCATTGCTGGCATTTCAGCTGACCTCTTTGAGAAATAAGCCTAATAATTGTTTTTATTCACCAACTGCCCAATTTAAAATGGCTTCTTATCGGAGAAACCCAAAATCGGTATCTGGCTACCGAATTTGCCTTCAAGCGAAGCTAATCCTTGGTTCTTTTTAGTCTAACTTTTGTTCGTCGGTGAGTTTGTGCACTTCTTAGAACTTCAAAGGTTTCAGTCCAAGTACATTTTTTATAAGTTCAACTCACCAGCACGTTTTCTATCAATGAGACATGGAATTTGATCAATTCTGGCCTCACTTTGCGAATCATTTCTGCTGCTGTTATCGTTTTCTTTTACCCATTTTTTTGACGCGATGAAATAATGCCAGTATCACGGCAACGAGCAATGTTATGAGATACAAAATATTTATTCACAATTAAATGCTTCGGGGACTCTAACCATAGCCACATGTGTTTTTCCAGCCAAATATAAAACAAGCACAATATCACGCTTAAATTCCATCACGAATGCTATATATCAAAATGCTGTCTGCTATCAGAGGAGCAGTTTAAAAATAAAAGCAACCTAAAGTTGCTTACAATACATATCAGCCACCATGCGGAATGAAAAATTATGCTACTCCTAAAGTAATAATCCTACCTCGTACATACACTAGCTCTTATGAAAACATAACACAAACGCTAAAAGGCATCAGCGGTGCAGTACAGTAACAGAATTTTATTGTATGTAAATAAGTATCTCGGCTATGTTGTTTTCTGCTCGAATATCTCATTCAGCTCCCGTACGTGTGAGTTACTCAGAGAGGCTGAAAAGTCTCCACCTCCTCCCTACACACAAACCATATGTTCTTTGCTAGTCATTGGATTAGACCCGAATGCGAATGAAATAATGCAGCATGGATGTGTGAATACGTATCAGAACCCATGCCAAGAGCATGTGTTGCCAGTATTCGGGATTTTCCTCAAATTGGGGATATTTTTTCGTAAATGGCGACGAAATTTCTGAGTTGGGGACTTGATGATTTGGTGGGGAATTTCCATAAATTTGGGTTTGTTTGTGGGGATTTTTTCATGAAATCGGTTTAACTTTTCTTTAACAAATTTTTATTTCTATTGAAGATTTTGTCAACTTTTTTTATGTCTTTAAAAAATTTTGTCAAAATTTTATTTATATAAAAAATATTTTAAAATTTTTTTTTTCTTCCATTTGTTTTGTTTTGTTATTGTTGGTTTTGTTCTTTAAGCTTTGTTGTTTTTTTTTATTGCAACTTAAAACCATACATTGACTAAACTACAAGTGTAGCTTAACCAACAGAGGAAAAGAATGTTTATCAAATTTATTTGGGCAAAGCCCTATAGACTGCAAGATGGTTGGATGGACGCACGTTTCGGAATTACCACATTCCTCATCAGCATCCTCTACTTGCAGCAAAACTATCAACCAATTATCAGAATAAATTCAGGCAGTTTATTAAACCCAACAAAAACCACACTTGAACCCTCCGAAAAAAGGTTTTACATTGATAGCCGGCTTATGCCGAAATAAAATTCGAAACAAACATATCTCTTTTCCTTTTTTTTTTCTATAGAAATTTTGTCAAAATTCTATTTCTATAGAAAATTTTGTCAAAATTGTGTTTCTATAGAAAATTTTGTCATAATTTTATTTCTGTATAGAAAATTTTGTCAAACATTTATTTCTATAGAAAATTTTTTTTAAAATTTTATTTCTATAGAAAATTTTGTCCACATTTTATTTCTGTATAGATAATTTCGTCAAATTTTATTTCTATAGAACATTTTTTCAAAATTTTATTGCTATAGAAAATTTTGTCATAATTTTATTTCTGTATAGATCATTTCGACAAAATTTTATTTCTATAGAAATTTTTTTCAAAATTTTCTTTCTTTAGAAAATTTTGTCAAAATTTAATTTATATTTATTAAAACATGACCTTATGCCTTACAAACTCTACAAATAAAATTTTATTTCTACGGAAATTTGTGCCAAAATTTTATTTCTATAGAAAATTTTGTCAAAATTTTATTTCTAGAAAAAATTCTGTCAAAATTCTATTTCTATAGAAAAAATTGTCAAAATTCTATTTCTATAGAAAAATTTGACAAAATTCTATTTCTATAGAAAATGTTGCCATATTTTATTTCTATAGAAAATTTTGTCAAAGTTTTATTTCTATAGAACATTTTGTCAAAATTTTATTTCTATAGAAAATTTTGTCAACATTTTATTTCTATAGAATAGTTTTTCAAAATGTTTTCCTATATAGAATATTTTTTCAAAATTTTATTTCTATACAGAAAAAAATTCTATTTCTATAGAAAATTTTGCCAAAATTTACTTTCCAAATTTTATTTCTATACAAAATTTTGTCCAAATTTTATTTCTATAAAAAATTCTGTCAAAATTTTATTTCTATAAAAAATTCTGTCAAAATTGTTTTTCAATAGAAAATTTCATCATAATTTTATTTCTGTATAGAAAATTTTGTCAAAAATTTGTTTCTGTATAGAAAATTTTGTCAAAAATTGATTTCTATAGCAAATTTTGTTAAAATTATATTTCTGTAGAAAATTATGGCAAAATTGTATTTCTATAGCAAATGTTGTCAAAATTTTATTTCTATAGAATATTTTATCACAATTCTATTTCTGTAGAAAATTTTGCCATATTTTATTTCTATAGGATTTTTTCAAATTTTTTTTCTATACACAAAATTTTTTCAAAATTTTTTTGTATACAGAATTTTTTTTCAAAATTCTATTTCTATAGCAGATTTTGCCATATTTTATTTCTATAGAAAATTTTGCCAAAATTTTATTTCTATAGACAATTTTGCCAAAATTTTATTTCTATAGACAATTTTGCCAAAATTTTATTTCTATAGAAAATTTTGTCAAAATTTTATTTCTATAGAAAATTTTTTCAAAATTTTATTTCTGTAGAAAATTTTGTCAAAATTTTATTTCTATAGAAAATCTTGTCAAAATTTTTTTCTATAGAAAATTTTGTCAAATTTTTTTTTTATAGAAAATTTTGTCAAAATTTTATTTCTATAGAAAATTTTGTCATAATTTTATATCTATAGAAAATTTTTTCAAAATTTTATTGCTATAGAAAATTGTGTCTATATGAAATTTCGTCATAATTTTATTTCTGTATAGAAAATTTTGTCAAACATTTATTTCTATAACAAATTTTGTTAAAATTGTATTTCAATAGAAAATTTTGGCAAAATTGTATTTCTATAGAAAATGTTGTCAAAATTTTATTTCTATAGAAAATTTTGTCAAAATTCTATTTCTATAGAAAATTTTGTCAAAATTCTATTTCTGGAGAAAATTTTGCCATATTTTATTTCTACAGAAATTTTTTTCCTATACAGAAAATTTTTTCAAAACTTTTTTCTATACAGAAAATTTTTTCAAAATTCTATTTCTATAAAAAATTTTGCCATATTTTATTTCTATAGGAAATTTTGCCAAAATTTTATTTCTATAGAAAAATTTGCCAACATTTTATTTCTATAGAAAATTTTGCCAAAATTTTATTTCTATAGAAAATTTTGTCTAATTTTTATTGCTATAGAAAATTTTGTTAAAATTTTATTTCTATATTGAAAATTTTGTAAAAATTTTTTTTTCTATTTAGAAATTTTTTTTCAAAATTTAATTTCTATATAGAATTTTTTTTTTTCAAAATGTTATTTCTATATAGAAAATTTTGTCAAAATTCTATTTCTATAGAAAATTTTGTCAAAATTTTAATTTTTAAGTTATTGCTGATTTTCTACAGCAGAGCCTTTTGGTTTATTTTTTCTTTTTGCAAAACAAAACTTGTCAAAAATGTATTGGGGATTTCTGTGAGGAATTTAAATTTAAATTGAGGATTTTTTGGGGATGAAAACATTATAAGTTGGGACAAGAGTTAGAAAAATACTGGCAACACTGACAAGAACAACACTAACCCATTGCAGGAATTGATGAGCGACACGTGCATAACTTTTATAGTTTGGATTTATGTTCCTCGAAAGCACCTACATTTATGGTGCTTTCATGTATTTATGAAACATAAACATATTGGAGCTGAACTACGTTGGTGCAGGCCAACAACAAACTATTCACTAAATGCCTCTCTAAGGGGGGAAACACTAACACTCATATCCACATCTCCCATTGGATGATGGTGTGGGTCTCGTTGCATTGATTTCACGTGATCTATATAAATTATTTTTAGAGCAGCAAAGTAACTTGCAAGGCTATTTAAAATTTCGTGTAAGAGTTATTAAATTACATAGTTTTTATGAACCATATATTAAGGAAATCAATCCAAATATTAAGAGATAGAATTTTGGTTATGTTAAAACATATGATACAAGGGTTGCCGTTTTATTTGGCGGGATTGGGCAATCCTAGCGATGCTATTTATCAATTAACAGCTCTATCATAAAGCTTGACATTTTTGAGATTATACGCACTCAGAACCTTTTGTGCTGCTTATATACTAAAAAACAAATTCCACGTCCGGTTCCAAAGATATTGTATTGTTTTATGATTTTATTGATAATGATTGCGAGCCAAAGAAGTGTAGAATTCAAGTTAGGCCACATTTAAGACAAAACACTATTTTAAATTAATTTTAATGCATTCGGTTTTTAGCAACTTAAAAGATTCATTTCGCAATACACAATGGATTTAAATAGTGAACATATCGTTGCGATTGTCTTTTATAAATCTCTATATAAAACAATCATGTAGTTACCCAGCAAAAAAATGACGCCAAAAAAGTAAACAAAATGTTTGGATCCGGAAGTGGTGCAAAATTGGCGCAGAGGCGATGAATTTAACATGGACTTGTCACAGGGCGGGCTTCACTTCTTAAGGTGTGATTCCAATTCAGTGTTTTGGATGTGAATTAAAAAATTTTGTAATATTTTGCCAAATATATAATTAGTATAGACGAGATAGACATATGGTGTCTTTGGCGATATTGCTCAGGGTTAGCCCCGTTTGTCTGTGAACACATTTTTTATAATAAAAGTCTAGCAATTTTAGTTCAATCGACTTCAAATTTGGCACAAGTATGTATTTTGGAATAGAACCCTATTGATTTTGGAAGAAATCGGTTCAGTTTTAGATATAGCTCCAATATATATATCTTTACATTAAATTATGCACAAGGAGTGCAATTGATAGTGTCGTATAGTGTTGGTTGAAGTCGGTTCAGATTTAGATATAGCTCCCATATATATCTTTCGGCCAAAATGGACTTATATGGCCCCAGAAGTCAGAGTTTTACACTAATTTGCTTGAAATTTTGCACTAGGAGTACAATTAGTAGTGTAGTCAAGTGTGCTAAATTTTATTTAAATCAGATTTAGATAAAGCTCCCATATATATCTTTCGATCGATATGGACTTACCCTAATTTCTTTGAAATTTTGCACAAGTAGAACAATTAGTACTATAGCAAAGTGTGACAAATGTGATTGAAATCGGTTCAGATTTAGATATAGCTCCCATAGAAGCCAGAGTTTCGTTGAAATTTTGCACTGGGAGTACAGTGAGTAGTGTAGGCAAGTGTGCGAAATTTTATTGAAATCGGTTCAGATATAGATATTGCTCAATTATATATATTTCGCCAGATATGGGCTTATATGGCCCTAGAAGCCAAAGCTTTATACTGATTTGCTTGAAATTTTCCACAAGGAGTACAATTATTAATATCCTCAAGTGTGATAAATTATATTGAAATCGGTTCAGATATAGATATAGCTCTTTCGCCCGAATTGCACTAATATGACCACAGAAGCCAAAGTTGTCCTCTGATTTACGTGAAATTTTGCACACGGAGTACAATTAACAGTTGCTATATATGTAAAATTTGGTTTAAATCGGTTCAGATGTTGATATAGCTTCCATATTTCAATATATCTTTCCGATTGGTGCAAAAATGGCCTAAATAGCCACATTTTCCTTGAAAAATCGCCACTGCTAGATGTATGCATTTGGGATAAAAACCTTTATATATAGTACCAACGCATCTGACGGATTTGATATAATATCGAAAATGTGGATCTACGAAGTAGTGCAGGGTATAATATAGTCGGCCCCGCTCGACTTTAGACTTTAATTACTTGTTATAGGCAAGTGTGTTAAATTTTATTGAAATCTGTTCAGATTAAGATATAGCTTCCATATATATCTTTCGCCCGATATGGACTAATACGGTCCCAGAAGCCAGAGTTTTACCCCAATTCGGTTGAAATTTTGCACTAGGAGTACAATTAGTAGTGTAGTCAATTGTGTCAAATTTTATTGAAATTGGTTCAGATTTAGATATAGCTCCCATATATAGCTTTCGCCCGATTTACACTCATATGACCACAGAGGCCAATTTTTGCTGCGATTTAGTTGAAATTTTGCACAGGGAGTAGAATTAAGGTTGAGTTACATATCATGCGTTAATCCGTGCGTTGATGGATGGGTTGATATTTTTCAGTTTAAAGCACTCTAACAAAACTGTTGCTTTCAAAGAGAAAATTCAACTCTTCAATCAACGGACGCATTAACGCATGGTATGTAACTCAACCTTTAGCATTGTAGCTATGCGTGCTAAATTTGGTTGAAATCGGTTCAGATTTAGATATATCTCCCATATATAGCTTTCGCCCGATTTACACTCATATGACCACAGAGGAAAATTTTTAACTCCGATTTAGTTGAAATTTTGCACAGGGAGTAGAATTAGCATTGTAGCTATGCGTGCCAAATTTGATTGAAATCGGTTCAGATTTAGATATAGCTCCCATATATATGTTTTTCTGATTTCGACAAAAAAGGTCAAAATACCAATATTTTCCTTGTAAAATCGCCACTGCTTAGTCGAAAAGTTGTAAAAATGACTCCAATTTTCCTAAACTTCTAATACATATATATCGAGGGATAAATCATAAATAAACTTTTGCGAAGTTTCCTTAAAATTTCTTCAGATTTAAATGTTTCCCATATTTATACCCTTCACCACTACTGTGGTACAGGGTATAATAAGTTTGTGCATTTGTATGTAACGCCAAGAAGGAAAAGTCTGAGACCCATCGTTTAGTATACCGATCGTCCTAGAATTAAATTCTGAGTCGATTTAGCGATTTCCGTCTGTCTGTCTGTCCTTCTGTCTGTCTGTCCGTCTGTCTGTCTGTTGATGTATTTTTGTGTGCAAAGTACAGCTCGCAGTTTTACTCCGATTGTCCTAAAATTTGGTACAGGGTCCTGTTTCGGCTCAAAGACGATTCCTGTTGATTTTGGAAAAAATCGGTTCAGATTTAGATATAGCTGCCATATATATTTTTCACCGATCTGGTCATAATTTGCGTGTATATCAACCGATCTTCCTCAAATTCCGTACATCCGAATATTTTATGAGTCTCGAAAAACTTGCAAAATGTCAGCCAAATCGGTTCAGATTTAGATATAGCTCCCATATATAGCTTTCGCCCGATTTACACTCATATGACCACAGAGGCCAATTTTTTGCTACGATTTAATTGGAATTTTGAACAGGGAGTAGAATTAGCATTGTAGCTATGTGTGCCAAATTTGGTTGAAATCGGTTCAGATTTAGATATAGCTCCCGTATATAGCTTTCGCCCGATTTACACTCATATGACCACAGAGGCCAATTTTTAACTCCGATTTAGTTGAAATTTTGCACAGGGAGTAGAATTAGCATTGTAGCTATGCGTGCCAAATTTGGTTGAAATCGGTTCAGATTTAGATATAGCTCCCATATATATGTTTTTCTGATTTCGACAAAAATGGTCAAAATACCAACATTTTCCTTGTAAAATCGCCACTGCTTAGTCGAAAAGTTGTAAAAATGACTCTAATTTCCTAAACTTCTAATACATATATATCGAGCGATAAATCATAAATAAACTTTTTCGAAGTTTCCTTAAAATTGCTTCAGATTTAAACGTTTCGCATATTTATTATACCCTTCACCACTACTGTGGTACAGGGTATAATAAGTTTGCGCATTTGTATGTAACGCCAAGAAGGAGTAATCATAGACCAACCTTTTAGTATACGGATCGTCTTAGAATTAAATTTTGAGTCGATTTAGCGATGCCCGTCTGTCTGTCTGTCTGTTGATGTATTTTTGTGTGCAAAGTACAGCTCGTAGTTTTAGTCCGATTGTCCTAAATATAGGGTCCTGTTTCGGCTCACAGACGATCCCTATTGATTTTGGAAAAAAACGGTTCAGATTTAGATATAGCTGCCATATATATTTTTCACCGATCTGGTCATAATTGGCGTGTATATCAACCGATCTTCCTCAAACTCCGTACATCCGAATATTTTATGGGTCTCGAAATACTTGCAAAATATCAGCCAAATCGGTTCAGATTTAGATATAGCTCCCATATATAGCTTTCGCCCGATTTACACTCATATGACCACAGAGGCCAATTTTTTGCTCCGATTTAGTTGAAATTTTGCACAGGGAGTAGAATTAGCATTGTAGCTATGCGTGCCAAATTTGGTTGAAATCGGGTCAGATTTAGACAAAAGTGGTCAAAATATCAACATTTTCCTTGTAAAATCGCCACTGCTTAGTCGAAAAGTTGTAAAAATGACTCCAATTTTCCTAAACTTATAATACATATATATCGAGAGATAAATCATAAATAAACTTTTTCGAAGTTTCCTTAAAATTGCTTCAGATTTAAACGTTTCCCATATTTTTTTACTAACATTGTGTTCCACCCTAGTGCATTAGCCGACTTAAATTTTGAGTCTATAGATTTTGTAGAAGTCTATCAAATTCTGTCCAGATCGAGTGATATTTAAATGTATGTATTTAGGACAAACCTTTATATATAGCCCCCAACACAGTTGACGGATGTGATATGGTATCGAAAATTTAGATCTACAAAGTGGTGCACGCCCGACTTTAGACTTTCCTTACTTGTTATACCCTGCGCCACACTGTGGAATAGGGTATTATAAGTTAGTGTATATGTTTGTAACACCCAGAAGGAGACGAGATAGACACATGGTGTCTTTGGCAATAGTGCTCAGGGTGGGTCCCTCAGTCGATATAACCATGTCCGTCTGTCCGTCCGTCTGTCTGTGAACACATTTTTGTGATCAAAGTCTAGGTCACAATTTAAGTCCAATCGCCTTCAAATTTGGCACATGTTCCTAATTTGGGTCAGAATAGAACCCTATTTATTTTGTGAAAAAACGGTTCAGATTTAGATATAGCTCCCATATATATCTTTCGCCCGATATGCACTAACATGGACCCAGCAGCCAGAGT
Source organism: Haematobia irritans (assembly GCF_050003625.1). Classification (NCBI taxonomy): domain Eukaryota; kingdom Metazoa; phylum Arthropoda; class Insecta; order Diptera; family Muscidae; genus Haematobia; species Haematobia irritans. The sequence goes on along the minus strand of NC_134398.1, from coordinate 154,825,353 downwards.
TTTATACCGGTTTGCTTGAAATTTTGTACAAACATAACACTTTGTCGTATAGTCAAGTGTGCAAATATTTGATTGAAATCGCTTCAGATTTAGATATATCTCCCACATATGTCTTTCGCACTATATGGACTTATACGGCCCCAGAAGCCAGATTTTTGGCCTAATTTGGTTGAAATTTTGCACTAGGAGTACAATTAGTAGTATAGTCAAGTGTGTAAAATTTGATTGAAATCGGTTCAGATTAAATATAGCTCCCATATATATCTTTCGCCCGATATGGACTAATATGGTCCTAAAAGCCAGAGTTTTGGCCCCATTTGGTTGAAATTTTGCACAGGGAGTAGATTTAGCATTGTAGCTAAGCTTGGAAAATTTGGTTGACATCGATTCAGATTTAGATATAGCTCCCATATATATCTTTCGCCCGATATGGACTAATTTGGTCCTAGAAGCCAGAGTTTTGGCACAATTTGTTTGAAATTTTGCACTAGGAGTACAATTAGTAGTGTAGTTAAGTGTGCAAAATTTGATTGAAATCGGTTCAGATTTAGATATAGGTCCCATATACATCTTTCGCCCGATATGGACTAATATGGTTCTAATAGCCAGAGTTTTGGCCCAATTTGGTTGAAATTTTGCACAGGGAGTATAATTAGTATTGTAGCTATGCGTGCCAAATTTGGTTGAAATCGGTTCAGATGTAGATATAGCTCCCATATATATGTTTTTCTGATTTCGACAAAAATGGTCAAAATACCAACATTTTCCTTGTAAAATCGCCACTGCGTAGTCGAAAAGTTTTAAAACTGACTCTAATTTTCCTAAGATTCTAATACATATATATCGAGCGATAAATCATAAATAAACTTTTGCGAAGTTTCCTTAAAATTGCTTCAGATTTAAATATTTTCCCATATTATTTTACTAACATTGTGTTCCACCCTAGTGCATTGGCCGACATAAATTTTGAGTCTATACATTTTGTATGAAGTCTGTCAAATTCTGTCCAGATCGAGTGATATTTAAATATATGTATTTGGGACAAACCTTTATATATAGCCCCCAACACATTTGACGGATGTGATATGGTATCGAAAATTTAGATCTACAAAGTGGTGCAGGGTATAATATAGTCGGCCCCGCCCGACTTTAGACTTTCCTTACTTGTTTTTTACTAACATTGTGTTTCACCCCATAGCGTTAGCCGATTCAAATTTTAATTTTAGAGATTTTGTAGAGGTACCAAAAATTTTCTCCAAATCGGCTAAGATATAAATTTGGAAGGGTTGAGATGGTAACACAAATTTTGATCTATATTGTGGGAAGGGTATAAAAAGAGGTGTGCCCGTGAGTAATAGTTTACTCACGCACACTCACGACTGAAAAATTATACTCACGCACGATATTTTTTGGTAGGACTCACGCTCACGCACACTCACAAAAAGAAAATTTGTACACACGCACGAAAACGTCGTGACTCACGAAAAATGCCGTGACTCACAAAAAATATCGTGACTCACGAATAATTTTATGATTAATTTACCTTACCGAAGTGTCTAAAAACATGAGCGTTATTAAAATCGAGAGTGTTATTAAACTTTTAATATCCCAGGTGTCACTAAAATTGTAATTGAATTTAACTCTTAAGCGTTTTATTTTGGTGAGCAGGAATATTTTCTTGAGTGTAATTCGTTACTCACGAACACTCACGAAGATATTATTTTCGTGACTCACGCTCACGCACGACATTTTGGTTTGTTAATCACGCTCACGCACACTTACGCTGTTGTCATGAGCGTGACTCACGCACGAATCACGAAAATTTTCGTGAGTCACGACAATTTCGTGTCACGTGCACCCCTCTAATATAATATAGTCAGCCACGATCGACTTTAGGCTTACATACCTGTTTTCAAAGTATGTGCCACTGTGCCAAAAAAAAAACCGAATCCTACGAACACAGACACGGACTGACACAAAGAACCAGATCGACTCAGGAATGATTCTGATCTGATCGGTATATATTTTATGGGGTTTTAAAATTAATATTTCTGGTATGGTCATAACTGATTTAAAAGCAGATATGTTTTTCTGTGTACTTACTTATTTTCACTTCAAGTTATTACAAAGACAACAAACAGGAAACATGATAAATATTTCTCTCTAGAGAATCATACCCAGTTATCCTTTGCATTAATTGCCTCCACCCAGATATTACAAATGGAAATGTTTAAATATTTACAAAAATCCAGTTATACTAAAATCACGTAGCTTAACCAAAAAGGACAACCAACATTCAAGCAAAGCAAAAAGAGTGAATCAGAACAATACTCCCTCACTCCCACTCCCGCTCTCTATGTCTCTCACTCTCAGCCTTTGGACACATAGAAACATGAATGCTTTAAAATGAATGAAAATAAAGTTGACACCATTGAAGAGATGATAAGCACGACACTATGACAATAACAATAATAATCGTAATAGTAATTATGATGGCTATAATGATGATGCTGTTACCATCACCACCACAATGAATGCTGGGTCAGAATGTAATTTCTGTGTAGTCATGTTGCTTTGATGCGGTCCTTGGTATGCTTTTCCAAGCCATTCCAAGCAAAAATCCCTTACTCCTTTTGTTGTGGTTTTTAGAGTAATTATGCAGGCATTATGCCACATCCTAGCATTGGGAGAACACACTGATTCTCACTATGGGTATAATTTAATTGCTATTGCGTGAGTGTTACACTGCACTGCTAGACTGTCTAATTTGACAGACGCTAATTTAAATGGTGATGGTGCTGATGATTCCTACACAAGTGCATCTAATATGTCTATTGTCATAGACCAATTTCATATAAATCCACAATATTATAATGAGACCTATTTTAGACATACTATAACTTTAATTAAATTAGGCCAATTAAGTCTTCACACAGGTATTGGATTTACCTATTGACCCTGCAGAGTGGCTGAGGGTATAAACATTTGTACATAATATCAACTTATAGTGATGAAAATTTCCAATTATACATTAAAAACAAGTATATATGGCCGTAAGTTCGGCCAGGCCGAATCTTATGTACCCTCCACCATGGATTGCGTAGAAACTTCTACGAAAGACTGTCATCCACAATCGAATTACTTGGGTTGTGGTATCTTATCATTCAACCGTCGAACGGAACGGACGTGTTTTTTAATAGCGTATAAAATCATCGTAATAAGTACCTACTACGAATTTCAAGTGTGGTGGGATATTAGGCCACCATGCAGAGAAATTCAAAGACATGCACTGGGTTGCTAACTTCAGGGCCCAGTGGACGGGTATCGACTGGAGTTATAAATTTGGGCAATGACCAAGAGTTAGGCCCAATTAGTCGACCTGTAGACGGGTCGACAGGTGGCGACACTTTGACAAGTCGAACCTTTTCCAAGGTAACGGCATCGAAAGGAGGTAATCCCTCACGAAAGAGATTCAAGGAACGCAGAAATGCTTTGTTTATCCTAAAGAAATTAGGATCAGTCGACCCAAGCACGTTGTCGGCTAAGCAAAGCGATTCATTAAAATGGGCTCAATGAATTCTTGAGGCTGGAAAAAGGGAACGATCACCGGATGAGCTGCCATCCTCCAAAAGGGATCAACGATCGTTTGCCTCAGTTGCTAAAGACAGCCTTGTGATGGCTATCGTTAATAAAGGAGCATTGGACGGTATGGCTCCAAAGCAAAAATGGGGGGAAATTGAGAATGCTTTGTCTGGCGTCTACTCACAGGTGCTGGATAAGTTTGCCGGCCCAGATCCTCGACACCAAGAGGCTGGTTGGTATCAAGGACGATTTAAGCTAGTCGCATTTGAGGACCAGAGGCCTATAGAATGCTTTAAAGCTGCTCTGATACTAATTGGTGAAGTTTGGGAAGGAGCTGCTCTAGAGTTAGTTGAGAAGAAAGACATACCGGCTAGACCTAGAGCACATGCGTGGATACCTGCAAACCCTCCTCACCCTGAATCTATTTTAAATAGACTGAAACAATGCAATCCAGATCTTCCAACAGCTGATTGGAAGGTTGGATGAAGTGGATGGGCCAAGACGGCATGCAGTGTTTATATTGAACACTCAGTCTTTGCCACATCTAGCAAAGTCTCAGGGCCGTGTATGTTATGGCTTTCATTATATACAAATGAAGGTATATAAAAACGATCAGCTAAAGGATTCGGAAATCGACAAGCCTCTGTCCGAATCAGAAATAAGCGGATCCTCTTGCGAAGTCGACGGAGATACCAAAGATGCAGACTTGGATAGACACCGTATGCAAGAGGAGGTTTCTACAGCCTCAAAACTCACCAAACTTGAACCTATGGTTATTGCGAGAGTCACCGAGATCTCTGAAGAGGATATTCTTAATGGGTCGATTGAAACGGCTGATGTGACGGTTGTTGAAAATCTCGATGGTCCTAAGGATCCTCCAGATAAAATCAGACGGTTGAACCATGTTCTGGCGGTGCCACAGTGGCTCAGCGGTCGTTTCCTATCGAGGAAATTGTATCGGAATCTAGAATAAAATGGGCGTTAAATAGTTTGGGTCATTCAAATCCCCGGACCTGATGGAATTTCTCCGGCGGAGTTACAAGCGGTGGCTGACAGAATTATCACCTGGTTGTCGGCGATATATATAGGATGTATCAACTTAGCATATATTCCAGGAAAGTGGAGGGAAACAAAAGTCGTTTTCATACCTAAAGCGGGAAAAGTTATTAAGGACCATATACTAACACCAAATTTCAGCCGGATCGGAAATTTGCTTCTCTTAGAGGGTCTGCAAGTTATACTTTATGGGGTCTTAGAGCAATATTTCGATGTGTTACAAACGGAATGACAAAGTTAATATACCCCCATCCTATGGTGGAGGGTATAACAAGTAACGAAATTTTAAAGTCGGGCGGAGCCGACTATATTATACCCTGCACCACATTGTAGATCCTCATTTTCGATACAATATCAAATCTGTCAATTGTGTTGGGTGCTGTATACAAAGGTTTTTGTTCTCCTATACATACATTTAAATCTGACTCGATCTGGACAAAATTGGTTAGACTTCTAAACAAACTGAAGACTTAAAATGTCAGTCGGCTAATCCCTTGGGGTAGAACACAAAGTTGGTAAAAAACAAGTAAAGAAAGTCTAAAGTCGGGCGTGGCCGACTATATTATACCCTGCACCACTTTGTAGATCTAAATTTTCGATACCATATCACATCCGTCAAATGTGTTGGGTGCTATATATAAATGCTTGTCCCAAACACATACATTTAAATATCACTCGATTTGGGCAGAATTTGATAGACTTTTACAAAATCTACACACAAAAAAATTTCACCAAAATTTTTCCAATTAAAATTTTAATTGAATTTTAGAAAATATTCAATTAAAAATTTAATTGATTCAACAAATTTTTTAATTGAAATAAAAATCAATCACAAAAATAATAGTATCAATTAATTTTTTAATTGGATCAATTAAATTTTTAATTGACTTTCAATTAATTTTTTAATTGATACTTTCATTTCTGTGATTGAAGACATTTCAATTAAAAATTAATTGGATCAATTAATTTCGTGATTGAATCAGAAAAAAATTTTTTTGTGTGTATAGACTCAAAATTTAAGTTGGCTAATACACTAGGGTGGAACACAATTTTAATAAAAAACAAGTATATACGGCCGTAAGTTCGGCCAGGCCGAATCTTATGTACCCTCCACCATGGATTGCGTAGGAACTTCTACTAAAGGCTGTAATCCACAATCGAATTACTTGGGTTGCGATAACACTTGCCAATGGCAAGGTATCGTAAAACTTTTTAACACTGTCTTCTAAATTGTAAGTTAGCCCATACGGGGTATATATTAAACAAAAAAAGGCCGATTAAATACGTATATAATCTAGTTTGACAAAATTTTCTATAGAAATAAAATTTTGACAAAATTTTCTATAGAAATGAAACCTTGACAAAATTTTCTATAGAAATAAAATTTTGACAAAATTTTCTATGGAAATAAAAATTTGACAAAATTTTCTATAGAAATAAAAACTTGACAAAATTTTCTATAGAAATAAAATGTTGACAAAATTTTCTATGGAAGTAAAATGTTGACAAAATTTTCTATAGCAATACAATTTTGACAAAAATTTCAATAGAAATAAAATGTTGACAAAATTTTGTATAGAAATAAAATTTTGACAAAATTTTGTATAGAAATAAAATGTTGAAAAAATTTTCTACAGAAATAAATTTTTTACAAAATTTTCTATAGAAATAAACTTTTGACAAACATTTCTATAGAAATAAACTTTTGACAAAACTTTCTATAGAAATGAAATTTTAACAAAGCTTTCTATAGTAATAAAATTTGACAAAATTTTCTATGGAAATAAAGTTTTGGTAGATTACAAAAATTTTCTATAGAAATAAAATTTTGACAAAATTTTCTATGGAAATAAAATTTTGATAAACATTTGTATAGAAATAAACGTTTGACAAAACTTTCTATAGAAATGAAATTTTGACAAAACTTTCTATAGTAATAAAATTTGACAAAATTTTCTATGGAAATAAAGTTTTGGTAGATTATTTTTGGCGATATGGACCAATTTTTGTGTAATAAGTCATCGGCTATATATAACTAAAGACCGATATGGACCAATTTTTACATGGCTGTTAGAGGCCATATATTGACAAAATGTACCAAATTTCAGCCGTATCGGATGAATTTTGCTCTTCCAAGAGGCTCCGGAGGTCAAATCTGGGGATGGGTTTATATGGGGGCTATATATAATTATGAACCCATATGAACCAATTTTTGCATGGTCATTAGAGGCCGTAAACTAACATCAGGTACCAAATTTCAATCGGATCGGATGAATTTTGCCCCTCCAAGAGGCTCCGGAGGTCAAATCTGGGGATCGGTTTATATGGGGGCTATATATAATTATGGACCGATATGGACCAATTTTTGCATGGTTGTTAAAAACCGTATACTAAGACCACGTACTAAATTTCAACCGGATCGGATGAATTTTGCTCCTCCAAGAGGCTCCGGTGGTCAAATCTGGGGATCGGTTTATATGGGAGCTATATATAATTATGGACCGATATGGACCAATTTTTGCATGGTTGTTAGAGGCCGTATACTAACATCAGGTACCAAATTTCAACCGGATCGGATGAATTTTGCCCCTCCAAAAGTCTCCGGAGGTCAAATCTGGGGATCGGTTTATATGGGGGCTATATATAATTATGGACCGATATGGACCAATTTTTGCATGGTTGTTAGAGACCATATACTAACATCAGGTACCAAATTTCAATCGGATCGGATGAATTTTGCCCCTCCAAGAGGCTCCGGAGGTCAAATCTGGGGATCGGTTTATATGGGGGCTATATATAATTATGGACCGATATGGACCAATTTTTGCATGGTTGTTAGAGACCGTATACTAAGACCACGTACCAAATTTCAACAGGATCGGATGAATTTTGCTGCTCCGGGAGGCTCCCCAAGCCAAATTTGGGGATCGGTTTATATGGGGGATATACGTAAACGTGGTCCGATATGGCCCATTTTCAATACCATCCGACCTACATCAATAACAACTACTTGTGCCAAGTTTCAAGTCGATAGCTTGTTTCGTTCGGAAGTTAGCGTGATTTCCACAGACGGACGGACAGCCGGACAGACGGACAGACGGACGGACGGACAGACGGACGGACGGACGGACATGCTTAGATCGACTCAGAATTTCACCACGACCCAGAATATATATACTTTATGGGGTCTTAGAGCAATATTTCGATGTGTTACAAACGGAATGACAAAGTTAATATACCCCCATCCTATGGTGGAGGGTATAACAAGTAAGTAAAGTCTAAAGTCGGGCGGGGCCGACTATATTATACCATTCACCCCTATGTAGGCCAAAATTTGTGTTACCATCTCAACTACTTCACATTTGCTGGAAGCTATATAAAGGAGACAATTTTTTTACTTCTACAAAATCTTTAGAATTAAAATTTAAATCGGCTAACGCTATCCAGTTAATTGGAGGAAACTTCCATTGAAATTGGGCCTAAAATATGTAACAATCTACCATATTTCCCCAACAATGGTGTACGTATATATGGGAGCTATATATAATCTGAACCGATTTTGACTAAATTTGACATGTATAGTTAGAATAATAATTCTGCTATCTATGCGAAATTTCACGTAAATGGGAGTATAACTTTGGCCCTCCTGGTCATATGAGTGCAAATCGGACGTATGGGTCTAAATCGGACGAAAGTATATATGGGAGCCATATCTAAATCTGAACCGATTTCAACCAAATTTGGCACAATTACCGATACTAATAAACGTACTCCTTATGCGAAATTTGAAGCAAATCACGGCAAAACCCTGGATTTTGAGTCCATATAAGTTCAAATCGGACGAAGGACATATATGGAAGCTATATCTAAATCTGAATCGATTTTGACCATATTTGGCACATACAATAGTATCGTTAAAACTACCGCTTGTGCAAAATTTGAAGTAAGTCAGGGCAAAACTCTGGCTTTTGAGACCATATAAATCCAGATCGGGCGAAAGATATATATGTGAGCTATATCTAAATCTGAACCGATTTTAACAAAATTTGACACACTTAACGATACTATTAAACGTACCCTTTGTGCAAAATTTAAAGCAAATCACGGCAAAACTCTGGCTTTTGTGGCCATATAAGTTCAAATCGGACGAAATATATATATATGGGAGCTATATCTAAATTTGAAGCGATTTCAATCAAATTTACAAAGCATTGGTAGAATGTCAATTCTACCCTCTGTGCAAAATTTCACGAAGATCGGTAGTAAACTTTGGCCTCTGTGGTCGTATGGGTCTAAATCGGACGAAAGATATATATGGGAGCTATATCTAAATCTGAACCGATTTGGCTGATATTTTGTAAGATTTTCGCGATTCACAAAATATTTGGATGTGCGGTATTTTAAGAAAATCGGTTGATAAACACGCTAATTATGACCATATCGGGGATAAAAATGTATATGGCAGCTATATCTAAATCTGAACCCATTTTTTTCAAAACCAATGGCGATTGTCTCTGTGCCAAGAAACGGCCCTATGCCAAATTTGAGGACGATCGGACTTAAATTGCGAACTGTACTTTGTGCCCAAAATTACATATACAGACAGACGGACAGACAGACAGACGGACATCGCTAAATCGACTCGGAATTTAATTCTAAGCCGATCGGTATACTAAAAGATGGGTCTATGGCCACTATTTCTTGGCGTTACATACAAATGCACAAACTTATTATACCCTGTACCACAGTAGTGGTGAAGGGTATAAAAATTATTTAGGAAAATATCACAAAATTTTTTAATTCACCTTATAATAAAGAAACTAACTTACAATTTAGAAGACAATGTTAAGAAACAAAATTATATATTGCCATCGGCAATTGCTACCACAATGCAAAGTCGTAAATAGGTTTTCAAATTCTGGGAGGGTCTAAAATTTTTCTAGGGGTGTCTAAGCCCTCTCCCCAGAGGCCTTCCTACGCTTATGAGGGAGATATATCCAAATCTGAACTGATTTCTTCCACACTCAATAGGGTTCTATTATGACCTAAAACACATACTTGAGCCAAATTTGAAGTCGATTGGACTAAAATTGCCACATAGACTTTGATTACAAAAATGTGTTCGCAGGCAGACGGACGGACGGACATAGCTAGATCGATTCAGGGGCCGGCCCTGAACAATATTGCCAAAGACACCCTATTTATATCTCGTCTACTTCTGGGTGTTGCAAACATATGCACTAACTTACACAGAAAAAAATTTCACGAAAAATTTTCCAATTAAAATTTTAATTGAGTTTTAAAAAATATTCAATTAAAAATTTAATCGAATCAACAAATTTTTTAATTGAAACAAAAATCAATCACAAAAATTAATAGTATCAATTAATTTTTAAATTGGATCAATTAATTTTTAATTGACTTTCAATTAATTTTTTAATTGATACTATCATTTCTGTGATTAAAGACATTTCAAATAGACAATTGGATCAATTAATTTCGTGATTCAGAAAAACATTTTTTGTGTGTCTAATACCCTTTTCCACAGTGTGACGCAGGGTATAAATAGTCTCAAAATTTCGTAGTTATCGTTTCTTGTTAAATAAGTTTAGACAAATTCATTTCAGTGCTAACCAATATGGGAAATATTTATAGCTTATTTAGATTGAAGTCTTACTTTAAAATAATAGAGAGAAATAAATCGAAACTAAGTGGGAAGTAGAGTTTGTTGTCATTTTCGAATGTCCTCCTAAGGGAACATCGGAAGTCAAAAGGTTAATGAAAGCAAATATAAAGTAAAAACGGCCGTAAATTCGACCAGGCCAAATCTGGATGGAGGGTACCATCATTGATTGCGTAGAAGACAGTCATCCATATTTGAATTACTTAGGTTGTGGTAACAGTTACCGATCAATATTGACCTAATCTTTCGATATATCGACGGAAAGTCAAAATCCCTGAACCATTATGTCCCATCCCACCTGACCACAAAGTTCGTTATCGTATTCGATATAGAAATATTCTCGGTTTTTTCTCGAAGAAAACTATCGAAAACGATATCGAGAATGGTTCGAAAAAATTTCGAAAAACATTCATCTGTCGTGCTGTTATTGCCAGCAAACTCTTCGTTTTCGAAGGCTTGCTAGTGATTCGTTAAAGAAGGTTTCGCGATATCTATAATTGATCGTTAACGAATCTATTTCGAATTCGTTTTCGTATTCGATATCATTCCGCTCTCGAACGTTTTCTATACTGTTTTATTCCCATTTTGTTCCCATTGTAAGTTGTGCAGTAAAAGAAATTTTTCAAGTTTGTTTTTATTTTATTACAATACAATATAGATAATTATAATACAAAATAATATAGATATTAGTGTTGCGAACAAAATACTTAACATATTTACATTTAGGAATATATATTTAAAGTGATTTAAGGCACTGCATGGACTTCTTATTAAGCCGGTCGTGGCTATGCCATTGAAAAGGACTATAATCAATGAGTAACATTTTCCTGGATACATCTGCAAATTAAAGAAGAAAGAAAATTGGTAGTTTTTTAAAAAGATATATAAATAAATTACTTACCTCTTTTAGATTCGCTAAGACACTTCCCCCGCACTTAACAGTTTCTTAAACTGAAATGACTTTTTAATCTCTTTCTTTGTCAAAAACAAACATGACGGAACACCAACAAATAAGCCGAAAAATATTCGTTATTACTTCGAAACAACGAACGTTCGAAATTTTTCTATTATCGAAGTTTTCTCGAACAATGTGCGCGTTAATTTATTTCAAAAAATTTTCGCTTTAGCGAACCTTCGCCATTTCTCGGCACTTTGGTCGGGTGGGATGTTTCCTGGCCTGACGCAGGCCCATAAACGCGTGGTCTATGTTGAGCAAAATTGACTTTTGTATTTTAAGGACAGTAAATCTTTATAGCATTATAATTTTTCCAGTGTATTATGGACTCTTAGCTCTAAAGTGTATTCCTTCCTAGCTCTAAAGTATATTATACAAGACACATACCTCTACTATATGCCTCAATGTGTACGTACGTATGTATGTGTCCATACAGTATTTCATTGCATAGCAAAACATTTATTTCAAATTGACAATTTATTATAATTACATTCATACTCCAAATCATAGTTGGCCATATATGACTTTTGCCAGAATTCTAGACTCGAAATGTCGAACAACAGCAACCGAACAAAAATTATATGACTAAACTTTTACTGTCACTAGGAAGGACTCATGTTATCTTTCAAATACATGCATTGTGTGGTAAAATTACATCCTAGCGGCGGATACCATATCCTGTGACTGTGTCTGCTCTCCATGTATATTTGCTTGTCGAACATTTAAATGTAGTCATTTCGAAAAGTTTATTTCATATTTGTGTTGTAAGTGACTCACATATTGGAATTATATACAAAACCTAGTGGAAATGGGTATATGCTATAATGGTATATAATAGATTGGTACATTTGTAAATCATAGACTTGGGTTGAAATATTAATGAAACATCTTTAGTGTCTTTAGTAATAGTCGGCAATTAGATATAGACTGCAAATAGTTGAATGAAAGAATTGACTTTTAGAGTTTCATTTAAATCACTATTAGTCATGGAAGTCTAGAAGGATAAATGTGTTCAAACGAAAAATTGTTTGTACTGTGCAAACATATTATGTGTCACCCTACGTAAATCTTTTTTAAGGCCCCAAATATTCAACTACACAAGAATACACAATTGAATGTGTATATTCAATAATGTTTAAACATAAACATCTAAATTGTTCGGATCCCACCTTTATTCACCTGATATATAGCAAAAAAAAAAAAAACAAGTATATGTGGCCGTAAGTTCGGCCAGGCCGAATCTTATGTACCCTCCACCATGGATAGCGTAGAAATTTCTACGAAAGACTGTCATCCACAATCGAATTATTTGGGTTGTGGTATCTTAAATCATTTTCTAAATTGTGAGTTAATCCATACGTGGTATATAACAGGTTGGCCGATAAGTCCCCGGTCTGACATATAGATGGCGTCGCTAGTATTAAATGCATATTATTTTTATATAGTACCAACCTTCAAATGATTCGTGTCAAAATTTGACGTCTGTAAGTCAATTAACACGTTAACTGATAAGTCCCCGGTCTAAAAAAAAAAAACAATTTTTTTTGTCAAAATTCGTTTTTATTATTCAACATAGTTCCCTTCAAGAGCGATACAACGATTACAACGACCTTCCAATATTTTGATACCATTTTGGTAGTACTCCTTCGGTTTTGCCTCAAAATAGGCCTCAGTTTCGGCGATCACCTCTTCATTGCAGCCAAATTTTTTCCCTGCGAGCATCCTTTTGAGGTCTAAGACCAAGCAAAAGTCGCTGGGGGCTAGATCTGGAGAATACGGTGGGATGGGAAGCAATTCGAAGCCCAATTCATGAATTTTTGCCATCGTTCTCAATGACTTGTGGCACGGTGCGTTGTCTTGGTGGAACAACACATTTTTCTTCTTCATATGGGGCCGTTTTGCCGCGATTTCGACTTTCAAACGCTCCAATAACGCCATATAATAGTCACTGTTGATGGGGTTTCCTTTCTCAAGATAATCGATAAAAATAATTCCATGCGCATCCCAAAAAACAGAGGCCATTACTTTGCCAGCGGACTTCTGAGTCTTTCCACGCTTCGGAGACGGTTCACCGGTCGCTGTCCACTCAGCCGACCGTCGATTGGACTCAGGAGTTTAGTGATGGAGCCGTGTTTCATCCATTGTCACATATCGACGGAAAAACTTGGGTGTATTACGAGTTAACAGCTGCAAACACCGCTCAGAATCATCAACATGTTGTTGTTTTTGGTCAAATGTGAGCTCGCGCGGCACGCATTTTGCACAGAGCTTTCGCATATCCAAATATTGATGAATGATATGACCAACACGTTCCTTTGATATCTTTAAGGCTTCTGTTATCTCGATCAACTTCATTTTACGGTCATTCAAAATCATTTTGTGGATTTTTTTGATGTTTTCGTCGGTAACCACCGCTTTCGGGCGTCTACTGCGTTCACCGTCCTCCGTGCTCATTTCGCCACGCTTGAATTTTTCATACCAATCAATTATTGTTGATTTCCCTGGGGCAGAGTCTGGAAACTGATTATCAAGCCAAGTTCTTGCTTCCCCCGTATTTTTCCCCTTCAGAAAACAGAATTTCATCAAAACACGAAATTCCTTTTTCCCCATTTTTTTCACAATATTTTTTTCTCACAAACTAACTGACTTACAGACGTCAAATTTTGACACGAATAATTTGAAGGTTGGTACTATATAAAAATAATATGCATTTAATACTAGCGACGCCATCTATGTGTCAGACCGGGGACTTATCAGCCAACCTGTTAGTGTGTGAGATAGAGCGTCTTTGTGAAGCAACTTTTGTTATTGTGAAAAAAATGGAAAAGAAGGAATTTCGTGTTTTGATAAAATACTGTTTTCTGAAGGGAAAAAATACGGTGGTATACAAAATTCAAACGTGGTGAAATGAGCACGGAGGACGGTGAACGCAGTAGACGCCCGAAAGCGGTGGTTACCGACGAAAACATCAAAAAAATCCACCAAATGATTTTGAATGACCGTAAAATGAAGTTGATCGAGATAGCAGAGGCCTTAAAGATATCAAAGGAACGTGTTGGTCATATCATTCATCAATATTTGGATATGCGGAAGCTCTGTGCAAAATGGGTGCCGCGCGAGCTCACATTTGACCAAAAACAACAACGTGTTGATGATTCTGAGCGGTGTTTGCAGCTGTTAAGTCGTAATACACCCCAGTTTTTCCGTCGATATGTGACAATGGATAAAACATGGCTCCATCACTAAACTCCTGAGTCCAATCGACAGTCAGCTGAGTGGACAGCGACCGGTGAACCGTCTCCGAAGCGTGGAAAGACTCAAAAGTCCGCTGGCAAAGTAATGGCCTCTGTTTTTTGGGATGCGCATGGAATTATTTTTATCGTTTGTCTTGAGAAAGGAAAAGCCATCAACAGTGACTATTATATGGCGTTATTGGAGTGTTTGAAGGTCGAAATCGCGGAAAAACGGCCCCATATGAAGTAGAAACAAGTATATACGTCCGTAAGTTCGGCCAGGCCGAAACTTATGTACCCTCCACCATGGATTGCGTAGAAACTTCTACTGAAGACTGCCATCCACAATCGAATTACTTGGGTTGCGGTAACACTTGCCGATGGCAAGGTATCTTAAAACTTCCTAACACCGTAATATATACCACATAGTCCATACGTGGTATATATTAAACTTAAAAGGCCGATTAAATACGTATATAATTAAGTTTAAAGTTTCTATAGAAATAAAATCTTGACAAAATAAAATTTTGACAACATTTTCTATAGAAGTAATATTTGGAAAAAATTTTCTATAGAAATAAAATTTGGAAAAAATTTTCTATAGAAATAAAATCTTGACAAAATTTTTTATAGAAATAAAATTTTGACAAAATTTTCTATAGAAATAACATTTTGACAATGTTTTCTATAAAAATAAAATTTTGGTAGACCAATTTTGGCATGGTTGTTAGAGACAATATACTAACACAACGTACCAAATTTCAATCGGATCGGATGACTTTTGCTCCTCTAAGAGGCTCCGGAGGTCAAATCTGGGGATCGGTTTATATGGAGGCTATATATAATTATGAACCGATGTGGACCAATTTTTGCATGGTCATTAGAGAACATATACCAACACCATGCACCAAATTTCAGCCGGATCGGATGAAATTTGCTTCTCTTAGAGGCTCAGCAAGCCAAATCTGGGGATCGGTTTATATGGGGGCTATATATAATTATGGACCGATGTGGACCAATTTTTGCATGGTTGTTAGAGACCATATACTAGCACCATGTACCAAATTTCAGTCGGATCGGATGAAATTTGGTTCTCTTAGAGGCTCCGCAAGCCAAATCGGGGGATCGGTTTATATGGGGGCTATATGTAATTATGGACCGATATGGACCAATTTCTGCATGGTTATTAGAGACCATATACTAACACCATGTACTAAATTTCAGCCGGATCGGATGAAATTTGTTTCTCTTAGAGGGTCTGAAAGCCAAATTTGGGGGTCCGTTTATATGGGGGCTATACGTAAAAGTGGACCGATATGGCCCATTTGCAATACCATCCGACCTACATCAATAACAACTACTTGTGCCAAGTTTCAAGTCTATAGCTTGTTTCGTTCGGAAGTTAGCGTGATTTCAACAGACGAACGGACGGACGGACATGCTCAGATCGACTCAGAATTTCACCACGACCCAGAATATATATACTTTATGGGGTCTTAGATCAATATTTCGATGTGTTACAAACGGAATGACAAAGTTAATATACCCCCATCCTATGGTGGAGGGTATAAAAAGTGTTGTTCCACCAAGACAACGCACCGTGCCACAAGTCATTGAGAACGATGGCAAAAATTCATGATTTGGGCTTCGAATTGCTTCCCACCAACCGTATTCTCCAGATCTGACCCCCAGCGACATTTTCTTGACCTCAGACCTCAAAAGGATGCTCACAGGGAAAAAATTTGGCTGCAATGAATAGGTAATCGCCGAAACTGAGGCCTATTTTGAGGCAGAACCGAAGGAGTGCTACCAAAATGGTATCAAAAAATTGGAAGGTCGTTATAATCGTTGTATCACTCTTGAAGGGGACTATGTTGAATAATAAAAATGAATTTTGACAAAAAAATGTGTTTTTCTTTGTTAGACCGGGGACTTATCAGCCAAAAAAGGTATGTGTAGGTAAGTCTACAAATTATTACGAATCGATATGGACTTTTGAACGGTACGTAGGGAGCCATAATTGAAATATGGGGGTCGCTTATATGGGGGCTATATACAATTATGAACTTGATATGGACAATTTTGTGTGATAGGGGATCGATTATCTGAGGGCTATATATAACTACAGACCGATATGGACCTAGTTAGGCATGGTTGCTAACGGCCATATACTAGCACAATGTACCAAATTTCAACTGACTCGGATGAAATTTGCTCCTCCAAGAGGCTCCAAAACCAAATCTCGGAATCGGGACTGTATGGACCACTTTTGGCATGGTTGTTAAATATCATATACCACGTACCAAATTTCAACCAGATCGGATGAATTTTGCTTCTCCCAAAAGGCACCGGAGGTCAAATCTGGGGATCGGTTTATATGGAGGTTATATATAATTATGGAGTGATATGACCAATTCCTGCATGATTGTTAGAGACCATATACTAACATCACGTACCAAATATCAACTGAATCAGATGAATTTTGCTCTTCCAAGGGCTCCGGAGGTTAATCTGGGATCGGTTTATATTGGGCTATATAAATTATGGACCGATTTCGAGCAATTTTTGCATGGTTGTTTGAGCCATATATTAGGTTAGGCTAGGTGGCAGCCAGATGTATCAGGTTCACTTAGACTATTCAGTCCATTGCGATACTACATTGATGAACTTCTCTCTTATCACTGAGTGCTGCCCGATTCCATGTTAAGCTCAATGACAAGGGACCTCCTTTTTATAGCCGAGCCCGAACGGCGTTCCACATTGCAGTGAAACCACTTAGAGAAGCTTTGAAACCCTCAGAAATGTCACCAGCATTACTGAGGTGGGATAATCCACCGCCGAAAACCTTTTTTGGTGTTCGGTCGAAGCAGGAATCGAACCCACGACCTAGTGTATGCAAGGCGGGCATGCTAACCATTGCACCACGGTGGCTCCCGAGGCAATATATTAACACCACGTACCAAATATCAACTGAATCAGATGAATTTTGGTCTTCCAAGAGGCTCCGGAGGTCAAATCTGGTGATCGGTTTATATGGGGGCTATATATAATTATTGACCGATGTGGATCAATTTTTGCATGGTCATTAGAGACCACATAGCAACACCATGTACCAAATTTCAACCGCATCGGATGAAATTTGCTTCTCTTAGAGGCTCCGCAAGCCAAATCTGGGGATCGGTTTATATGGGGGCTATATATAATTATGGACCGATGTGGACTAATTTTTGCATGGTTGTTAACGACTATATACTAACACCATGTACCAAATTTCAGCCGGTTCGGATGAAATTTGCTTCTCTTAGAGGCTCTGAAAGCCAAATCGGGGGATCGGTTTATATTGGGGCTATATATAATTATGGACCGATGTGGACCAATTATTGCATGGTTGTTAGAGACCATATACTAACACCATGTACTAAATTTCAGCCGGATCGGATGAAATTTGCTTCTCTTAGAGGGTCTGCAAGCCAAATTTGGGGGTCCGTTTATATGGGGGCTATACGTAAAATTGAACCGATATTGGTAATACCATCCGACCTACATCAATAACAACAACTTGTGCAAAGTTTCAAGTCGATAGCTTGTTTCGTTCGGAAGTTAGCGTGATTTCAACATATATATATATATATATATATATATATATATATATATATATATATATATATATATATATATATATATATATATATATATATATATATATATATATATATATATATATATATATATATATATATATATATATATATATATATATATATATATATATATATATATATATATATATATATATATATATATATATATATATATATATATATATATATATATATATATATATATATATATATATATATATATATATATATATATATATATATATATATATATATATATATATATATATATATATATATATATATATATATATATATATATATATATATATATATATATATATATATATATATTTACTTCAAATAGTTTTTACACAGTATTTTTTGTTGTGTGTAACAAAACAATCTTATGACCTCAAAATTGTTACTATTACATTGGAGGATCCAGTCCATTATAAGTTCTATTGTAATTAGAATTATGTACATAAAAAGGATGTATTGACATAGTGACATAGCATGCGGTATTGTCGATATTTTCCAATTGGATTCACTTTATAATTAACAAAAATTTAATGTATATGGTCAGAGTTACAAAAAACACACATTTGATAAGTTTTTGTACAATTATCATATTTCTAATGATAATATTGGCATATTTAAGCAAGAGTTTTTTGGGGATTTTTGGTTAGCGATTTATAGGCATCATGGGCATTTCAAACATCGGGATATTTAAATAAAAACTTGTAATCAGTATATTATCAAATCAAATTTATATTCTATTTATATCTTTTGAGCCAGATTTTTGGTAATTAATTATTATAGCAACATGATTGAGATAAATAGTATTTTCTGATTTTTGATTAATTGGCGACTAAATTTGAATCGAGATGTGTCGTCATATTTGGCGGCGGCGTTGCCGGACAAAAACAGTGGTCGGCGATGTCTAGAATCTGCAGATCATTCGCTGGTCCCGAGTGGCTTTATCCGCTTTTTAACCTCGACGAAAAGCTTAATAAAAATAAAATATAATGCAAATACAAAACTTTATGAACTTTTGTTATGACCCAATAAATGCGATCACATGTTAACCGATTTTTTTTCAAATTCATTAGAATTTTTCCTTACTACCATAAGTGGACTTGTGCAACGGACATCTTTAAATGGAAAGAAAAAAAGTTATACAGGAAAAAATCCTTTCTATAAATATTTTTCACAATGTTATAATAATCAGACAGAATCAGTAGAATATTACCAGCAAATACATTTGGAATTTGAACGAACGATAACAAAATTAAACGGAAACGTTCACGAAAAAATGGAATATTCACGGTTTCGTCCACTGGCTTTCACGATTCTTTAACGACATCTTTAAATGCAAAGAAAAAAAGTTATACTGGAAAAAATCCTTTCTGTACATATTTTTCACAAAGTTATAATAATCAGACCGATTTGTGAATGTGGTGTAGAATACTACCAGCAAACAAATTTGGAATTTGAACGAACGATAACAAAACTAAACGGAAACGTTCACGAAAAAATGGAATGTTCACGGTTTCGTCCATTAGCATTCACGATTTCATGAACAGCTTTCCTTTTTCTTTTGCCATGAAAATTCTTCAAATATTCGTTAGGCGTTCTTATGGTAACTCCGTCGCAGGTGCAATATCTCTGCAAACATTTTCTATCGAAAGTGTATGGAAGTAGATTCACCATGGAAGATATAACTTTCATAGGCGATATCATCTTCTTATCGAATTAGTATCCCCGAACAAATGTCCCACTACGCGATAGTGTTCTCGGGGAATCGAACCAGTGACTAAAAGAAGTCAAAAAAGCGATAGCTATTTTGTAAAAAAAAATAAAAATTATGATCGGCAGAGCGTTGTACTAGCCACGCTTGTTGGTTGATAGTGGCTTTTTACTCATATGTACTCTCAAAGAGGTATCGCTGTATGGAGTCTATATTTAGATTTTTGATCGCTGTTAGAGTCGAATTTGTTCCGAAACGGAAACACCCCACGCGATAATTGTTTTTATACCCACCACCATAGAATGGTGACGGGGGTATAATAAGTTTGTCATTCCGTTTGTAACACATCGAAATATCGATATATCGATATAATGATTTCTCCCTGATCAAGAATATATATCGATATATATATTCTTGATCAGGGAGAAATTCTAAGACGATATAACGATGTACGGCTGTCTGTCTGTCTGTTGTAATCATGCTACAGTCTTCAATAATGAAGCAATCGTGTAGAAATTTTGCACTAACTCGTGTTTTGTCTGCAGGCAGGTTCGAAGATAGGCTATATCGGTCCATGTTTTGATATAGTCCCCATATAAACCGACCTACCGATTTGGGGTCTTGGGCTTATAGAAATCGTAGTTTTTATCCAATTTGCCAGAAATTTGAAATCTAGAGGTATTTTATGACCATAAAGAGGTGTGCCAAAAATGGTGAGTATCGGTCCATATTTTGGTATAGCCCCCATATTGACCAATCTCCCGATTTTACTTCTTGGGCTTATAGAAACCGCAGTTTTTATTCAATTTACCTGAAATTGGAAATTGAGAGGTACTTTAGAACCGTAAAGAGGTGTGCCAAATATGGTGAGCATCGGTCCATGTTTTGGTATGGTCCCCATATAAACCGACCTCCCGATTTGGGGTCTTGGGCTTATAGAAACCGTAGTTTTTATCCAATTTGCCTGAAATTGAAAAGCTAGAGGTGCTTGAGGACCATCAAAAGATGTGCCAGAAATGGGATGTACCGTTCCATGTTTTGGTATAGCCCCCATATAGACCGATCTCCCGATTTTACATTTTGGGTTTATAGAATCCGTAGTTTATATACAATTTGCCTGAAATTGGAAATTTATAGGTATTTTAGGATCATAAAGAGGTGTGCCACAAATAGTGAGTATCGGTCTGTGTTTTGGTATATGCCGATTTTACTTCTTGGGCTTCTAGAAACCGAAGTTTTTATCCAATATGCCTGAAATTGGAAATCTAGAGATATTTTCGGGCCATAAAGAGGTGTGCCGAAACCGGTGAGTATCGGTCCATATTTTAGTATAGCCCCCATAAGAACGATCTTCCGATTTACGGTTTCTAGAAACCGTAGTTTTTATCCGATTTGCCTGAAATTTGTAAATATTCTGGTATTTTAGGCTCACAAAAACGTTTATCGGTCCGTTTGGTAATGCCTCCATATGGACCGATTTCACTTCTTGAGAGTATAGAAGGCGCACTGATCATGAAAATTGCTTGAAACTCAATGTAAAATTTCTAGATTTTATTTGTCGGATGAAAATCTACAGATTTAAGACGTTATTTTATAATTTTCTTGCACACTTACAAGAGGTGTTAATGATTCCTCTAAAACTCAAACAAAAATGGTTCTTATAAATCCAAAATCTGATATAGTCCTCATAGGTGAAATCTTTAAATTTATCTTCGGGAAGTGTCCTCAAGTCCTCAAGCTCTCCTGAAATTTCAAAGGAAACCCTAATATTTGGTTCATGGTGGTGGGTTTTTAAAATTCTGCCCGGCCGAATTTACTGCTGTATATACTTGTTACTGTTGTTGTGGGTGAGATATCACTGACAGAAAACCTGGCGATTCGAAGTAGTGACATTTTTCAGAAAGATGATAAAATAAACACCCAATTGTTTGCAGGGATGCTAAGGCGACTGCTAACGTGTATCGAACATACAATCCAGGTTCGAGTCACGGTAGCGGATTTTTTTATAGCGTCCAGCATATGATGGGGACTATATTAACTTTGTCATTGCGTTTGTAACACATCGAAATATTGCTCTAAGACCCCATAAAGGACTTATATACTTGGTCGTGGTGAAATTCGGAGTCGACCTAGCGATGTCCGTCCGTCCGTCTGTTGAAATCACGCTAACTTCCGAACTAAACAAGCTATCGACTTGAAACTTGACACAAATAATTGCTATCGATCGAGGTATTGCAAGTGGACCATATCGGTCCACTTACACGCATAGCCCCAATATAAACGGACCCCCAGATTTGGCTATCAAAGCCTCTTAGAGAAACAAATTTCATCTGATCCGGTTGAAATTTGGTACGTGGTGTAATATATGGTCCCTAACTTTCATGCAAACATTGGTCTATATCCGTTCATAACTATATATAGCCCCCATATATACCGATCCACAGATTTGACCTCGGGACACTCTTGGAGGAGCAAATTTCATCCGATTCGGTTGAAATTTTGTAAGTTGAGTTAGTATATGGCCTCTCATAACATATCCATGGAAAAATTGGTTCAGATCGGTTCATAATAATATGGCCCCCATATACATCGATCCCCAAATTTCATCCGACCGATTGAAATTTGGTACGTGCATGCCTCTAATATGCATGCAAAAATTGATCCATATCGGTTCCTAATTACATGTATAGTCCCCATATAAACCGATCCCCAGATTTTGCTTGCGGTTCCTCTTAGAGGAGCAAATTTTATCCGATCCGGCTAAAATTTGGTAGTATAAGATTCCTAACATTCCTACTTGGTCTATATCGGTCTATAATTATATATATCCCGCATTTAAACCGATCCCCAGATTTCACCTCGGGAGCCTCTTGGAGGACCAAAAATCCTATTCGGTACATATAGCCTTCAACAACCATGCCAAATTGGCCCATATGGGATCATAATTGTACATAACCCCACATAAACCGATCCCCATATTTCACTTCTGGCTCTTTAATTACCGAGCAAAAATTGCTTCCTATAGGTTCGCAATTACCCAGCAAAAAAATTTGGAAGTTCTTCCAAAGGCACAACTTTAAAAGCATTTTAATTAAAAAGTCCTTTTAATTCAATTTTTTATAACTTGGTTTTTTCATACTTTTAATGGGTAATTTTAATTTTTTTTTTCTTCAAATAGGGTAAAAACAGAGTAAGAATTCATAAAATGGTACAAATCATTTAAATTTTGTCGAACAAAATGCTAAATCCAATCTGAAAAAATTTTGAATTTTTGAAAATATTTGAGTTCAAACGTTTCCGACAAGCGTAAGAATCCATTAAAAATTATAAAAATTATTTATTTGGCAAAACATCACAGAATTTTTTTAATTTACATCCAAAACATTGAATTCGAATCACACGTAAAGAAGTGATGCAAATTCAGTGCTGTTGAAATGGAGGACTTCCATCCTATGACAAACCCATGTTGAATTCATCGCTTCTGCGTCAATTTTGCACCACTTCCGTATCCAAAAAGAACATTTTCATTACTTTTGTGGCGACGCTTTTTTTGCTGGGTATTTATAGACTCCCCTATATATACCGGCCAAGAACTGAATTATATAGGTATTTATTATGAATTTGTTTTTGTTGGTCTAACATATACCCCATATGGACTAACTAACAATTTAGAAGACAATTTTAAGAAGCTTAAAGAAACTTTGGCATCGGCAAGTGTTACGACAACCCAAGTAATTCGATTGTGGATTACAGCCTTTAGTAGAAGTTTCTGCCTAGCCGAACTTACGTCCTTTCATGATTTTTTCTATGAGTGTACACCTATCATCTAAAATCTCTTATTAGTTTCCTGAAAATCGTCCTCTTTTCTCGACATAGCTAAACACAACTTTTTACCTTCTCCTCTACTCGAAAGTATTTATTTGTGTTTGGTTCATTCCTTGCCAATATTATTTCCTTACAATAATTTGGATGGGAGAAAAATATTGGAAGCCATACGTAATTGCAATTGGTTTTTGCTGATGTAAATATTTGTGAACATTCAATAAATATTGCCATAGCATTTTGGCATGTACTTGGTAATGGAATCACCCAGCATGTGTAATTGCAATAATAACCCACCCAGAAAAAAAAACCGAAAATGTAATTTTGGTGTGTTAGCACCATGTGCATATTAAAACCTGAACATATTATCCAACCAATTTTCTCCAATTAGTCTCACACAAATGTATTTTATCGTATTTGTACAATTGAAGTAATTAACCAAATCTATGTCGTAAACAGTATAGAGGACGTATTCGATTTTGGGGCATTTACGAAATCAGGGTAAATAATTTTGCAAAACTTTTTGATTTAAAAGGGATTTTGAACGTTGTGTATGTAGAAATGTTTAAGGAGATTTGTTTATTCCTGTAAGGTAAATTAAGCTAGATTAGGACTTCTCAAACATTTATTGAAAAATATATTGACAACTTTTCTGATTTACTTTAAATAGGAAGAAAACGTAGGGGGAAATACCACAATTTAATATTTAGGTCTCCCCCTCTACCAGACTCTTCACAATAATCATCCATGTAATCATAATGTGTATTTTAGGGAGAGCACACTGAAAAAAAGCATGCCGGCTTCCATAGATTTAGCCTTTACACAAATTATTTTGGTATTGATTCCGAGCCAAAGAAGCGGAGAATTGACGCGAGGATGCTTTTAAGACTGAATTCTCTTTCAAATTAGCGTACTTGCCCAGCAAAAAAAAGCGTCGCCAAAAAAGTGAATATGTTCTTTTTGGATCCGGAAGTGGTGCAAAATTGACACGGAAGCGATGAATTTAACATGGGCTTGTCATAGGAAGGAAGTTCTCCATTTCAACATCCGTTACACTGAATTTGCATCACTTCTTTAGGCGTGATCCGAATTCAATGTTTTGGATGTAAATTAAAAAATTCTGTGATATTTTGGCAAATAAATAATTTTTATAATTTTTTATCATTTTTAATGGATTTTAACGCTTGTCGGAAACGTTTGACCTCAAATATTTTCAAAAAATCACAATTTTTTCAGATTGGATTTAGCATTTTTTTCGACAAAATTTAAATGATTTGTACCATTTTATGAATTTTTACTCAGTTTCTAACCTATTTGAAACAAAACAAGTAAATACGGCCGTAAGTTCGGCCAGGCCGAAGCTTATGTACCCTCCACCATGGATTGCGTAGAAACTACTACTGAAGACTGTCATCCACAATCGAATTACGTGGGTTGCGGTAACACTTGCCGATGGCAAGGTATCTTAAAACTTCCTAACACCGTCTTCTAAATTACAAGGTAGTCCATACGTAGTATATATTAAACTAAAAAAGGCCGATTAAATAATTAACTTTAAAGTTTCTATAGAAATAAAATTTTGACAAAATTTTCTATTGAAATGAAATTTGGGAAAAATTTTCTATAGAAATAAAATTTGGAACAAATTGTCTATAGAAATAAAATTTTGACAACATTTTCTATGGAAATAAAATTTTTCCAAAATTTTCTATAGAAATAAAATTTTGACAAAATTTTCTATAGAAATAACATTTTGACAATGTTTTCCATAAAAATAAAATTTTGGTAGATTATTTTTGGCTCGAGTGGCAACTATGAATATGAACCGATATGGACCAATTTTTGTGTGATTGGGGATCGGCTATATATAACTATAGACCGATACGGACCAATTTTGGCATGGATATTAGCGGCCTTATACTAACACCACGTTGCAAATTTGAACCGGACCGGATGAATTCTTCAAAGAGGATCCGGAGACCAAATCCGGAGAACGGTTTATATGGGGGCTATATATAATTATGGACCGATATGGACCAATTCTTTCGTGTTTGTTAGAGACCACATTCTAACACCATGTTCCAAATTTCAACAGGATCGGATGAATTTTGCTCCTCCAAGAGGCTCCGGAGGACAAATCTGGGAATCGATTTATATGGGGGCTATATATATTTATGGACCGATATGGACCAATTTTTGCATGGTCATTATATAACATATACCAACACCATGTACCAAATTTCAGCCGGATCGGATGAAATTTTCATTTCTTAGAGGCTCCGCAAGCCAGATCGGGGGACCGGTTTATATGGGGGCTATATATAATTATGAACCGATGTGGACCAATTTTTGAATGGTCATTAGAGAACTTATACCAATACCATGTACCAAATTTCAGCCGGATCGGATGAAATTTGCTTCTCTTAGAGGCTCCGCAAGCCAACTGGGGGGATCGGTTTATATGGGGGCTATATATAATTATCGACCGATGTGGACCAATTTTTGCATGGTTGTTGGATACCTTAGTATACCACGTACCAAATTTCAACCGAATCGGATGAATTTTGCTCTTCCAAGGGGCTCCGTAGGTTAAATCTGGGGATCGGTTTATATGTGGTTATATATAAGTATGGACCGATGTGGACCGATTTTTGCATGGGTGTTTGAGGCCATATATTAACACCACGTACCAAATATCAACTGAATCAAATGAATTTTGGTCTGCCAAGAGGCTCCGGAAGTCAAATCTGGTGATTGGTTTATATGGGGGCTATATATAATTATGGACCGATGTGGACCAATTTTTGCATGGTTGTTAGAGACCATATACTAACCCCATGTACCAAATTTCAGCCGGAGGTGCTTTATAAATTTTCCACAGAAATAACATTTTGACAAAATTTTCTATAGAAATAAAATTCTGACAAACTTTTCTATAGAAATAAAATTTTGACAAAATTTGCTATAGCAATAAATTTTTGACCAAATTTTCTATAGAAATTATAATTTGATAAAATTTCTTAAAGAAATACAATGTTGACAAAATTTTCTATGGCAATAAAATTTTGGTAGATTATTTTTGGCTCGAGTGGCAATCGTGATTTTTCTGTGATTGGGGATCGGTTTACCTGGGGCTATATATAACTATTGATCGATACGGACCAATTTTAGCATGGTTGTTATCGGCCATATACTAACATGCCGTACCAAAGTTCTTTAGATCGGATGAATTTTGCTCCTCCAAGAGGCTCCGGAGGTCAAATCTGGGGATCGTTTTATATGGGGGCTATATATAATTATGGACCGATTTCTGCATGGTTGTTTGAGACTATATACTTACACTACGTATAACATTTCAAACGGATCGGATAAACTTTGCTTCTCCTAGAGGCTCCGGAGGTCAAATCTGCGGATCGGTTTATAAGGGGGCTATATATAATTATGGACTGATATGGACCAATTTGCTTCTCTTAGAGGCTCCGCAAGCCAAATCTGGGGATCGGTTTATATGGGGGAAATATATAATTATGGACCGATGTAGACCAATTTTTGCATTAGAGATCATATATCAACATGGTGTACCAATTTTCAGCCGGATCGGATGAAACATGCTTCTCTTAGAGGCTCCGCAAGCCAAATCTGGGGGTCCGTTTATATGGGGGATATACGTAAAAGTGGACCGATATGGCCCATTTGCAATACCGTCTGACCTCCATCAACAGTAACTACTTGTGCAAAGTTTCAAGTCGATAGCTTGTGTCGTTTGGAAGTTAGGGTGATTTCAACAGACGGGCGGACGGACGGACATGCTAAGATCGACTCAGAATTTCACTACGACCCAGAATTTATATAGTGGAGCGTATAAAAATTACGAATTTTTGAAAATTTTTAAAGTCAGATAAGCGTTAGAAAGCATAAAAATCGTAATAAATTAAATAAATTATTTATTTAGCAAAATATCACAAAATTTTTTTTAATTCACATCCAAATCTCTTAATTCGGATCACACTTTAAGAAGTGATGCAAATTCAGTGCAAACAGCCGTTGAAATGGTGGAGAATGGTAGTGCTTTTAAAGTTGTGCCTTTGGAACAACTTCAACTTGATGGATCCGAATACCAGACATTTCTGTTCAGATTAATATAAAACTTCCGTAAACTTATTCTCCTTAATCTTGCCAAATATGAAAATTCGGTTTATATCCCAAAACCTACCCAGCAAAAAAAAATTGGAAGTTGTTCCACGAACATTTCTTTTAAAGCCCATCCCAGAATCCCCCATCGAGTTTTTTCAACTTCCGATGCATTCCTTTTGGACAAGTGCACAAACATTTCTTCTAAAGCGCATCGTGGGATCCCCCAATGATTTTTTTCCACTTCCGATGCAGTATTTTTGGACAAGTGCACAAACATTTCTTCTAAAGTGCATCTTGGGATCCCCCAATGATTTTTTTCTACTTCCGATGCGGTCCTTGTGGACAAGTATTAGAAAGAACGCAATCAGGCTATTTTAAGTGCAAATTTTGGACAATTAAATTTTACAAAAAATAGAAAACTAAAAAAAAACTAAAAAAATAGAAAATTAATAAATAAAGTAAAAAATATTAAAAAAATAAATTTCATCCCCGCTGGGATTTGAACCTGTGCCGTTTGACTTTCTTATGAGAAAGTTTTGCAAAATACGAGAATTTTAAATTTTTTTGTTGATTTTTAATGGAAAAAATATATTTATACGAAAATATATGCCGAAAATAAAAAAAACGATGCATGACATAAAAAATGATTTTTTAGAAAAATATTTGATAAACAAATTGCCGCTGGTGAGATTTGAACCTGCGTTTCTTATTTTTTCGTCCATACTAATAAACGAACATCTCGAGAAGCAATTAGAATGTTATTCCTTGGTGTCGTATTACGATCATATCACAAACATTTGAATTGACTTTTCGACGCTTTATATTCAATGGCGTTTGTGGCTGAGTGTGCTAAGGCGTTCTGTTATGGTTCCAGCAAACCCAGGTTCAACCCCTGGTCGGGGCGAAAAAGTTTTTCAAATTGTAAAAATTAGATAATAGGAAAATAATTGTGCAATAAACAACATATGGATGAAAAAAGTGAAATTTGTTGAAAAAAATGCTTTTTTCGTTTTTTAAATTTCTTCATTCAAATTAACTTCCAGGGCACAACTTCTAAAGCAATGCAAAGGATCCAAAAAGGGAGTACTTCCGTCCTATGACAAGCCCATGTAAAATTCATTGGAGATGATCCAAGTTTGCACTACTTCCGGATCACAGATTGGGGATCCAAACTACTTTTTTGGAAGCTCTTTTTTTGCTGGGTACATCAATGATACCCCAAAAATGCTTATGTTTACTAATTCACTGGGGGTGGTTTAGATTACGATATACTCGACCTCGCTCGACTTTCTACTTTACTTACTTGTTTTCAGTGTCGACAAGTTCACTACAATTTAGACTATATGTGCGGTCTGATCCAATACGTTACATGCAGAATGACGATAAAACTATCCTATTATCAAGGACATAAAGCACATCTTTAATTTATATCCATTATTATGTCCTATCTATTGTATAATTTTTATAAACTACTAACCACTTCCTCTTACATTATTACAAATTTAGTATCTGAAAAAAAAAAATTCTTCTTTCGAAAAATTTCTCATACTTTTGCAAAACTTTTTGTTTTGGGAATTTCCCCTTTTCATAACTGACCTGCGCAAATTTTTATACAAAAATAAAAAAAAAAACTCATAAAATAAAAATTTATGAGTGTGCTGAAATATGAGACAACTTTAATTAATACAACTTGAATAAAAAGTAATAAATTAAGCGTATAAATGAATAAATTAAATTGTAGAATTTATTTCTAAAACCAAATGTGAAGTAAAGTTTAACAATTGGGAATTAAATTTAAATGAAGTGGAATGTAATAAAAGTATGAGTTTACAAAATTTGTTAGGTGTAAGTTGTCTTCATGTGTACATCCAAGCATTTGTAATTGAACGTTGGGGGTAACCAAGGTATAGTGACAATTATCTCATACTACGAAATAGGAGGTACAGTCGAAGCTCTGTTTAACGAATATCCCATTTAGCGAAAATCCAATTTAACGAACGTCCAAATTCTTAACATTGAGTATTCTAAATAACGAACGGTGAACAAAATTTACGTTCGATTTAACGAAAATGATTTTAATCTTAAGAAAATAAACAACAAAAATCAGCAATATTTGACGATTGTGAGAATGGCTTAAGTCCTTAAGAAATGTCTACAAGGTACGGCATTCCCAAGATATTTAGATTCCATCAAATGTTTGGAAACACATATTCAATGGCCGGTAACTACGTAAAGTTGCGTTAGATAGATTGGCAGCTCCGCTAAGGGAAATGGATCTACCCCAGAACCTGTACAGGACTATTCCCTGGTGTAAATAGACCAGTCCCAGTTCTGGTCGAAACGTATGGAAGGGGCCAGTCACTTTAACACGGCTTGGACTCATTCCAAAGTACCTGACTTGGAGAACTTTGTAGGACTAGACAGGCCCTCATGAACCAGTTTGGGACAAACCCTCAGGAACCGGTATTATTTTAATCATCCCAATTGCACCAGAGAGAAAAACTTTTGGAATATGTTGACCCATAGGTAAATGTTTAGATCCAATAAAATTTTAAAATCAAGAGAGTATAGAAATCAATAAATTATATGAAAATTTTAAAACTGGAGCACTGGTACTAGTCCTGTGATGGTTAGGTTAGGTTAGATTATGTGGCAGCCCGGTGTATTAGGCTCTCTTAGACTATTCAGTCCATTGTGATACCACAGTGGTGAACTTCTCTCTTATCACTGAGTGCTGCCCGATTCCATGTTAAGCTCAATGACAAGGGACCTCCTTTTTATAGCCGAGCCCGAACGGCGTTCCACATTCCAGTGAAACCACTCAGAGAACCTTCGAAACCCTCAGAAATGTCACCAGCAGTACTGAGGTGGGATAATCCACCGCTGAAAAACTTTTTGGTGTTCGGTCGTAGCAGGAATCGAACCCACGACCTTGTGTATGCAAGGCGGGCATGCTAACCATTGCACCACGGTGGCTCCCTAGTCCTGTGATAGGTCCGTTAGTGCAATATGCACCAAACTTTCCTAGGATCGTTAGTTGGACAGGTGGTGAATTTTTCTCTTATTATTAATGAGTGCTACCCGATTCTATATTTAGCTCAATGACAAGGAACCTCCTTACTATAGGCGAAGAGAAACTATGATAAACTACCGCTGAAAAACTTTTTTGGTGCTCGGTCGAAACGGTAATCTAGGGTTGAGAGTAGATCTATGTCGACAGGAGCAGCAGAGTAATGATGTATGTAGGACATTTTAGGAAGATTTTACTATGAACACTACCTATGTCTGGCCCATCTTGAAACCATGGACTGGAAACAAATTAGCTAATTGGTCTAAGAAGTTAGAGCACACAAATATTGACATGGGTTATATAGGTCCCCATAAGACAGCGAATCTTGGATCCTTTTTTCAATCTAACCTACCCTAGATACATCAAGTTCATCAGTATTTAAGGATAATTAAAAGTAATATTTTTTAAGTGCCTCTGTAGTTTTATTTTGTCAAATGCTTATGAATTTTTATTCATCTGGTAAAAGAACTACGATTTTCAATTTAACGAATTTTTCTAAATAACGAAAGGGCCTGACAATATATCGTTCGTTGAACCGAGCTTCGACTGTATATCGCTTTGTTAGAAAGAAGTTATTTGGGCTTTAAAATCATTGGTCCCAAATCATGACCATATATATATATGTGACCAACGTCACATAAGGAAATTTATTAAATCCACAAAAATGACCTACCGAAGTTCTATCGTGTATAATAAAATCGATCTTCGGTTGAACTCTCATCAAATAGCAAATACCCGAACCGTTACACTTAGCATGATCATTGAAGCAAATACCCGAACCATTACATTTAATATGACCCTAAACACAGGATGACTATGATCTGTAGAAAAACCCCGTTATCTGGTAGATAAATTATTGTTCAAATGAAGCAGTGTTGCCATTTTCTATATTGTGCCGGTGTGGTAAAACAGGCTTAGCTTGGTCATATAGCGGTCTTATGGTCCGTGCGATTTGGATTTTTATAAACAATACTCAATTTAACTCCTAATGTGTCTAAGAGAATTGAAAATAAGGGGATATATATTTTGTAGCTATATATACACCTAAATCCATTTGTATGATATTAGGTTGGTGAATAAATAAGCCTGTTGTGGCCGATACATATACTCCCGTAAAAAAATTATATGCAGTGTTGCCAGTATTGGGGATTTTTCCCCAAATCGGGGATATTTTTTCGTGGATGGGGACAAAATTTTTGAGTTGGGGACTTGGGGATTTGGTGGGGAATTTCCACAAATTTGGGGATTTTTGTGGGGAATTTTCGATATTTGTTCAG
This sequence comes from Haematobia irritans, assembly GCF_050003625.1. Classification (NCBI taxonomy): domain Eukaryota; kingdom Metazoa; phylum Arthropoda; class Insecta; order Diptera; family Muscidae; genus Haematobia; species Haematobia irritans. The sequence goes on along the minus strand of NC_134398.1, from coordinate 154,793,171 downwards.
TATACGAGTAATTATCACAGTAAGAACTAGGGTTTATATGAAATTCTTTACATGCTTAAAAAAAAGGCCTAAAGATGTACAGAGATTCTCAAAAAAAAAACTTTCCTCCTCTTTATTCCACGGAATTTATTTGGGTGGCCCAAGAGCTTCTTTACAATTTACTCTTTTTCCTAAGAAATTTTTTACTATTGTGAAATTATTTCGTAAGGACTCATATGCGTACATCACTGATTTTTGAACATGTATCCCATATCCCGCACATACAGAGTAGAGTTCATATCGGGACAGCAACGCATTTTGATCGATAAGTCAATTTTATTTCTTGACTATATGTTGACCGAACTCCCATTTTTATTTCTCGAGCGAGGATTTGCATAAGATGACTCGATGACTCTTTATACCAATAATTAACTCTGATGGGGGCTGGTATCGGATGATATTTTGAGCACACGTCTCCTGGTTTTGTGTTTTGAAATCTTCATTCAATTGCACGTTTTTATTTTATTTAAAAAGTTTTTTTTTTTTTTAATTTTGTACGGATTTTCTACTCGTTTACTTTTTTTTCAAAAAACCTGCCAAAAATTTCTTGGGGATTTTTATGGGGAATTTTAAATTAAATTGGGGATTTTTGGGGATAAAAGCGATCCATTTTGGGGACAAGAGCTCGGAAAATACTGGCAACACTGATTATATGTGCAACGTGTAAATTTATATTCTAGTCTTATAAAGAACTTTTATTGAAAACATTTTTTTTTATTTTATTTAAACTTTCGTACGTTACTAAAATACATAAACTAAATATTTACTTAATGTTTGCTTTGACAGAAAATACCTACTTAAATGTTTAGTCATAGAAAATATTTATATGTGCAAAATTATATTTTAGCTATATGTCAAAATAAAATTAAGATAGTTTGATTAACTAATACGATACAGTATTGCCCTTGTTTATTTGAACTTGCTGTAATCGGTGAGGCATAGAACATACCAAGTTTTTCAGAGATGCCATATCGACTTCTCCCCATTCTGCCATAATTGCAGACTGCAGTTCTTTGGGTATTGCATATTGCTTGGATTTTGCAAATACCTTAGCGGATAATATGTCCCATAGATATTCTATAGGATTTAGCGCTGGCCAGTCCAGGAAAGTTATATTATGAGAATAAAGAAGTTTTTTTGTGAGGTGTGCAACTGGATGGAAGCATGATCTTTTTGGAAAGTCCAAACTTCCCCATATAACTCATCAGCAAAATCTATTAAATTGTTCTCCCATAAATCGACATAAATCTCTGCATTCATTTTAGGGGGGAAAAAATATTTTAGATTTTCATTGTGCTCCAAAAGCTGCCCATACCATAAGAGATCCACCGCAGTGGGTGCGTTTATAGCAAGTTTGACAAGGGTACCGAGAATCTCGCCAATGTTTGTGATGGCCATCAGGACCATCCAAATTGAATTTCTTTTCGTCGCTAAATATAACCGTTTCGAACTCTTCGTCCCAAAACTTGTATTTTTCTATAAAAGAAATACGAGCATTTTTATGGTGTTGTGTTAACCGCGGTTTAGGAATATTATATTCGTATTTTAGTCCTATATCGTGCTTGATAATTTGCTGAATTTGTTGTCTAGTCATATTCAGACCAAATACTACTTTTATTTCTCTGCAGCTCATATTTTCATTGGCAGCAAGTTGGCGAATATATCGCTTTGTGCTTTGGTCAACGGTTGGAATGCGCCCACTGCGTTTAGCACAACCGTAGTTTGTGGGATTTTTTAAAAAATTGCTAATCGTATTGCGATGTCGATTGGTCGCCGATGCAATTTCTACAATTTTTTTCTTCCTCTGAAAGTTCACTTCCTCGAGTCATTTTTCACTAAAGATTAAAAATGTGCACTAAATTTCTTTTGAATACATAAAAAGAACATAAATGTAACTCCCCACAATCTATATTTATTATTCACAACGAAACTGTAATGAGCCTGTGCACTCTTCAGCGAAAAAATGTAAATGATGTACAATGCGCATATAACTACTTGCTATTGAACTTCTAACTTTCACTACAATTTTCATATAACGGTACATCGAACTGGTGTCTAGCGACAAAATCGCTAATGATAATCACAGCATAGAGGGTGATAAACATCGTTAAAAAGTAAAAATTTAAGTACCGGTATTTTCGTCCAAAAGAGAAATGAAACAATTTTTGCACATATATTTATTTTACAGATGTATATGGGAACTTTGCCTACATCTGAACCGATTTGGATGATTCTTGGCATATATAGCCAACACTATAGAAAATACAATTAGCCAAGTTTGAGAAAGCTCGGTTAATAAATAAAAGAGTTTAATAGCCAAATTTGAGAAAATCGGGCGATTTATATATATGAGAGATGTAATATCTGGAGGTGATTCTGAGTCGATCGCTATATACTCTATGAAATCTTAGATCAATATTTCTTGTAGGCAATTTTTTTGGCAGATCAAAGTTATTATACCCTGGCCACTATGTGCTTTAGGGTATAAAAATCGAATGTCGTGCTAACTTTTGCCAGGTTAGTACTCATATGTGCTAAATCGGAAATTGTAACTAAATCTAAACAGACTTCATGAAAAGTATATGGGAGTAAACATTTGGTCTCTGTGGTCATAAGAGTGTAAATCGGGCGAGAGATATGTATTGAAGATAACAGGTTGGCTGATAAGTACCCGGTCTTACAAAGAAAACCAAATTTTTTTTTTGTCAAAATTCGTTTTTATTATTCAACATAGTTCCCTTTAAGAGCGATACAACGATTATAACGACCTTCCAATTTTTTGATATCATTGTGGTAGTATTCCTTCGGTTTTGCCTCAAAATAGGCCTCAGTTTCGGCGATCACCTCTTTATTGCAGCCAAATTTTTTCCCTTCGAGCATCCTTTTGAGGTCTGAGAACAAGAAAAAGTCGCTGGGGGCCAGATCTGGAGAATACGGTGGGTGGGGAAGCAATTCGAAGCCCAATTTATGAATTTTTGCCATCGTTCTCAATGACTTGTGGCACGGTGCGTTGTCTTGGTGGAACAACACTTTTTCCTTCTTCATATGGGGCCGTTTTGCCGCGATTTCGACCTTCAAAGGCTCCAATAACGCCATATAATAGTCACTGTTGATGGTTTTTCCCTTCTCAAGATAATCAATAAAAATTATTCCATGCGCATCCCAAAAAACAGAGGCCAGCGGACTTTTGAGTCTTTTCACGCTTCGGAGACGATTCACCGGTCGCTGTCCACTCAGCCGACTGTCGATTGGACTCAGGAGTGTAGTGATGGAGCCATGTTTCATCCATTGTCATATATCGACGGAAAAACTCGGGTGTATTACGAGTTAACAGCTGCAAACACCGCTCAGAATCATCAACACGTTGTTGTTTTTGGTCAAATGTGAGCTCGCGCGGCACCCATTTTGCACAGAGCTTCCGCATATCCAAATATTGATGAATGATATGACCATCACGTACCTTTGATATCTTTAAAGCCTCTGCTATCTCGATCAACTTCATTTTACGGTCATTCAAAATCATTTTGTGGATTTTTTTGATGTTTTCGTCGGCAACCACCTCTTTCGGGCGTCCACTGCGTTCACCGTCTTCCGTGCTCATTTCACCACGCTTGAGTTTTGCATACCAATCAATTTGTTGTTGATTTCCCTGGGGCAGAGTCCGGAAACTCATTATCAAGCCAAGTTGTTGCTTCAATCGTATTTTTCCCCTTCAGAAAACAGTATTTTATCAAAACACGAAATTCCTTTTTTTTCCATTTTTTTCACAATAACAAAAGTTGCTTCACAAAAAACGCTCTATCTCACAAACTAATTGACTTACAGACATCAAATATTGACACAAATCATTTGAAGGTTGGTACTATATAAAAATAATATGCATTTAATACTAGCGACGCCATCTATGTGTCAGACCGGGGACTTATCAGCCAACTTGTTATATCCAATTCTGAACTGATGTCAGCCAAATGTAGCACATTTTACCACACTGTGAATAGTACTCTTTTTGGAGCAAATGAAGGTAAAACTCTGGCTCAATTAAGTGTATATCGAGGGGAAGATATATACTGATGCTATATTTAAATCTGAATCGATTTGTCTGATATTTTGTAAACTCGCAAAACATTGGGGTGCTCCAAATGGGACGATAAACACATCAGTTATCACCACATCGGTGAAAGATATGTATATAACGGCTATATCTAAATATGTAATGAACCGATTTTTACAAAATCAATAAGGATTGCCTTCGAGCCAAAGTAAACCCCTATATAAAATTTAAGAACGATCGTACTTTACATGCGAGTTGTACTTTGAACAAAAAATTTAAAGGGTATTAAAATCGCTTTACAGTAGGTAACGGATATAAACACATATCATATAAGAACAAGTATAAACGGCCGAAAGTTCGACCAGGCCGAATCATATGTACTCTTCACCATGGCGAAAAATCTTCTACTAAAGCCTGTCATCCACAATAAAGTTACACAAAAAAACAAATTTCCAATTAAAGTCTTAATTGAGTTTTAAAAAATATTCAATTAAATATTTAATTGATTCAATAAATTTTTTAATTGAAACAAAAATTAATCACACAAATTAATAATACCAATTAATTTTTTAATTAGATCAATTAAGTTTTTATTTTAACTGTCAATTAGTTTTTTAATTAATACTATCATTTCTGTGATTGAAGACATTTCAATTAAAAAATGAATTGGATCAATAAACTTCGTGAATGAATCAGAAAAAATTGTTTTGTGTGTACTTGCGTTGTGGTAACACTTGCCGATTGCAAGGTATCTTACTTATTTCTTAACATTGTCTTCTAACGTTTAAGTTAGTCCATATGGGGTCTATGTAAGACAGAAAAGGCAGATTAAATGCCTATAAAAGCCAATTCAGTTCTTGACCCGTTTATATAGAGGAGTCTATAAAGCATTACGAACCGATATGAACTAATTTTTGCATGGAATTTGGAGCCCGAAGTGAAATATTGAGGTCGGTTTATTGGGGTAAAACTCTGGCTTCTGGGATCGTATAAGTCCATATCGGGCGAAAGATATATATGGGAGCTATAACTAAATCTGAACCGATTTCAATAAAATTTGACTATTGTACTAATTGTTCTTCTTTTGCAAAATTTTAAGCAAATTAGGGTAAAACTCTGGCTTTTGGGGCCATATAAGTCCATATCGGGCGAAATATATATGTATGGGAGCTATATCTAAATCTGAACCGATTTCTTCCAAAATCTATAGGGTTCTATTCTGAGCCAAAACACATACTTGTGCCAACTTTGTCGATTGGACTAAAACTGCGACCTATACTTTGATTACAAAAATGTGTTCACGGACAGACAGACATGGCTATATCGACTCAGAAGCCCACCCTGAGCATTTTTTTTTTTCAAAGACACCATGTGTCTGTCTCGTCTCCTTCTGGGTGTTGCAAACATATGAACTAGCTTATAATACCCTGTTCCACAGTGTGGCGCAGGGTATAAAAATTGAGTTGTTTCTGACTTTCTTATTTCTTTTAAAATATCTACCGTACGCAATGATCATCCTGAACATTTTTCTGAAAATTATACACACAAGAATATAGCCTATATGAGAAAAACTTATGGGAGAACCTCAATTTGGATTTCAAGAAGAAATGGGGAGAAAAATGTTCTCTATGCTGGTAATGGTACAGAGATGTGCAGAAAGATGTTTTTCTTTGCTTTATAGATTTTGAAACGGCATTTGAACTAAAAAGGTTTTTACAAATCACGACATAAGCCTGTGAACAAAAGCCAGATTTATCAGGTGTTATATATGGTCGGTACTACTCTACGCAGTTGAGACATGGACCATCAAAAATACTGATGAGAAAAGATTTGATTCCTTCAAAATATGGGTCTATTGAAGAATTCTGAAGATTGTTTGGACAGATCATGTAACAAACCAGGAAGTGGTAAGAATAATGCGTTTGTATAGACAATTACTGCGAAATGTTAAAGCTTGGAACACCTCATAACAAATATAAATAACAAATACAGATTTCTGCGACCCATCATAAAGGGCCAAATAGAAGGACAACGAGGAAGCGACAGTAGGGAATTAAACTGAATGAAAAAACAAGAAGGGACAGACTACCGGAGTGAAGGGAATATGATTTAAGCTGCAAGAAATCGAGAGCTGTTTATGAAATGAAATTATTGTTATATTGATTTAACTTATTGTATTATCGCTTATATCCGGATAATGGGTTTGCAAGTGAAGAAGAATATTATTTTTTCTCCATCACTAAGTTAAAGTATTTTTTGTGTTGCATTTTTTATACTCTCCATCATAGGAGGGGGTATATTAACTTTGTCATTCCGTTTGTAACAACGAACTATTGCTCTAAGACCCCAAAAAGTATATATACCCTACGGGAAACGAATCAACCACAGAACCGGTACAGGACTAGTCCCTGTTGTGTATGGACCAGTCTCAGATCTGGTCAAAACGTACGGAAGGGACCGGTCACATGGGTTTGTCATTGACGGTGTAAATTTACATTTTAGGACGCATCTTGAACTCATCCCTGGGACAATTTAGCAGGAGCACCCCATAGACATGTCCTCAGGAACCAGTCTCGGACAAACTCTTAGAAATCTGTTTCAATTTGTTCATCCCAATCGAACCCGAAATGAAAAAAAATTAAATATGTCGAACAATAGGTTATTCTGATAATTTTAATTCACTAAATGTGAAAATGCTTGATATTAAAATATTAGCGAGTACGGAAATAAATAAATTACCACTATTTAAAAATTGCTACTAACTGGAGCACAGGTACCAGTTCTGTGATAGGTCCGTCAGCGGCAATTTGCACCAATTTCCCATACCCTGGGTCATGGTAATATTCTGAGTTAATCTAAGCATGTCCGTCCGTCTGTTGAAATAACGCTAACTTTCGAACACAGAAAAAATATCACCCAAATATTCCCAATTAAAAAGTTGATTGAATTTGGAAACTTTTTCAATTAAAAAATTAATTAATACTATTCATCTTTTAATCAAGCCAGAAACATTAATTCAATTACGTCAATGATTGAAAATTTTTAAATTTTCAATTAAAAATTTAATTGATACAATTAACTTTTTAATCAAACTCGGAAGAATAAGACAGTTAAAAAATTATGGATATAATTTTTAAATTCTTAATTAAATTTTTTTGACACTATAAATTTTTGAATCAAACTAAGATTAAAAATAGTTTTAGAAAGTGATTGAAATATAGTATAGCGATTACAAATAGTTTCGTTATAATTAAAAAATTAATTGAACATCAATTAAAAATTTAAATTAACTGAAAATTGCTAATGAAATCAATTAATTTTTTAATCAAGTATTTTTTGATGCTCAATTAAAACTGTGATTGATACTATCATTTTCGTGATTGAAGACATTTCAATTAAAAAATTAATTCTATCAATTAATTTTGTGATTGCATCTGAAAAAAAAATTGTGTGAAGGAAACAAGCTATTAACTTGAAACTTGGTATCCGTAGTTGTTATTGATATAGGTCGGATGTTATTGCAAATGGGCCATATCGGACAACTTTTACGTATAGCCCCCATATAACCTAGCCGCAGTTTTGGTTTACAGATCCTTTTGGAGAAGCAAACTTCATCCGATCCGGTTGAAATTTGGTACTTGGTGTTAGTATATGGTCTTTAACAATCATATCAAAATTGGGACATATCGGTACATAATCATATATTGCCCCCCATATAAACTGATCCCTTGATTTGGTTTTGGAGCCTCTTAGAGTAGCAAATTTCATCCGATTCAGTTGAAATTTGGTGCATTGTGCTAGTATATGGCCGCTAACAGCCATGTCAAACTAGGTCCATATCGGTGCATAAAGGGAAAACGCGTGTAAATCGGTGAAATCGTTTATTTAAAAAATCAAATTAAATTTCTTTTTCAAGTTCAATTAGTATAAAATTCAGGAAAAATATTCAGTTAGGCTTTCGCTTTTCTAAATCCGAATTGCCGGGCCTCACGCTTGACACCTGCCATCAGATTTTGTACAGCCACCTTGTTCACATTCTTCGCCGCAGAAAGCCAGTTTGCCTTGAACTGCTGCTCGTCCTTAGCAGTTTTTTGGTCTTCTTTAGGTTCCGCTTGACAATGGCCCAGTATTTCTCAATTGGGCGGAGCTCTGGCGTGTTGGGAGGGTTCTTGTCCTTGGGAACCACCTGCACGTTGTTGGCGGCGTACCACTCCATGTCCTTTTTACCGTAATGGCAAGATGCCAAATCCGGCCAAAACAGTACGGAACAACCGTTTTTCTTCAGGAAAGGCAGCAGACGTTTATTCAAACACTCTTTCATGTAAATTTCTTGGTTGACAGTCCCAGAAGCTATGAAAATGCTGCTTTTCAAGCCACAGGTACAGATGGCTTGCCAAACCAGATATTTCTTTGCGAACTTTGACAGTTTTATGTGCTTGAAAATATCTGCTACCTTTCCCCTTCCTTTTGCCGTATAAAACTCCTGTCCCGGAAGCTGCTTGTAGCCGGCTTTGACGTAGGTTTCGTCGTCCATTACCACGCAGTCAAACTTCGTCAGCATCGTCGTGTACAGCCTCCGGGATCGCGCTTTGGCCATCGTATTTTGTATATCATCGCGATTTGGAGTCACTACCTTCTTGTAAGTCGATGTCCGGCTCGATTTTTGGCTCGATGCACGGTTGTAGACGATACACCCAGCTTATTTGCGGCATCTCGGAGAGAGAGGTTAGGGTTTCGCTTGAAACTACTGGCAACTCTCTTTGTCGTCTCAGCGGCTTCCGGTTTTCGATTTCCCACCGATCCAGACTTCCTGACTGTCGACAAACGTTCCCCAAACACTTTAATTACATTTGTAACGGTTGATTTGGTAACTTTTAGCGATTTTGCCAGCTTTGCGTGCGAATAGTTCGGATTTTCGCGATGCGCGACCATAATTTTGATACGCTGCTCTTCTTGCTTGGACGGCATTTTGACAACTGAAGAGTGAATTCCAAAATCAAAATAGGAGCAACATTCTACACACACACACACCTTCAAAATGAGGGGTGTTCAGGTTTTTTAAATGCAAAATTGAAAGAAATACGTCAAGTTTATATTGACCAAATTTTGACCGTATCAGCCTTTATGTAGCCCTCAGATAAATCGATCCTCAATCACCCAAAAATTGGTCCATATCGGTTCATAATTGTATATAGGCCCCATATAAAGCGACATCCATATTCTAATTACCTATATATACTTTTTTGTCTAATATATACCACATATGGACAATTTAGAAGACGATGTTAAGAAGTTTTAAGATACCTTGCTATCGGTAAGTATTACCACAACCCAAGTAATTCGATTATGGGTAACAGTCTTTAGTAGAAGTTTCTACCCAATCCATGGTGGACGGTGCATAAGATTCGGCCTGGCCGAATTTACGGCCGTATATTCTTGTTGGTAATTAATGCGCACAGCAAAAAACCGAATACCAATTGTTTACACGACCAGCTGACTATCATTTTTACGCATGCGAAATAATGTGCAAGGCTATTACTTCACATTTCAGCGAACAATTTCCACAATAATTTCGCAAGTATTATTTTATAATGGAGATTCGATAGAAAAGGCGAAAAGGAGGGGTAGATTTGCTTTAAATGTGGAACAACGGCAACACTTGCCATTGTTCCACAGCTAAGATAAAAACACAGTGTAATTAGCGAGAACAAACACCATCATAACCCAAGTGTCCCAACTGTACTCTGTGTTGCTTCAAATATTTTTGGATTTATTATCAAATAGCAAAGAAACAAACCGCAGAAGCATTAACAATGACCGTTATATGCATAAACACAGGGTGATTCTTATTTGTGAAACGACAACATCATGCCGAAATTGTTTGTTTGTACTCAATATATTTTCAAAGTGAAAGAGAAAGTGTTTTAGTTATGTACCCTTATATGTGTTCTTGTTCAAGATCTCTTTCACAAAATCTGGCTATGAGTCTGTTCTATTGTATGAATAAAAACTCGTTTGTATTTTTTGTAAATGTGAATTTTATCTATAAATATATTAATCTATTATTATAGTTAAACTTGTTGTAAAATTATCTAATACATAAACATATACCCGTATATGCGTTTTGTATAAATACATGTAAATTGGACTAAATAATTCTAGATAATAATAATTCTAGACAATTCTAAATAATTCCAACTAGAACTCATCAACAGAATAGAAGAAAAGAGTTTTATTCTCATTGCAATAGCATGCCACATATGGAATTGTGAGAAGAAATTCTCCCACCCCCAGGGAACCACATTTCATTGGAAATTTTTCTCCCGTCAGCTGTCGATAACGCTCTGGAATAAAAGAGAAGAGAGAAAAGAAATATAAATGTAAACATGTTATGAGATAATTGCTAAAACAATACATGCTACGATAACAACTTTTTTTTACATCAGCATCTTTAGAATTTTTGTTAGAGTTTTTGATATATGAACTTCTTAAAACAAAAAGTTCTATAAATGTATCTTTGATTGATGTATCTTTGACTTACCTTTGATATCCGCCATGCATATAGCATCTCGAGGTGAACGCAATGGCCCTAATATGGTTCTCAGATCATCATCAATATTTGGATATTTTTGTCGAACCTTTATGAAATAAAATGACATTACATCTAACTTGGAGGGCATTTTCTTTTGCGATTTATTTTTTTTTTTTTGGGGAAATAAAAATAAATAATTCGAATTTTTTTATATTTCTTTTTTTCTGACAAACGTTATTTTTTATTTTGTTTCGTATGTTAAATTTTATTGGCTTCACTTTTAACTTCCGTCCCCATGCACCTCGGTCACTTGTTAATGTTATACTGAAATTTCTTCGGCGAAAGTGAGTCTCGTGCCATTCTACGTGTGGTCGATCGATGTGCAAGTGCATTTATTAGATGAACACATGCATACACATTAGGCTTTCTCAATTTCTTGCATCTCTTTCATTTATACATAGGCTTATGGGAAGTGTGTGAGAGCGTAGGCCTTTATCGCACCGGTTCTAAAAGAGCTATCATCAAACAACATTTATGGTGCCAGTGGTGGTGGTTGGGAGGCACAGTGGCTTGAAGCTGACCATATAAAAAAATATTTTGGAAATTAAAAAAAAAAAAATAAATAAAAATAAAACTAAATAAATAAATAAAAAATTCGTAAAAAGATTTACAAAAAATCCATATAATTGTGTAAAATTCTGTTAAAAAAAAAAAAAACTTTTTTTTTTTAAATTTACATCCGCAATATTATTCCATTTAAATTGATTTCAATCTACAGTGCAACAATGGAATGCAATTGTGGTGGCGTTTTGAGTAGAATGAGGTGGAAATGTCTATTGTTAGTGTCATGTTTCCTCAAAGTGTAGGCAAACGCTGTTAGTATAGTGGTGGTTTATTCGTTAGGATGAAACTACCACCATACAGCAACCAACCACCCCCAGAGGAAAAATATTTGGTTTAACAAGCAGGACATGAACGAAATTTTTAGATCACCAAACTTATTTTAAAACAAAATATATTACAACAAAAGAAAATTTCAAATGACTAAAATTTCTATTCAAAACCCACAATGGCAGCATTAGTGCCAATTGTTTTGGCCTGAAAATCTCCAATTTTATTTTTTCGACACAATCGTCAAGCCTGAAATTCGTCACCCTTAATATATCCAAAAACACAGATTTAGGAGGAACATTAACGTTTAATTCAAACAAAAGTACAACAAAAGGAATTTGAATTAATTTTAACTACATAAAATAGACTTGAAAAGGAACTATACAGTTCATATCCTGAACCACTCTGTGAAACTATAAGTTAGGCATATGTTTGCAACATCCAAAAGTAGACGAGATAGACATATGGTGTCTTTAGCAATAATTAGAAATAAAGCTTCTATCAATCTATAAAAATAAAATTTTGACAAAACTCTTAATAGAAATAAAATGTTGACAAATTATATTTTTGGCAATGTTTTCTATAGAAATAACATTTTGACAAAATTTTCTATACAAATAAAATTTTGACAAATTTTTCTATAGAAATAAAATTTTGACAAAAAATTTTATAGAAATAAAATTTTGACAAAATTTTCTATAGAAATAAAATTTTGATGAAATTTTCTATAAAAATAATATCTTGAAAATTTTTTCTATGGGCATAAAATTTTGAAAACATTTCCTTTAAAAATAAAATTTTGACAAAATTTTCTATAGCAAGAACATGTTGACAAAATTTTCTATAGAAAGAAAATTTTGACAAACGTTTGGTAGAAATAAAATTTTGATAAAATTTTCGGTAGAAATATAATTTTGACAATATTTTCTATAGAAATAAAATTTTTACAAAATTTTCTGTAGAAATAAAATTTTGACAAGATTTTCTGTAGAAATACAATTTTTACAACATTTTCTATAGAAATAGAATTCTGACAAAATATTCTATATAAATAACAATATTTCTTATGGAAATAAAATTTTGACAAAATTTTCTTCAGAAATACAATTTTGAGAAAATTTTCAATAGATATAAAATTTGGACAAAGTTTTCTTTAGAAATAACATTTTGAAAACATTTTCTTTAGAAATAAAATTATCTATAGGAATACAATTTTGACAACATTTTCTATAAAAATAAAATATTGACAAAATTTTCTAAAGAAATAAAAATATTTGTTATGGAAATAAAATTTTGACAACATTTTCTTTAGAGATACAATTTTGAGAAAATTTTCAATAAATATAAAATTTAGACAAAATTTTATTTAAAAATAAAATTTTGAAAAAATTTTCTTTAGAAATAAAATTTTAACAAAATTTTCTTTAGAAATAAAAATTTTTAACAGAGATAACATTTTAACAAAATTTTCTGTAGAAATACAATTTTAACAAAATTTTGTATAAAAATAAAATATTGACAAACTTTTCAATAAAAATAAAATATTGACAAAATTTTCTATAGAAATAAAATTTTGACAAAGTTTTCTGTAGAAATACAATTTTGACAAAATTTTATGTAGAAATAAACTTTTGACAAAACTTTCTATAAAAATGAAATGTTGACATAATTTTCTATAGAAATAAGATATTGACAAAATTTACTAGAAATAAAATTTTGACAAAATTTTCTATAGAAAATAAATTTTGACAAAATTTTCTATAGAAAGAAAATTTGGACAAAATTTTCTATAGAAATAAAACTTTGAAAAAATTGTAGAAGTAATAAATAGAAATAAAATTTTGACAAAATTTTCTGTAGAAATAAAATTTACTGTAGAAATAAAATTTTGACAAAATTTTCTATAAATATACAAACGTTTTGCCAAAATTAACAAAAATAACATTTTCTATAAAAATAAAACTATGACAAAATTTTGGGTAGGTCTAAAATTTTGACAAAATTTCTATAGAAATAAAATATTGACAAACTTTACAGTAGAAATAAAATTTTGAGAAAAATGTTTATAATAATAAAATGTTGACAAAATTTTCTGTGGAAATAAAATTTTGTCATAATTTTCTATAGAAATAAGATATTGATAAAATTTACTAGAAATAAAGTTTTAACAAAATTTTCTATAGAATTAAAATTTTGACAAAATTTTCTATAGAAATAAAGTTTTGACAAAATTTTCCTGAAAATAAAGTTTTGTCAAAATTTTTGGTAAAAATAAAATTTCGACAAAATTTTCTATAGAAATAAATTTTTGACAAAATTTTCTATAGAAATAAAATTTTGACAAAATTATCCATATGAATGAAATTTTGACAAAATTTTCTATAGAAATAAACTTTTGACAAAATTTTCTACAGAAATAACATTTTGACAACATTTTCTATAGAAATAAAATTTTGACAAAATTTTGTATAGAAATCAAATTTTGCATAATATAATTTTTTGTATGGTAGATTTTTAGCAAAATTTTCTTATAATTTTGTTAGATTATCTTTTTTGTGTCTAAATCGCAGTTTTAGTCCAATCGACTTTAAATTAGGTACAAGTGTGTATTTTGGGTGTGAATAGAACCCTGTTGGTTCAGATTTAGATATAGATCTCATGTATATCTTTCGCCCGATTTACAGTCATATCATCACATAGGCCAAAGTTTACCTCGAGCTCAAATTTCATTCGATCCGGTTTAAATTACATGCGTGATGTTCATATATGGCCTCGAACAACCATGCAAAAATTAGTACCGACCCCCAGATTTGATATCCCGCTCATTCTACAACTGCAAATTTCATCCGCTCCGGTTAAAATGTGGCCCTTTAATAACCGTGCGATAAATGGTTCATAATTATTTATAGCCTCGGTCTGACCGAACTTACGGCTGTATATACTTGTTCCTTCTGTTTTTGGATTTTTTTATGCTAAAAACATTCGGAGAACTTTGTAAGCAAACGATGGTGGAGGTAGTGCGGTGCGGCTGAACTTTTAGCCATATAGGCTTATTTAATTTGATTAAATTTAATAATATAATAAAATAGTTCAATTAATTGTTCTCAATTTCCCCATTTTTTTAACTTTGCTTGCATCTACCACATCACTGGTTTATGTGTGACTGATTTTATCATCGGATTATTTCCAACGTTTGTCAATATGAAAAACTAAAATATGATATTAGATTTTCGTGTGAATATAATCGCTCTCTATATATATCGCTCTATATATTTATTATTTTTCTTTTAAATACATTTCAATATATTGGATAACTGTTTTTTTTTTCTCTCGCACATATTGAATTGGCCGACCCTCGAGCTACGTGTATAATCTAAATTATATCACCTCCAGCTTGGATTTATACAAGACTACAAACTCTACAGCGGATGGTGTTAGTTGCTAGTACTATATCACTAGAAATTGTTTCCAAATCAAATTAAAAGATAACAAAGTTATTTTAGCTTCACGTATGTCCAAACAATATCCTGCGGCAAAAATAAAATCCAACGTAGCTAAATGCATTTCGCTGCCATGAAAGCTGGACAATATTCCACAAATAACGTGAACTGTTTGTTGTGGGTGATATACACATTCGATATTTATGGAATAGATTGTATTGAGTGAATAAGAGAATGAATTTGTTTAAAATGTATTGGAGATTTTTTTTATAACAAACATAGGATAAGTTTAGCAAGAGTGAATTCATATTTATTACCCGTCAATATAAAATATCATTTAATTTGTATACCTTTCGCCGAAAGGAAAAATATCATATCTAGCAGAGTTACACTTCATGGATATAATTTGATACAATTAGATATGAGTAGATAAGAAAAATGGTAAGATCTAAATTACTGGGAACTTAGATTTGATCAGATCTCAACATTTGGCTAGATCTAAAGGTTTAGATATAATTATATCTATACCTATATATAGTTAGATTTGATATTAGATCTCATGATATTTGGTATAATGAGATCTAGGTATATCTGCTTAGATTTTAAGAGGACAATTTTAAGATCTAATTATAACAGACAGCATTAGATCGACTCAGAATTTCACCACGACCCGAAATATACAGTGCCCCGCATAAGTATTGGCACAGCACCCTAAAGGTCGAGTTACATATCATGCGTTAATCCGTGCATTGATGGAAGGGTTAGGTTAGGTTAGGTGGCAGCCCGATGTATCGGGCTCACTTAGACTATTCAGTCCATTGTGATACCACATTGGTGAACTTCTCTCTTATCACTGAGTGCTGCCCGATTCCATATTAAGCTCAATGACAAGGGACCTCCTTTTTATAGCCGAGTCCAAACGGCGTTCCACATTGCAGTGAAACCACTTAGAGAAGCTTTGAAACCCTCAGAAATGTCACCAGCATTACTGATGGAAGGGTTGATATTTTTCAGTTTGAAGCACTCTAACAGAACTGTTGCTTTCAAAGAGAAACTCTTCAATCAACGGACGCATGAACGCATGGTATGTAACTCAACCTTAAACCACATAGTGTTCAGGGTATCTGCGAAAAAATGTGCCTACCAAAAATATTTATTTTAAGCTCCATATACCGATCGACTCCGAACCACCTCCTGAGTCTATTTACCCCTTGGTGTCCGTCCGCCTGACCATGTATTTGTTGTTCGCAGTATTCAGGCCACTATTACCTACTGATTTTGATGAAATTTGGTACAGTGTTGATGGAAGAATGAGGGAATATAGATACAAATAAAACAAACAAATGGTCCGTTAATTGTCTAGACTGCTTGATTCTGTTATCAAACAAAAAGGAATGCCCAAAAAGTACTAAATGTACCACAAAAAACTACTTTAGAACTATCTGTGCCAATACTTTTGTTCCTCAAAATTATGTTTTTTTTTGTTTTTTATAATTTGAATGTTGAAAGAACAAAATTTTTTCATATAATCCTAATTAAAATATGTGTATACCCTCCACCATAGGATGGGGGTACATTAACTTTGTCATTCCGTTTGTAACACATCGAAATATTGTCCTAAGACCCCATAAAGTATATTGATTCTGGGTCGTGTGAAATTCTGAGTCGATCTAAGCATGTCCGCCCGTCCGTCCGTCTGTCGGTTGAAATCACGTTAACTTCCGAACGAAACAAGCTATCGACTTGAAACTTGGCACAAGTAGTTGCTATTGATGTAGGTCGGATGGTATTGCAAATAGGCCGGTCCACTTTAACGTATAGCCCCCATATAAACCGACGCTCAGATTTGGCTTGGAGGAACAAAATTGATCCGATCCGGTTGAAATTTGGTACATGGCGTTAGTATATGGTCTCTCATAACCATGCAAAAATTGGTCCAAATCGGTCCATAAATATATATAGCCTCCATATAAACCGATCCCCAGATTTGGTTTGCGGAGCCTCTAAGAAAAGCAAATTTCATCCGATCTGGCTGAAATTTGGTACATGGTGTTAGTATATGGTCTCTAGCAACAATGCAAAAATTGGTCCCCATCGGTTCATAATTATATATAGCCCCCATATAAACCTATCCATAGATTTGGCTTGCGGAGCCTCTAAGAGAAGCGAATTTCATCCGATCCGGTTGAAATTTGAAGCATGATGTTAGTATATGGTCTCTAACAACCGTGCGAGAATTGATCCATATCAGTCCATAACTATATATAGCCCCCATATAAACTGTTCTGCAGATTTGAACTCCGGAGCCTCTTGGAGGAGCAAAATTCATCCGATCCGGTTCAAATTTGGAACGTGGTGTTAGTATATGGTCTTTAACATCCATGCAAAAATTGGTCCACATCGGTTCACATTTATATATAAGCCCCCATATAAACCGATCCCCAGATTTGGCTTGCGGAGCCTCTAAGAGAAGCGAATTTCATCCGATCCGGTTGAAATTTGGAACATGGTGTTAGTATATGGTCTCTAACAACCGTGCGAGAATTGGTCCATATCAGTATATAACTTTATATAGCCCCCATATAAACTGTTCTCCAGATTTGAACTCCGGAGCCTCTTGGAGGAGCAAAATTCATCCGATCCGGTTCAAATTTGGAACGTGGTGTTAGTATATGGCCGCTAACAACTATACCAAAATTGGTCCATATCGGTTTATAGTTATATAGCCGATCCCCAATCACACAAAAAATTGGTCCATATCGGTTCATAATCATGGTTGCCACTCGATTTAAAAATAATCTACCAAAATTTTATTTCATTAGAAAATTTTGTCAAAATTTTATTTCTATAAAAAATTTTGTCAAAATTTTATTTCTGTAGAAAATTTTGTTAAAATTTCATTTCTATAGAAAATTTTGTTAAAATTTCATTTCTATAGAAAATTTTGTCAAAATTTTATTTCTATAGAAAATTTTGTCAAAATTTTATTTCTATAGACAGTTATTTCAACATTTTATTTCTATAGACAATTTTGTCAACATTTTATTTCTATAGAAAATTTTGTTAAAATTTCATTTCTATACAAAATTTTGTCAAAATTTTATTTCTATAGAAAATTTTGTCAAAATTTTATTTCTATAGAAAATTTTGTCAAAATTTTATTTCTATAGAAAATTTTGTCAAAATTTTATTTCTATAGAAAATTTTGTCAAAATTTTATTTCTATAGAAAATTTTGTCAAAATTTTATTTCTATAGAAAATTTTGTCAAACTGAATTATATACGTATTTAATCGGTACGTATGTATGGACTTACTTACAATTTAGAAGACGTTGTTAGGAGATTTTAAGATACCTTCCCATCGGCAAGCGTTACCGCAAGCTTCGGCCAGACCGAACCTTCGGCCGTATATACTTGTTTAATTTAAAATGCTTTATATCACTTCTAACATGTGGTTTTTAATCAAAATTGTTTGGTATGCCAATATATATTTGCGTTATGTGTATATACTTTATGGGGTCCGAGACCTATATTTTCGGTACTTGACCTATCGTGAGACATTGAGGCAACATTAGACATTAGTGACATGAACATTGTCACGTTCAATCAATTTAGTTTGCGTTGGATCCCACACAATTTTTCAAAAGGATCGTGTCGATTGGTCGGAAAAACAAAATGCTCAAAAAATATGATCGCGTTACTTCAAAACACGTCTTGATGACAAGTGATGGATCGTGATATACGCGCATGTGCCCGAAAGTAAACAGCAATCGACCACATTTCTAGATGAGCCAAATCAAACAAAAGTTGCTTGCGCACAAAGCATTTCCAAGCAAATGATCGTCTTTTTTTCCGAAGAATTTGGATATGTCACAATCGTACTACTAGAACAATGTAGAACAGTCAATTCTTAGTGGTACACAATCAATTGCTTGCCTTCCAAAACATCAGAGAGCCCTAACACCAGGATTGGAATTTTGGTCCGATCGGACCAAACTTGGTCCAAAGAATTATTCATCTTTAAATTTGATCGGAATGGAAATTTGTTGATTTTGGTCCATTTTCGTCAAATCGATAAATTTTCAAAAATGTTCTATAGAAATACAATTTTGACAAAATTTTCTTTAGACCAAAAAATTGACAAAATTTTGTACAGAAATAAACTTAAAAAAAAAAAATATTGTATAGATATAAAATAATGCACAAATGACAATACCAAAGTATATGAATAAATTTTGTAAAAATTTTATGTAGAAATAAAATTTTGCGATAACTTTCTATAGAAATAAAATTTTGACAAAATTTTCTACAGAGATAAAATTTGGACACAATTTTCTATAGAAATAAAATTTGGTCCAAATTTTCTATAGAAATAAAGTATTTTTATAGAAATAGAATTTTGAAAAAATTTTCTATAGAAATAAAATTTTGACAAAATTTTCTATAGAAATAAAATTTTGATAAAATTTTCTATAGAAATAAAATTTTATACAATTATTTTTCGAGCTTTATGGACAGATATAGATTAAGGAACATGGTTAATAGAGCCATTGAAAAGAAAACGCCAGATACCAATCTATACACGCCTGGACTGTACATGTTTCGGTTCGGGCGAATGAACCTTTCCACAGCCTTTAGTATAGATCTGGCTGGGAGAGATAACTCAATTTTGGGCCCTTTATGCTAACTCCTTATGGAGAAAACATTTGGGAAATTTCCTCTTACAAATTGAATCATCTTTTCTCCCACTGTACATCATCTTTTCATATAACTTACAAGTCCCTTAATCGTATTTTTATTTCGTTTTGTTACATATTAATGCAACAACACGAAATTTATTTTTAGAAAGCTAATTTGTTAGAATTCACCTAAGTGGTGAACAGTCGAACAATGCTTATTGTTTCTACAGTCAACTACAACATATGACAATTAACAGAAACTGGTTTCCAGGATACAACAACAATTCTAACGCGTACATTAGTCGTGTTTTTCCTAGTTTTACGACGGGCTCTTCGTTGCTTATTATATTTCATGTTAGCCTGATAATGAAACAGGCAATTGACGTCCAAATGCATTATATCTAATTATACAATTATTTTTCGAGCTTTATGGACAGATATAGATTAAGGAACATGGTTAATAGAGCCATTGAAAAGAAAACGCCAAATTAGCTTTCTAAAAATAAATTTCGTGTTGTTGCATTAATATGTAACAAAACGAAATAAAAATACGATTAAGGGACTTGTAAGTTATATGAAAAGATGATGTACAGTGGGAAAAAAGATGATTCAATTTGTAAGAGGAAATTTCCCAAATGTTTTCTCCATAAGGAGTTAGCATAAAGGGCCCAAAATTGAGTTATCTCTCCCAGCCAGATCTATACTAAAGGCTGTGGAAAGGTTCATTCGCCCGAACCGAAACATGTACAGTCCAGGCGTGTATAGATTGGTATCTGGCGTTTTCTTTTCAATGGCTCTATTAACCATGTTCCTTAATCTATATCTGTCCATAAAGCTCGAAAAATAATTGTATAATTAGATATAATGCATTTGGACGTCAATTGCCTGTTTCATTATCAGGCTAACATGAAATGAAATAAAATTTTGACAAAAGTTTCTATAAAAATAAAATTTTGACAAAATTTTCTATAAAAATAAAATTTTGACAAAATTTTCTATAAAAATAAAATATTGACAAAATTTTCTATAGAAATAAAATCTTGGCAACATTTTTTCTAGAAATAGAATTTTGACAAAATTTTCTATAGAAATAAAATTTTGACAAAATTTTGTATAGAAATAAAATTTTGACAAAAGTTTCTATAAAAATAAAATTTTGACAAAATTTTCTATAAAAATAAAATTTTGACAAAATTTTCTATAAAAATAAAATATTGACAAAATTTTCTATAGAAATAAAATCTTCGCAACATTTTTTCTATAAATAGAATTTTGACAAAATTTTCTATAGAAATAAAATTTTGACTAAATTTTCTATAGAAATAATATTTTCACAAAATTTTCTATAGAAATAAAATTTTAACAAAATTTTGTATAGAAATAAAACTTTGACAAAATTTTCGATAGAAACAAAATGTTGACAAAATTGTCTATAGAAATAAAATATTGACAAAATTTTCTATAGAAATAAAATCTTGACAAATTTTTTTAAATAAATAAAATGTTGAATAAATTTTCTATAGAAATAAAATTTTCACAAAATTTTCTATAGAAATAAATTTTTGACAAAATTGTCAATGGAAATAATTCGAAATAAAATTTTTGAATAGATATAAAAATTTAACAAATTCTTCTATTGAAGTAAAATTTTGGAAAGATTTTATCTATTATTTTTATATTAATTTAATTTGGAACAAGTGTATACGGCCGTAAGTTCGGCCAGGTCGAATCTTATGTACCCTCCACCATGGATTGCGTAGAAACTTCTACGAAAGACTGTCATCCACAATCCAATTACTTGGGTTGTGGTATCTTAAAACTTCTTAACATCGTTTTCTAAATTGTGAGTTAGTCCATACGTGGTATATATTATACAAAAAAAAAACTTATGTATAGTTAAGTCTACAAATAATTACGAATCGACATGGACTTTTGCACCGTACGTAGAGAGCCAGAATTGAAATATGTGGGCCGCTTATATGGGGGCTATATAGATTGATGAACTTGATATGGACCAATTTTTGTGTGATTAGAAATCGATTTATCTGAGGGATATATATAAATATAGACCGATATGGACCTAGTTACGCATGATTTTTAACAACCATATAATAGCACAATGTACCAAATTTCAACTCACTCGGATGAAATTTGCTCCTCCAAGAGGCTCCAAAACCAAATCTCGGGATCGGTTTATATGGGGCTATATATGATTATGGACCGATATGGACCACTTTTGGCATGGTTGTTAAATATCATATACGATCACCACGTACCAAATTTCAAGCAGATCGGATGAATTTTGCTTCTCCAAAAGGCACCGGAGGTCAAATCTGGGGATCGGTTTATATGGGAGCTATATATAATTATGGGCTGATAGGAACCAATTCCTGCATGGTTGTTGGATACCATATATTAACATCACGTACCAAATTTCAACCGAATGGGAAGAATTTTGCTCTTCCAAGGGGTTCTGGAGGTCAAATCTGGGGATCGGTTTATATGGGGCGTATATAATTATGGGCCGATACCGACCAATTTTTACATGGGAGTTTGAGGCCATATATTAACACCACGTACCAAATTTCAACTGAATCAGATGAATTTTGGTCTTCCAAGAGGCTCCAGAGGTCACATCTGGTGATCGGTTTACATGGGGGCTATATATACTTATGGACCGATGTGGACCAATTTTTGCATGGTTGTTAGAGACCATATACTAACACCATGTACCAAATTTCAGCCTGATCGGATGAAATTTGCTTCTCTTAGAGGCCTCGCAAGCCAAATCGGGGGATCGGATTATATGGGGGCTATATATAATTATGGACCGATGTGGACCAATTTGTGCATGGTTGTTATAGACCATATACTAACACCATGTACCAAATTTCAGCCGGATCGGATGAAATTTGCTTCTCTTAGAGGCCTCGCAAGCCAAATCGGGGGATCGGTTTATATGGGGGCTATATATAATTATGGACCTATGTGGACCAATTTTTGCATGGTTGTTAGAGACCATATTCTAACACCATGTACCAAATTTCAGCCGGATCGGATGAAATTTGCCTCTCTTAGAGGCCTCGCAAGCTAATTTTGGGGGTCCGTTTATATGGGGGCTATACGTAAAAGTGAACCGATATGGGCCATTTTCAATACCATCTGACCTACATCAATAACAACTACTTGTGCCAAGTTGCAAGTCGATAGCTTGTTTCGTTCGGAAGTTAGCGTAATTTCAACAGACGGACGGACGGACATGCTCAGATCGACTCAGAATTTCACCACGACCCAGAATATATACTTTATGGGGTCTTAGAGCAATATTACGGTGTGTTACAAACGGAATGACAAAGTTAATATACCCCCCATCCTATGGTGGAGGGTATAAAAATGGTCCGCTGGTACGAATGTTGTTCCACTTGTGGAAAAGTGTTGGGCCAAAATAAAAATTTATTGTTACAACGCTGTCTAACATATCGGCTCAATGATAGATCATCCGCCATATATGTTAGTTCGAATGAGTTAATTTTATTCAGGTACGTAAAAAATAAAATCAGAGGTCAGTGTTTTTCAACACCTGCGGTTGCTGTGTTCAGAATGTATGTTTTGGAGATACCTCAAGTAGAGTGGCAAAAGTGCTTTGACAATTTTTTCAAACGCATGCAAAAGTGTATAGATCTTAATGAGGAATATTTTGAATACCATTCGATTTACTTCAATGACAATTACATTTTTTTGCCCCATAAGTTTAAATTCAATTCTTAATATGTGTTATTATTTTTATACCCTCCACCATGGAATGGGAGTATATTAACTTTGTCATTCCGTTTGTAACACACCGTAATATTGCTCTAAGACCGCATAAAGTATAAATATTTTGGCTCGTGGTGAAATTGTGAGTAGATTTAGCTATGTCCGTCCGTCCGTCTGTGGAAATCACGCTAGCTTCCGAACGAAATGAGCTATCGACCTGAAACTCGGCACAAGTTGTTGTTATTGATGTAGGTCGGACGGTATTGCAAATGGACCAAATCGGACCACTTTTACGTATAGCTCCCATATAAACCGACCTCCAGATTTGGATTGCGGAGCATCTTAGAGAAGCAAATTTTATCCGATCCGGTTGAAATTTGGTACGTGGTGCAAATAGATGTTCCCTAACAACCTCGCCAAAAATTGGTTTATATCGGTCCATAATTATATATAGGCCCCATATAAACCGATCCCCAGATTTGACCTCTGGAGCCTCTTGGAGGAGCAAAATTCATACGATCGGGTTGAAATTTGGTACGTGGTGTAAGTATAAGGTATCTAACAACCTTGCAAAAATTTGTCCATATCGGTCCATATTACATATAGCCCCCAAATAAACCGATCGCCAGATTTTACCTCTGGATGATGATGATGATTCGGCATCCAAATCGGTTGAAATTTGGTACATTGTGCTAGTATATGGTCGCTAACATTCATGCCAAACTTTGTCCATAGCAGTATATAGTTACGGGTATATATAGCCCCAGATAAATCGATCCCCAATCACACAAAAATTGGTCCATATCAGTTGATAGTTGTATATAGCCCCCATATAAGGCCACCCCCATATATTAATTCTGGCTCTCTAATTACCGCGTAAAAGTTCATATCGGTTCGTAGTTATTTGTGGACCTCCCTTTATATACCGGTCAAGAACTGAATTATAAATTAGTATTTAATCTGCCTTTTTTGTCTAATATATACCACGTATGGACTAACTTACAATTTAGAAGACGATGTTACAAAGTTTTAACATCCCAGCAAAAAAAGCGTGAGCCAAAAAAGTAATGAAAATGTTCTTTTTGGATCCAGAAGTGGTGCAAAATTGACGCAGAAGCGATGAATTTAACATGGGCTTGTCATAGGACGGAAGTCCTCCATTTCAACAGCCGTTGCACTGAATTTGCATCACTTCTTTAGGTGTGCTCCGAATTCAATGTTTTGGATGTAAAAAATAAAAAAATTCTGTGATATTTTGTCAAAAAAATAATTTTTATAATTTTTTATAATTTTTAATGGATTCTAACGCTTGTCGGAAACGTTTGACCTCAAATATTTTCAAAAATTCAACATTTAAATGATTTGTACCATTTCATGAATTCTTGCTCTGTTTTTAACCTAACATATTTGAAACAAAAAAGTTAAAATTACCCATTAAAAGTATGAAAACCCCTAGTTATAAAAATTGAATTAAAAGAACTTCCTGGGTAGTTAAAATAAGGAATATCATTGGGAGGGCAGCTTCTGGAAGTGTTTTTAAAGTTGTGCCTTTGGAAGAACCTCCAAATTTTTTTGCTGGGAATTCTTAAGGATATTTTATCACAATTTTATTTGAATAGAAAATTTAGACAATGTTTTTTCTTTTCTATAAACAATTTTGTCAAAATTTTAGGTCTATGGGAAATTTTGTAAAAATGTGAATTTTATAGAAAATTTTGTCAGAATTTTATTTTTTGAGGACATTTTGTTACAATTTTATTTTTATAGAAAATTTCGTCAACATTTTATTTCTATAGAATATGTTTGTCAAAATTCTATTTCCATAGAAAATTTTGTCAGAAGTTCAATTCTATAGAAAATTTCGTCAAAATTTTAATTCTGTCAAAAATTTTGTCAAAATCCTATTTCTATAGAGAGTTTTGTTAAACTGTTTTCCTATAGACAATTTTGTTAAGATTTTATTTATAGAGGAAATTTTGTCAACATTTAATTTCTAGAGGAAATTTTATGACAATTTTATTTATACAGGAAATTTTGCCACAATTTTATTTCTATTGAAAATCTCTTCAAAATTTTAATATATAGAAAATTTTGTCAAAATATAATTTCTTGAGGAAATTTTGTCATATTTTTTTTTTTTGTATAGAAAATTTTGTCAATATTTTATTTCTATAGAAAATGTTGTCTTAATTTTATTTATATTCAAAATGTAGCTTCAATTTTATTTATGTGGAAAATTTTATCAAAATTTTATTTCTATAGAATATTTTGTCAAAATTTTATTTTTTGAGGAAATTTTGTCAAAATTTTATTTTGATAGATACAATGGTTTTGTAAAAATTTGAATTTTATAGAAAATTTTGTTAAAATTTTATTTCCATAGAAAATTTTGTCAAAATTGTATTTCTGTAAAAATGTCCTTCGTTTTGTTGACCTGTTGTTCTAATTTATTTTGTTATTATTTCGGCTTGAGGTCCTTTTAATAAAAAATCCTTTTTACGATTTTTGATTACTTGTTAACTTTATTCTCCAATATTTCGACTAACATCACAATTTTATTTCTATAGAAAATCTTTTCAAAATTTTCATATATAGAACATTTTGTCAAAATATAATTTCTTGAGGAAATTTTGTCATAATTTTTTTGTATAGACAATTTTGCCATAATTTTATTTCTATAGAAAATGTTGTCTTAATTTTATTTATATTCAAAATTTAGCTTCAGTTTTATTTATGTGGAAAATTTTATCAAAGTTTTAATTCTATAGAAAATTTTGTCAAAATTTTATTTTTTGAGGAAATTTTGTAAAAATTTTATTTCTTAAGGATATTTTGTCACAATTTTATTTTGATAGAAATTTTATACAATGTTTTTTTTTCTATAGAAAAGTTTGTCAAAATTTTAGTTCTATAGAAGATTTTATCAAAATTTTATTACTATGGGAAATTTTGTAAAAATTTTAATTTTATAGAAAATTTTGTCAGAATTTTGTTTTTTGAGGAAATTGTTTGTCAAAATTTTATTTCTATAGAAAATGTTGTCAAATTTTTATTTCTACCAAAAATTTTGTAAAAATCCTATTTCTATATAAAGTTTTGTCAAACTGTTATTCCTATAGACAATTTTGTTAAAATTTTATTTATAGAGGAAATTTTGTCAATATTTAATTTCTAGAGGAAATTTTGTAACAATTTTATTTATAGATGAAATTTTGCCACGATTTTATTTCTATAGAAAATTTTGTCAAAATATAAATTGAGGAAATTTTGTCATAATTTTTTTGTATAGAAAATTTTGTCAACATTCAACATTTCTATGGAAAATTTTGTCAAAATCGTATTTCTATAGAAACTTATTTTGCCAAACTTTTATATCTATAGACATGTTTGTCAAAATTTAATTTCTAGAGGAAATTTTTTCACAATTTTATTTCTATAGACAATTTTTTCAAAATTTTAATCTATAGACAATTTTGTCAAATTTTTATTTCTGAAGGAAAGTTGTGAAGTAAATTATAATTTGAGGGTTTTTTTTTGCAAAATCTGCCAAAATATGCAGAATTCTATAAATCTATAAAGTATTAAAAAGTTTAACATATTGTGTACAATTCTACCATTTTTGCACTGTTGCCATAGTTTGTAGAATTCTACAAAAATGGTAGATTTTTTATTCTTTGGTAGATTGCTAGAATTCTTGATGTTTTGGTAGAGTTTTCAAAATATACCTTTCCAACTAAGAGGTACTTCTTAGAAATAAAATTTTGACAAAATTTTCTATAGGAATAAAATTTCCCATAGAAATGAAATTTTGATACATTTTACAATAAAAATTAAAATTTTGTAAAATGTTCTATTGACCTTAAATTTTGACAAATATAAATAAAAAGAAAGAAGTTGGAAAAGAAAATTTTGACAAAAATTCTTATATGTTCAATATCTTTAAAAAATTTAATTTTTTGTGTTGGTCCATTTCGCCAAAGTCTATTGTGAGTAGGTTCACCCTTTGTAGAGAAGTAATTACTTTCCTTTTTGGTGCAAGCTAAATCGTAAAAACATTTAAAATTCGACACATTTACAATTCAAGGGATATTTATACACCCAGAGTAATAGGGGAGATCATATAATAACGCAAATACTGAAATGAAAAAAAATATTTTTTTTTTCATAATAACCATAAATATTTGATTTAAAAAAAAAACTTCAAAATAATTAATTTTTTTAATATGGTAAATTTTCTTTAAAGTTTAGTAGTTCGTCATGATTTCAACAGACGAACGGACATTGACTCAAATTTTAACCACGACCAATGTGTTAGAGAGCTTGGGCATTTTCGTGAATCACGACTGTTTCGTGTCACGTGCACATGGCCAGATTTTATGATAGCTGACTTATTCGGTACAATTGCATGCGAATAATCTAAATAAAGTGAATATAAATTAAATCAATTCAATTTACTTAATTTCAAATTTTAGTAAAATAATTGTTTATTGTGTTTCAAATAAGGAAAATTATTGCCTAAGAAATTTCGGGTGAATCTAAATATAATAAAGTTGGTTCACCGTAACAATAAAGCTTTCATTGTTTTATTTTTTTAATATTAAAAATAAACAAAATAAATTTAAAACTTCCATTGCTATAATTTTAAACAATAAATCTAATGGGTGGATATCTTATACAAAATTATGGTAGCCATTAATGTTAAAGCTTTATGACAAACGTAAATTAATTTAAAACTCTTTTTGTTGACTTCATTTAATGACTTTTAGCTAATTCAATTAGCTACACCTAGCTATAAACTTTCAATCCCTTTGCTGTCCTCTGCCGTAGGCGGTAGAGAGTTATTTCCGCCTCGCTGTGGGGATCAATTTGCATCCTATTTTGTATCGTTTGTTGGTTAAAGTAAAAAGCCATTTCTGGTGCCATTAACCCCTTATCGACCATTCAGGTCCAATGGCATACAAACGCATAATAATAAAAATAACTCTTTTCTCGTGTATCTCTGGTTAATGCCTAATGACCGTAATTAGAATCGCATGATTTCTACAACGACTTTACAACTGAAAAAGTCATTTTGGCCTAAAGTATTTCACTGGAAAATGTGATGGTGAAAAACTTGCAAAGTATGCTGGAGGCTGTACAGTCTTTAATAGAGCCATGGACGACGGGTCATCAGGAATGGAAAACACATTTAAGTTCACCAGAAATTTAACTCTTATATTTTATAATAAAATCAAGTACTGTTTCATTGCCTTTGCCTAATGGTATTTGTTGATGTTGCAAATAAACGGAAAACCCTTGGGGATGAAAGTTAAGACAAAGAGCAATGATGTCAGGAAAAATCTAAAAGCAAAAAGGGGTTTTCAGCAATGGTCACTTATCACACATTTATAAGAGAGAAGTTCCCTAACCTTGGTACCATAGAGGTGACTTAGTAGAACGGTTGCCACGGTAGCTAATACAAAGAGCAATGATGGCAGGAAAATTCTAAAACAAAAATTCTAAAACAGCAATGGTCACTTATCACACATTTATAAGAGAGAAGTTCCCTAACGTTGGTACCATAGAGGACTTGGTAGAACGGTTGCCACTCGTAGCAAAAGTTATCTACCAAAATTTTAAGAAAATTTTACCAAAAATCTACAAAATTTATTTTTATTTTTTTTTTAGATTTTATTTCTATAGAAAATTTTGTTAAAAATATATTTTCATAGAAAATTTTGTCAAAGTTTTATTTCTTTAGAAAATTTTGTCAAAAATTTATTTCTATAGAAAAATTTCTCAAGATTTTATTTCTACAGAAAATTTTCTCAATTTTTTGTAGAAAATGTTGAACAAATTTAATTTACATAGAAAATTTTGTCAAAATTATATTTTTATGGAAAATTTTGTAAAAATTTTATTTCTATAGAAAATTTTGTCAAAATTTTATTTCTATAAAAATTGTGTCAAAAATTTATTTCTATAGAAAATTTTCTCAAAATTTTATTTCTACAGAAAATTTTCTCAAAATTTTAGTTTTGTAAAAAATTTTGAACAAATTTAATTTACATAAAAAATTTTGTCAAAATTTTATTTCTATGGAAGATTTTGTCAAAATTTTATTTCTATAAAAAAATTTGTCAAAATTTTAATCCTACAGAAAATTTTCTCAAAATTTTATTTTTGTAGAAAATGTTGAACAAATATATTGATATATTTGATAAATTTTCTAAATTTGTTAATATTCTAGATTTAATATATTTTTAGTTTTAAGTAGTCTGTAAGGAATGTTGTATTTCCATAGACTTGAATAAATAAATAAATTTAATTTACATAAAAAATTTTGTCAAAATTTTATTTCTATTGAAAATTTTGTCAAAATTTTATTTCTATAGAAAAATTTCTCAAAATTTTATTTCTATAGAAAATTTTCTCAAAATGTTATTTTTGTAGAAAATGTTGAGCAAATTTAATTTACATATCAAATTTTGTCAAAATTTTATTTCCATGGAAAATTTGTCAAAATTTTATTTCTATAGAAAAATTTCTCAAAATTTTATTTCTACAGAAAATTTTCTCAAAATTTTATTTTTGTAGAAAATGTTGAACAAATTTTATTTACATAAAAAATGTTGTCAAAATGTTATTTCTATAGAAAATTGCATCAACATTTCTTTTCTATAAGAAATTTTGTCAACATTCTTTTTCTATACATAATTTTATCAAAATTTTATTTCAATAGAAAATTTTTTCAAATTTTTATTTCCTTGGAAAATTTGGTTAAAATTTTATTTCTATAGAAAATTTTGCCAAAATTTTATTTCAATCGATTTATTTTTTCAAAATTTCATTTCTATAGAAAATTTTGTCAAAATTTTATTTCGATAGAAAATTTTTAAAATTGCATCAACATTTCTTTTCTATAGAAAATTTTGTCAACATTTTTTTCTATAGATGATTTTATCAAAATTTTATTTCTATAGGAAATTTTTTCAAAATTTTATTTCCTTGAAAAAATTTTATTTCAACGAAATTTTTGTCAAAATTTTATTTCTATAGATTTATTTGTTCAAAATTACATTTCTATAGAAAATTTTGTCAAAATCTTATTTCTGTAGAAAATTTTGTTAAATATTTATTTCTATAGATTTATTTTTTCAAAATTTCATTTCTATAGAAAATTTTATCAAAATTTTATTTCTATAGAAAGTTTTGTCAAAATTTATTTCTATAGAAAATTTTGTCAAAATTTTATTTCTATAGAAAATTTTGACCAAATTTTTTTCTATAGAAAATATTGTAAAAATTTTATTTCTACCGAAAATTTTGTCAAAGTTTTATTTCTATAGAAAATGTTGTCACTGTTTTATTTTTATATAATTTTTGTTTTCAAAATTTAATTTCTATAGAAAATTTTGTTAAAATTTTATTTCTATAGAAAAATGTGGCAAAATTTTATTTCTATAGAGAATTTTGTCAAAATTTTATTTCTATAGAAAAATGTGTCAAAGTTCTATTTCTATAGAAATATTTGTCCAAATTCTGTTCCTACAAAATTTTTTGAAAAATTTTATTTTTGTAGAGAATTTTGTACAACTTTATTTCTATAGAAAATTTTGTCAAAATTTTATTTCTATAGAAAATTTGTTCAAAATTTTACTCCTATAGAAAATTTTGTCAAAATTTTTATTTTACACAAAATTTTGTTAAAATTTTATTTATATAAAAAATTTTGTCAAAATTTTATTTCTATAAAAAATTTTGTTGTTGTTTTTTGATTTCAGCCTAAAACATGCATGATTAACTAAACTACAAGTGTAGCTTAACCAACAGAGGAAAAGAATGTTTGTCAAATTTATTTGGGCAAAGCCCTATAGACTGCAAGTTGGCTGGATGGACGCACGTTTCGGAATTACTACATTACTCATCAGCATTCTCTTCTTGCAGCAAATTTTGTCAAAATTATATTTCTATAGAAAATTTTGTCAAAATTCAATCTCTATAGATAATTTTGTAAAAATTTTATTTCTATCGAAATTTTGGTTAAAACTTTATTATAGAAAATGTTGTAAAAAGGTTACTTCTGTGGAATATTATGTCAAAATTTTATTTTTGTAGAAAATTTTTTTTCGAAATTGTATTTCTATAAAAAATTTTTTCAAAATTTTATTTATACAGAAAATTTTGTCAAAGTTTTATTTCTATAGAAAATTTTGTCAATGTTTTATTTTTATAGAATTTTTGTTTTCTATAGAAAATTTTGCCAAAATTTTATGTCTTTAGAAAATTTGGTCAAAATTTTACTTCTATAGAAAATTTTGTCAAAATTTTTAAATTCCAGAACCTTTTGTTAAAATTTTATTTCTATAAAAAATTGTGTCAAAATTTTATTTTTAAAGATAATTTTGTCAAAATTTTATTTCTATAGAAAATTTTCTCAAAATTTTATTTCAATGGAAAACTTCGTCAAAATTTTATTTCTATAGAAAATATTGTAATAATGTTATTTCTATAGAATATTTTGACAAAATTTTATTTTTTGTAGAAAATGTTGTCCAAATTTTATTTATATAAACAATTTTGTCAAAATTTTATTTCTATAAATAAGTTTTGTCAAAATTTTATTTCTACAGATAATTTTTTCATAGTTTTATTTCTATAGAGAATTTTGTCAAAATTTTATTTCTATAGAAAATTTTGTCAAAGTTTTATTTCTACAGTAAATTTTGTCAAAGTTTTATTTCTATAGAAAATTTCTTCGTTTTTTTGGTGGTCAAATTATCTGGGAATCGGTTTATATGGGGGTTATATATAGTTATGGACCGATATGAACCAATTTTCGCATGGTTATTAGAGGCCATATACTAACGTCTCGAACCAAATTTCAACCAGATCAGATGATATTTGTTCTTCCAAAAGCGTCCGCAAAATAAAAACACGCGCATTTGTTAAGTCGGGCGGTGCCGGCTATATTATACCCTGCACCACTTTGTAGATTCACATTTTCGCCATATCAAATCCGACAAATGTGTTGGGTGCTATATATAAAGATTTCCGTTCCCCTATAAAAGGGAGCCACCGTGGTGCAATGGTTAGCATGCCCGCCCTGCATACACAAAGTCATGGGTTCGATTCCTGCTTCTATCGAACACCAAAAAGTTTTTCAGCGGTGTATTATCCCACCTCAGTAATGCTGGTGACATTTCTGAGCAGCGTTGCCAATTTAGCTTTTTTCCCGCTAGATTTGGCTGTTTTGAAGACGTTTAGCGGGAAAAAAAATGCATTTAGCTTTTAGCTTTTTTTCCGGCTTTTTTTCATGACCCTTTCAGCTATTTTTAGCTTTATTTATTTTCGACATGTACCTATTGAAATGTGGATAAAACTTCGTTTTTATCTAAGTCTTGCTGCCAGAATAAGGTTTTCCGCATATTTCAAAGCTCAATTGAAGCCTTATAATGATTCCAGCTATTATGCGGGCATTTTTGCAGCAAATACACCTTGTTGTAAAGTTTTTTCCTCGTATTCATAAAAGTTATCGTAAACTTTAAATCTACTATTACCATACAAATTCCTTATATAAACTGTTAGTAAATTATTAGGAATAATAGCATTTGGCTCGTTTACCCTTTTTATGTTATCATAATACGTATTCTAAAGTTATTATGATATTACTAAATTAAAATAGTAGATGTGAATTGCTTTGTACACTGAAAAAATATTGTCGTGAAGCCAAAGATTTCATGTCTTTAAAATACGAACGCGAATTTTGGTTATAATAGCATTTGTGAATTTCTCTTATATAAACTGTTTTCCTTGTCGAAAAGCCGATAAAATGGTTTTGTCCTTATAGATAAGTGATTCAACTTAAAAATGTATCTTTTCATGAAAGAAGGCTAGGGTCAATTCTAAAAAATTCTTAAAATTAATTAAATAGTCTTTAAACTTGTGGAGTTTTTGTATCTTGCCCACAAACCAAAATAGCGTTCAAAAATAGAAGAGGTTTTTCAACATTTTATTTTAAAAACGTATACACAAAATAATTTCTACTTAAAGTCGGGTCTGAATTTGGAAATTTAAGTTGTCGTTAGCACGTTTTTAAAGCACTGTGATAGCTCAAAAAAAATCTGAAAAAACGAATAAATTCAAATTTGACTCTGAATCAAAATGTATCGAGTACGCAAACAGAGCTAATATGACTTAGATTTTCTTACAGTCTCACAGAAATGGAAATAAAATGAATACCATTAAAATAATATGCATTTTAAGTGAAATAAAGCCTTTAAGTTTGATAAATTTCAATCAAAAATTTGACTTTTGATACAAAAAAATCTAGCTTTTTTTCTAGCTATTTTTAAAAATTTTTTTGCTTTTTTTGGCTAGTTTTTTGGACAAATCTAGCGGTTTTTGGTGAAACAATTCTGGCAACGCTTTTTCTGAGTGTTTCAAAGCTTCTCTAAGTGGTTTCACTGGAATGTGGAACGCCGTTCGGACTCGCCTATAAAAAGGAGGTCCCTTGTCATTGAGCTTAACATGGAATCGGGCAGCACTCAGTGATAAGAGAGAAGATCACCACTGTGGTATCACAATGGACTGAATAGTCTAAGTGAGCCTGATACATCGGGCAGCCACATAACCTAACCTAACCTTCCCCTACAAATGCATTTTAAATCTGACTCGACCTGGACAAAATTTGTTAGACTTTCAAAAAAGTGTAAACTTAAAATTTCAATTTCAGTTAGTAAAACAAAAATATACGGAAAACATTTAAATCTGAAGCATTTTTTAGTCAACATTGCAAAATTGTATTTATGATTTATCGGTCAATAGCTATGTATTACAAGTATAGGAAAATAAATTTATTTTGACACGTTTTCGACTTCGCAGCGGCGATTTTATAAGAAAAATTTGGTTATCTTGGCCATTTTTGCCGAAATAACATTCTAAATCTGAATGTTATTTCTACTCTCTGTGGAAAATTTCACCTAAATCGGTGTTGTCAAATGAGTGAAAATCGGGGGAAAGATATGTATGGGAGCTATATATTTGGCGTACACA
Source organism: Haematobia irritans (assembly GCF_050003625.1). Classification (NCBI taxonomy): domain Eukaryota; kingdom Metazoa; phylum Arthropoda; class Insecta; order Diptera; family Muscidae; genus Haematobia; species Haematobia irritans. The sequence goes on along the minus strand of NC_134398.1, from coordinate 154,758,749 downwards.
GCTACAACATTAATTCTACTTCCTGTGCAAAATTTAAAGTCAATTAGGGCAAAACTCTGGCTTCTGGGGCCATATAAGTGCATATCGGGAGTAATATCTAAATCTGAGCCGATTTCAACCAAATTTGGCATGCATAGCTAAAATATTGATTCTACTCCCTGTACAAAATTTAAAGCAAATTAGGGAAAAACTCTGGCTTCTGGGGCCTTATTAGTGGATATCGGGAGAAAGATATATATGGGAGCTATATCTAAATCTGAACCGTTTTCAACCAAATTCAACACACTTTACGATACTATCAATTGCACTTCTTGTGCAAAATTTTAAGCAAATCAGGCTGAAATTCTGGCTTCTGAGACCCTATTAGTAGATATCGGGCGAAAGATATATATGGGAGCTATATCTAAAACTTAAGCGATTTCTTCCAAAATCAATAGGGTTATATTCTGACTCAAAATACATACTTGTGCCAAATTTGATTGGTCGATTGGACTTAAATTGCGACCTAGACTTTGATTACAAAAATGTGTTTACAGACAGACGGACGGACGGACATGATTAGATCGACTCAGGGGCCGACCCTGCACAATATTGCCAAAGACACCATATGTATATCTCGTCTGCTTCTGGGTGTTGCAAACATATGTACTAACTTATAATACCACACTGTGGAACAGGGTATAAAAAAAAAAACAAGTATATACAGCACTCGGCCGGGCCGAATCTTAAATACCCACCACCATGAACCAAATATTAGGGTTTCCTTTGAAATTTCAGGAGGGCTTGAGGACTTGAGGACACTTCCCGAAGATAAATTTTAAGATTTCACCTATGAGGACTATATCAGATTCTGGATTTACAAGAACCATTTTTGTTTGAGTTTTAGAGGAATCATTAACATCTCTTGTAAGTGTGCAAGAAAATTATGAAATAATGTCTTGATTTGAAATCTTAAATCTGTAGAAGTAAAATCTGGAAATTTTACATTGAGTTTCAAACACTTTTCATGATCAGTGCGCCTTCCACACCCTCAAGAAGTGAAGTCGGTCTATATGGAGGCATTACCAAATGGACCGATAAAAACTTAATCCGATACCCGTTTTTGTGAGCCTAAAATACCAGAATATTTACAATTTCAGGCAAATCAGATGAAAACTATGGTTTCTAGAAACCTAAGGAGTTAAATCGGGAGATTGTTCTTATGGGGGCTATACTAAAATATGGACCGTCTCGAAAACTCACTGTTTTCGGCACACCTCTTTATGACCCGAAAATACCTCTAGATTTCCAATTTCAGGCAAATAGGATAAAAACTTCGGATTCTAGAAGCCCAAGAAGTAAAATCAGGAAATCGGTCTATATGGGGGCTATACCAAAATATGGACCGATACTCACCATTTTCGGCACACCTCTCTATGGTCCTAAAATACCTCTAGATTTCCAATTTCAGACAAATTGGATAAAAACTACGGTTTCTATAAGCCCACGACCCCAAATCGGGAGGTCGTTTTATATGGGGACCCTACCAAAACATGGACCGATACTCACAATTTTTGGCACACGTATTTGGGGTCCTACAATACCTCTAGATTTCCAATTTCAGGTAAATTAAATAAAAACTGCGTTTTATATAAGCCCAAGAAGTAAAATCGGGAGATCGGTCTATATGGGGGCTATACCAACATATGGGCCGATACTCACAATTTTTGGCACACGTATTTGTGGTCCTACAATACCTCTAGATTTCCAATTTCAGGTAAATTGAATAAAAACTGCGTTTTATATAAGCCCAAGAAGTAAAATCGGGAGATCGGTCTATATGGGGGGTATACCAAAACATGGACCGATACTCACCATTTTTGGCACACCTCTTTATGGTCATAAAATACCTCTAGATTTCAAATTTCAGGCAAATTGGATAAAAACTACGATTATCTATAAGCCCAAGACCCCAAATCGGGAGGTCGGTTTATATGGGGACTATATCAAAACCTGGACCGATATAGCCCATCTTCGAACTTGACCTGCATGCAGACAAAAGACGAGTTCGTGCAAAATTTCAGCACGATTGCTTCATTATTGAAGATTGTAGCATGATTACAACAGACAGACAGACAGACGGACAGACGGACAGACGAACATGGTTATATCGTCTTAGAATTTCTCCCTGATCAAGAATATATATACTTTATATAGTCGGAAATCGATATTTCGATGTGTTACAAACGGAATGACAAACTTATTATACCCCCGTCACCATTATATGGTGGTGGGTATAATATGCGGCCTAAAGCGTTAAAGAGCTCGAATACACCATTATCAATGTTCGTGGTAAAATAACTGACGTATCTATGTAGTCCATGTCCATGGTCCCCATAATTCTGCAGTCTGTTAACTAACATCACCTTTTAAATCAAAAACTATGAAAATAAGTTTTTTTTGTTAATAAGAACCTTGTTAAACTTTTGTACATTTACAGGACCTAATATTTCCCAAATTGGGAAAATGAATGACAAGTTCTAACTTTTTATCCTTTACTACTGCAACGCTTCAAGTTCGCGTAGATATTTTGTGTGTGCCATCAGTTGCAAATGAGACATTTTGGGATTGTGCTGCGAAATACAAACCCCTTAACTTCGGACTGTCAACGAATGTTTAATGAAATGTCAGATTATTAAGAAAAGGGAAATAAATAGTTCTATGGACATTGGTGGCAAGTTTTAAAGAAAACTTTTGCCTTATTAATAGTCAGTATATTGTATAAATGCAGAAATGAAACCAATGAAAAAAATTACTTTTGTAAAGTTTTGCGGTTATTTTTATGAATTATATTTTCCTTATGTAAAAAAGTGAGTAAAGAAGAAAAGAAAAAAACCACCCGCACTGAACATTTGTGGAATATCGTTGAAATAGCGATGGGAGATAAATCGTATTTTCATATATAGGAAAATTAATATCAGGAATTTCGTACACAGAAATTCCTGATATTAGCAGCTATACTTGATTTTGCACCCACAGAGTTAGTACCCAGTAAAACAAACATTTAGTTTTAAGAGCATCCCGGGATCCTTCCGATGAAGTTCGTTTTGAATAGTCTTAGAAAATACACTATTTGGATTAAAGTCAAAATTTTAATTTTGGACAATTAAATGTCGCAAAAAAGAATAGATAAACAACAAAAAAGTTAAAAAAAGCTACAAAAATAAAATTAAAAAATTCACCCCAGCGGGGATTTGAACCTGTAACAGTTGACGTTTTCATTTCCATGTACGTTCTTTTGAGAAGGTTTTGCAAACTACGAGAATTTTAAATATTTTTTAAGTTTAAATGTAAAAATATATTCATAAAAAATATACACCGAAAAATAACAAAATAAAAACGATGCACAACATAAAAAACAATCTTTTGAATAAATAATTGATACAAAAAAAATTATTTTAATTTTTAAACCTGTGTTCCTCTTTTGAATTCATACTAAGAAAGAACATCTCAAGCAGTAGTTAGAATGTTATGCCTTGGCGTCATATTATTATCATATCGCAAACATTTGAATTAGATGAATTAGATAATAAGGAAATAAAAGTGTAATCAAAAATGTTTATAAAAGTGAAATTGTTAAAAAATATATATTTTAGTTTTTTAAATTTCTTTTACTCAAATGAAAATCCAAGGCACAACTACTAAAGAAAAGCAAAGAAGGCTCCGGAGGTCAAATCTGGGGATCAGTTTATATGAGGGCTATGTGTAATTATGGACCGATGTAGACCAACTTTTGCATAAGTGTTAGAGGCCATATATAAACACCCCGTACCAAATTCCAACCGGATTTGCTCACACAAGAGGAGGTCAAATCTGGCGATGGCTTTATATGGGGGCTATATGCAATTATTGTCCGATTTGGATTAATTTTTACATGGATCTTAGAGGCCATATATAAACACCATGTACCGAATTTCAACAGGATCGGATGAAATTTGCTCCTCCGAGAGGTTCCGGAGGTCAAATCTGGGTATCGGTTTATATGGGGGCTGTATATAGTTAAAGGCTGATTTGGACCAATTTTTGCGTGCGTGTTAGAGGCCATTCATAAACACCACGTATCAAATTTCAACCGGATCGGTTGATATTTGCTCCTCCATGAGGCTACAGGGGTTAAAATCTGTGGATCGGTTTATATGGAGGCTATATATAATTATTGACCGATATGGACCAATTTCCACATGGGTGTTAGAGACTATATACTTACACCACCTACTAAAATTCAACCGGATGGCATGAAATTTCCTACTCCAAGAGGCTACGGAGGTGAAATCTGGGGATCAGTTTATATGGGGGCTGTATATAGTTATAGATTGATTTGGATCAATTTTTGCTTGGGTGTTCGAGGCCATTCATAAACACCACACACTAAATTTGAACCGGATCGGATTAAATTTGTTCCTTCAAGAGGCTCGGGAGGTCAAATCTGAGGATCGGTTTATGTGGGGGCTATATATAATTATGGACCGATATGGACCAATTTTTGCATGGGTGTTAGAGACCTTATAGTAATATCACGTACCAAGTTTCAACCGGATCGGATGAAATTTTCTCCTCCAAGAGGATCCGCAAGCAAAATCTGGGGATCGCTTTATATGGGGGCTATATATAATTTGTTCGTGGGTGTTAAATGTCATATACTAACAACCAGATCTGATGAAATTTGCTCCTCCTAGAGCCTCCGCAAGCCAAATCTGGTGGTCGGTTTATATGGGGGCTATTCGTAAACGTGGTCCGATATAGTCCATTTGCAATACCATCCGACCTAAATCAATACAGAGGACTTCTACCAAGTTTCAAGTCTATAGCTTATTTCGTTCGGAAGTTAGCGTGATTTCCACAGACGGACAGACAGCCGGACAGACAGCCGGACAGACGGGCCAGATGGACGGATAGAATATATATACTTTATGGGGTCTTAGACCAATATTTCGATGAGTTGCAAACGGAATAATATAGTTAATATACCCCTCCATCCTTTGGTGGAGGGTTTAAAAATTTATGGGAAAATCAAGTAAGGAAGGTCTAAAGTCGGGCGGTGCCGAATATATTATACCCTGCACCACTTTGTAGATCCACATTTTCGCCATATCAAATCCGTCAAATGTGTTGGGTGCTATATATAAAGATTTCTATTCTCCTATAAATGCATTTAAATATGACTCGAACTGGACAAAATTTGTTAGACTTCCAAAAAACTGTAGACTTGAAATTTCAGTCTAAACCCCTGGGTTGGAACACAATGTTAGCAAAAAACAAGTAAGGAAAGTCTGAAGTCGGGCGGGGCCGACTATATTATACCCTGCACCACTTAGTAGATCTGAACTTTTCGATACCATATCACATCCGTCAAATGTGTTGGGGGCTATATATAAAAGTTTGTCCTAAATACATACATTTAAATATCACTCGATCTGGACAGAATTTGATAAACTTCTAAAAAATCTATAGACTCAAAATTTAAGTTAGCTAATGCACTAGGGTGGAACACAATTTTAGTAAAAAAATATGGGAAACATTTAAATCTGAAGCAATTTTAAGGGAACTTCGCAAAAGTTTATTTATGATTTATCGCTCGATATATATGTATTAGAAGTTTAGGAAAATTAGAGTCATTTTTACAACTTTTCGACTAAGCAGTGGCTATTTAATAAGGAAAATGTTGGTATTTTGACCATTTTTGTCGAAATGAGAAAAACATATATATGTGAGCTATATCTAAATCTGAACCGATTTCAATCAAATTTGGCACACATGACTATATTACTAATTGTACTCCTTGTACAAAATGTCAACAAAATTGGGCCAAAACTCTGGCTTCTGGGGCCATATAAGTCCATATCGGGCGAAAAATATATATGGAAGCTATATCTAAATCTGAACCGATTTCAATTAAATTTGGCACACTTGACTATGCGACTAAGTGTTATGTTTGTACAGAACTTCAAGCAAATCGGTATAAAACTCTGGCTGCTGGGAACATATTAGTGCATATCGGGCGAAAGATATATATGGGAGCTATATCTAAATCTGAACCGATTTCTTCTAAAATCAGTAGGGTTCTATTCTGACCCAAATTAGGAACATGTGCCAAATTTGAAGGCGATTGGACTTAAATTGCGACCTAGACTTTGATCACAAAAATGTGTTCACAGACAGACGGACGGACGGACAGACGGACGTGGTTATATCGACTCAGGGACCAACCCTGAGCATTATTGCCAAAGAGACTATGTGTCTATCTTGTCTCCTTCTGGGTGTTACAAACATATGCCCAAACTTATAATACCCTGTTCCACAGTCTGGCGCGGGGTATAAAAATATATGGAAAACATTTAAATCTGAAGTAATTTTTAGGCAACATTGCAAAAGTGTATTTATGATTTATCGGTCAATATATATGTATTACAAGTATAGGAAAATTAAAGTTATTTTTATACGTTTTCGACTTAGCAGCGGCGATTTTACAAGGAAAATTTGGGTATTTTGGCCATTTTTGCCGAAATAAGAATTATACAAATAAGAATTTCAACCAAATTTGTTGTGTTATTTCTACTCCCTCTGCAAAATCTCACGTAAATCGTATTACAACTTTAACCTCTGTTGTCATATGAGTGAAAATCGGTGGAAAGATACGAGTATATATGGGAGCTATATATAAATCTGAACCGATTTCAACCAAATTTGGCAGGCATAGCTACAATACTAATTCTACTCCCTGTCCAAAATTTAAAGCAAATTAGAGCAAAACTCTGGCTCCAGGGGCCTTATAAGTGCATGTCGAGCGAAATATATATATGGGAGCTATATCCAAATCTGAACCTATTTCAACCAAATTCGCCCAAAATTTAAAGTAAATCAGGCAGAAATTCTGGATTCTGGGGCCCTATTAGTAGATATCGGGCGAAAGATATATATGGGAGCTATATCTAAAACTTAAGCGATTTCTTCCAAAATCAATAGGGTTCTATTCCGACCCAAAATACATAATTGTGCCAAATTTGAAGTCGATTGGACTTAAATTTCTACCTAGACTTTGATTACAAAAATGTGTTCACAGAGAGACGGACATGGCTAGATCGACACAGGGGCCGACCCTGAACAATATTGCCAAAGACACCATATGTCTGTCTCTTCTCCTTCTGGGTCTTGCAAATACAAGCACTAACTTATAATACCCTGTTCCACAGTGTGGCGCAGGGTATAAGAAGTCTTTCCAATAAAAGTAACTTTTTGTGCGATTTTTTTTTTAATGAAAATACAACTTTTTCAAATTAGTGACAAGTTGTTATAGACACACTAGAACAATCCGTTCATTTTGTTTACACACATAGTGAACTTGTTTTTTTTATCAACGAGTTTCCTATGTTTGTTTCAATTCTTTTTAAATTAAGCATTTGTTCTACACAAAAAAAAAAAAAACATCATCCTTAAGAAAAGTCGTAGTTGATTACATTCAAACTCATGACAACCACCCTTTGATCTTATAAATAAACATAGTCTTCTTTCTAAGATTAAACAAGTTCACTTATTTCTCTATTAAAATGACACAGTTGTATTACTTGGTAAACTTCCATTTTATTCTTAGATTAAATTTATTATCCTTTTTGATAAAATAAACTCACGTTTACTACAATTACCTTGTAAATGCCGAAGGAACTTTTCCCATTGAACAAAAATACCCTTGTTAACTAAGCATTCATACAAGGGACTTTATTTTGAAAATCACACTACCACCACCTTCAGAGCACTGCTACAAAGAGGAACAATTAACATCTAGGACCTTTCTCTGGCTTGTATCCCAATGTTATTTGTTGATATTTTCATTTTAATTTTGACATTTGCGACATGTTTTTCTCTCCTTTATTTCATTAAAATCAGAGTTAAAGTGAGGAAAGGGTTTGGGTGGGATAGAAGTGCTGGTGCAAAGTTTCACACATAAATATTTGTATTTTTCTTGTTAAAAAAAGAGGATTTCTCTTTGTCTATATTATTCGTTGTTTGTTATGCAATTTCATGCCTTGCAAGTCTTAAGTAATAGTTTTGTTTTTTTTTTTTCAGTTCGTCGACAAAAATGAACTTCATACCCTCAAATACCATAAATAGACACCCTTTGACTTCAAACTCTTGACACAACAAACAGTGGGTTAAAGTGGCAATTAAGTACTACATTGATTTTAACAGATTAAGATATTTTTTTCAAAACTTACAACTAGTATATACTCAACCACATGGGTTCAATCCCGCAATAGAAGAATAAAAAAACGAACATTTCGCTAAAGCAACTAAGAACAAGTATATACAGCAGTAAGTTCGGCCGGGCCGAATTTTAAATACCTACCACCATGATATAAAATATAATAGTTTACTTTGAAAACCCTTCGTCGTAGCGGGTTACTTGATAATATATAAAATTTCAGGGTGTTTGATGACAAATTTTCTCACAAGCAAATCAGTTCAATCAGATTCTACCTATGAAGACTAGATCAGATTCTGGATTTATGAGAATTTTGTTTGAGTTATAGAGAAAACATAAACATATCGTGTATATGATGAAATAACACCTAGATTTGAAATCTTAAATCTGTTGATTTTTTCCGTCATTATTTAAATGAATACGCTGAGTAAAATCTGAAAATTTTACTTTCAGTTTCAAGCAATTTTCATGATCAGCGCGCCTGTTAAGAAGTGTTTTTTTCTGAGGAACGAAATTTTAGACAAGCAAAATTTGATACAAATTGTAGAGACAATCGTTGAATCACTTATCAAAAATTCTAAACGAAAATACCCCAGCAAAAAAATTTGGAAGTTCTTCCAAAGCACAACTTTAAAAGCACTTTCAGAAGATGCACTCCCAATGATGTCCTTTATTGTAACTACCCAGGAAGTTCGTTTAATTCAATTTTTTATAACTTGGTTTTTCATACATTTAATGGGCAATTTTAAATTTTTGTTCCAAATAGGTTAAAAACAGAGTAAGAATTCATAAAATGGTACAAATCATTTAAATTTTGTCGAAAAAAATGCTAAATCCAATCTGAAAAAATTTTGAATTTTTGAAAATATCAAAAGTTTTTTGACAAGCGTTAGAATCCATTAAAAAATTATTAAAAATTTTAAAAATTATTTATTGGACAAATTATCACAGAATTTTTTAATTTACATCAAAAACATTGAATTCGGAGCACATCTGAAGAATTGATGCAAATTCAGTGCAACGCCTGTTGAAATGGAGGACTTCCGTCCTATGACAAACCCATGTTAAATTCATCGCTTCTGCGTCAATTTTGCACCACTTCCGGATCCAAAATGAACATTTTCATTACTTTTTTGGCGACCCTTTTTTTGCTGGGTACGTTTTACGAAAGGGAAATTTCTTTTGTCTAAAATTTCATTCCGGAGGAAAATATTTTTTTCTTTGGGTGTACCCTCAAGAAGTTAAATCGGACCGGTAAAAATAAATGCGATACAAATTTTTTAGGGTTTAAAATTCCAGGCTGACCTATTTGTGGTCAGCCGGATTCCAGAAGTCCTAGAAATAAATTCGGGAGTTAGGTCTATATGGGCGCTATACCAAAGCATGGACCGATACGGACCATTTTCGACACACCTCTTTATGGTCCTAAAATTCCTCTAGATTTCTAATTTCCGGCAAATTGGATAAAAACTACGGATTCTAAAAGCCCCAGTAATAAAGTCGGGAGATACGTCTTTATGGGGGCTATACCAAAACATGAACCGATAGCCTCCATTTGCGACACACCTATTTGTGATCTTAAATTACCTCTAGATTTTCAATTTCAAGCAAATCGGCTAGAAAGTATAGTCTCTAGACGCCCAAGAATAAACATCGGGAAATCAGTCTATATGCGGGTTATACCAAAAAATGGACCGATACACCTCAATTTCGGCACACCTATTTGCGGTCATAAAATACTTCTAGATTTCAAATTTCAGACAAATCGGATAGTAAATACACTTTATAGAAGCCCCAGAAATAAAATATGGAAATCGGTCTATATGGGAGCTATACCAATACATGGACCGATAAGGACCATTTTCGACACACCTCTTTATGGTTGTAAAGTACCTCTAGATTTCCAAATTCAGGCAAATCGGATAGAAAATATAGTTTCTAAGCGCCCAAGAAGTAAAATCGGGAGATCGGTCTATATGGAGGCTATAGCAAAACATGGACCGATACGAACCATTTTAGACACACCTCGTTATGGTCCCAAAATATCTTTAGATTTCCGATTTCAGGCAAATTGGATAAAAACTACGGTTTTTGTAAGTCCAAGACCCCAAATCGCGGGGTCGGTTTATATGGACCGATATAGCACATCTTCGAACTTGACCTGCTTGCAAACAAAAAACGAATCTGTGCCTCATTTCAGGACTATAGCGCCATTATTGAAGCCTGTAGCGTGATTAAAACAGACAGACCATTTTGGTTACGAACCATTTTGGACACACCTCGTTATGGTCCCAAAATATCTCTAGATTTCCAATTTCGGAAAAATCGGATAGACAATATATTTTCTAGACGCCCAAGAAATAAAGTCGGGAGATCGGTGTATATGCGGGCCATATCAAAACATGGACCGATAATCACCATTTTCGGCACACCTCTTTGTGATCTTAGAACTCCTCTAGAAATCGCATAGAAAATACAGTTTCTAGACGCTCAAGAAGCAAAATCGGGAGATCGGTCTATATGGGGGCTATACCAAAACATGGACCGATACGAACCATTTTCGACACACCTTTTTATGGTTGTAAAGTACCTCTAGATTTCCAATGTCAGGCAAATCGGATAGAAAGTATAGTTTCTAGACTGCAAAGAAGTAAAATCGGGAGATCGGCCTATATGGGGGCTATACCAAAACATGGACCGATAGGCACCATTTTCGGCACACCTTATGGTTCTAAAATTCCTTTAGATTTCCAATTCAGGCAATTGGATAAAAACTACGGTTTTTGTAAGCTCAAGACCCCAAATCGCGAGGTCGGTTTATATGGGGAATATATCAAAACTTGAACCGATATAGCCCATCTTCGAATTTGACCTGCCTGCAAACAAAAAAGAATCTGCCAAATTTCAGGACTATAGCGCCATTATTGAAGCCTGTAGCTTGATTACAACAGACAGACAGACAGACGTACAGACGGACAGACGGACATGCATATATCGTCTTAGAATTTCTCCCTTTATATAGTCAGAAATTGATATTTCGATGTGTTACAAACGGAATGACAAACTTATTATACCGCCATCACCATTCTATGGTGGTGGGTATAAAAAGAGATCCTCAAAATTAGCTCTACATGGATATGTTTATACCCAATACAGAAATAAAATTTAAACAAAATGTTGACAACATTTTCTATAAAAATAAAATTTTGACAAAATTTTCTATAGAAATAAAAATTTAACAACATTTTCTATAAAAATAAAATTTTGACAAAATTTACTATAGATATAAAATTTTGACAAAATTTTGGCTAAACTTTCTATAGAAATAAAATGTTAACAAAATTTATTATAGAAATCAAATTTTGACAAACTTTTTTATAGAATTAAAATTTTGACAAACTTTTTTATAGAATTAAAATTTTGACAAAATTTTTTATAGAATTCAAATTTTGACAAATTCGTTTTGTTTGTTATTGTTGGATTCTCTTCAATCATTATTGTTGTTATACCGTCCACCATAGGGTGGGGGTATATTAACATTGTCATTCCGTTTGTAACACATCGAAATATTGCTCTAAGACCCCATAAAGTATATATATATATATATATATATGTATATATATATACATATATATATATATATATATATATATATATATATATATATATATATATATATATATATATATATATATATATATATATATATATATATATATATATATATATATATATATATTCTGGATCGTGGTGAAATTTTGAGTCGATCTAAGCATGTCCGTCCGTCCGTCCGTCCGTCCATCTGTTGAAATCACGCTAACTTCCGAACGAAACAAGCTATCGACTTGAAACTTAGCACAAGTTATTGTTATTGATGTAGGTCGGATGGCATTGCAAATGGGCTAAATCGGTCCACTTTTTCGTATAGCCCCCATATAAACCGACGCTCAGATTTGGCTTGCAGAGCCTCTTGGAGGAGCAAAATTCACCCGATCCGGTTGAAATTTGGTACATGGTGTTAGTATATGGTCTCTAACAACCTTGCAGGAATGGACCAATTTTGGGAATGGATGTTAGAGGCCATATACTAGCGCAATATACCAAATTTCACCACGTACCAAATTTCAACCGGATCGGATGAATTTTGCTCCTCCAAGAGCTCCGGATGTCAAATCTGGGGATCGGTTTAAATGGGGGTTATGTATAATTAAGACCGGTATGGATCAATTTTTGCATGGTTGTTAGAGACCATATACTAACACCATGTACCAAATTTCAACCGGATCGGATGAACTTTCCTCTTCCAAAGGGCTCCGGAGTTCAAATCTTGGGATCGGTTTCTATGGGGCTACATATAATTATGTACCTATATGGACCAATTTTTGGGCGGTAGTTAGAGGCCATATACTAACACCACGTACCAAATTTCAACCGAATCGGATGAATTTTTCACCTCCAAGATGCTCCGGAGATCAAATCTGGGAATCGGTTTATATGGGGCTATATATAATTATGGACCCATATGGACCAATTTTGAAATGGTTGTTAGATACCATATTTCAACCGGATCAGATGAATTTTGCTCCCCCAAGATGCTCCGGAGGTCAAATCTGGGGATCGGTTTATATGGGGGCTATATATAATTATGGACCGATATAGACCAATTTTGTCATGGTTTTTAGATACCATATACTAACACCATGAAGCAAATTTCAACCGGATCGGATGAAATTTGCTTGTCTAAGAGGCTTCGCAAGCTAAATCTGGTGGTCGTTTTATATGGGGGCTATACGTGCAAGTGGTCCAATATGGCCCATTTGCAGTACCATCCGACCTATATCAATAGCAACTACTTACGCCAAGTTTTAAGTCGATAGCTTGTTTCGTTCGGAAGTTAGCTTGATTTCAACAGACGGACGGACATGTTTAGGTCGACTCAAAATTTCAACACGACCGATGTTGAATGTGAACCACACCTAAACGCCAAGTTTTTTTCCGAATTTTATTTGACATTTCTCTATTTCAGACTTACTCAATTTGAACCATGGAGAGATACACAATCCAACAACGTGTTAAATGGTTCCAAGAAATGGCAACAATGAATGATCAATTTCCGAAGAAAATCATCTTCAGTGATGAGGCACATTTTTACCTCAGTGGATTCGTCAATAAACAGAATTGCCGCATTTGGGCGAATGAGAATTCAAGAGTGATTGTCGAAAAACCAATGCACCCACAAAGAGTGACTGTTTGGTGCGGTTTATAGGCCGTATTTTTTCCAAAATGAGGCCGGTCAGGCGGTTACTGTGAATGGTGTTCGCTATCGTGAGATAATAACGAACTTTTTATGGCCCGAATTGGAAGATATGGATGTGGACGATATGTGGTTTCAGCAGGACGGTGCCACTTGCCACACAGCTAACGAAACAATGGCTCTTTTGTGCAACAAATTCAATGGCCGTGTTATCTCACGTAATGGCGATGTCAATTGGCCGCCAAGATCATGTGATTTGACACCGTTGGACTTTTTTCTTTGGGGTTATTTGAAAGAAAAGGTGTACATCGATAAGCCAGCAACAATTCAAAAGCTAAAGGATGAAATAATTCGGCACATTAACGGCATAGAACCTCCATTATGCCTCAGCGTCATCGAAAATGTGGACCATCGGATGAAGGTGTGCCACCGAGGTCGCGGCGCCCATTTGGCCGATATGTTGTTCCATACATAATTGAGTAATACCAATATATCATAATAAAATAAAATTACAATAATTTCCTAAATTGTTTGTGTTTTATTCAAAATCAACATCGGCCCTTGAAATTTTAACCACCCTTTATATACTTTATGGGGGACCCATAATATTTTTTTTCGAATTTGTTCAATGGCTCAATTTTTATGCCACATAACAAAATAACGAAGTTTTGTCTACCAGTGTAAGTGAAGGGTATAAAGGGCTGTGTTGGTGAGGGAAGGGCGGTTAAAGATCAAACTTTCGATACTTTTCAGTCAAGTTTTTAAAGATTTTGAATCGTTACACACTGCTAGAGTGTCACAATTTAAATCCTTTATGGAGTCCATATAAGTTTTCATTGAATAATTCTACCCACTGTGCCTCACCATCTCCCTTTCCACAGTGGTAGCTTAACCAAGAATTTTGTCTTAAATTCCGTATCCTCCAGCCGATGGCATTCCTGGTTCGGTATGTTCCTGCATGTGTCAACTAATTAAAACGGAAACAATTCTACATTAACATTTCTTTCTTGTGCTTTGAACTTTGCGTTTTGTTTCTTTTTTTTTTTTTTGGTTATGGTGTACATTTGGAGACGTCCTTTTCCATGCTCTTGTTTTTCATTCATTCTATTGTTATGCATGGATATCCGTACATTTTTATCATAATTTAGTTTCTTTTGTATCTACAACTGCTGGCACCGTTACCACCAACACCGCTGGCATTTCCATTCCCCCCACCACCGCTCAAAACAATGCTACCAAATCGGCAAGGACTATGGGAAACTTTATAAAATACGCGATAATTTTGTGAGGCAAGAAGAAAATACGTTGTTATGCCTTTTAGTTCTTCGGTGAATGGCCATGTCCTTTGGCTCGCTTTGCTCTCTCTCTCCATTGCTTTTTCTCACTAACTCACACCCCAGCTAGCATCTACCGAAGTAAGTAAGAAGGAAAAGGAAATGCTTTAAGAACACATAGCTGCCGCATAAGTGTCCGTGTGGTGGATGCTGACGTGAGAATGGGTATGTGTGTGTTTGTGGGTGTGCATATATATATATGTCTCTTCCGCTTCCGCTTCCGCTTCCGTTTCCTGTTATTGTTATTGTGTTATGTTTTCCAGTAACTTCAGTTGACTTTTGCTCGAAAAATGGCACAAGAATAATGAAAGAAATAAAAAGTTTTATATAAATTTTAGCTGTTGCTGTTGTTGTTCTTGTTATTGTCTTGAGCTTTGTTTTTTAATTTAAAACATGCATTTAACTTTTGTTATCCTTGTTGAACGCCAACGCCAACAAACCAACTCCTTTCTGCAGCGAAATTAATAAAAACACATTTAAGACATTAAAAAAGTTCCAAGAAAAATGATTATGCCGCAGTGGCTTAAAAACTGCGACACCCCAAAAAAAAAAAAAAAAACAAAAAAAAAAGACAATAAAATGAATATAAATTTAATTATTTGTGGGTGAGAGTTTCAAGGCGAAAATATGATTTTCACAAATATTTGTGGGCGTTTTTTTGGTCAGGCCAAAAAGTTTGTAAAATCATAAAGTTTCTGTAAAACCATTAACCATTTTGAAAATTAATGATCTTTATTAAATGAAAAATTTCTATGGCCAAAAGGTGATGAATTTGAAAATCTTTGCATTTTTTTGGGATATTGATGCCAATTAATGGATTATCTAAAGCCAATAGAGTCAACGCATTTTTTTTTATAATCCCAAAAGAAATTGTAAATGAGATTGGAGCGTACATAATTTTCTTGTGTGTTACAAACAATGAGAAGCTAATCAAACCTAACCCTACTTAGGCCCCTATTTCAATTACTGAGAGCTTGGTCTACAGTTCTATCAACGAAATTTTGGTATATCTTTCAGTCTCTAAATCTTTGGTCAACAGTTCAACAACAGAGCTTTCTTGCTATAATTATTGAGACTTTGGTCTTGGCGCTATGAATATGGGCCTCGTGAAAATTATTCCCAAGACCTAATTTCCCCAAATAAGGCCTACATATATATGTGAGCTATATCTAAATCTGAACCGATTTCAACCAAATTTGGATACTTGTCCACACTGTAAATTATACTCCTTGTGCAAATTAGGACACATCTCTGCCTTTTGAGGATATATCAGTGCAAATCGGACAAAAGATATATATAGGAGCTATTTCTATGATCAATTATGATAAGATCGGTGATAAATATCTATGACAACTATATCTAAATTTTAAACGTTTGTCATTCTGTTTGTAACACATCGAAATATTGCTCTAAGACAACGAAGCTCAGACTGCACTAATGAGTGCATGAAAGAATCACTTAAAAATTCTAATTGTTTTATTCGGATGATATGTATTATATAAGCATGTCCGTCCGTCCGTCAGTTGAAATCACGCTAACTTCCAAACGAAACAAGCTATCGCTTTGAAACTTGGCACAAGCAGTTGCTATTGATGTAGGTCGGATGGTATTGTAAATGGGCCATATCGGACCACTTTTACGTATAGCCCCTATATAAACATGGTGTAAGTATATGATCTCTAATAACTATGCAAAAATTGGTTCACATCGGTCCATAATTATAAAGAGCCCCCATATAAACCGATCCCCCGATTTGGCTTGCGGAGTCTCTAAGAGAAGCAAGTTTCATCCGATCCGGCTGAAATTTGGTACATGGTGTTAGTATATGGTCTCTAACAACCACGCAAAAATTGGTTCACATCGGTATATAATTATATATAGCCCTCATATAAACCGATCCCCAGATTTGACCTCCGGAGCCTCATGGATGAGCAAAATTCATCCGATACGGTTGATATTTGGTACGTGGTGTTAGTATATGCTCTCTGACAACCATGCAAAAATTGGTCCATATCGGTTGATAATTATATATAGCCCCCATATAAACCGATCCCCAGATTTGGCTTGCGGAGCTTCTAAAAGAAGCAAATTTCATCCGATCCGGCTTAAATTTGGTACGTGGTGAAATTTGGTTTATTGTGCTAGTATATGGCCGCTATCAACCGTGCCAAAATTGGTCCATATCGGTCCATAGTTATATATAGCCGATCCCCAAAAATAGTCTACCAAAATTTTATTTCTATAGAAAATTTTGTCAAAATTTTATTTCTATAGAAAATTTTGTCAAAATTTTATTTCTATAGGAAATTTTGTCAAAATTGTATTACTTTAGAAAATTTTGTCAAAATTTTATTACTATAGACAATTTTGTCAAAATTTCGTTTCTATAGAAAATTTTGTCAAAATTTTATTTCTATGGAAAATTTTGTCAAATTTTATTGCTATAGAAAATTTTGTCAAAATTTTATTTCTATGTAAAATTTTGTCAAATTTTATTGCTAGAGAAAATTTTATCAAAATTTCGTTTCTATAGAAAACTTTGTCAAAATTTTATTTCTATAGAAAATTTTGTCAAAATTTTATTTCTATAGAAAATTTTGTCAAAATTTTATTTCTATAGAAAATTTTGTCAATATTTTATTTCTATAGAAAAATTTGTCAAACTGAATTATTTACGTATTTAATCGGCATTTTTTGGTTTAATATATAACCCGTATGGACTAACTTATAATTGAGAACACGGTGTTAAGAAGTTTTACGATACCTTGCCATCGGAAAGTGTTACCGCAACCCAAGTAATTCGTTTGTGGATGACAGTCTTTAGTTAAAGGTTCTATGCAATCGATGGTGGATGGTACATAAGATTCGGCCTGGCCGAACTTACGGCCCTTATATAATTCTTTTTTTTAACTCAATAGGGATTGAGTTAAAAAAATCCCTATTGAGTTTTTTTTTACTCAATAGGGATGGTCTGAAACCAAAACACTGGGCCACATTTGAAGACGATTGGACTTAAACTGCGACCTGTACTTTGTACACAAAATTACATTTACAGACAAACAGACGGACATCGCTAAATCGGTTCAGAATTTATTTCTAAGACGATCGGTATACTAAACGAGGGGTCCCCAACTTTTCCTTCATCAAGTTTTAGAATTAGTTTAGATTTGTTCCAATCGGCTACCGACTGTGGATCTCTCGTATTTTGGCCAATTCGCGATGAAGCCATATAAGTCAATATCGGGCGAAAGATATATATGAGAGCTATATCTAAATCTGAACCGATTTCAATCAAATTTTGCAAACTTTACTATAGTACTTATTGTTCTCCTGGTGCAAAATTTCAAACAAATTAGGGTAAAACTCTGGCTTCTGGGGCCATATAAGTCCATATCGGGCGAAAGATATATATGGGAGCTATATCTAAATCTGAACCGATTTCAATCAAATTTTGCAGACTTGACTATACGACCAAGTGTTATGTTTGTGCAAAATTTCAAGCAAATGAGGGTAAAACTCTGGCTTCTGGGTCCATATCGGGCGAAAAATATATATGAGAGCTATATCTAAATCTGAACCGATTTCTTCCAAAATCAATAGGGTTATATTCTGTCCAAAAACAGGAACGTGTGCCAATTTTGAAGGCGATTGGTCTTAAACTGCGACCTAGACTTTGATCACAAAAATGTGTTCACAGACAGACGTGCATGGCTATATCGACTCCGGAGCCCACCCTAAGCATTTTTGCCAAAGACACCATGTGTCTATATCGTCTCCTTCTGGGTGTTGCAAACATATGCACTAACTTATAATACCATGTTCCATAGTGTGGCGCAGGGTATAAAAATATACACAAATGAAGCATAACGATTAACTAAATTCGTGTCTCCCACAAAATAAATCGGAATTTCTTAAAATTTGTACATTTTACCAAGAATGCACCTATGTTGAACTTCGTATGTCAGTAAAGATATTCTTGCAATTTTGAGCTCCAATTTTTTCCTTCAAACTACAAAATTTTCTTTAACAAGTGAAACAAATAAATTATGTCTAAAAAATTTTCTTGAATTTTTTGCAAATTAATTACTTAGTTTTGTGATATCGGCTTGATGTCAGCGTTTGTAACACTGTTTGGTTAAATTTTTCTATAAATAAACGAAACTTTCTAAAATTAACCAACATTTTTCTTCCTAGTGGGTTCATTGTTTTTTCAGTGTATCATCTGCAGACTAGTGGTTTAGAAATGATATTAACCTGAAGTTGGTTGAAAAACATATCATGTACCTGAATGTAAAGGGTGATACGGTCAAAATTTGTTCAAGGGAATGGGCGTGTAAATCGGTGAAATCGTTTAATTTGAAATTTCTTTTTCAAGTTCAATTAGTATAAAATTCAGGAAAAATATTCAGTTAGGCTTTCGTTTTTCCAAATCCGAATTGCCGGGCCTCACGCTTGACACCTGTCATCAGATTTTGTACAGCCACCTTGTCCACCTTCTTCGCCGCAGAAAGCCAGTTTGCCTTGAACTGCTGTTCGTTCTTAGCAGTTTTTTTGGTCTTCTTTAGGTTCCGCTTGACAATAGCCCAGTATTTTTCAATTGGGCGGAGCTCTGGCGTGTTGGGAGGGTTCTTGTCCTTGGGAACCACCTGCACGTTGTTGGCGGCGTACCACTCCATGGCCTTTTTACCGTAATGGCAAGATGCCAAATCCGGCCAAAACAGTACGGAACAACCGTGTTTCTTAAGGAAAGGCAGCAGACGTTTATTCAAACACTCTTTCACGTAAATTTTGAAAATATCTGCTACCTTTCCCCTTCCTTTTGCTATATAAAACTCCTGTCCCGGAAGCTGCTTGTAGTCGGCTTTGACGTAGGTTTCGTCGTCCATTACCACGCAGTCAAACTTCGTCAGCATCGTCGTGTACAGCCTCCGGGATCGCGCTTTGGCCGTCGTATTTTGTTTATCATCGCGATTTGGAGTCACTACCTTCTTGTAAGTCGATAGTCCGGCCCGTTTTTTGGCTCGATGCACGGTTGTAGACGATACACCCAGCTTATTTGCGGCATCTCGAAGAGAGAGGGTTTCGCTTGAAACTACCGGCAACTCTCTTTGTCGTCTCAGCGGCTTCCGGTTTTCGATTTCCCCCCCGATCCAGACTTCCTGGCTGTCGACAAACGTTCCCCAAACACTTTAACGGTTGATTTGGCAACTTTTAGCGATTTTGCCAGCTTTGCGTGCGAGTAGCTCGGATTTTCACGTTGCGCGAGCAAAATTTTGATACGCTGCTCTTCTTGCTTGGACGGCATTTTGACAACTGAAGAGTGAATTTCAAAATCAAAATAGGAGCAACATTCTACACACACACACCTTCAAAATGAGGGTTGTTCAGGTCAGGTCACGTCAAGTTTATATTGACCAAATTTTTACCGTATCATCCTTTAGGTTTTAATTAATAGAATTACAAGGATTATGGGATCCTGACATCAATTTAAAATTTGTCCCACTGGGAACTATAAATTCTGTGTTCACCGTGCTGCACTTTCTTTTCATTTAATTCATTTCTCCCATAGAATGCTTCTAATTTTACATTAGGAATTAAAATCTAGAATTTCTCTAATCAATGCATCACAGGTATACGATGAAGTGTAAGTGAAATTAAGGTACAGGTATTGATTGTTAGTAAATACCCCCTCTTTAAGCATCTTTAATTAGAACACATTTCCCAGGGTGGTCACATCTTTGAAATAGTAACTAGGAACTTGAAAAAAAAAACACCAATAGCCAATAAAGAAGACCAAAACAATAGTTAGAATGGATCGAAGGAAGGAAAGAGCAAACGAAAAAACTCTTTGTTCAAATGCCAGAAATTAATGGAGTGTATTCAAGAAAAAAAAAGGAAACAAAAACCATCAAGCCAACAACATATCCTAGCTTGCAATTAAAATCGCTCAACTGAAGCAACAAAGATAAAAAGAGAAAAAAGGAACGTTAAGTAAGTAAGAGCACAAAAAAAGTAGTAAAAGTGGAGAGAAATTACTGCGATAAAAGATAAATAAGCAATGCTTACCAATACCACTCCCTCCGGATTCTCAACTGCGAACAAAACAGCAACTGCAATGCTACTCATGATGTGACAGCAGATACCTTAGTCCATAGTCCATTTCTCATTTGAAATTCTGTGAAACTGTTTGCGGTTTGATTTGAAGGAGGATCTATTGTTGATAGTAAGAAACATTAAAAAGGTATTCACCAATCAAACAATAAATTTCTATGGTTCCCTAGTAAAGACTCTTTGCAATTGAATTTTGTTCAACCTCCGAAAGAGTTATGTAAGGCATATTTAAACGATATATTTTGGAGGTGGCATAAAATATAAATGATTCAAAGAGTTCTAAAGATTTAAAAGTCAAAACTCAAATTTTCTTCAGTTTATTCAAAACAAGTATATACGGCCACAAGTTCGGCCACGCCGAATCGTATGTACCCTCTATCATGGATTGCGTAGAAACTTCTACTAAAAACTGTCATCCGTAATCGAATTACTTGGGCTGGGGTAATTCTTTCTGTATTTCAGTTCTCGAACGGTATATGGTATAGGGGAGTCCATAAATAATTCCGAACCGACATGAGTCAATTTTTGCGCGGTAATTAGAGAGCAAGAAGTGCAATATGGGGGGGGGTCGTTTTATATGAGGGTCTACATACCGATATGGATCAATTTTTGTGTGATTAGTACCAAATTTTGGCAATATCAAATTAAATTTTCTTATCCAGGAGGCTCAGAAGAAGTAAAATCTGGGGGCTATATAACTAAAAGCATGGCTATATAACTATATAACAAAAGCATTTTGACTACAATACAAAAAATCGTTCAAATATAGGACATGTTTTTCAAAACTTTATTTTAAAGAAGTTATTTACTTGAAACATAGCATAATTTCTAATTTATGAATTTGGAAAATAAAGTTGTCGTTAACTCATTTTTAAAGGTCTTTGATAGCATATGAAGAAAAAGAGCGGAAAAAACTGAAAATTAGAAGCAAGTACACAAAACCCAAATTTATAAGAGAATTGTGTCTTAAAAGTATCCTTACTTGTATTCTCCGCTTCTTTGGCTAGGAATCAATACCAACATTTTTAAAGTGAAGACAAAATCTTTAGAACCGGTCATGCTTTTTTTCAGTGTGGTAGAACATTTCATATTTTAAACCCATTTCGACGGAATTTTACTGCAATTGATTTTATTTAACACAAAAGAAAGATCGCTCAATTTGGCCAAATATTGTCACAATCCCGACAATTGACCATCTATCTTGGTGAAATTTAGCCAATATCCTTGTGAAATCAGCACTCCTAAGGAGCACAAATAAAAATTTTTCAAATCGTCCTATACCTTTAATATATGTGCATCGCCGGATAAACCATAAATGTACTTTTGTGCCATAAAATGGCTTTAGCCTTGTATTTCCTATATTTTTTTTTATTTTAGCCGATTTATAAATTAATAGTTTAGAGATTTTGT
Organism: Haematobia irritans; assembly: GCF_050003625.1. NCBI lineage: Eukaryota > Metazoa > Arthropoda > Insecta > Diptera > Muscidae > Haematobia > Haematobia irritans. Next base: position 154,736,404 of record NC_134398.1, on the reverse strand, counting down.
AGAAGTTTAAACATGTTTCTCCAAATCTGTTCTTATTTAAATATTTGTATATGGGAATCTAAACCTTTATATAGCTACCAACAAATTTGCAGGAGTTGAGATGTTATCAAAAATGTTTGTCTACACAGTGGTGAAGGGTATAATATGGTTGGGCCCGGCCGACTTTCGGCGTTACTAACTTGTTTTTTTTTTTTTTTGGCTTTGTTTTGTCCCATGTGTTGTATAATTAATATTAATAGAAATCCATAATGTATACGTTATGGTGGTCACGGCTAACCGTAGTAATAAGAAATTTTATAAGTGAATCTCAATCTCAATTCTTAAGTCTATATTTTAGGACACAATATTTACACAATATTAAAGACAAATTTCTTCAAACTAATGACATGTGAGTTAGTCCATAATCTATGCTTTAAAAATTCCTTTCTAGGAATTTAGGACTCGAATCTACGAATTTACGTCCCTCCGTTAAAGCCGTATCTCTGAGAAGTAAAGAAAATATATTTAATTTAAAGAAGTAATCTTTAAATTCACTGAGATATTGAATCTTCTTCAAGATAAAGAAAAAAACTTCAAATAGGGGCTAACATTTATTTTGAGGATGATGCAAATCTTTGGTTTAATTTTTTTACCCTCCACCACAGGATGGGGGTATATTAACTTTGTCATTCCGTTTGTAACACATCGAAATATTGCTCTAAGACCCCATAAAGTATATATATTCTGGGCCATGGTGAAATTCTGAGTCGATCTAAGTATGTCCGTCAGTCCGTCTGTCCGTCCGTCTGTCCGTCCGTCTGTTGAAATCGCGCTAACTTCCGAACGAAACAAGCTATCAACTTGAAACTTGGCACAAGTAGTTGTTATTAATGTAGGTCGGATGGTATTGCAAATGGGACATATCGGTCCACTTTTGCGTATAGCCCCCATATAAACGGACCCCAGATTTGGCTTGCAAATCCTCTAAGAGAAGCAAATTTCATCCGATCCGTGCAAAAATTGATACATATCGGTCCATAATTATATATAGCCCCTATATAAACCGATTCCCAGATTTGGCTTGCGGAGCCTCTATGATCTCTAATTATTATGCAAAAATTGGTCCACATTGGTCCATAATTATATATAGCCCCATGTAAACCGATCCCCAGATTTGGTTTGCGGAGCCTCTAAGAGAAACAAATTTCATGCGATCCGGCTGAAATTTGGTTCATGGTGTAAGTATATAATCTCTAATAGCTATACAAAAATTGGTCCACATCGGTCCATAATTAAATATAGCCCCCATATAAACCGATCCCCCGATGTGGCTTGCGGAGCCTCTAAAAGAAGCAAATTTCATCCCATCCGGCTGGAATTTGGTACAGGGTATTAGCATATGATCTCTAACAATCATGCAAAAATTGGTCCACATCGGTCCATAATTATATATAGCCCCCGATATAAACCGATCCCCAGATTTGGCTTGCGGAACCCCCAAAAAATGCAAATTTCATCCCATCCGGCTGAAATTTGGTGTTAGTATATGGTATCCAACAACCATGCAGGAATTGGTTCATATCATACCATAATCATATATAGCCCCCATATAAACCGATCCCTAGATTTGGTTTTGGAGCCTCTAGGAGGAGCAAATTTCATGCGAGTCAGTTGGAATTTGGTACATTGTTCTAGTATATGGCCGTTAACAACAATGCCTAATTAGGTCCATATCGGTCTATAATTATGTATAGCCCTCAGATAAATCGATCCCCAATCACACAAAAATTCCATATCAAGTTCTTAATTATAGCCCCCATATAGGCGACCCCCATATATCAATTCTGGCTCTCCACGTATCGTGATTTAAGATACCTTGCCATCGGTAAGTATTACCACAACGCAAGTAATTCGATTGTGGATGACAGTCTTTCGCAGAAGTTTCTAGGCAATCCATGGTGGAGGGTACATAAGATTCAGCCTTGCCGAATATACTTGTTAAAAGGTGATACGGTCAAAATTTGGTCAATATAAACTTGACGTATATCTTTCAATTTTGCATTTAAAAAACCTGAACACCCCTCATTTTGAAGGTGTGTGTGTGTAGAATGTTTCTCTTATTTTGATTTTGGAATTCACTCTTCAGTTGTCAAAATGCCGTCCAAGCAAGAAGAGCAGCGTATCAAAATTTTGCTCGCGCATCGCGAAAATCCGAGCTACTCGTACGCAAAGCTGGCAAAATCGCTAAAAGTTGCCAAATCAACCGTTACAAATGTAATTAAAGTGTTTGGGGAACGTTTGTCGACAGCCAGTAAGTCTGGATCGGGGGGGAAACGAAAACCGGAAGCCGCTGAGACGACAAAGAGAGTTGCCGGTAGTTTCAAGCGAAACCCTAACCTCTCTCTCCGAGATGCCGCAAATAAGCTGGGTGTATCGTCTATAACCGTGCATCGAGCCATAAAACGAGCCGAACTATCGACTTACAAGAAGGTAGTGCCTCCAAATCGCGATGATAAACAAAATACGACGGCCAAAGCGCGATCCCGGAGGTTGTACACGACGATGCTGACGAAGTTTGACTGCGTGGTAATGGACGACGAAACCTACGTCAATGCCGACTACAAGCAGCTTCCGGGACAGGAGTTTTATAAGGCAAAAGGAAGGGGAAAGGTAGCAGATATTTTCAAGCATATAAAACTGTCAAAGTTCGCAAAGAAATATCTGGTTTGGCAAGCCATCTGTACCTGTGGCTTGAAAAGCAGCATTTTCATAGCTTCCGGGACTGTCGACCAAGAAATTTACGTGAAAGAGTGTTTGAATAAACGTCTGCTGCCTTTCCTGAAGAAACACGGTTGTTCCGTACTGTTTTGGCCGGATTTGGCATCTTGCCATTACGGTAAAAAGGACATGGAGTGGTACGCCGCCAACAACGTGCAGGTGGTTCCCAAGGACAAGAACCCTCCCAACACGCCAGAGCTTCGCCCAATTGAGAAATACTGGGCTATTGTCAAGCGGAACCTAAAGAAGACCAAAAAACTGCTAAGGACGAGCAGCAGTTCAAGGCAAACTGGCTTTCTGCGGTGAAGAAGGTGGACAAGGTGGCTGTACAAAATCTGATGGCAGGTGTCAAGCGTGAGGCCCGGCAATTCGGATTTGGAAAAGCGAAAGCCTAACTGAATATTTTTCCTGAATTTTATACTAATTGAACTTGAAAAATACATTTAATTCGATTTTTTAAATAAACGATTTCACCGATTTACACGCGTTTTCCCTTGACCAAATTTTGACCGTATCACGCCTTATACACTGCGCCACACTGTGGAACAGGGCTAATACCGCTACGATGTCCAAAAATAAAAATAGAGTAAGAACAACATTGAGATATATACGTTTTGTTTTGTCATCCTTTGTAATTATACGTTCTAGGTAGAAAACTCCCAAAAAAATTGCAAAAAATTTAGTTTGCTTAATTTTTTTTTTGCTTTTAGTTAAAAAACTACCATTAGCATGTTACCTACAAAAAATATTTAATTTGGCTAAAATCGGAAAATTCTTTCCTTTACACCATCTACGTAATTTGACCTTATTGGCAAAAAAAAGCTTAAAATTCAAATATATTTTAAAACAAGTAAGGAAAGTCTAAAGTCGGGCGGGGCCGACTATGTTATACCCTGAACCACTTTGTAGATCTAAATTTTCGATACCATATCACATCCGTCAAATGTGTTGGGTGCTATATATAAAGGTTTGTCCCAAATACATACATCTAAATATCACTCGATTTGGACAGAATTTGATAGACTTTTACAAAATCTATAGATTCAAAATTAAAGTTGGCTAATGCACTAGGGTGGAACACAATTTTAGTAAAAAAACCAGTAAGGAAAGTCTAAAGTCGGGCGGGGCCGACTATATTATACCCTGCACCACTTTGTAGATCTAAATTTTCGATACCATATCACATCCGTCAAATGTGTTGGGGGCTATATATAAAGGTTTGTCCCAAATACATACATTTAAATATTACTCGATCTGGAAGAATTTGATAGACTTCTACAAAATCTATAGACTCAAAATTTAAGTCGGATAATGCACTAAGGTGGAACACAATGTTAGTAAAAAACCAGTAAGGAAAGTCTTAAGTCGGACGGGCCCGACTATATTATACCCTGCACCACTTTGTAGATCTAAATTTTCGATACCATATCACATCCGTCAAATGTGTTGGGGGCTATATATAAAGGTTTGTCCCAAATACATACATTTAAATATCACTCGATCTGGAAGAATTTGATAGACTTCTACAAAATCTATAGACTCAAAATTTAAGTCGGCTAATGCACTAGGGTGGAATACAATGTTAGTAAAAAACAAGTAAGGAAAGTCTAAAGTCGGGCGGTGCCGACTATATTATACCCTGCACCACTTTGTAGATCTAAATTGTCGATACCATATCACATCCGTCAAATGTGTTGGGGGCTATATATAAAGGTTTGTCCCAAATACATATATTTAAATATCACTCGATCTGGAAAGAATTTGATAGACTTCTACAAAATCTATAGACTCAAAATTTAAGTCGGCTAATGCACTAGGGTGGAACACAATGTTAGTAAAAAAACTATGGGAAACGTTTAAATCTGAAGCAATTTTAAGGAAACTTCGAAAAAGTTTATTTATGATTTATCGCTCGATATATATGTATTAAAAGTTTAGGAAAATTAGAGTCATTTTTACAACTTTTCGACTAAGCAGTGGCGATTTTACAAGGAAAATGTCGGTATTTTGACCATTTTTGTCGAAATCAGAAAAACATATATATGGGAGATATATCTAAATCTGAACCGATTACAACCAAATTTGGCACGCATAGCTATAATGTTAATTCTACTCCCTGTGTAAAATTTCAACTAAATCGGAGCAAAAAATTGGCCTCTGTGGTCATATGAGTGTAAATCGGCCGAAAGCTGTATATTGGAGCTATATCTAAATCTGAACCGATTTCAACCAAATTTGGCACGCATAGCTACAATGCTAATTCTACTCCCTGTGCAACATTTCAACTAAATCGGAGCAAAAAATTGGCCTCTGTGGTCATATGAATGTAAATCGGGCGAAAGCTATATATGGGAGATATACCTAAATCTGAACCGATTTCAACAAAATTTGGCACGCATAGCTACAATGATAATTCTACTCCATGTGCAAAATTTCAACTAAATCGGAGCAACAAATTGGTCTCTGTGGTCATATTAGTGTAAATCGGCCGAAAGCTATATATTGGAGCTATATCTAAATCTGAACCGATTTCAACCAAATTTGGCACGCATAGCTACAATGCAAATTCTACTCCCTGTGCAAAATTTCAACTAAATGGGAGCAAAAAATTGGCCTCTGCGGTCATATGAGTGTAAATCGGGCGAAAGCTATATATGGGAGATATATCTAAATCTGAACCGATTACAACCAAATTTGGCACGCATAGCTACAATGATAATTCTACTCCCTGTGCAAAATTTCAACTAAATCGGAGCAAAAAATTGGCCTCTGTGGTCATATGAGTGTAAATCGGCCGAAAGCTATATATTGGAGCTATATCTAAATCTCAACCGATTTCAACTAAATTTGGCACGCATAGTTACAATACTTATTCTACTCCCTGTGGAAAATTTCAACTAAATGGGAGCAAAAAATTGGCCTCTTTGGGCAAATGAGTGTAAATCGGGCGAAAGCTATATATGAGAGCTATATCTAAATCTGAACCGATTTGGCTGGTATTTTGCAAGTTTTTCGAGACCCATAAAATATTCGGATGTACGGAATTTGAGGAAGATCGGTTGATATACACGCCAATTATGACCAGATCGGTGAAAAATATATATGGCAGCTATATCTAAATCTGAACCGATTTTTTCCAAAATCAATAGGGATCGTCTTTGAGCCGAAACAGGACCCTATACCAAATTTTAGGACAATCGGACTAAAACTGCGAGCTGTACTTTGCACACAAAAATACATCAACAGACAGACAGACAGACGGACAGACAGACGGACAGACAGACGGACAGACAGACGGACAGACAGACGGACAGACAGACAGACGGACATCGCTAAATCGACTCAGAATTTAATTCTAAGCCGATCCGTATACTAAAAGGTTGGCCTATGATTACTCCTTCTTGGCGTTACATACAAATGCACAAACTTATTATACCCTGTACCACAGTAGTGGTGAAGGGTATAAATATGGGAAACATTTAAATCTGAAGCAATTTTAAGGAAACTTTGCAAAAGTTTATTTATGATTTAACGCTCGATATATATGTATTAGAAGTTTAGGAAAATTAGAGTCATTTTTACAACTTTGCGACTAAGCAGTGGCGATTTTACAAGGAAATTGTTGGTATTTTGACCATTTTTGTCGAAATCAGAAAAACATATATATGGGAGCTATATCTAAATCTGAACCGGTTTCAACCAAATTTGGCACGCATAGCAACAATGCCTATTCTCCTCCCTGTGCAAAATTTCAACTAAATCGGAGTTAAAAATTGGCCTCTGTGGACATATGAGTGTAAATCGGGCGAAAGCTATATATGGGAGATATATATAAATCTGAACCGATTTCAACCAAATTTGGCACGCATAGCTACAATGCTAATTCTACTCCCTGTGCAAAATTTCAACTAAATCGGAGTTAAAAATTGGCCTCTGTGGTCATATGAGTGTAAATCGGGCGAAAGCTATATATGGGAGATATATCCAAATCTGAACCGATTTCAACCAAATTTGGCACGCATAGTAACAATGCTAATTCTACTCCCTGTGCAAAATTTCAACTAAATCGGAGTTAAAAATTGGCCTCTGTGGTCATATGAGTGTAAATCGGGCGAAAGGTATATATGGGAGATATATCTAAATCTGAACCGATTTCAACCAAATTTGGCACGCATGGCTACAATGCTAATTCTACTCCCTGTGCAAAATTTCAACTAAATCGGAGTTAAAAATTGGCCTCTGTGGTCATATGAGTGTAAATCGGGCGAAAGCTATATATGGGAGCTATATCTAAATCTAAACCGATTTTGCTGATATTTTACAAGTTTTTCGAGACTCATAAAATATTCGGATGTACGGAATTTGAGGAAGATCGGTTGATATACACGCCAATTATGACCAGATCGGTGAAAAATATATATGGCAGCTATATCTAAATCTGAACCGATTTTTTCCAAAATCAATAGGGATCGTCTTTGAGCCGAAACAGGACCCTGTACCAAATTTTAGGACAATCGGACTAAAACTGCGAGCTGTACTTTGCACACAAAAATACATCAACAGACAGACAGACAGACAGACGGACAGACAGACGGACAGACAGACGGACAGACAGACAGACGGACATCGCTAAATCGACTCAGAATTTAATTCTACGCCGATCCGTATACTAAAAGGTTGGTCTATGATTACTCCTTCTTGGCGTTACATACAAATGCACAAACTTATTATACCCTGTACCACAGTAGTGGTGAAGGGTATAAATATGGGAAACATTTAAATCTGAAGCAATTTTAAGGAAACTTTGCAAAAGTTTATTTATGATTTATCGCTCGATATATATGTATTAGAAGTTTAGGAAAATTAGAGTCATTTTTACAACTTTGCGACTAAGCAGTGGCGATTTTACAAGGAAATTGTTGGTATTTTGACCATTTTTGTCGAAATCAGAAAAACATATATATGGGAGCTATATCTAAATCTGAACCGATTTCAACCAAATTTGGCACGCATAGCAACAATGCTTATTCTCCTCCCTGTGCAAAATTTCAACTAAATCGGAGTTAAAAATTGGCCTCTGTGGACATATGAGTGTAAATCGGGCGAAAGCTATATATGGGAGATATATATAAATCTGAACCGATTTCAACCAAATTTGGCACGCATAGCTACAATGCTAATTCTACTCCCTGTGCAAAATTTCAACTAAATCGGAGTTAAAAATTGGCCTCTGTGGTCATATGAGTGTAAATCGGGCGAAAGCTATATATGGGAGATATATCCAAATCTGAACCGATTTCAACCAAATTTGGCACGCATAGTAACAATGCTAATTCTACTCCCTGTGCAAAATTTCAACTAAATCGGAGTTAAAAATTGGCCTCTGTGGTCATATGAGTGTAAATCGGGCGAAAGGTATATATGGGAGATATATCTAAATCTGAACCGATTTCAACCAAATTTGGCACGCATGGCTACAATGCTAATTCTACTCCCTGTGCAAAATTTCAACTAAATCGGAGTTAAAAATTGGCCTCTGTGGTCATATGAGTGTAAATCGGGCGAAAGCTATATATGGGAGCTATATCTAAATCTAAACCGATTTTGCTGATATTTTACAAGTTTTTCGAGACTCATAAAATATTCGGATGTACGGAATTTGAGGAAGATCGGTTGATATACACGCCAATTATGACCAGATCGGTGAAAAATATATATGGCAGCTATATCTAAATCTGAACCGATTTTTTCCAAAATCAATAGGGATCGTCTTTGAGCCGAAACAGGACCCTGTACCAAATTTTAGGACAATCGGACTAAAACTGCGAGCTGTACTTTGCACACAAAAATACATCAACAGACAGACAGACAGACAGACGGACAGACAGACGGACAGACAGACGGACAGACAGACGGACAGACAGACGGACAGACAGACGGACAGACAGACGGACAGACAGACGGACAGACAGACGGACAGACAGACGGACAGACAGACGGACAGACAGACGGACAGACAGACAGACGGACATCGCTAAATCGACTCAGAATTTAATTCTACGCCGATCCGTATACTAAAAGGTTGGTCTATGATTACTCCTTCTTGGCGTTACATACAAATGCACAAACTTATTATACCCTGTACCACAGTAGTGGTGAAGGGTATAAATATGGGAAACATTTAAATCTGAAGCAATTTTAAGGAAACTTTGCAAAAGTTTATTTATGATTTATCGCTCGATATATATGTATTAGAAGTTTAGGAAAATTAGAGTCATTTTTACAACTTTGCGACTAAGCAGTGGCGATTTTACAAGGAAATTGTTGGTATTTTGACCATTTTTGTCGAAATCAGAAAAACATATATATGGGAGCTATATCTAAATCTGAACCGATTTCAACCAAATTTGGCACGCATAGCAACAATGCTTATTCTCCTCCCTGTGCAAAATTTCAACTAAATCGGAGTTAAAAATTGGCCTCTGTGGACATATGAGTGGAAATCGGGCGAAAGCTATATATGGGAGATATATCTAAATCTGAACCGATTTCAACCAAATTTGGCACGCATAGCAACAATGCTAATTCTACTCCCTGTACAAAATTTCAACTAAATCGGAGTTAAAAATTGGCCTCTGTGGACATATGAGTGTAAATCGGGCGAAAGCTATATATGGGAGATATATATAAATATGAACCGATTTCAACCAAATTTGGCACGCATAGCTACAATGCTAATTCTACTCCCTGTGCAAAATTTCAACTAAATCGGAGTTAAAAATTGGCCTCTGTGGTCATATGAGTGTAAATCGGGCGAAAGGTATATATGGGAGATATATCTACATCTGAACCGATTTCAACCAAATTTGGCACGCATGGCTACAATACTAATTCTACTCCCTGTGCAAAATTTCAACTAAATCGGAGTTAAAACTTGGCCTCTGTGGTCATATGAGTGTAAATCGGGCGAAAGCTATATATGGGAGCTATATCTAAATCTGAACCGATTTTGCTGATATTTTACAAGTTTTTCGAGACTCATAAAATATTCGGATGTACGGAATTTGAGGAAGATCGGTTGATATACACGCCAATTATGACCAGATCGGTGAAAAATATATATGGCAGCTATATCTAAATCTGAACCGATTTTTTCCAAAATCAATAGGGATCGTCTTTGAGCCGAAACAGGACCCTGTACCAAATTTTAGGACAATCGGACTAAAACTGCGAGCTGTACTTTGCACACAAAAATACATCAACAGACAGACAGACAGAGGGACAGACAGACGGACAGACAGACGGACAGACAGACAGACGGACATCGCTAAATCGACTCAGAATTTAATTCTACGCCGATACGTATACTAAAAGGTTGGTCTATGATTACTCCTTCTTGGCGTTACATACAAATGCACAAACTTATTATAGCCTGTACCACAGTAGTGGTGAAGGGTATAAATATGGGAAACGTTTAAATCTGAAGCAATTTTAAGGAAACTTCGAAAAAGTTTATTTATGATTTATCGCTCGATTTATATGTATTAGAAGTTTAAGAAAATTAGAGTCATTTTTACAACTTTTCGACTAAGCAGTGGCGATTTTACAAGGAAAATGTTGGTATTTTGACCATTTTTGTCGAAATCAGAAAAACATATATATGGGAGCTATATCTAAATCTGAACCGATTTCAACCAAATTTGGCACGCATGGCTACAATGCTAATTCTACTCCCTGTGCAAAATTTCAACTAAATCGGAGTAAAAAATTGGCCTCTGTGGTCATATGAGTGTAAATCGGGCGAAAGCTATATATGGGAGCTATATCTAAATCTGAACCGATTTCAACCAAATTTGGCACGCATAGTTACAATGCTAATTCTACTAGCTATGCAAAATTTCAACTAAATCGGAGCAAAAAATCAACCTCTGTGGGCAAATGAGCGTAAATCGGGCGAAAGCTATATATGGGAGCTATATCTAAATCTGAACCGATTTGGCTGATATTTTGCAATTTTTGCGAGACTCATAAAATATTCGGACGTAAGGAATTTGAGGAAGATCGTTTGATATACACGACAATTATGACCAGATCGGTGAAAAATATATATGGCAGATATATCTAAATCTGAACCGATTTTTTCCAAAATCAATAGGGATCGTCTTTGAGCCCAAAAAGGACCCTATACCAAATTTTAGGACAATCGGACTAAAAATGCGAGCTGTACTTTGGACACAAAAATACACCAACAGACAGACGGACAGACAGACATGCAGACAGACGGACATCGCCAAATCGATTCAGAATTTAATTCTAAGCCGATCCGAATACTAAAAGGTTGGTCTATGATTACTCCTTCTTGGCGTTACATACAAATGCACAAACTTATTATACCCTGTACCACAGTAGTGGTGAAGGGTATAAATAGTTCTAGTCAAATATAGCAAAATTTTATTTTTGCATTCGAAGTTCGATATAATAGACTAATAAAAACTGAAATTTAAATAAAAATCAGAGCACATATTTTTTCCACTTTCGAATCATTGTGGCGTAGTAACATAATTACCACGCATATTAAATTAGGTTAAAATTGGTTCACATTTAGATATCGCCCGATTTATACTCATATGACCACAGAGGCCAAGGTTGTACTACGACTTACTTGAAAGTTTGCATAGGGAGTAGAATTAACCATACCAATTTTGGTTGAAATCGGTTTAGATTTAGATATAGCACCCATTACTTAAAATGTTACACAAAGACCCATCAAAAAAAGAGCTTCCAAAAAAGTAGTTTGGATCTTCAAATTGGTGATCTAGAAGTAGTGCAAACTTGGATCATCTCCAATGATTTTTACATGGGCTTACCATAGGACAGAAGTACTCTATTTTTGAATCCTTTGCATTGCTTTAGAAGTTGTGCCTTGGAAGTTCTTCCACTTTTTATTTTGTCAGTGTTTTTTTGTTACACTTTTATATTATTATTATCTACTTTTTACAAATTGAAAAACTTCTTCGCTTCTACCGGGGTTTCAACCTGGGTCTATTGGCACTATAACAGAGCGCCTTAGCACACTCAGACGTCTACTCAAATGTTTGTGTAATAGGTTCATAATATGACACCAAGGTATGACATTCTAACTACATTCTGAGATGTTCTTTATTATTACACTGAAACAATATTGACGTGAGGTCAAAGATTTCATGTCTTTAAAATACGAAAGCAAATTTTGCTTAGCATAGAATACGCATTTTTCTAATATAATAATAATATATAATATAAAGTTTTTTTCCTTGTCCAAAAATCGATAAACTTTTCAATGAAGTCGTATTGTCTTATAATTAAGTGATTTGACTTAAAAATGGGTATAATAACATGAAAGAAAAATTGTTTGGGCTAAGGTCAACTTGACTTTAATAATTCAGAAAAATTCTTTATATTTAATGAAATTGTCTTTAAATTTTTTGTCTTTTTGCATCTTGACTATAAAGCAAAAAATCGTTCAAAAATAGGACATGTTTTTCAACACTTTATTTTAAAGACGTTTTTACTTGAAACATACCATAATTTCTACTGGAAGTCGAGTCTTAATTTGGAAAATAAAGTTGTTGTTGACTCGTTTTTAAAGGACTTTGATTCCATATTAAGAAAAAAAGCTGAAAAAACGAATAATTAAAATTTGCTTCCTAGAAGGAAGTACACAAAACCCAAATTTAAAAGAGAATTGTGTCTTAAAAGTACCCTTAATTGTATTATCCGCTTCTTTGGCTCGGAATCATTACCAACATTTTTAAAGTAAAGACAAAATCTCTGGTTACGGACATGCTTTTTTTAGTGTATGAATGAAAAAATAAAGAACTCTGGTTCCAATCTCACCAGAGGCAATTTTTATATCATATATTTATCTAAAAAATATATATCTTTTATGTTATATATTGTTTTTATTTTGTTGTTTTCGGCATATATTTTTGTATAAATATATTTTTTCCATTAAAAAATCAACAAAAAATTAAAAATTATTGTAATTTTCGTAGCCTTCTCAAAAGAACTTCCTTGGAAGTGAAAAAAATGTCAAACGGCACAGGTTAAAATCCCGGCGGATGTTATTGCGAAATTTAATTGTTCAAAACTTAAATTTTCACGTAAAACGGCCTAAAAATCGATATGGGATCCCGGAATGCGCATTAAAAGAAATGTTTGTAGACTTGTCCAAAAGGACTGCATAAGAAGTGGAAATAACTGATGGGGGCTTCCGGAATGCGCTCTAAAAGAAATGTTTGTGGAACAACTTCGATTTTTGTTTTGCTGGGGAGAAGAATTTCCGTTCTTGTTATGCATGCAAAATTTGGTGAAAATCGGTTCAGATTTAGATATAACTCCCATATATTTACTAACATTATGTTCCGCCCCGGGCATTAGCCGATTTATATATAAAGTCTATAGATTTTGTAGAAATCTAATAAATTGTTTGGTATCGAAAATGTAGATCTACAACGTGGTGCAGGGTATATTATAGTCGGCACCGTTCGACTTTTGACTTTTGTACTAGTTATTTATTATTATTTTTTTTGAAAATTTTTTGTTTTTGCTTCGATTTGAGTTTTTGTGGTATAGCGTACAATTATTTATTATTTTTATTTATTTATTTTTTTATATATAAATTTGGTGTTTGTTACCAAAATCATATTTCGATAAAGTATAGAAGTTTTTCACCCATTGTGTCTTTAAACAATTCTCAATAATTCCCAACATATGAAATCGCATATATTTGTGTGTTAGTCACCGGAGTGATGTAAGGCTTGTTGCTTTTTAACTTTTGGGGGGGGGGGGGGGGGGGGGGTGTTTAAATCCCACATGCCACTGCCCTTCATTGTACCCCAATAGTGCAGTGATAGATACCATAACTTTCGCGGCCAACATGTATTGCAATAAGTTGCGAATATCTGAAAGAAGAAGCACAAATCGAATCGGAAAATGTTGAGAATTAAGATATTCCAACAATTCCAGCAATTCCTTTGTTCGTGCAATCCGATGATGATGATAAGAAGACAGCAACATTGTTGTTGTTGCCTTTGCCATTCTCATCTTTTGTGGAATTTTTATTTCTTGTTGTTGATATCTGTCGACAACCTCAACAACAAAAATTGCATTTGATGTTGTTGTACATGAGATTGTTGCTTTGCTGGTATTTTTATTAACTTGTCCTTAACACAAATGAACGAACGAAGGACCCAACTAACGACGGACTGATGTGAATGCTAAGATCCTTAATACCATCTGCTTAAGATGCGACCAGATACTAAAATCAAGAGTGTGTGTTTTCTCCATACTCAATGAGAATTTTATGTGTAATGGACTGGATGGATGCATTGTTTTTTAATCTTTTTAAAGGGTGACCATTCGGAATGATTGATTTTACCCGTGTAGCTACTAACAGCGAATATCAGTTTTTCCAATAATCCATGAATATGATGAAAATTTTAACATACCCAAAATCTAGAGTTTTCTGAATGGCTTAAGACTTTCTTTAACGAGAATTTTAAATAATAACATAAGGACCTGGTTTCAAAGTCCTATACTAAAAACTTTTTTTTTTCGTGAGGCCAAAGATACAATGTAGTTGAAATTTTCTTTAGCACATTTGACACATTTCTCTGATATAAAAAATGCATCCTTGTCCAAAAGTCGGTAAACTTTTCAATGAAGTCGTTTTGTCCTTACGCTTAAGTGATTCGACTCAAAAATGGGTGTCCTCACATGGGAGAAAATTTTGTTTGACTAAGGTCTTTAATAATTCCCAAATTTTTTCAAAATTAATTAAATCATAAATTTGTTGTCGTTGGTAAGCAAAAAAAGCGTCGCCAAAAAAGTAATGAAAATGTTCTTTTTGGATCCGGAAGTGGTGCAAAATTGACGCAAAAGCGATGAATTTAACATGGGCTTGTCATAGAACGGAAGTCCTCTATTTCAACAGCCGGTGCACTGAATTTGCATCACTTCTTTAGGTGTAATCCGAATTCAATGTTTTGGATGTAAATTAAAAAATTCTGTGATATGTTGGCAAATAAATAATTTTTATAATTTTTTATATTTTTTAATGGATTGTAATTCTTGTCTTAAACGTTTGACCTCGAATATTTTCAAAAATTTACAATTTTTCAAATGGGATTTATAATTTTTTTTTTCGACAAAATTTAAATAATTTGTACCATTTTATGAATTCCTAAAATGTTTTTAACTAATTTGAAACAAGTATATACAGCACTAAGTTCGGCCGAGCCGAATCTTAAATACCCACCACCATGAACCAAATATTAGGGTTTCCTTTGAAATTTCAGGAGGGCTTGAGGATTTGAGGACACTTCCCGAAGATAAATTTAAAGATTTCACCTATGAGGACTGTATCAGATTCTGGATTTATAAGAACCATTTCTGTTTGAGTTTTAGAGGAATCATTAACATCTCTTGTAAGTGTGCAAGAAAATTATAAAACAACATCTTGATTTGAAATCTTAAATCTGTAGAAGTAAAATCTGGAAATTTTACATTGAGTTTCAAGCAATTTTCATGATCAGTGCGCATTCTACACCCTCAAGAAGTGAAGTCGGTCTATATGGTGGCATTACCAAATGAACCGATAAAAACTTAATCCGATACACGTTTTTGTGAGCCTAAAATACCAGAATATTTACTATTTCAGGCAAATCAGATAAAAACTACGGTTTCTAGAAACCCAAGAAGTTAAATCGGGAGATCGTTCTTATGGGGGCTATATTAAAATATGGACCGATACTCACCGTTTTCGGCACACCTCTTTATGACCCGAAAATACCTCTAGATTTCCAATTTCAGGCAAATAGGATAAAAAGTTTGGATTCTCGAAGCCCAAGAAGTAAAATCGGGAAATCGGTCTATATGGGGGCTATACCAAAATATGGACCGATACTCACCATTTTCAGCTCACCTCTTTAAAATACCTCTAGATTTCCAATTTCAGACAAATTGGATAAAAACTACGGTTGCTATAAGCCCAAGACCCCAAATGGGGAGGTCGTTTTATATAGGGGCCATACCAAAACATGGACCGATACTCACAATTTTTGGCACACGTATTTGTGGTCAACAATACCTCTAGATTTCCAATTTCAGGTAAATTGAAGAAAAACTGCGGTTTCTATAAGCCCAAAAATTAAAATCGGGAGATCGGTCTATATGGGGGCTATACCAAAATATGGACCGATACTCACAATTTTTGGCACACGTATTTGTGGTCCTACAATACCTCTAAATTTCCAAATTTCAGGTAAATTTAATAAAAACTGCGGTTTCTATAAGCCCAAGAAGTAAAATCGGGAGATCGGTCTATATGGGGGCTATACCAAAACATGAACCGATACTCACCATTTCTGGCACACCTCTTTATGGTCATAAAATACCTCTAGATTTCAAATTTCAGGCAAATTGGATAAAAACTACGATTTCTATAAGCGCAAGACCCCAAATCGGGAGGTGGGTTTATATGGGGACTATATCAAAACATGGACCGATATAGCCTATCTTTGAACTTGACCTGCCTGCAAACAAAACACGAGTTTGTGCAAAATTTCAGCACGATTCCTTCATTATTGAAGACTGTAGCGTGATTACAACATACAGACAGACAGACGGACATCGTTATATCGTCTTAGATTTTCTCCCTGATCAAGAATATATATACTTAATATAGTCGGAAATCGATATTTCGATGTGTTACAAACGGAATGACAAACTTATTATACCCCCATCACCATTCTATGGTGGTGGGTAAAGGGTGATAAGGTCAAAATTTGGTCAATATAAATTTGACGTATTTCTTTCAATTTTGCATTTAAAAAACCTGAACACCCCTCATTTTGAAGGTGTGTGTGTGTAGAATGTTGCTCTTATTTTGATTTTTGAATTCACTCTTCAGTTGTAAAAATGCCGTCCAAGCAAGAAGAGCAGCGTATCAAAATTTTGCTCGCGCATCGCGAAAATCCGAGCTACTCGCACGCAAAGCTGGCAAAATCGCTAAAAGTTGCCAAATTAACCGTTACAAATGTAATTAAAGTGTTTGGGGAACGTTTGTCGACAGCCAGGAAGTCTGGATCGGGGGGAAATCGAAAACCGGAAGCCGCTGAGACGACAAAGAGAGTTGCCGGTAGTTTCAAGTGAAACCCTAACCTCTCTCTCCGAGATGCCGCAAATAAGCTGGGTGTATCGTCTACAACCGTGCATCGAACCAAAAAACGAGCCGGACTATCGACTTACAAGAAGGTAGTGACTTCAAATCGCGATGATAAACAAAATACGACGGCCAAAGCGCGATCCCGGAGGCTGTACACGACGATGCTGACGAAGTTTGACTGCGTGGTAATGGACGACGAAACCTACGTCAAAGCCGACTACAAGCAGCTTCCGGGACAGGAGTTTTATACGGCAAAAAGAAGGGGAAAGGTAGCAGATATTTTCAAGCACATAAAGCTGCGAAAGTTCGAAAAGAAATATCTGGTTTGGCAAGCCATCTGTACATGTGGCTTGAAAAGCAGCATTTTCATAGCTTCCGGGACTGTCAACCAAGAAATTTACGTGAAAGACTGTTTGAATAAACGTCTGCTGCCTTTCCTGAAGAAACATGGTTGTTCCGTGCTGTTTTGGCCGGATTTGGCATCTTGCCATTACGGTAAAAAGGCCATGGAGTGGTACTCCGCCAACAACGTGCAGGTGGTTCCTAAGGACAAGAACCCTCCCAACACGCCAGAGCTCCGCCCAATTGAGAAATACTGGGCTATTGTCAAGCGGAACCTAAAGAAGACCAAAAAAACTGCTAAGGACGAGCAGCAGTTCAAGGCAAACTGGCTTTCTGCGGCGAAGAAGGTGGACAAGGTGGCTGTACAAAATCTGATGACAGGTGTCAAGCATGAGGCCCGGCAATTCGGATTTGGAAAAGCGAAAACCTAACTGAATATTTTTCCTGAATTTTATACTAATTGAACTTGAGAAAGACATTTAATTTGATTTTTTAAATAAACGATTTCACCGATTTACACGCGTTTTCCCTTGACCAAATTTTGACCGTATCACCCTTTATAACAAAACAAGTTAAAATTACCCATCAAAAATATGAAAAAAGCATGTTATAAAAAATTGAATGAAAAGAACTTCCTGTGTACTTAAAACAAAGAACATCATTGGGAGTACATCTTCTGGAAGTGCTTTTAAAATTGTGCCTTTGGAAGAACTTCCAAATTTGTTTGTTGGGCGATGATGGCACATGAAGAAAAAAGCAGAAAAATCCACCAATTCAATTTTGTGTTTTTTTTTTTAATCATGTACGCAAAACTCAAATTTAAAAGAGAATTGTGTCTTAAAGAGTCAATTCTTCGCTTCATTGGCTCGAAATCAATACCAAACCCAAAATCGTGCTAGCTTTTTTCAGTGTTTGGAAAGAGTCAAAATTGCCTGCACGAGTTAGTATATGTCCTAAACCTGGGAATATACAGATTGGCTGATATAAAATAAAATAAATTTGTGATGCAACAAAATCAAAAAATATAGAAAATATCATCAAATGTTAGAATCGGTTTGGATTTATTCGAATTGGCTAGCTTTGGTACAACTTATGGCCTTCTAATGGCCGATAATGCCATCATACGCTGTATGAAAGTGACTTTGCGGTATTTTGGCCCATTTCCACCGACACTTTGGTAAGTTTTAGTGCCAGTCTCTCCAAAAGATCTCAGACGCAAAAATAGATTTTGGTGGCCACTTTAGGTTAGAATTTAAGCAAGGAACCTCGTTATGGATATTGTGGATATCACTTTGCGAATCATATCTGGTGTTCTTATCTTTTTTTCATCCACTTTTTGGACTTGATGCAATGCTGCCAGTATCACGGTAGCATTAGTCCTACCTACCTAGGTTAGGTTAGCTTGTAGAGGATGACATCAATTTACTTGAATTGATGCCCACTTAGACCAGTATAGGTCCATTGTGATCCCTCGATGTGATTTTTCCATCTTTCTCCTACCGATGCGGTCAGCTTTGTTCCAGAAACTTCCACCTGCTCGTTCTCTTTCAAAGAAATCTCAGAATAACCAACCAGAGGCCCTGGTGAATGCAAGTATGTTCCTTAAGCTGCACTCCCGCAGATCAGTGAGAGTCTGAAAGAAAAAGAGCCCAGTATCTTGTTTTTTCTAAAGGATAAAGCTGGGCACTGGCACAGGAAGTGGTACGAGTCCTCCGTAACTTCCGGGTCCAGGCACCATCTATAGATATCATCGTCTTTAAGTCCTATTCTTACAAGTGGTTTCACGGCAATGTGGAACGCCGTTCGGACTCGGCTATAAAAAAGGAGGTCCCTTGTCATTGAGCTTAACATGGAATCGGGCAGCACTCAGTGATAAGAGAGAAGTTCACCAATGTGGTATCACAATGGACTGAATAGTCTAAGTGAGCCTGATACATCGGGCTGCCACCTGACTTAACATAACCTACCATGTGTTTCCCAAGTGTGTTATATCCTATTATGATACCAATCAATGGCCGTAACTCCTCTCTGTTCATCGACAACAACATTTTATAGTTCCTACGTTTCTTTTCATCCCATATCAACTTGGTTTGCTCGCAACCATCCGAAGAGACCCAGCGTCTTCGCCATTGCTCATCATATTTAACCTCTATCTTGTAATGATAAGAAGACAGTGGAGGAAAAACGTCCGCTAGGACGTTGTTCGTTCCACGAGCACCCTCCTTAGCCAGCACATCCGCTTTCTCATTTCCTATTATCCCATAGTGCCTAGGTACCTAGCACAGAGTTATATTATGCTGTTCAGTGAGAACATTGAGTTCTCGACGACAGCGGTTGACTACCCTAGACCTTATGTCAGCACGGTACAATGCCTTTTATAGCTCATGCCTGACTGTCGATGAAGAAGCTGATATCGCTTCTGAATAACGGCCTCATCAACAGCGACTCAGCAGCCTTTGTGATCGCAGAAATCTCAGCCTGAAAAATACTGCAATCCCTATCCAGCGTGTAAGACTCCCTTATTCCTAGTTCACTACAATAGATTCCGCTGCCCGTTCCTTCCTCCATCTTTGATCCGTCCGTATACATGTTCTGGGTTCCGAAGGGTATCCTCCTGTCTTCCCACTCCTCCATACTTGGTATAATGTATGTCGGTTTGTGATGATAACCAATCTCCGTGGCCATAGGGTCCGTCTCTCTATACTGCCCGGCCAGAATTTCAGTATGCCTGCAGGCTGTCCTCTCCAGCGTGTTCAAGCTCTTAAGTCTCAGAAGTGTCAGTTCAGTCCTACCTACCTAACCTGTGTTCTAACTTTATTTCAGCATACAATAGATCTAAATACCTTTATAAGCTTTTAGACAATAAAAGAAAATTTCGCTGAAGTAAATCTGTCAGCTGTCAGGCGAGCGTTTTAACATTTAAAGGGCGGTATTAAGTTCCGCTAAAATCTTCATTTTCTCACGATTACTTTTCTTTAATAATCCATTTTAAGAAATACAAACTTTGTGAAAATTTGCTTTGGGCTATTCGCCAACAAGTTATAATAAAATTTGCAACAAATATGTATAATTTTATGCCTTTTTTTTACTGATTTAGTTTTCACTTTAGCGTCTAAACTCGAACTTAATAGTCACCTTTAATGTAGAAGAAAGGAATATAGGATAGCGCCATCTATTGTATTTGAGATCTATTGTATGACCAGTTGGGGAATTCGCTATTTATGACAATGGACATGTGATATGTGATTGGGCGACCAAAGCCATAAAAGAAGTAACTGGACAGTTGGTTGGCAATCGCCAAGGAAGTAAGACCTTATTTAAGTTGGAGGCGAGTAAATCTCATCCTAAAATAAAAGTAAACAAAACTCTAAAGAGGATCACCCACTCAGCGTAGCTCTACCAGTGAAGTTTAATCTTCGTCGGATAAACGTCTCCACCGCCTTGGAGATACAATCCCCCCAACTCAGACAAATTCTTTTCCCTCCGTGCCTGCGAATTATAGTCTCCGTCAGACAAATTCCCTCCCCTCTGCGCTTGTAAATTGTAATCTGCAGTCCTCTGCGCTTGCGAGGTATAATATTCGTCAGACAAACTCCCTCCTCCTCACCAGCAAAGTAAAATCTTCCTTGAACTAATTCCTACCCTCCCTTGCCGGCGAAATAAAATCTCAGCCTCAAATAAAATTAATCAAACCTCTGAAGTAAGATCACCCACTCTGCGTAGCTCTACCAGCGAAGTCTAACAAATTTTATGCGACTGGGCAAGGTGGTGCGAATTGGCTGTTAACTGAAGGAAGAAGGGGAGAAAAATGACCAGGTAGGTTAGGTTAGGTGGCAGCCTGATGTATCAGCCTCACTTAGACTAAGCAGTCCATTGTGATACCACATTGGTGAACTTCTCTCTTATCACTGATTGCTGCCCGATTCCATGTTAAGCTCAATGACAAGGGACCTCCTTTTTATAGCCGAGTCCGAACGGCGTTCCACAATGCAGTGAAACCACTTTGAGAAGCTTTGAAACCCTCAGAAATGTCTCCAGCATTACTGATGTGGGATAATCCACCGCTGAAAAACATTTTGTTGTTTGGTCGAAGCAGGAATCGAACCCACGACCTTGTGTATACAAGGCAGGCATGCTAACCATTGCACCACGGTGGCTCCCAGGTATAAGAACCCACAATTACAAGGGACGAGAATTAGTCTTTCGAAATCGGCTAAGTACTTAGGAGTGTAATCTTCGTTAAACATACTCCTTCTCCTCTGCGCTTGCGAGGTATAATATTCGTCAGACAAACTCCCTCCTCCTCACCAGCGAAGTAAAATCTTCCTCGAACTAATTCCTACCCTCCCTCGCCAGCGAAGTTAAATCTCAGCCCCAAATAAAATTAACCATACCTCTGAAGATGATTACACACTCACCGTAGCTCTACCAGCGAAGTCTAATGTTCTTTGGACACACACCTTCCCTCTTCGCTTACGAAGTGTAATATTCGTCAGACAAACTCCTTCCTCCGTATCAGCGTAGTATAATCTTCGTTGGACTAATTCCTTCCCTCCCTCGCCGGCGAAGTAAAATCTTCGTCAGTCGTCCTGCGTTTCCGTCCACAATATCTGATACCCTCCTTGTCACTATAAGCCAGCGTACCCCGAGATCCAATGTGGTAGCAATTGTTAGGGAAACCAAAATACCATATATTTCCGCTCTCGATACCCTCCTTGTCGCTATAAGACAGCGTACCCCGAAACCCAATGTGGTAGCAATTAGGGAAACCAAAATACCATATATTTCCGCTCCCGATCATTATAGATGCGCACTTTTTATACCCACCACCATAGAATAGTGATGGGGGTATAATAAATTTGTTATTCCATTTGTAACACATCGAAATATCGATTTCCGACTATATTCTTGATGAGAGAAAATTCTAAGACAATATAACAATGTCCGTCGGTCCGTCTGCTTGGCTAGCTGTCTGTCTGTTTATCTGTTGTAATCACGCTGCAGTCTTCAATAATGAAGTAATTGTGCTGAAAATTCGTCTTTTGTCTGCAGGCCGGTCAAGTTTGAAGATGAGCTTTATCGGTCCAAGTTTTGATATAGTCCCCATATAAATCGATCCGATTTTACTTTTGGACTTCTAGAAGCCGTAGTTTTTATCAAATTTGCTTGAAATTTGAAATCTTGAAGTATTTTAGGACTATAAAGAGGTGTGCCGAAAATGGTGAGCATCGGTTCATGTTATTTTAATTTCAGACATTGACGATCTGTACCAAAACTCTGGGAAGAAAATTATCCTCAATATCCATGAGCATGACCTAAAATCAATGTAGCACCGGTTTTGAGGAGTTAGGGCCATTAGGTCTGCAATCGTTACAATGTGCGTACGAGTATGACATTCTCTATATACTGTAACGTCGTCCATCATTCCGCTTTGTTACCCTTTTTGACGTTCTAACATTCTTTAGAGAGAACAATTATTTCAATTCCATCGTGATATTGCATAAGTTTTTCAATTTTTTTTTACTCTTTATGTAAGTGATTAGAGAATTTTAAATGATTTTATTCGAACGAATAAAATCCAATTGAGTCTTCTTAAGATTTCAGCTCAAAAGTTGCCATTTGAGGCATCTAAACTCTTCTCGCTCTCCCTCTCTCCTCTCAAGTTTATCGAATAACGAAACTCACCCTATCATTCACAAAGGATACTCTATGGCCTGTGAAGAGTTGAATAGTGGCTGAAGTTTGGGTATGAGGCAACACACACAAAAACGGAAACAATGTTGCATTCATTTGCCACCACATTATTTTGTGGTTTACCCAGAATGCAGGGAAAACTTTGATAAACCCCAGGATAAAAACACACGCCAAATGAAAACAATAAAAGTATATCATTGGGAATTTAGCAAAAGTAAACTTTAATTGTCATTTCTCCCCTTGGAGGTAATGTAGCAAAAGGGTTTACTTGTCTCTGATATATTGCGGTAGGAAAACAACTCGCAAGTAAAATGGACTAGTCAGTGTCATGGCTTAAATTGGCAACTTAATGGGATTTGACTGAAGATTCACAAGTATTTATGAAAGAGAATGGGATTTGAAGAACTAAACTGACTGGTGTCCCAACACTTTGCATGCTGCATAGCCAAAGGCAAAGAAAATGACAAATAGTTAAGTACTTACAAAAATCACACAGTGGAGGGGGAGGGGTTGGACTCGATTATGGTAGGCATACAAAAGGAAG
Organism: Haematobia irritans; assembly: GCF_050003625.1. NCBI lineage: Eukaryota > Metazoa > Arthropoda > Insecta > Diptera > Muscidae > Haematobia > Haematobia irritans. The sequence continues at coordinate 154,712,861 of NC_134398.1, read as the reverse complement.
AATACAATTTAACCTTCGTCGAAAAAAAACGAGACTCGAAATGTTATGCAAAGACGATCCCTATTGATTTTGGGAAAAATCGGTTCAGATTTAGATATAGCTGTCATATATATTTATAACCTACACTGAAAAAATATTGTCGTGAGGTCAAAGATTTCACGTCTTTAAAATACAAATGCGAATTTTGCTTAGCATAGAAGACCCATTTCTCTAATATAAAGATTTTTTCCTTGACCAAAGGTCGGTAAACTTTTCAATGAAGTCGTATTGTCCTTATAATTAAGTGATTTCAATTAAAAATGGGTATCATAACATGAAAGAAAAAATGTTTGAACTAAGGTCAACTTGACTTTAATAATTCAGAAAAATTCTTTAAATTTAATGAAATTGCCTTTAAATTTGCTGGCTTTTTGCATTTTGACTACAAAGCAAAAAATCGTTCAAATATAGGACATGTTTTTAAACACTTTATTTTAAAGACGTTTTTTACTTGAAACATAGCATAATTTCTACTGGAAATCGAGTCTTAATTTAAAAAATAAAGTTGTCGTTAACTCTTTTTTAAAGCACTTTGATAGCATATGATGCAAATAAGCTTAAAAAGCGAAAAATTAAAATTTGCTTCCTAGAAGCAAGTACACAAAACCCAAATTTAAAAGAGAATTGTGTCTTAAAAGTATCCTTACTTGTATTCTCCGCTTCTTTGGCTCGGAATCAATACCAAAATTTTTAAAATAAAGACAAAATCTTTGGAACCGGGCATGCTTTTTTTTCAGTGTATGTGGTCATAAATGACGTATTTATCAGCCGATCAACTTCAAATTTCGTATACTCGATACTTGTTAGTATCGTAAATTTGGCAGAATATCAGGCAAATCGGTTTATATTTAGATATAGCTCCCACATATATCTTTCGCGCGATATGCACTTATATGACCACGGAGGCCATAGTTATACCCTGCATCACACTGTAGAACAGGGTATTATAAGAAGTACATATGTTTGCAACACCCAGAAGTGGTATATGTTAACTTAAAGGGTGATACGGTCAAAATTTGGTGAAGGTAAAACGCGTGTAAATCGGTGAAATCGTTTATTTAAAAAATCAAATTAAATTTCTTTTTCAAGTTCAATTAGTATAAAATTCAGGAAAAATATTCAGTTAGGCTTTCGCTTTTCCAAATCCGAATTGCCGGGCCTCACGCTTGACACTTGCCATCAGATTTTGTACAGCCACCTTGTCCACCTTCTTCGCCGCAGAAAGCCAGTTTGCCTTGAACTGCTGCTCGTCCTTAGCAGTTTTTTTGGTCTTCTTTAGGTTCCGCTTGACAATAGCCCAGTATTTCTCAATTGGGCGGAGCTCTGGCGTGTTGGGGGGGGTCTTGTCCTTGGGAACCACCTGCACGTTGTTGGCGGCGTACCACTCCATGGCCTTTTTACCGTAATGCAAGATGCCAAATCCGGCACGGAACAACCGTGTTTCTTCAGGAAAGGCAGCAGACGTTTATTCAAACACTCTTTCACGTAAATTTCTTGGTTGACAGTCCCGGAAGCTATGAAAATGCTGCTTTTCAAGCCACAGGTACAGATGGCTTGCCAAACCAGATATTTCTTTGCGAACTTTGACAGTTTTATGTGCTTGAAAATATCTGCTACCTTTCCCCTTCCTTTTGTCGTATAAAACTCCTGTCCCGGAAGCTGCTTGTAGTCGGGTTTGACGTAGGTTTCGTCGTCCATTACCACGCAGTGAAACTTTGTCAGCATCGTAGTGTACAGCCTCCGGGATCGCGCTTTGGCCGTCGTATTTTGTTTATCATCGCGATTTGGAGTCACTACCTTCTTGTAAGTCGATAGTCCGGCTCGTTTTTTGGCTCGATGCACGGTTGTAGACGATACACCCAGCTTATTTGCGGCATCTCGGAGAGAGAGAGGTTAGGGTTTCGCTTGAAACTACCGGCAACTCTCTTTGTCGTCTCAGCGGCTTCCGGTTTTCGATTTCCCTCCTATCCAGACTTCCTGGCTGTCGACAAACGTTCCCCAAACACTTTAATTACATTTGTAACGGTTGATTTGGCAACTTTTAGCGATTTTGCCAGCTTTGCGTGCGAGTAGCTCGGATTTTCGCGATGCGCGAGCAAAATTTTGATACGCTGCTCTTCTTGCTTGGACGGCATTGTGACAACTGAAGAGTGAATTCCAAAATCAAAATAGGAGCAACATTCTACACACACACATACCTTCAAAATGAGGGGTGTTCAGGTTTTTTAAATGCAAAATTGAAAGAAATACGTCAAGTTTACATTGACCAAATTTTGACCGTATCACCCTTTATATATAATAACAAGTATATACAGCAGTAAGTTCGGCCGGGCCGAATCTTAAACACCCACCACCATGAATCAAATATCATAGTTTCCCTTGAACATTTTAGGGGGGTTTGATGACAGATTATTCTCCCAAGCAGAGCAGTTAAACCATTACACTTCCCGAATATAAATTTAAAGATTTTACCTATGAAGACTATATTAAATTCTGGATTTATAAGAACCATTTTGGTTTGAGTTTTAGAGGAATCATTAACATCTCATGTAAGTGTGGTAGAAAATCATGAAATACTTGATTTGAAATCTTAAATCTGTAGATTTTCACCCCCTTAATTTAAATGATTAGGAGAAGTAAAATCTGGAAATTTTATTTTCAGTTTCAAGCACTTTTCATGATCAGTGCGCCTTCTATACCCTCAAGAAGTGAAATCAGTCTATATAGAGGCCTTACCAAAAGGAGCGATAAAAACTAAACATAAAAACTAAATATTTACAATTTCAGGCAAATCGAATAAAAACTACGGTTTCTAGAAACCCAAGGATTTAAATCGGGAGATCGGTCTTATGGGGGCTATACTAAAACATGGATCGATACTCACTGTTTGCGGCACACCTCTTTATGGTATATATACTTGTAGATTTCATAGTTCAGGCAAATTGGATAAAAACTACGGTTTCTAGAATCCCAAACAATAAAATCATTTCTTGCACACCTATTTATAGTCCTAAAAAACGTCCAGATTTCAAATTTCGTACAAATTGGATAAACACCGTAGCCTATAAGCCCAAGAAATAAAATCGTGAGATCGGTCTATATGGGGGCTATATCAAAACATGGACCGACACTCACCATTTTTGACACACCTCTTTATGGTTCTATAATACCTCTAGATTTCCAATTTCAGGCAAAGTGGACAAAAACTACGGATTCTATAAGCCCAAGAAGTAAAATCAGGATATCGGTCTATATGGGGGCTATACCAAAATATGGACCACTTCACGTCATTTTCTGCTCAAGTATTTGTGGTCCTAAAATACCTCAATATTTCTAATTTGAGGCAAATTGGATAAAAACTACGGATTTTATGAGCCCATGAAGTAAAATCAGGAGATCGGTCCATATGGGGGCTATACCAAAACATGGACCGATACTCAACATTTTTGACACACCTAACAGGTTGGCTGATAAGTCCCCGGTCTAACAAAGAAAAACACGTTTTTTTTGTCAAAATTCGTTTTTATTATTCAACATAGTTCCCTTCAAGAGCGATACAACGATTATAACGACCTTCCAATTTTTTTTTTGGGAGCCACCGTGGTGCAATGGTTAGCATGCCCGCCTTGCATACACAAGGTCGTGGGTTCGATTCCTGCTACGACCAAACACCAAAAAGTTTTTCAGCGGTGGATTATCCCACCTCAGTAATGCTGGTGACATTTCTGAGGGTTTCAAAGCTTCTCTAAGTGGTTTCACTGGAATGTGGAACGCCGTTCGGACTCGGCTATAAAAAGGTGGTCCCTTGTCATTGAGCTTAACATGGAATCGGGCAGCACTCAGTGATAAGAGAGAAGTTCACCACTGTGGTATCACAATGGACTGAATAGTCTAAGTGAGCCTGATACATCGGGCTGCCACATAACCTAACCTAACCTAACCTAACCTTCCAATTTTTTGATACCATATTGGTAGTACTCCTTCGGTTTTGTCTCAAAATAGGCCTCAGTTTCGGCGATCACCTCTTCATTGCAGCCAAATTTTTTCCCTGCAAGCATCCTTTTGAGGTCTGAGAACAAGAAAAAGTCGCTGGGGGCCAGATCTGGAGAATACGGTGGGTGGGGAAGCAATTCGAAGCCCAATTCATGAATTTTTGCCATCGTTCCCAATGACTTGTGGCACTGTGCGTTGTCTTGGTGCGTTGTCTTGGTGGAACAACACTTTTTTCTTCTTCATACGGGGCCGTTTTGCCGCGATTTCGACCTTCAAACGCTCCAATAACGCCATATAATAGTCACTGGTGATGGTTTTTCCCTTCTCCAGATAATCGATAAAAATTATTCCATGCGCATCCCAAAAAACAGAGGCCATTACTTTGCCAGGGGACTTTTGAGTCTTTCCATGCTTCGGAGACGGTTCACCGGTCGCTGTCCACTCAGCCGACTGTCGATTGGACTCAGGAGTGTAGTGATGGAGCCATGTTTCATCCATTGTCACATATCGACGGAAAAACTTGGGTGTATTACGAGTTAACAGCTGCAAACACCGCTCAGAATCATCAACACGTTGTTGTTTTTGGTTAAATGTGAGCTCGCGCGGCACCCATTTTGCATAGAGCTTCCGCATATCCAAATATTGATGAATGATATTACCAACACGTTCTTTTGATATCTTTAAGGCCTCTGCTATCTCGATCAACTTAATTTTACGGTCATTCAAAATCATTTTGTGGATTTTTTTGATGTTTTCATCGGTAACCACCTCTTTCGGGCGTCCACTGCGTTCACCGTCCTCCGTGCTCATTTCAACGCTTGCATTTTGCATACGAATCAATTATTGTTGATTTCCCTGGGGCAGAGTCCGGAAACTCATTATCAAGCCAAGTTTTTGCTTCCACCGTATTTTTTCCCTTCAGAAAACAGTATTTTATCAAAACACGAAATTCCTTTTTTTTTCCATTTTTTCACAATAACAAAAGTTGCTTTACAAAAGACGCTCTATCTCACAAACTAATTGACTTACAGACGTCAAATTTTGATACGAATCATTTGAAGGTTGGTACTATATAAAAATAATATGCATTTAATACTAGCGACGCCATCTATGTGTCAGACCGGGGACCTGTTATTTATGGTTCTAAAATCCCTCCAGATTTCCAATTTCAAGCAAAGTGGACAAAAACTACGGATTCTATAAGCCCAAGAAGTAAAATCAGGAGATCCGTTTATATGGGGGCTATACCAAAACATGGACCCATAGTCACCATTTTTAACACACCTCTTTATGGTCCTAAAATACCTCAAGATTTCCAATTTGAGGCAAATTGGATAACAACTATGGTTTCTAGAAGCCCAAGAAATAAAATCGGGAGATTGGTCTATATGGGGGCTATACCAAAACATGGACCCATACTCACCATTTTTAACACACCTCTTTATGGACCTAAAATACGCCTATATTTTCAATTTCAGGTAAATTGGATAAAAACTACGGTTTATAGTAGAGGTGTGCACGTGAGTAATATTTTACTCACGCTCACGCACACTCACGACGGAAATATCTTACTCACGCACACTCACGCACGATATTGTTTGGTAGGTCTCACGCTCACGCATACTCACGAAAAGAAAACTTGTACTCACGCATACTCACGCACGAAAATGTCGTGACTCACGAAAAATACCGTGACTCACGAAAAATATCGTGACTCACGAAATATGTCGTGACTCACGAATAATTTTATGAGTAATCTACCTGAGGGACGTGTCTAAAATCATGAGCACGATTAAAATCGAAAGCGTTATTAAACTCTTAACATTCTAGGATCACTTAAATTGCAAATGAATTTAACTTTTAAGCGTTTTATGTTGGAGAGGGGGATTTTTTCGTGAGCGTAATTCGTTACTCACGCACACTCACGAAGATATTGTTTTCGTGACTCACGCTCACGCACGACATTTTGGTTTATTAATCACGCTCACGCACACTCACGCCGTTGACATGAGCGTGACTAACGACTCACGCGTGAGTCACGAAAATTTTCGTGAGTCACGACGATTTCGTGTCACGTGCACACCTTTAGTTTCTAGGAGCCCAAGAAATAAAATCGGGAGATCGGTCTATATGGGAGCTATACCAAAACATGGACCGATACTCACCATTTTGGGCACACGTCTTTATGGTCCTAAAATACCTGCAGATTTCCAATTTCAGGCGAATTGGATAAAAACTACGGATTTTATAAGCCCAAGACCCCAAATTGGGAGGTCGGTTTATATGCGGACTATATAAAAACCTGGACTGATATAGCCCATCTTCGAACTTGGTCTGCCTGCAGACAAAAGACTAGTTTGTGCAAAATTTTAGCACGATTGCTTCATTATTGAGCCACCGTGGTGCAATGGTTAGCATGCCCGCCTTGCATATACAAGGTCGTGGGTTCGATTCCTGCTTCGACCTAACACCAAAAAGTTTCTCAGCGGTGGATTATTCCACCTCAGTAATGCTGGTGACATTTCTGAGTGTTTCGAAGCTTCTCTAAGTGGTTTCACTACAATGTGGAACGTCGTTCGGACTCGGCTATAAAAAGTAGGTCCCTTGTCATTGAGCTTAACATGGAATCGGGCAGCACTCAGTGATAGGAGAGAAGTTCACCAATTTGGTATCAAAATGTACTGAATAGTCTAAGTGAGCCTGATACATCGGGCTGCCACCTAACCTTCATTATTGAAGACTGTAGCGTGATTACAACAGACAGACGGACTTGGCTATATTGTCTTAGAATTTCTCCCTGATCAAGAATATATATACTTTATATAGTCGGAAATCCATATTTCAATGTATTACAAACGGAATCACAAACTTATTATACCCACTTAACCATTCTATGGTGATGTGTATAAAAATATTTAGCAACGTTTTTGAAGCAATGAATTTTTAAATGATTTCACTTTGTATTTTATCAGTGAAAAATAAAAAAAAAAAAAACAAATAAAATTAGCTTAATAAAGTTTTTGTATGTTTTTCCTTGGCATCAATTAAAACATTCCTCGAACAAAATGGAAAATAAAAAGCAACTGAATTTCTGCATAGAATTCTATTTTAATTGAATATGTATTTATTGAATTGAACTTCACAGAGCATTGCACTTCATTTAAAGTGTAAATTTTTTCCACTTCAATTTGAATATTTTTCTCATTGGTCCTTTTATTCTGATGCACATAATTTTGCTTTTCTCTCTTAAGTCTTCCTAAATGATTTTTTTCGGTTTTTTTATAGAGATTTATTTGGTATTCAATTTTCCATTCAGATTCTGAAAGCAATTGATTGCAAATTCATTAAGAGCCTGAGAAATTTATTGAAATCTGAGATGGTGATGATAGACTCGCAAGAAGGTAATTTTGTGGTTGAGTTAAAAGCAAGACATAGAGAGCTAATGCACACAGAGAATAGAATGGGTGGAAATCGGTTGTAATAATTTAAATTCCATATTTGGAACAATAAGTCGTTTGTGTCTATCTACTCTCTCTATTTTCAAATATATTTTCATTTACTCAACCATTAGACAACTGTTATAACATATTTTCTCTCGTGTTTTGCGATAAATAGTTGTAGCAACCAAATGTATCTATTTTTAAATTGTTTTCATGAAATTGGTTGGTACAACCTTCCTTAATAGAATTTCATAGCTGTAATTTAGTAATTATAATTTACATATGGTTGCCACAGCCGAATGTAAATTGAATATTTTCAAATGTCAATATTAAAATTTCTTAAGTCGAGAAAAGACATATGTTTATAAATAGAAAAATATAATGACGAATTTTCTGCCAGGCCTTATTTTTCCGGCATTTACTACGGATCTCAATAAAAAATATTACTAATAATCCCAGAAATTTGCTTATATTATGTAAAATTGATTAATTTAATGTAATACACAAAATTTCATGAATGCGCCGAAGAACTCAAAAGTATATAATTTTATGAGGACCTAATGAAAAATCCGCCCTAATGAATGTATAGAAGAACTTGCAAGGAGTTAACTGTGGATGCAAATTGAGTAAGTTTAATTTGGTTTTATGTATTTGTCCATTCCCAGCAAAAAATACTTCAGCAGTAAAAGTTTAGTTGCGCTTTTCGGTATACAATAAAGTAGGCAGTGCATCCATACTGCATGAATCGGCGGCGATAACGTAAACGAGTAATCAAACTAGTTTATGCTCATTTGTTTACGTTATTGCAACCAATTCATGCAGTATAGATGCATGGAAGGTTGTGCTGTTTTCCTTCACGCCAACAATGCTATACTCAAGATTATATATCACTTCTGAGCTATATTTCTATTAAAATGAGTAATTATATCAGCGCTATGTAGAAGCTGCTCTAAATCGGGACATCGCCCACAAAAATCCGCGCTGATTCAGTTGTTTTGTAAGCAGTTGGCATTGCCTCACTCCCTTAAAATCCTGCTGAAATAGTGATCCATTTTTTGCTGGGGTGGCATAATAATGGTCTAATATTTCACCATTTTATTCCAGATTAAAATTTTTCTTCAGTGTATATAAACTATGTTTTTTATACCCTCCATCATAGGATGGGGGTATATTAACTTTGTCATTCCGTTGGTAACACATCGAAATATTGCTCCAAGACCCCATAAAGTATATATATTCTGGGTCGTGGTGAAATTCAGAGTCGATCTAAGCATGTCCGTCCGTCCGTCCGTCCGTCCGTCCGTCTGTTGAAATCACGCTAACTTCCGAACGAAAAAAGCTATCGACTTGAAACTTGGCACAAGTAGTTGTTATCGATGTAGGTCGGATGGTATTGAAAATGGGCCATATCGGTCCACTTTTACGTATAGCCCCCATATAAAGAGACCCTCAGATTTGGCTTGTGGAGCCTCTAAAAGAAGCATATTTCATCCGATCCGGCTGAAATTTGGTATATGGTGTTGGTATATGGTCTCTAACAACCATGCAAAAATTGGTCCACATTGGTCCATAATTATATATAGCCCCCATATAAACCGATCCCCAGATTTTGGCTTGCGGAGCCTCAAAGAGAAGCAAATTTCATCCGATCCGGCTGAAATTTGGTACATGATGTTGGTATATGGTCTCTAACAACCGTGCAAAAATTGGTCCACATCGGTCCATAATTATATATAGCGCCCATATAAACCGATCCCCAGATTTGGGTTGCGGAGCCTCAAAGAGAAGCAAATTTTGTCCAATCCGCCTGAAATTTGGTACATGATATTGGTATATGGTCTTTAACAACCGTGCAAAAATTGGTCCACATCGGTTCATAATTATATATAAACCGATCCCCAGATTTGGCTTGCGGAGGCTCAAAGAGAAGCAAATTTTATCCGATCCGCCTGAAATTTGGTACATGATATTGGTATATGGTCTCTAACAAACGTGCAAAAATTGGTCCACATCGGTTCATAATTATATATAGCCCCCATATAAACCGATCCCCAGATTTGGCTGGCGAAGTCTCCAAGAGAAGCAAATTTCATACAATCCGGTTGTATTTTGGAACATGGTCCATATCGGTCCATAATTATATATAGCCCCCATATAAAACATTCTCCAGATTTGACCTCCGGAGCCTCTTGGAGGAGCAAAATTCATCCGATCCGGTTCAAAGTAGGAACGTGGTGTTAGTATATGGTCGGTAACAACCATACCAAAATTGGTCCAATCACACAAAAATTGGTCCATATCGGTTCATAATCATGGTTGCCACTAGAGCCAAAAATAATCTACCAAAATTTTATTTCTATAGAAAATGTTGTCAAAATTTTATTTCTAGAGAAAATTTTGTTAAAATTTTATTCGGTTCATAATAAAATTTTCATCATTGTCAAAATTTTATTTCTATAGAAAATTTTGTCAAAATTTTATTGCTATAGAAAATTTTGTTCAAATTTTATTCGGCTCATAATCATGGTTGCCACTAGAGCCAAAAATAATCGACCAAGATTTTATTTCTATAGAAAATTTTGTCAAAAGTTTATTTCTATAGAAAATTTTGTTAAACTTTTATTTCTGTAGAAATTTTTGTCAAAATTTTCTTTCTATAGAAAATGTTGTCAAAATTTTTATTTCTATAGAAAATTTTGTGAAAATTTTATTTCCATAGAAAATTTTTTAATATTTTCTTTCTGTAGAAAATTTTGTCAAAATGTTATGTCTACTTTGTCAAACTGAATTATATATGTATTGGATCGATCTTTTTTGATTTAATATATACCACGTATGGACATACAATTTAGAAGATGATGTTAGGAGGTTTTAAGATACCTTGCCATCGACAAGCGTTACCGCAGCTTAAGTAATTCGATTGTGGATGGCAGTGTTTAGAAGAAGTTTCTACGCAATCCATGATGGAGGGTACATAAGCTTCGGCCTGGCCGAACTTACGGCCGCATATACTTGTTTTTTTTTTTTTATTTTAGAAAAATTATCTGCGGAGATGCTGATGTCTACCATCTCTGCTGGGTGGTATATATGGTACATTTTCTCAATAACAATTTTAATTTTGATTTTAACAGATGTAAAATATTATATAATAGTATAATATGTGTGTATATTTATTTATATTCTAAAATAAATAGATTTAAACTAAGTGTAATATTTTAATAAAATAAAATATAATATTTAACTGGGAGCATATTAAGGACGGGCAGCACAATTGAATGATGAAGGTAGCAACAACAGATATCGTCGGCAGCCTAACTAACACCATATGAGATATTGGTTGTGTCGACCGAAACAGTCGGGTTGCACAACTGCCAAAAGTAGATTGGCAATAAATTCAATTGTCACAACCAATCTGTATTCTCTGTGTGGTGAATTTCATTTAGGGCGTTTACTTGAAGTGGATTAATGTGACAAAAGAAAAAAAACCAATGTTATTTATTAAAATGAAAATTTATACGAGAATTATGCCTTAAATGTATCCCTAATTGAATTCTCTGCTTCTTTTGTTCGTAATCAAAACCAAAATTACTAGTTTGAAGACAAAATCTTTGGAACAGGGCAATGTTTTTATTTCAGTGTATGATGCTCCATTCCTTTGGAACACTGTATCAACATTCACTTTGATTTCAATAGAGTTGAGATATTTGTATGTAGATAAGTTTTATTCATTTCTTAATTATAGATTCTTCTATTGAAACCGAACATTTTGTAATCAATCCTAATATTTAATTTTTCTCAATTAAATCAATGCAATTTTTATTGAAAATGGATTACAGGTATACAGTTGGACATATGATACACTATGGCTTAAACTATGAGAGACATATAAGATGCAATATTCTCGAATTTGTATGGCAGAAATTCAATGAAAATCAATTAAGTTCTGAAAAAAAAAAAAATAAAAGTAATTAATTGGATACAAAGCAACCAAGAAAAAATCCTTTTTTAAGGGAAAAGTGTGTTAGTCAGAAGTTTGCAATGTTGTCAGTATTAGGGATTTTTCCAACAAATTGGGAAGATTTTCGGCGATGGATATGGAATATTTGAGGATTTGATGGGAAATTTCCAGAATTTTGGGAATTTTTCAAAATCTCTTCAGTATATTAAATTAGGTTTAATATATGCATCCCTAAAATATAAAAACAAATTTTCTTCTTTTTACGTCACAATAAAATACACAGAAAAGATGTCCAGTTACAAATTTAATTGCAGCTGAAGATGTATATCGATCACCATGGAACGCATTAAAATGGATCAGATGTAATTTACTCCTCCAAGAGTACCGCAAGCCAAATCTGGGGATCAGTTTATATGTAAGCTATATATAATTATGCACGGCTAAAGACCAATTTTTGCATGGTTGTTAGAGGGTATATGCTAACACCTTGTGCCGAATCGGATGAAATTTTCCTCTCCAAGGAGATTCGCAACCCAAATCAGAGGGTTCGTTTTTATGGGGGCTATGACTAAATATGGGCCGATATGGCCCATTTGCAATGGCATCTGATCTACATCCATAACGACTGCTTGTGCGAAGTTTCAGGTCGATAGCTTGTTTCGTTTGAAAGTCAGTATACTTTCATCAGACGGACGGACATCGCTAGATCGACTCACTACTAGAGGTGTGCGTGTAAGTAATATTTCACTCACGCACACTCACGACGAAAAAATCTTACTCATGCATGATATTGTTTGGTAGGACTCACGCACACTCACGAAAAGAAAATTTGTACTCACGCACGAAAATGTCGTGATTCACGAAAAATATCGTAACTGACGAAAAATGTTGTGATAATTTTATGAGTAATTTACCTTAAGGTGGAATTACATACCATGCGATCATGCGTGCGTACGTTGTACTCGAATGCGTTGACGAATACGATTCTTCAATTGAATTACACAGCATGCGTCGGAATACCAATGAATTTGCTGATTACATTGCCTCTGCGCTTCTTGTTATGTTTTTGGATTCCACACACTTTTTAATGTATAGGACTTTATGTATTTTAAATTCAATCAATAATTTTTAGTCAATATTTTAAATTGTTTTTCGTTTCTTGATTTGTTTACATGTTGTTTAATGTTGTCAGCGCACCCGACGCATTGAAAAGTTAAAAGTTCGTCAACTTTATGCGTCATATGCATACGTTACTTTTGTCGTGTGACTCAAACAATTGTAGTTATAACATTTTAACTTTTTTTGACAAAAGCATATAACGTACGCACGCATGACCGCATGGTATGTAATTCCACCTTTAGGGACGTGTCAGAAAACATGAGCGTGATTAAAATCGAGAGCGTTATTAAACTCTTAATATCGCAGGTATCATTAAAATTTTAAAAGAATTCAATTCGTAAGCGTTTTATGTCCGTGAGAAGGATTATTTTCGTGGGCGTATTTGTCCGAAATTCGTTACTCATGCGCACTCACGAAGAAATAATTTTCGTGACTCACGCACGACATTTGGTTTGTTAATCACGCTCACGCACACTCACGCCGTTGCCATCAGCGTTACTCATGCGTGAGTCGAGAACATTTTCGTGAGTCTCGACAATTTCGTGTCACGTTCACAACTCTACTCACCACTACCCAGAATATATGTTATTTATAGATTATGAAATCAATATTTCGCAATGACAAAGTTAGGATCATGGTTGCCATAGTTGGTAGAAATCTACCAAAAATGGTGTATTTTTTACTGTTTGGTAAATTGGTAGAATTATTGATGCTTTGGTAGTAAAAATTCCTCTCCTATGGAGAGTTACTTCAATTTTCTATAGAAATACAATTTTGCAAAAATTTTCTATAGGAATAAAATTTAGTAAGCATTTTCCATAAAAATAAAATTTTGCATTTTTTTTTTATAGAAATAAAATTGTGCAAAGATTTTTTATAGAAATAAAATTTTACAAAAATTTTTTTATAGAAATAAAATTTTGCAAAAATATTCTGTAGAAATAAAATTGTGCAATTTTTTTTTTATAGAAATAAAATTTTGCAAAAATTTTCTTAGAAATAAAATTTTGCAAAAATTCTCTATACAAATAACATTTTGCAAAATTGTTTTATAAACATAAAAATTGCATAAATAAAAGTTTGCAAATTTTTTTTTAGAAATAAACTTTGCTATAGATATAAAATGTTGCAAACATTTTCTATAGAAATAAATTTTTGCAAAAATTCTCTATACAAATAACATTTTGCAAAATTTATTTATAAACATAAAAATTGCATAAATAAAAGTTCGCAAATTTTTTTTTTAGAAATAAACTTTTCTATAGAAATAAAATGTTGCCAAAATTTTCTATAGAAATGAAATTTTGCAAAAATTTTTTTATAGAAATTAAATTTTGCAAAAATTTTCTATAGAAATAAAATTGTGCAAAATTTTTTTATAGAAATAAAATTTTGCAAAAGTTTCTTAGAAATAATTTTTTGCAAAAATTCTCTATACAAATAAAATTTTGCAAAAAATTTTTATAAACATAAAAATTGCATAAATAAAAGTTTGCAAATTTTTTTTTAGAAATAAACTATTCTATAGAAATAAAATGTTGGAAAAATTTTCTATAGAAATAAAATTTTGCAAACATTTTTTTTATAGAAATAGAATTTTGCAAATATTTTCTATACAAATACAATTTTGCTAAAATTTTCCATAGAAATCCAATTTTGCTAAAATTTTCCATAGAAATCCAATTTTGCAAAAAATTTTTATAGAAATAAAATTTTACTATAATTTTCTATAAAAATTTTCTATAGAAATAAAATCTTGTAAAAATTGTTTATAGAAATTAAATGTTGCAAATTTTTTTATAATAATAAAATTTTGCAAAAACTTTCTATAGAAATAAAATTTTGCAAACATTTTTTATAAAAATAATATTTGGCACAAATTTTCTATAGAAATAAAAGTTACCAAAAATTTTCTTTCGAAATAAAATTTTGCAAAAAATTTCTTTAGAAATAAAATTTTGCAAAGAATTTCTATAGAAATAAAATGTTGCAAAAAATTTCTAAAGAAAATAAATTTTGCAAACATTTTCTTTAGAAATAAAATTTTGCCAAAAATTTTTTTAGAAAACCAATTTTGCCAAAATGTTCTATAGAAATAAAACTTAGTAAACATTTTCAATAAAACATAAAATTTTACCACAATTTTCTATAGAAATAAAATTTTTAAACATTTTTTATAGAAAAAAAAAATTGTAAAAATTTTCTGTAGAAATAAAATTTGAAAAAAAATTTATAATACTCACAGTTGGTGGAATTCTACCAAAAATGGTATATTTTTTACTGTTTGGTAAATTGGTAGAATTCTTGTTGCTTTGATTGTAAAAATCCTATCCAATTGAGAGTAACTTAAATTTTCTATAGAAATATAATTTGCCAAAATCTTCTATAGGAATAAAATTTAGTAAACATTTTCCAAAAAAATAAAATTTTGCAATAATTTTTTTATATAAATAAAATTTTGCAAAAATTTTCTATAGGAATAAAATTGTGCAAAAATTTTTTTATAGAAATACAATTTTGCAAAAATTTTCTTAGAAATAAAATTTTGCAAACATTTTTTTATAGAAATAGAATTTTGCAAATAATTTCTATAGAAATACAATTTTGCCAAAATTTTCTATAGAAATAAAATTTAGTAAACATTTTCCATAAAAATAAAATTTTACTATAATTTTCTATAAAAATTTTCTATAGAAATAACATTTTGTAACAATTTTCTATAGAAATTAAATTTTGCAAAATTTTTTTATAATAATAAAATTTTGCAAAAATTTTCTATAAAAATAAAATTTTGCAAAAATTTCCTATAAAAATAAAATTTAGCAAACATTTTTTTATAGAAATAAAATTGATCTATACAAATAATATTTTGCAAATTTTTTTTTACAAAAACAAAATTTGGCAATTTGGCTTTCGAAATAAAATTTTGCAAAAAATTTCTTTAGAAAGAATTTCTATTGAAATAAAATGTTGCACAAATTTTCTAAAGAAATAAAATTTTGCAATAATTTTCTATAGAAATAAAAGTTTGCAAAAGTTTTTTATGGAAATAAAATTTTGCAAACATTTTTTGTAGAAATAAAATTTTGCAAATATTTTCTTTAGAAATAAAATTTTGCCAAAATAAATTTGGTAAACATTTTCCATAAAAATAAAAGTTTACCATAATTTTCTATAGAAACAAAATTTTGTAAAAATTTTTTATAGAAATAAAATTTTGCAAATTTTTTTATAATAATAAATCTTTTCAAAATTTTCTATAGAAATAAAATTTCCCAAAATTGTTTTATAGAAATAAAAGTTCTCTATAGAAATAAAATTTCTCTATAGAAATAAAATTTCTATATAGAAATAACATTTTGTAAAACTTTTTTTATAAAAATAAAATTTGGCACAAATTTTCTATTGAAATAAAAGTTTGCAAAAATTTTCTTTAGAAATAAAATTTTGCAAAAAATGTCTTTAGGAATAAAATGTGTGAAAATTTTTCTAAAGAAATAAAATTTTGCAAACATTTTGTATAGAAATAAAATTTTGCTAATATTTTCTTTAGAAATGCAATTGTTCCAAAAATTTTCTATAGAAATAAAATTTAGTAAACATTTTCCATAAAAATAAAATTTTACCAAAATTTTCTATACAAATAAACATTTTCCATAAAAATAAAAGTTTACCATAATTTTCTATAGAAACAAAATTTTGTAAAAATTTTTATAGAAATAAAATTTTGCAAAAATTTTTTATAATAATAAATTTTTGTAAAAATTTTTTATAGAAATAACATTTTGCAAAATTTTTTTTAATAATAAATTTTGCAAAAATGTTCTATAGAAATAATATTTTATTAAAATAAAATTTGGCACAAATTTTCTATAGAAATTAAAGTTTGCAAAATTTTTCTTTAGAAATACAATTTTGCAAAAAATTTCTTTAGAAATAAAATGTTGTAAAAATTTTCTATAGAAATAAAATTTTACAAAAATGTTCTTTAGAAATAAAGTTTTGCAAAAAAAATTCTATAGAGATTAGCTTAAAACCCTGCGTAGCTGAACCAATACAGGAAAAGTATGCTTGTCAAATTTACTTGGGCAAAGCCCTGTAGATGGACGGTGGTTTCGGAATAACCACATTTCTCATCAGCATCCTCTACTTGCAGCAAAAGAACTTGTAAAAATTTTCTATAGAAATAAAATGTTGACAATTTTTTTTGTATCGAAATAAGATATTAACAGATTTTTCTATAAATTCAGTATAAAACATTTTTTCTAATAAAAAATATTAATTTTTTCTAATAAAAAATATAAATATTAAGCACCAAACTTGGTTCACAACTTCAAAATAAGTGTTTTTCACTTGGTAGATTTTTGGTATAATTTTCTGCAAATTTTGGTATATTATTTTTGGGACAAGTGGCAACCGTGGTTAGGATGCGCGTTATATCCTATGATAAAATATTTTCTTCTTTTTAAAATCAATAATAATCTAATCATCCTTATGTCTCAGAAAAAATTTTCTGAAATTTAAGTGTACTCTTATGGTTGGGAATGCTACCTGTATTTTTGCCAGGGCTTTATAATAGAAAGGGTTTGGCGACAATTAAGTTTGTTTGTTGGAAGACAACTTACCACCAGACAATATGTGAGTATGAATTTATAACAAAAGCCAGAGAAACGGATTGGTC
This sequence comes from Haematobia irritans, assembly GCF_050003625.1. NCBI lineage: Eukaryota > Metazoa > Arthropoda > Insecta > Diptera > Muscidae > Haematobia > Haematobia irritans. Next base: position 154,695,631 of record NC_134398.1, on the reverse strand, counting down.
AAGTAAATCGACAAATAAATTTGTTACTCCGATTTTTTCGCAATATGAAAAAAATCTGAGTACACTTTTGATTCTTAACACAATGACATTTCTCGAGCGTTAACACTATGACCCCAAAAAATAATTCACCTCAAATAGAGGGACCAAAGTTTAAGCCTCACTCTAAGGCTAGAAACTGTGTTTGTCATAATTGGTATTTTCTGGACTCTTTAAAATTTGTTCCTCTAAGATTCCTTGAACTACAAGCATACATTAAATGCAGGCCACTTATTTCAAAATATATTCTGGTAAAATACATCCGGTATTGTATGTCCGATGCAACTTTCGTACAACTCTTTCTGGATTAACAAAAACAAAAGTACGTGAAAAGAAGACAACAATGGCTGCAGCACAAAATCCGAAAATTTATTTTCACTATGGAAAAACTTCAAAAACAAAAACTCAACAAAACTTTTCAATTTATTGTTAAACTTTTGGCTTTTAGTGCAATTACGTTGAGTGTCGTTCTGTGCAGCCATTTGACAACCACCCCAAATTCAAAAAAACGATGCATGGTGAAAGGTCTTAAGGTTTCCTTTGCACTCTGTTTAGCTATGGACTATACTCGTAGTTAGCATGGTAGAAGAAAAATGCTACAGTGCAGGTATTTAAGTACTCTTATGAAAGGTGTTATTGTTACCGAGAACTTCGTATATGACAGATGATGAATGATAAATGCCTCGTTTAAGACCCCATTTGTTATGGTGTTCAGCATGTCAAAATATTGTGTTATTTCCATTTGAAAAATAACAGATCGCACTTTTTGTAAACAGACTCGAAGAATCGTCTTTTTCCATATTGTGAGAAATCGACCCAAAATAGTTAGGTTAGGGTATAATAACTTTGATCTGCCAAAAAAAAAGTGCTACCCGAAATATTTAGTTTAGACACCATAAAATATATACCAATGCACTCAGAATCGCCTACTGAGTCAATCTAGCTCTTGGAGTCTGTCTGTCCGTCCATATTCGCAGGACTGGAATCCTGAAATTTTTAAACGATTTTCTATCTGGTGTTGTTTTCATACAAGAATGAACGCTATTGAATTTGGAACACATTGGGCCAAAAGACTCAGCTCCCCTATCTACCAAAACTGGTAGAATGTTTTCTTTTTGGTAGATTGGTAGAATTCTTTGCAATCAATACAAATATTGCAGTCTCTCTATAGAAATAAAATTTTGCATTAATTTCGATAAAAATAAAATTTTGATAGAAATATAATTTTGACAAAATTTTCTATACAAATATAATTTCGACAAAATTTTCTTTACATATACAATTTCGACAAAACTTTTTATAGCAATAAAGTTTTGACAGAATTTTCTATAGATATAAAATTTTGCCAAAGTTTTCTATAGAAATAAAGTTTTGACAGAATTTCTATAATAATACAATTTTGACAAAAATTTCGATAAAAATAAAATTTTGATAGAAATATAATTTTGACACCATTGTAGAAATAAAATTTTGACAAAATTCTCTATAGAAATAAAATTTTCTATATAAATAAAAATTAAAAAAAAAATCGATAGAAAACTATTTTGACAAAATTTTCAATATAAAGACAAGTAAGTAAACACTGCACCACATTGTAGATAAACATTTTCGGTACCATATTAAGTGAGGCGCATGGTATAAAAATTTGACAAAATTTTCAATAGAAATAAAAGTTTGACAATATTTGACAAAAAATTCGATGGAAATAAAATTTTCTATAGAAATAAAATTTGGTCAAAATTTTCTATAGAAATAAAATTTTGAAAAAAAGAAAATCTATAGAAATAAAATTTTCACAAGATTTTCTATCGAAATAAAATTCTAACAAAATTTTCGATAGAAACAAACATGTTGACAAAATTTTCGAAAGAAAAAATAAAATTGACAAAATTTTTGGTAGACATAACATTTTGACAAAAATTTCTATACAAATAAAATTTTGACAAACTTTTTTATAGAAAAAATTTCGACAAAATATTCTATAGAAATAAAATATTAACAAAATTTTCTGTAGAAATAAAATTTTGACCGGGCCTGAGCAATATTGCCAAAGACACCATATGTCTATCTCGTCTTCTTCTGGGTGTTGCAAACATATGCACTAACTTATAATACCCTGTTCCACAGTGTGGCTCAAGGCCAAAACTATGGCTTCTGGGGCCATATAAGTCCATATTGGGCGAAAGATATAAATGGGAGTTATATCTAAATCTGAACCGATTTCTTTCAAAATCAATTTCTATTCTGACCCAAAATACATACTTGTACCAAATTTGAAGTTGATTGGACTAAAATTGCGACCTAGTCTTTGATTACAAATATGTGTTCACAAACGGACGGACAGACATGGCTATATCGACTCAGGGGTCGGCCGTGACTCAGGTGCCGACATGTTGGGGCAGGGTATACAAATTTGACAATATTTTCGATATAAATAAAATTTTGACAAAATATTCGATGGAAATAAAATTTTTTATTAAAATTAAATATTGACACAATTTTCTATAGAAATAAAATTTTGACAAAATATTCGATGGAAATAAAATTTTTTATAAAAATTAAATATTGACACAATTTTCTATAGAAATAAAATTTTGACAAAATTTTCTATAGAAATAAAATTTTGACAACATTTTCTATAGAAATAAAATTTTGACAAACAAAAAAAAAAAAAAAATCTATAGAAATAAAATTTTCAAAAGATTTTATCGAAATAATATTCTAACAAAATTTTCGATAGAAACAAAAATGTTGACAAAATTTTCGATAGAAAAAAGAATTGACAAAATTTTTGGTAGAAATAAAATTTTCACAAAAATTTCTATAGAAATAAAATTTTGACAAATTTTTTTTAGAAATAAAATAAAAAAAATCTATAGAAATAAAATAATCACAAAATTTTCTATAGCAATAAAATTTTGACCGGCCCTGAGCAAAATTCCCGAAGATATCGTCTCCTTGCGGGTGTTGCAAACATATGCACTAACTTATTGTACCCTGTTCTATAGTGTGGCGCAAGGTATAATAACCTAGCTCTTGGAGTTCGTCTGTCCGTACATATTCGTAGGACTGGAATGCTGGAATTTTTAAACGATTTTGTATCTGGTGTTGTTTTGGTACAACAACGAACGCTATTGAATTTGGAACACATCGGGCCAAAAGACACAGCTCCCCTATCTAACAAAACTGGTAGATTGTTTTCTTTTTGGTAGATTGGTAGAATTCTTGACTTTATTGCAGACTTTGCAATCAATACAAATATTGCAGTCTTTCCATAGAAATAAAATTTTGACATAAATTTCGATAAAAATAAAATTTTGATAGAAATATAATTTTCACAAAATTTTCTATACAAATAGAATTTCGACAAAATTTTCTATAGAAGTAATATTTTGACAAAATTTTCTATACAAATACAATTTCGACAAAATTTCCTATAGAAATAAAATTTTGCCAAAGTTTTCTATAAAAATAAAGTTTTGACAGAATTTCTATAATAATAAAATTTTGATAGAAATATAATTTTGACACCATTGTAGAAATAAAATGTTCTACATAAATAAAAACTAAAAAAAAACAAGTATATACGGCCGTAAGTTCGGCCAGGCCGAAGCTTATGTACCCTCCATCATGGATTGCGTAGAAACTTCTTCTAAACACTGCCATCCAGAATCGAATTACTTAAGTTGCGGTAACGCTTGCCGATGGCAAGGTATCTTAAAACCTCCTAACACCATCTTCTAAATTGTATGTAAGTCCATACGTGGTATATATTAAATCAAAAAAGATCGATCCAATACGTATATAATTCAGTTTGACAAAGTAGACATAAAATTTTTACAAAATTTTCTACAGAAATAAAATTTTAATAAAATTTTCTATAGAAATAAAATTTTCACAAAATTTTCTATAGAAATAAAAATTTTGACAAAATTTTCTATAGAAAGAAAATTTTGACAAAAATTTCTACAGAAATAAAATTTTAACAAAATTTTCTATAGAAATAAACTTTTGACAAAATTTTCTATAGAAATAAAATCGTGGTAGATTATTTTTGGCTCGAGTGGCAACCATGATTATGAACCGAATAAAATTTGAACAAAATTTTCTATAGAATTAAAATTTTGACAAAATTTTCTATAGAAATAAAATTCTGACAATGATGAAAATTTTATTATGAACCGAAAAAATTTTGACAAAATTTTCTCTAGAAATAAAATTTTGACAAAATTTTCTATAGAAGTAAAATTTTGGTAGATTATTTTTGGCTCTAGTGGCAACCATGATTATGAACCGATATGGACCAATTTTTGTGTGATTGGACCAATTTTGGTAAGGTTGTTAGCGACCATATACTAACACCACGTTCTTAATTTGAACCGGATCGGATGAATTTTGCTCCACCAAGAGGCTCCGGAGGTCAAATCTGTAGAACGTTTTATATGGGGGCTATATATAATTATGGACCGATATGGACTAATTCTGCCACGGTTGTTAAAGATCATATACTAACACCATGTTCCAAATTACAACAGGATTGGATGAAATTTGCTTCTCTTGGAGACTTCGCAAGTCAAATCTGGATATCGGTTTATATGGGCGCTATATATAATTATGGACCGATGTGGACCAATTTTTGCACGGTTGTTAGAGATCATATACCAATACCATGTACCAAATTTCAGCCGGATCGGATGCAATTTGCTTCTCTTTGAGGCTTCGCAAGCCAAATCTGGAGATCGGTTTATATGGGGTCTATATATAATTATGGACCGATGTGGACCAATTTTTGCATGGTTGTTAGAGACCATATACCAACATCATATACCAAATTTCAGCCGGATCGGATGAAATTTGCTTCTCTTTGAGGCTCCGCAAACCAAATCTGGGTATCGGTTTATATGGGGACTATATATAATAAGGACCGATATGGACCAATTTTTGCATGGTTGTTAGAGACCATATACTAACACCATGTATCAAATTTCAGCCGGATCGGATGAAATTTGCTTCTCTTTTAGGCTCCGCAAGCCAAATCTGGGGATCGGTTTATATGGGGGCTATATATAATTATGGACCGATGTGGACCAATTTTTGCGTGGTTGTTGGAGACCATATACCAACACCATATACCAAATTTCAGCCGGATCGGATGAAATATGCTTCTGTTAGAGGCTCCACAAGCCAAATCTGAGGGTCCCTTTATATGGGGGCTATACGTAAAAGTGGACCGATATGGCCCATTTTCAATACCATCCGACCTACATCGATAACAACTACTTGTGCCAAGTTTCAAGTCGATAGCTTGTTTCGTTCGGAAGTTAGCGTGATTTCAACAGACGGACGGACGGACGGACGGACGGACATGCTTAGATCGACTCAGAATTTCACCACGACCCAGAATATATATACTTTATGGGGTCTTAGAGCAATATTTCGATGTGTTACAAACGGAATGACAAAGTTAATATACCCCCATCCTATGATGGAGGGTATAAAAATCGATAGAAAACAATTTTGACAAAATTTTCAATATAAAAACAAGTAAGTAAACACTGCACCACTTTGTAGATAAACATTTTCGATACCATATTAATTCCACAGTGTGGCGTATGGTATAAAAATTTGACAAAATTTTCGATAGAAATAAAAGTTTGACAATATTTTCAATGGAAATAAAATTTTGACAAAAAATTCGATGGAAATAAAATTTTCACAAGATTTTCTATCGAAATAAGATTCTAACAAAATTTTCGATAGAAACAAAAAAGTTGACAAAATTTTTGATAGAAAAAAAAATTGACAAAATTTTTGGTAATAAAATTTTGACAAAAATTTCAATACAAATAAAATTTTGACAAACTTTTTTATAGAAAAAATTTCGACAAAATATTCTATAGAAATAAAATATTAACAAAATTTTCTGTAGAAATAAAATCTTGACCGGCCCTGAGCAATATTGCCAAAGACACCATATGTCTGTCTCGTCTTCTTCTGGGTGTTTCAAACATATGCACTAACTTATAATACCCTGTTCCACAGTGTGGCTCAAGGGCAAAACTATGGCTTCTGGGGCCATATAAGTCCATATCGGGCAAAAGATATATATGGGAGCTATATCTAAATCTGAACCGATTTCTTCCAAAATCAATTTCTATTCTGACTTAAAATACATACTTGTACCACATTTGAAGTTGATTGGACTAAAATTGCGATGGAAATAAAATTTTTTATAAAAATTAAATATTGACACAATTTTCTATAGAAATAAAATTTTGACAAAATTTTCTATAGAAATAAAATTTTGACAAACAAAAAAAAATTCTATAGAAATAAAATTTTCAAAAGATTTTCTATCGAAATAATATTCTAACAAAATTTTCGATAGATACAAAAATGTTGACAAAATTTTCGATAGAAAAAAAAATTGACCAAATTTTTGGTAGAAATAAAATTTTCACAAAAATTTCTATAGAAATAAAATTTTGACAAATTTTTTATAGAAATAAAATTAAAAAAAAAAATCTATAGAAATAAAATATTCACAAAATTTTCTATAGCAATAAAATTTTGACCGGCCCTGAGCAATATTCCCGAAGATATCATATGTCTTTCTCGTCTCCTTGTGGGTGTTGCAAACATATGCACTAACTTATAATACCCTGTTCTATAGTGTGGCGCAAGGTATAATAACCTAAAGCCGAGTATGAAATAAATCAACAAATTAAATTAAGTATATATAACTTTGACACATTTTTTTATAATTCAATTCATAAAGATTATTTTCTTTCAAACTAATTAACAAGGAAAAATAACCTTAAAGTAATTAATATTTTCGCCCGTTACTGTGAGCTTTCACGTAAATCGAAGTAAAACTATGACTTTTGTGGCATATGTGTATAAATCGGCGGAAGATATATGGAAACTATATCTAAATCTGAACCAATTTCAATCCAATTTAGCATACACATTTAGAATGGAAATTCTACTCTCTGTGCAAAATTTTACGTAAATGGAAATAAAACAATGACCTTTGTGGTCATATATGCAGTTAAAAATTTATATTAATTCATATGAAAGGCGTTATTTCATGGGATTATCTTTAAGATTTAAAATTTTTAAGATTTCTCTAAAATTCAAATAAAAATGGTTATTATTAATCCAGAATGTGATATAGTCTCCATAGAGAAATTAAATTTATCTTCGGAAAATGTAAAATTTGAATCGATCTATTTGGGAGAGGATCTGTTATCAAATCCCCATTGGAATTCAATACATGTCCAAGTTAAATATGATTCATGTGAGGTGGGTATTTAAGATTTATTTCGTATTTGCTTTTATGAGAAGAAAGAATTTAGTAAATGGTAGTTAAAAATTGAAAAAAAAAAAAATCTCGTTATTTTAAAAATGCATTATAGAAGTGTCAAAATATGGAATAAAATTTATTTAAAATTTTTGCACAAAGTAGTTAATTTTTGCCTAACCCTTACACCGTTGACTTTTTTGTGTATAGTCTGTAGATTTCATTTCTTGAGCCTTATCAAGCCGAAATTTCTATGCAAGCTGGTTGAAATTCGTCATGTGATGTTAGTCTGCCTCCTATAATTACAGCTCCCTCCTTAATTACAAAATGTCCAAATTCACTTCACCAAATTTAATTATCGAATAGCTGCATTTTATTTATTCACAAAATATGGGCATGACAACTTTTCGGATGTTTCCCATAAAGGAGCATATAATAAAAAATTATTCCACAAAGTAAAGTTCATAGCAATTTCCCATTAGAAATGCGCCTTGAGTTGTGGGAACAAATAATAACAAAAAAAAACTTCTACCAATAATTGCCTTCAAGCCAAGTCAAAGTAGTTGGTTTCTGTCAACGCCTTTAGCCATGAAACACAAAGCCAAACATTTAAGTTGGCAGCATCGGAAAAAGTAGAACAAAAACATAAACACACACACACAGGACACAAAAAAGGACGCTTCCAGAAGACAAGGATACGAAATGCTAGACTTCATTGCAGATAAGAGCATTAACAACAACTTTGGCAAAACTAATTAAGCCAACTTAAGAACATCAATGCGTATAAACATTAAAAAAACAGCAAATGATGAGGAACCTAACTAACACGCTCCACAATGCATAGCAAAAACAGCTCCCAGATGGCGATGCTAGAGGCAATGATGATGCGAACAGAAAACCAAGTAACCCAACCCTGTGGTCGTATACAGCTACACTTGCCAGAGCGCATTCCGAATGAAATGCTTAAGGCATTTGTAGTTTTTGTTCTTGTTATTTTCTTCTCTCTAGAAACAAGCAAATACACTTAGAGAAAATAACAGGTTGGCTGATAAGCCCCCGGTCTAACAACGAAAAACGCATTTTCTTTATCAAAATTCGTTTTTATTATCCAACAAAGTTCCCTTCAAGAGCGATACAACGATTATAACGACCTTCCAATTTTTTGATACCATTTTGGTAGTACTCCTTCGGTTTTGCCTCAAAATAGGCCTCAGTTTCGGCGGTCACTTCTTCATTGCAGCAAATTTTTTTCCCTGCGAGCATCCTTTTGAGCGAGCATTCTTTTTTGAATTCATGAATTTTTGCCGTCGTTCTCAATGACTTGTGGCTCGGTCGTTGTCTTGGTGGAACAACACTTTTTATACCCTCCACCATAGGATGGGGGTATATTAACTTTGTCATTCCGTTTGTAACACATCGAAATATTGCTATAAGACCCCATAAAGTATATATATTCTGTGTCGTGGTAAAATTCTGAGTCGATCTGAGCATGTCCGTCCGTCCGTCTGTTGAAATCACGCTAACTTCCGAACGAAACAAGCTATCGACTTGAAACTTGGCAGTGGTAGTTGTTATTGATGTAGGTCGGTCCACTTTTACGTATAGTCCCCATATAAACGGACCCCCAAATTTGGCTTGCAGACCATCTAAGAGAAGCAAATTTCATCCGATCCGGCTGAAATTTGGTACATGGTGTTGGTATATGGTGTTTAAGAACCATACAAAAATTGGTCCACACCGGTCCATAATTATATATAGCCCCCATATAAACCGATCCTCAGATTTGGCTTGCAGAGCCTCTAAGAGAAGTAAATTTCATCCGATCCTGCTGAAATTTGGTACATGGTGTTAGTATATCGTCTGTAATGATCATGCAAAAATTGGTCCACATCGGTGCATAATTATATATAGCCCCCATATAAACCGATCACCAGATTTGACCTCCGGAGCCTCTTGGAAGACCAAAATTCATCTGATTCAGTTGATATTTGGTACGTGGTGTTAATATATGGCCTCAAACAGCCATGCAAAAATTGGTCGAAATCGGTCCATAATTATATATAGCCCCCATATAAACCGATCCGCCGATTTGGCTTGCAGAGCCTCTAAGAGAAGCAAATTTCATCCGATCCGTCTGAAATTTGGTACATGGTGTTGGTATATGGTGTTTAAGAACCATACAAAAATTGGTCCACACCGGTCCATAATTATATATAGCCCCCATATAAACCGATCCTCAGATTTGGCTTGCAGAGCCTCTAAGAGAAGTAAATTTCATCCGATCCTGCTGAAATTTGGTACATGGTGTTAGTATATCGTCTGTAATGATCATGCAAAAATTGGTCCACATCGGTGCATAATTATATATAGCCCCCATATAAACCGATCACCAGATTTGACCTCCGGAGCCTCTTGGAAGACCAAAATTCATCTGATTCAGTTGATATTTGGTACGTGGTGTTAATATATGGCCTCAAACAGCCATGCAAAAATTGGTCGAAATCGGTCCATAATTATATATAGCCCCCATATAAACTGGGTCGGTTGAAATTTGGTACGTGCTGTTAGTATATGGTATCCAACAACCATGCAGGAATTGGTTCATATCAGTCCATAATTATATATAACCCCCATATAAACCGATCCCTAGATTTGACCTCCGGTGCCTTTTGGAGAAGCAAAATTCATACGATCTGGTTGAAATGTGGTACGTGATATGACCATGCCAAAAGTGGTCCATGTCAGTCCATAATCATATATAGCCCCCATATAAACCGATCCCGAGATTTGGTTTTGGAGCATCTTGGAGGAGCAAATTTCATCCGAGTCAGTTGTGCTAGTATATGGCCGTTAACAACTAACATATGCTTAACTAGGTCCATATCGGTCTATATTTATATATAGCCCTCAGATAGATCTATCCCCAATCACACAAGAATTGGTCCATATCAAGTACATAATTGTATATAGCCCCCATATAAGCGATCCCCATATTTCAATTCTGGCTCCCTACGTACCTTGCAAAAGTCCATATCGATTCGTAATTATTTGTAGACTTATCTACACATATCTTTTTTGTCTAATATATACCACGCATGGACTAACTCACAATTTAGAAAACGATGTTAAGAAGTTTTAAGATACCACAACCCAAGTAATTCGATTGTGGATGGCAGTCTTTCGTTGAAGTTTCTACGCTATCCATGGTGGAGGGTACATAAGATTCGGCCTGGCCGAACTTACGGCCATATATACTTGTTTCTTCATCATATGGGGCCGTTTTGCCACGATTTCGACCTTCAAACGCTCCAATAACGCCATATAATAATCACTGTTGATGGTTTTTCCCTTCTCAAAATAATCGATAAAAATTATTCCATGCGCATCCCAAAAACAGAGGCCATTACTTTTTCAGCGGACTTTTGATTCTTTCCATGCTTCGGAGACGGTTCACCGGTCGCTGTCCACTCAGCCGACTGTCGATTGGACTCAGGAGTGTAGTGATGGAGCCATGTTTCATTCATTGTCACATATCGACAGAAAAACTCGGGTGTATTACGAGTCAGAATCATCAACACGTTGTTGTTTTTGGTCAAATATGAGCTCGCGCGGCAGCCATTTTCCACAGAGTTCCGCATATCCAAATATTGATGAATGATATGACCAACACGTTCCCTTGACATCTTTAAGACCTCTGCTATTTCGATCAACTTTATGGTCATTCAAAATCATTTTGTGGATTTTTTTGATGTTTTCATCGGTAACCACCTCTTTCGGGCGTCCACTGCGTTCACCGTCCTCCGTGCTCATTTCACCACGCTTGAATTTTGCATACCAATCAATAATTGTCGATTTCCCTGGGGCAGAGTCCGGAAACTCATTATTAAGCCAAGCTTTTGCTTCCACCGTAGTTTTTCCCTTCAGAAAACAGTATTTTATCAAAACACGAAATTCCTTTTTTTCATTTTTTTCACAATAACAAAAGTTGCTTCACAAAAGACGCTCTATCTCACAAACTAATTGACTTACAGACGTCAAATTTTGACACGAATCATTTGAAGGTTGCTACTATATAAAAATAATATGCATTTAGTAATAGCGACGCCATCTATATGTCAGACCGGCGACTTATCAGCCAGCCTGTTACACTTAAACCAAATCTAATCTCCACTATAAACAAGGGAGATATAGCTACAGTCGGATGTATGTTTTTATGTGATATTCTAGTATCTAAAGCAATAAGAAAAAATATGTAACACAAGGCCTTAGTGATACAGGTTTGTTCAATGTGATGGATTGGGAAAGATGTGATTCAAATGTCATCACCGTGATATTGTGCTACCCAGCAAAAAAAAAAAAAAAAATGGAAGTTGTTCCACAAACATTTCTTTTAAAGCGCATCCCAGAATCCCCCAATGATTTTTTTTTCTACTTCCGATGCAGCCCTTTGGACAAGTATTAGAAAGTACGCAATTAGGTTATTTTAAGTGCAAATTTAGGTTTTGGACAATTAAATTTCACAAAAAAGTGAAACAAGTATATACGGCCGTAAGTTCGGCCAGGCCGAATCTTATCACCATGGATTGCCTAGAAACTTGTACTAAAGACTGTCATCCACAATCGAATTACTTGGGTTGCGGTAACACATGCCGATGGTAGGGTATCTTCAAACTTCTTAACACCGTCTTCTCAATTGTAAGTTAGTCCATACGGGGTATATATTAAAACAAAACAAAGGCCGATTAAATACGTTTATAATTCAGTTTGACAAAATTTTCTATAGAAATAAAATTTTGACAAAATTTTCTATAGCAATAAAGTTTTCACAAAATTTTCTATAGAAATATAATTTTGACAAAACTTTCTATAGAATTAAAATTTTGAGAAAATTTTCTATAGCAATAAAATTTTGACATAATTTTCTATAGAAATAAAATCTCGACCAAATTTTGTATATTTGTAAAATTTGGTTAAATTTCAAGGGCCGATGTTGATTTTGAATAAAACACAAACTATTTAGGAAATTATTTTAATTTAGTTTTATTATGCTATATTGGTATTACTCAATTATGTGTAGAACAAAATATCGGCCAAATGGGCGCCGCAACCTCGGTGGCACACCTCCATCCGATGGTCCAAATTTTCGATGACGCTGAGGCATAATGGAGGTTCTATGCCGTTAATGTGCCGAATTATCTCTTCCTTTAGCTCTTGAATTGTTGCTGGCTTATCGACGTACACCTTTTCTTTCAAATAACCCCAAAGAAAAAAATCCAACGGTGTCAAATCACATGATCTTGGCGGCCAATTGACATCGCCATTACGTGAGATAACACAGCCATTGAATTTGTTGCGCAAAAGAGCCATTGTTTCGTTAGCTGTGCGGCAAGTGGCACCGTCCTGCTGAAACCAAATATCGTCCACATCCATATCTTCCAATTCGGACAATAAAAAGTTCGTTATCATCTCACGATAGCGAACACCATTCACAGTAACTGCCTGACCGGCCTCATTTTGGAAAAAATACGGCCCGACGATGCCGCCAGCCCATAAACCGCACCAAACAGTCACTCTTTGTGGGTGCATTGGTTTTTCGACAATCACTCTTGGATTCTCATTCGCCCAAATGCGGCAATTCTGTTTATTGAAGAATCCACTGAGGTGAAAATGTGCCTCATCACTGAAGATGATTTTCTTCGAAAATTGATCACCCACTGTTGCCATTTCTTGGAATCATTCTGCCCATTCACGACGTTTGGAATGGTCAATAGGCTTTAGTTCTTGAGCCAATTGCACCTTGTAAGCGTGTAAATGCAAGCCTTTATGCATAATGTTCATCAACGACGAGCGTGAGAAGTGCAATTGTTGGGCACGACGACGAGTTGAGGTGGACGGCTCTTCAGCCACACTATCGCGAGCAGCAGCAATATTTTCTGCAGTACGAGCATGCACTGGTGTTCTCACATCTTCTACTGACCCGGTTTGCTCGAATTTTTCCACGATTTTTGGGATTGTACGCACATTTGGACGATCAAATTTACCAAAAAAATCACCAAGTGCACGATATGCATTTTGATTTGAACGCCCATTTTCATAATAACTCTGAATAACTTTAACACGTTGTTGGATTGTGTATCTCTACATGGTTCAAATTGAGTAAGTCTGAAATAGAGAAATGTCAAATAAAATTAGGAAAAAAAACTTTGCGTTTAGGTGTGGTTATAGAAATAAAGTCCTGACAAAATTTTGTATAGTAATAAAATTGTGACAGAATTTCCTATAGAAATAAAATTTCCTATAGAATAAAATTAAAATTGGTAGATTATTTTTGGGGATATGGACCAATTTTGGCATGGTTGTTAGCGGCCATATACTAGCGCAATGTACCAAATTTCACCACGTACCAAATTTCAACCGGATCGGAGAAAATTTTCTTCATAAATAAAAATATTTGTTTGGTAGTTTTGTGGTAAAATTTTCTCCAAACTTTGGTAGACTATTTTTGGCTCGAGTGCACTGAAAAAAATATTGTCGTGAGGTCAAAGGTTTCATGTCTTTAAAATACGAATGCAAATTTTACTTAAAACTTATATAAAGTTTTTTTCCTTGTCCAAAAATCGATAAAATTTTCAATGAAGTCGTATTGTCCTTATAATTAAGTTACTTGACTTAAAAATGGGTATCATAACTTGAAAGAAAAAATGTTTGGGCTAAGGTCAACTTGGCTTTAATAATTGTGAAAAGTTCTTTAAATTTAATGAAATTGTCTTTAAATTTGTTGTCTTTTTGCATCTTGACTACAAAGCAAAAAATCGTTCAAATATAGGACATGTTTTTCAACACTTTATTTTAAAGAAGCTTTTTACTTGAAACATAGCATAATTTCTATTGGAAGTCGAGTCTTAATTTGGAAAATAAAGTTGTCGTTAACTCGTTTTAAAGGACTTTTATAGCATATGAAGAAAAACAAGTATATACGGCCGTAAGTTCGGCCAGGCCGAAGCTTATGTACCCTCCATAATGGATTGCGTAGAAACTTCATCTAAACACTGCCATCCACAATCGAATTACTTAAGTTGCGGTAACGCTTGCCGACGGCAAGGTATCTTAAAACCTCCTAACATCATCTTCTAAATTGTATGTACGTCCATACGTGGTATATATTAAATCAAAAAAGATCGATCCAATACGTATATAATTCGGTTTGACAAAGTAGACATAAAATTTAGACAAAATTTTCTACAGAAATAAAATTTTAACAAAATTTTCTATAGAAATAAAATTTTGACAAAATTTTCTATATAAATAAAATGTGGACACAATTTTCTATAGAGATAAAATTTTGACAAAATTTTCTATAGAAATAAAATTTTGGTAGATTATTTTTGGCTCTAGTGGCAACCATGATTATGAAGCGATATGGACCAATTTTTGTGTGATTGGACCAATTTTGGTATGGTTGTTAGCGACCATATTTTAACACTACGTGCCTAATTTGAACCGGATCGGATGAATTTTGCTCCTCCAAGAGGCTCCGGAGGTCAAATCTGGAGAATGTTTTATATGGGGGCTATATATAATTATGGGCCGATATGGACCAATTCTGACACGGTTGTTAAAGATCATATACTAACACCATGTTCCAAATTACAACCGGATTGGATGAAATTTGCTTCTCTTGGAGACTTCGCAAGCCAAATATGGGGATCGGTTTATATGGGTGCTATATATAATTATGAACCGATGTGGACCAATTTTTGCATGGTTGTTAGAGACCATATACCAACGTCATGTACCAAATTTCAGCCGGATCGGATAATTTTCTTCTCTTTGAGGCTCCGCACGCCAAATCTGGGGATCGGTTTATATGGGGGCTATATATAATTATGGACCGATGTGAACTAATTTTTGCATGGTTGTTAGAGACCATATACCAACACCATGTACCAAATGTCAGCCGAATCGGATGAAATTTGCTTCTCTTTTAGGCTCCACAAGCCAAATCTGCGGATCGGTTTATATGGGGGCTATATATAATTATGGACCGACGTGGACCAATTTTTGCACGATTGTTCGATACCATATACCAACACCATGTACCAAATTTCAGCCGGATCGGATGAAATATGCTTCTCTTAGAGGCTCCACAAGCCAAATCTGGGGATCGGTTTATATGGGGGCTATATATAATTATGGGCCGATGTGGACCAATTTTTGCATGGTTGTTAGAGACCATATACCAACACCATGTACCAAATTTCAGCCGGATCGGATGAAATATGCTTCTGTTAGAGGCTCCACAAGCCAAATCTGAGTGTCCCTTTATATGGGGGCTATACGTAAAAGTGGACCGATATGGCCATGGCAATACCATCCGACCTACATCGATAACAACTACTTGTGCCAAGTTTCAAGTTGATAGCTTGTTTCGTTCGGAAGTTAGCGTGATTTCAACAGACGGACAGGCTTAGATCGACTCTGAATTTCTCCACGACCCAGAATATATATACTTTATGGGGTCTTAGAGCAATATTTCGATGTGTTACAAACGGAATGACAAAGTTAATATACCCCCATCCTATGATGGAGGGTATAAAAAAGCTGAGAAAGCGAAAAATAAAAATTTGCTTCCTAGAAGCAAGTACGCAAAACCCAAATTTTAAAGAGAATTGTGTCTTAAAAGTATCCTTACTTGTATTCTACGCTTCTTTAGCTCGGAATCAATGCTAAATTTTTTAAATTAAAGACAAAATCTTTGGAACCGGGCATGCTTTTTTCTCTGATATAAAGTTCTATTCCTTGTTCAAATGTCCATAGACTTTCCAACGAAGTCGTTTTGTCCTTATAGTTAAGTGATTCGCCTTAAAATTGGGTATCCTAATATGAAAGGAATTTTTTTTTGACAAGGTACTACTTGGCTTTAATATTACTGAAAAATTCTTCAAAGTTAATGAAATCTTCTTTAAATTTGTTCACTTTTTGTATATTTACTACATAGCGGAAAAGCGTTTAAAAATAGGTGATGGTTAGGTTAGGTATAGTGGCAGCCCGATATTTCAGGCTCATTTAGACTATTCAGTCCATTGTGATAGCACAGTCGTGAACTTCTCTCTTATCACTGAGTGCTGCCCGATTCCATGTTAAGCTCAATGACATTGAAATGTGGACTTTTTATAGACGAGTCCACATTTCAGTGAAACCACTTAGAGAAGCTGTGAAACCCTCAGAAATGTCACCATCATTACTGAGGTGGGATAATCCACCCCTGAAGAACTTTTTGGTGGTTGTTCGAAACTGGGTTTGAACCCACGACCCCGTGTATGCAAGGCAGGCATGCTAACCATTGCACCGCGGTGGCTCTTAAAGATGTTTTTAAATATTTTATTTTGAAACAAAGCATAATTTCTGCTTAAAGTCGAGTCCCAATTTTGAAATTTAAGCTGTCCGTAACACGCTTTGAAGGGACTTTGATAGCACATGAAGACAAAAAGCTGAGAAATCGAATAAATTAAACCTTGTTTCCTAGAATCAAGAAAGTTTATGATAAATTTAAGAGAATTGTTTCTTAAATTTCAAATCTCCGCTTCTTTGGCTTGGAATCAATACTATAATCAATAGACAAAATCTTTGGAACCGGGCATGTTTTTTTCAATGTAGGTATAGCCTTCACATAGAATGATTCTCAGACATAACTACAAAGGCATATTTTTCAACCGATCCCCCCTGAAAGTTGCTACATGATGTCGATATACAATCTTAAGTAAGCATACAAAAATTGGGCCACATCGGTCCATAATTGAATATAGTTCCCATATAGTCTCCAGATTTGACTTCTTCAGCGTTCTGACAATTCGGCAGTTTAAACGTTGATTTCATCCATTATTTTGCAGTGTATCCTTTGTTTTCCTTTTGGAAGGATGGAGGGGAAGTAAGCAATTTTCAAAGCAAAGAAAGTAATAATGGTTTCTTCATTGGTTTTTCTTTCGGCTTCTTTCAAGATGTTCGCCTTGGTTTGGTTTTGGATGCGATGGCATATTTATAAGATATAAAAACGAAACTTTCAATAAATGCAGTTTTTTCCTTTGCAACTTTTTTCGGTTTACCATTTTACTCCCCCCCCATCAACCATCTTCTTTGTCCGCATGCAGAAAACTAATAATGACGATGATAAGTCCAGTCGACAAAGTAAGACAGTTTGATTGTAGTGGAGAACATCTTATCTGTTTAGCATAGAGATTAGCAAACTGATTCTGTAAAGGCTCATCGAATATGTCTTCATCAGATATTCGATTGGCAGCCATCAGAAATTTCCTGAGGATAAAAATTGAAGCGGGATGGTGTGGGGGAAGGACGAAGAAGTAATCTTTGGATCAATTATTGTTTGCATTATTCATTTGTTGGTTGATGTAGAAATACTCTGTGTACGAGTTATTGATATTGAAGATATAATAGCAGATGACGGAAGAAATTAAATAGGAAACAAGTATATACGGCCGTAAGTTCAGCCAGGACTTGCCAATGGCAAGTATTACCAAGTTAGGAGACTATGTTAGGCAATTCACTTCCTGATGAGTTTATGATCTGGTATGAACCAATTTCCCCTAGGTAATTAAAGAACCGAATCTCAACTGGATCGGATGAAGTCAAATTTTCACTAAAATAAAAGCATGTTCAGTTCCAAAGCCCTTGTCTACACTAAAACAAAATTTTACTTAGATCCAAAAAAGTTGACCTTCCCTTAAGGATTTTGGTATTGATTCCGAGCCAAAGATGCGGCTTCTTTAAAATAAAGAAATTTTTAAGCGACCTATCTGGCTTTAAATCTAGGACCAATAAAATTAAAATTAGGGTACCGATCTCATTTATCAAATTTTCATTCTCTTTTAGTATAAAAGTAGTCACGTACAAATAAATGCCAGTTTAAAAATGCAAATTATAACGGATACTTCAAAGTAAAAAATGTTTTCGTAATTCCAAAACAACTTTAAACCAAAGAAGCTAAATCCTCAAAATAAGTTTTGGCCTATATTGGAAGCGTTTTTATCTTAAATCTAAAGTTTCAATATTTCAGTTAATTTAAGGACAATTTCTTTAAATCAAAAATGTGTGTCTTTACTTTAAGGAAAATTAGCCTTAGTTCAAAGATATGCGACTTTAACGGAGGGACACAAATTTACAAAATTTGTGTCTTAAATTTAATGCAAAAAATTTTTGAAGCAAAGATTATAAACTTTATTTTAATTAAAATTTCATTATTTTAAAGAAATTTTTCCTAAATATTTTGTAAATTTCGCATCCTAAAATTTAGGTTGCGTAATCTTTAATATCACGTAACTATTTTTTTAGTGTATATACTAATGATTTTGTTATTGATTTCGAGCCAAAGAGGCTTAGAATTGAAGTGAGGGTACCTTTAAAACAGAATTATATTTAAGGTTTTAAGTACTTGATGCTAGGACACAAATGTTAATTTATTCAATTTTTCAGATTCATCGGCCTTAGTCAAACGAAATTTTCTTTCATGATAATATACCGATTTTTAAGTCGAATCAGGACATGCTTTGTTTTCAGTGTGATTACAGAAATGTGTTCACAGACAGACGGACGGACATGGCTAGATCGGCCCTGCTCCACAGTGTGGCGCAGGGTATAATTATACCCGTCTGTCCGTGAACACATTTTTGTAATCAATGTCTAGGTCGCAATTTAAGTCCAATCGACTTAAAATTTGGCACAAGTATGTGTTTTGGCTCAGAATAGAACCCTATTGATTTTGGAAGAAATCAGTTCAGATTTGGATATAGCTTCCATAGATATCTTTCGCCCAATATTGACTGGCCACAGACGCCAGTCTTTTAGCCCAAATTGGTGGAAATTTTGTAATAGGAGTACAATTAGTGGTGTAGTCAAGTGTGCTTAATTTTATTGAAATCAGTTCAGATTTAGATATAGCTCCCATATATATCTTTCGCCCGATATGGACTTATATGGCCTCAGAAGCAAGAGTTTTACTCTAATTTGCTTGCAATTTTCCACAAAGATAAAAATTAGTACTATAGTCAAGTGTGCCGAATTTGATTGAACTCGGTTTAGATTTAGATATAGCTCCCATATACGATATATTTTTCGCCCGATTTTCTAAAATTAAAATACTAAGTATGCATGTCAAATTCGGTTGAAATCGGTTTCTATATTGCTTCCATATATATGCTTTTCCGATTTGGGCAAAAATGACCAAAATACCCACCCCTCCTACGGTGGAGGGTATAATATAAAGATACCTAATGATTTTATTTTTATACCCACCACCATAGAATAGTGACGGGGTTATAATAAGTTTGTCATTCCTTTGTAACACATCGAAATATCGATTTCCGACTATATAATTCGACTATATATATTCTTGATCAGGGAGAAATTCTAAGATGATATAACCATGTCCGTCTGTCTGTTGCAATCACGCTACAGTCTTCAATAATGAAGCAATCGTGCTGAAATTTTGCACAAACTTGTCTTTTGTCTGCAGGCAGGTCAAGTTCGAAGGTGGGCTATACCGGTCCATGTTTTGGTTTAGTCCCCATATAAACCGACATCCAGATTTGGGGCTTTGAGCTTATAGAAACCGTAGTTTTTATCCAATTTGCTTGAAATTTGAAATTTAGAGGTATTTTAGGACCATAAAGAGGTGTGCCAATGGTGAGTATGGGTCCATATTTTGGTATAGCCTCCATACAGACCGATGTCCCGATTTTACTTCTTGTGCTTCTAGAATCCGTTGTGTTGTCCAATTTGCCTGAAATTGAAAATCTGGAGAATTTTTAGGACTATAAATAGTTGTGCAAGAAATGATTTTATTTTTGGGATTCTAGAAACCGGAGATTTTATCCAATTTGCCTGAAATTGCAAATCTAGAAGAATTTTAGAACCATAAGGAGGTGTGCCGAAAACGTTGAGTATCGGTCCATGTTTTAGTATAGCCCCCATAAGACCTATCTCTCGATTTAACTCCTTGGATTTCTAGAAACCGTAGTTTTTATTCGATTTGTCTGACCAAAAACAACAACATGCTGCTGATTCCGAGTGGTTTTTGCAGCTGTTAACTCGTAATACACCCGAATTTTTCCGTCGATGTGTGACAATGGATGAAACATGGCTCCATCACTACACTCCTGAGTCCAATCGACAGTCGGCTGAGTGGACAGCGACCGGTGAACCGTCTCCGAAGCGTGGAAAGACTCAAAAGTCCGCTGGCAAAGTAATAGCCTCTGTTTTTTGGGATGCGCATGGAATAATTTTTATCGATTATCTTGAAAAGGAAAAAACCATCAGCAGTGACTATTATGTGGCGTTATTGGAGCGTTTGAAGGTCGAAATCGCGGCAAAACGGCCCCATATGAAGAAGCAAAAAGTGTTGTTCCACCAAGACAACGCACCGTGCCACAAGTCATTGGGAACGATGGCAAAAATTCATGAATTGGGCTTCGAATTGCTTCCCCACCCACCGTATTCTCCAGATCTGGCCCCAGCGAATTTTTCTTGTTCTCAGACCTCAAAAGGATGCTCGCAGGGAAAAACTTTGGCTGCAATGAAGAGGTGATCACCGAAACTGAGGCCTATTTTGAGGCAAAATCGAAGGAGTACTACCAAAATGGTATTAAAAAATTGGAAGGTCATTGTATCGCTCTTGAAGAGAACTATGTTGAATAATAAAAACGAATTTTGACAAAAAAATGTGTTTTTCTTTGTTAGACCGGGGACTTATCAGCCAACCTGTTATATCGGATTTAGTTGTTATCAGTTCATTTGGTATGGCCTCCATATAGACCCGTTTCACTTTTTGGAAGGTATAAAAAACACATTGACCATGAAAAGTGCTTGAAACTGAAAGTAAAATTTGCAGATTTTACTTCTCGTAACCATAATGGGGGTGAAAATCTACAGATTTTAGATTTCAAATCAAGTCGGTATTTCATCATTTTCTTGCACACTTACCAGAGACGTTAATGATTGCTCTAAAACTCAAACAAAAATGGTTACAGAATCTGAAATAGTCTTCATAGGTAAAACCTTTAAATTTATCTTCGGAAAGTGTACTAGTTGAACTGCTCTGCTTGGGAGAATATTTGTCATCAATCGCCCTTGAAATTTCAAAGGAAACTATAATGTTTGATTCACGGTGTTTAGTATTTAAGATTCGGTCCGACCGAACTTACTGTTGTATATACTTGTTTTATACGAGGTTTGCCTTTTTTATGCAGGATTTGAGAATAAAAACAAGTATATATGACCATAGATAGCGTAGAAACTTCTACGAAAGACTGTCATCCACAATCGAATTACTTGGGTTGTGGTATCTTAAATCGTTTTCTAAATTGTGAGTTAGTCCATACGTGGTATATATTAGACCAAAAAGGTTTTGTAGGTATGACTACATTTAATTACGAATCGATATGGACTTTTGCAAGGTACGTAGTGAGCCAGAATTGAAATATGGTGGTTGCTTATATGGAGGCTATATACAATTTTGAACTTGATATGGACCAATTTTTGTGTGATTGGGGATCAATTTATCTGAGGGCTAAATATAACTATAGACCGATATGAACCTAGTTAGGCATGGTTGTTAACGGCCATATACTAGCATAATGTACCAAATTTCAACTGACTCGGATGAAATTTGCTCTTCCAAGACGCTCCAAAACCAAATCTCGGGATCGGTTTATATGGGGGCTATATATGATTATGGACTGATATGGACCACTTTTGGCACGGTTGTTAAATAGCATATACTACCACCACGTACCAAATTTCTACCAGATCGGATGAATTTTGCTTCTCCAAAAGGCACCGGAGGTCAACTCTGGGGATCGGTTTATATGAGGCTATATATAATTATGGACTGATATGAACCAATTCCTGCATGGTTGTTGGATACCATATACTAATATCACGTACCAAATTTCAACAGAATCGGATGAATTTTGCTCTTCCAAGGGGCTCCGGAGTCAAATTTGGGGATCGGTTTATATGGGGCCTATATAATTATGGACCGATTTCGACCAATTTTTGCATGGGTGTTTGATGCCATATATTAACACCACGTACCAAATTTCACTCGGATCGGATGAAATTTGCTTCTCTTAGAGGAGCCGCAAGCCAAATTTGGGGGTTCGTTTATATGGGGGCTATACGTAAAAGTGGACCGATATGGCCCATTTGCAATAACATCCGACCTACATCAATAACAACTACTTGTGCCAAGTTTCAAATCGATAGCTTGTTTCGTTCGGAAGTCAACGTGATTTCAAGAGACGGACGGACGGGCATGCTCAGATCGACTCAGAATTTCACCACGACCCTGAATATATATACTTTATGGGGTCTTAGAGCAATATTTCGATG
The DNA here is from genome assembly GCF_050003625.1 of Haematobia irritans. Classification (NCBI taxonomy): domain Eukaryota; kingdom Metazoa; phylum Arthropoda; class Insecta; order Diptera; family Muscidae; genus Haematobia; species Haematobia irritans. The sequence continues at coordinate 154,672,890 of NC_134398.1, read as the reverse complement.
TGTTACAAACTTAATGACAAAGTTATTATACCCTCCATCCTATGGTGGAGGGTATAACAAATAATAATCGCCTAAAATCGCTCTGTTGTTTTTCAAAATATTCCATTATACACTCTTGCAAGCGTTTGAATCAATTGTTGAAGCACTCTTGCCACTGTGAGTGAGGTGTCTCTAAAACATGCATTCGGAACGCATCAACCGCTTCTTCAGATGTCGAAAAACGTTGACCAATCATTTTATTTTTAACTTACGGTAGTAAACAGAAGTCATTCGGTGCCAAGTCAGGACTATACGGCGGATAACCAATCATCAATGTTTTGAGTGCTCAAAAATGCAGTTGATGTGTGGAAGCTCGATTTTCCTTAGTGAAGAGTGATCCGTATTCGACGGTTATTTTTGCTGATTTCTTGAAAGACAACTGGCAAACAAATGGTTGTGTACCATTCAGAATTGACCGATCTGCGTTGTTCTAGTGGTACGATTATGTGTTTTGTTTGCATGGAAGTGTTTCGTGCGCAAGAAATTGTTTTTTTGTTGGACTTGGTTCATTTTGAAACACCCATACAGTAGACTGCTTTTTATTATCGGGCTTATACGCTTAAAATCACGATACCTCACCAGTCACGATGTCGAGCACATTTTGCGAAGCATCACGATCGTATTTTGGAGAATTTTTTTTTCGACCAATCGACAAGCCTTTTTTGAGTGATTTTTTACACAAAGTTTTTATAAAAATGCACAAATGTTTACTTAAACTTCAACACTCCGGCATAAAATTGTGGTATGTAAATGGATAATTCTATAGTTATTGTACAAAGTAAAAAAAAATCCAACGTCCAAAGGAAACTTCGAAGTCATGGTGATAGAAAAAATAATCGCTCCCAAATATATTTGTGTTTAAATGTCTGTTGAAAACTCACTCTATTTAATTTATGGCTAAAATCCAAATAAGGAGTAACCAAACTCATCTTCCATTGCTCACATACACAAAAAGGACCACCATCATTCATACATAGACACATACTAATACTCACAGGACCAAACTACAAATTAGTTTTATATTTTTAATTGCATTTGGAAAACATTACCAAATATTAAAAAAAAAAAACGAACGCAGAAAATCTAAAATTCAAATGGAAAATCATTTACCGAATACTCGACAGTGACATACAAGGAAACACTTACAAATGGACGGATAATTTATATGTCAACCTAGGCAGAAGGATTTTTATTGGAAAATTAGAAAGACATATTTGAAAGTTGATTAATGTGGATCCCTTGTTATCATTTGGATTCCTGCTTAGGATATTTACTTCACAACAAAAATATTGATCTAATATCAAAAATTTTGCAATCTAAAAGACAGACAGACAGGTTCAAATTTAGATATAGCTTCCATATATATATTTCGCCCGATGTGCCCTTCTGTTATGATTTGCTTAAAATTTTACACAAGGTGTACACTTGATAGCGTTGTTAAGTATTCCAATTTCGGTTGAAATCGGTTCAGATTTATAAAAAGCTCCCATATATATCATTCACCCTGTTTAGACTCTTATGACCACAGAGGCCAAAGTTTCACTCCGATTTACTGGAAATTTTGCAGACATAGCATAATTAACGTTCTCACTCTGCGTGCTAAAATTGGTTGACATTGGTTCAGATTTAAATATAGCTCCCATATATGAATTTCATCCGATATGCATTTCTATGGCCCCAGAGGTCAGAATTTCTTATTGATTTTAAATTCAAAATTTAGACCCATCAATCGCTATTGATTTTGAAAAAAGTCGACTCAAATTTAGATATAGCTGTCATATATATTCATGACCGATGTGGTCATAATTCGGCCCCGCCCGTCTGTATATTTGAATTAGAGTTGATTAAAAGCATGTAATGTCTTTTTATACCCTCCACCATAGGATGGGGGTATATTAACTTTGTCATTCCGTTTGTAACACATCGAAATATTGCTCTAAGACCCCATAAAGTATATATATTTTGGGTCGTGATGAAAGTCTGAGTCGATCTGAGCATGTCCGTCCGTCTGTTGAAATCACCCTAACTTCCGAACGAAACAAGCTATCGAGTTGAAACTTGGCAAAAGTAGTTGTTAGTGATGTAGGTCGGATGGTATTGCAAATGGACCATATCGGTCCACTTTCGTTCCATAATTATATATAGCCCCCCATATAAACCGATCCCCCGATTTGGATTGCGGAGCCTCTAAAAGAAGCAAATTTCATCCGATCCTGCTGAAATTTGGTACATGGTGTTAGTATGTGGTGTCTAATGACCATGCACAAATTTGGTCCATATTATATATAGCCCCCATATAAACCGATCACCAGATTTGACCTCGGGAGTTTCTTGGAAGATCAAAATTCATCTGATTCAGTTGAAATTTGGTACGTGGTATTAATAAAGGGTGATTTGTTAAGAGCTTGATAACTTTTTTTTTTAAAAAAACGCATAAAATTTGCAAAATCTCATCGGTTCTTTATTTGAAACGTTAGATTGGTCCATGACATTTACTTTTTGAAGATAATTTCATTTAAATGTTGACCGCGGCTGCGTCTTAGGTGGTCCATTCGGAAAGTCCAATTTTGGGCAACTTTTTCGAGCATTTCGGCCGGAATAGCCCGAATTTCTTCGGAAATGTTGTCTTCCAAAGCTGGAATAGTTGCTGGCTTATTTCTGTAGACTTTAGACTTGACGTAGCCCCACAAAAAATAGTCTAAAGGCGTCAAATCGCATGATCTTGGTGGCCAACTTACCGGTCCATTTCTTGAGATGAATTGTTCTCCGAAGTTTTCCCTCAAAATGGCCATAGAATCGCGAGCTGTGTGGCATGTAGCGCCATCTTGTTGAAACCACATGTCAACCAAGTTCAGTTCTTCCATTTTTGGCAACAAAAAGTTTGTTAGCATCGAACGATAGCGATCGCCATTCACCGTAACGTTGCGTCCAACAGCATCTTTGAAAAAATACGGTCCAATGATTCCACCAGCGTACAAACCACACCAAACAGTGCATTTTTCGGGATGCATGGGCAGTTCTTGGACGGCTTCTGGTTGCTCTTCACTCCAAATGCGGCAATTTTGCTTATTTACGTAGCCATTCAACCAGAAATGAGCCTCATCGCTGAACAAAATTTGTCGATAAACACATTTCGAACCGAACACTGATTTTGGTAATAAAATTCATTGATTTGCAAGCGTTGCTCGTTAGTAAGTCTATTCATGATGAAATGTCAAAGCATACTGAGCATCTTTCTCTTTGACACCATGTCTGAAATCCCACGTGATCTGTCAAATACTAATGCATGAAAATCCTAACCTCAAAAGAATCACCCTTTATATGGCCTCGCAAACTCATGCAAAAATTGGTCGAAACCGGTCCATAATTATATATAGGCCCGATATAAACCGATCCCCTGATTTTACCTCCGGAGCCCAATATTTCCTATTGTGAACTATAGGAAAATATTTCGTTCTAAACCAGCTAGTAAAATCTAGCGATGCATATTAGAGAATATTACACAGCAATATAATTTTTTTTTATTTCAAATATTCCATATACCATTTTCCTTATATTTTCTCCGATTCTCATTTATACAAATTTTTTTTTTCGAAATCATTCCACTGTATAGTGGACGTAAACAATGTAAAGATAAAACTGCAGTGCAAAGTAACAAATGTAATTGATGGCTTTCAAACCAAAAGTTATTCAATTATTAATGTTTTGGAAAAACCAGCGAGTCATAATTTCTCTAATTGCAGCAAAAAAGAAACTAAATGAAAAACTAGGAAATTTCCCAGAAAATCCTTTCCCGTTATAGGAAGAAAACAAAAACTCGAAATGAAAGTCAGATCCAAAGTACTGCAAGCAATTAATCTTCATTTTATGTAGTTTAAGAAATTTATATTAATATTTTAGTAATTTCATGTAGTTCCAAAAAGAAAACTAAAATTATTTATACTTACGAAAAAAGTTAGTTATACCATAGAATCGGAATTTAGTGTAGTCTAAGTTTCTTTTTTATACCCTCCACTATAGGATGTGGGTATATTAACTTTATCATTCCGTTTTGTAACACATCGAAATATTGTTCTTAAAACCCATAAAGTATATATATTCTGGGTCGTGGTGAAATTCTAAATCGATCTAAGCATGACCGTCCGTCCGTTTGTCTGTCTGATGAAATCATGCTATCTTCCGAACGAAAAAAGCTATTGACTTGAAACTTGGCATAAGTAGTTATTATTGATGTAAGTCGGACGGTATTGAAAATGGACAATATTGGACCACTTTTACGTATAGCCCCCATATAAACCGACCGCCGGATTGGTCTTGCGGAGCCTCTTAGAGAAGAAAATTTCATCCGATCCGCTTGAATCTTGGTACGTTGTGTTAGTATATGGTCTCTAACAACCATGCAAAAATTGGTCCATATCCATAATTATATATAGCCCCAATATCCCCAGATTTGAACTCCGGTGCCTCTTGGAAGAGCAAAATTCATCCGATCCGGTTGAAATTTGGTACGTGATATTAGTATTTGGTCTCTAACACTAACAACCATGCAAAAATTGGTCCACATCGGTCCAAAATTATATATAACACCCGTATAAACTGATCCCCAGTTTTGAACTCCGATGCCTCTTGGAGGAGCAAAATTCATCCGATCCCGTTGAAATTTGGTACGAGCTATAAGTATATGGTATGTAACAACCGTGCAAAAATTGGTCCACATCGGTTCACAATTATATGTTATATAGCCCCCATATAAACCGATCCTCAGATTTTAACTCCGGTGCCTCGTGGAAGAGCACAATTCATCCGATCCGGTTGAAATTTGGTACGTGGTGTAAGTATATGGTCTCTAACAACCATGCAAAAGTTGGTCCATATCGGCCCATAATTATAACATATATAACCCCCATTTAAACCGATCCCCAGATTTGACCTTCGTAGCTTCTTGGGGGACCAAAATTCATCCGATCCGGTTGAAATTTGGTACGAGATGTTAGTATATGGTCTCTAACAACCGTGCAAAAGTTGGTCCATATCGGTTCATAATTATATATAGCCCCATATAAATAGATCCCTAAATATGACCTCCGGAACCTTTTGAGGAGCTAAATTCATCCGATCCCGTTGAAATTTTTTTTGTAAGTATATGGTATGTAACAACCTTGCAAACATTGGTCTATATCGGTCCATAATTATATATAGCCCCCACATAAACCGATCCCCAGATTTGAACTCCAGTGCCTCGTGGAAGGGCAAAATTCATCCGATCCGGTTGAAGTTTGGTACGAGGTATTAGTATATGGTCTCTAACAACCGTGCAAAAATTGGTCCATCTCGGTTCATAATTATATATAGCCCCCATATAAATCGACCCCCAAATTGGACCTCCGGAACCTCTTGGAGGAGCAAGATTCATCCGTTGAAATTTGGTATATTACGCTAGTATATGGCCGCTAACATTCACGCCAAAATTGGTCCATATCGGTCTATAGTTATATATAGCCGATCCCCAATCACACAAAAATTTTATTTCTATAGAAAAAATTTTCAAAATTATACTACTATCGAAAATTTTGTGAAAATTTTATTTCTATAAAAATGTTTTTCAAGATTTTATTTCTATAGACAATTTTGTCAAAATGTTATTTCTATAGAAAATTTTTCCATCTCAAATTTAATTTCTACAGAAAATTTCTTAAAATTTTATTTTGTCAAAATTTTATTTCTATAAAAAATTTGTGAAAATTTTCATTTCTATAAAAATTTTGTCAAAATTTTATTTCTATAAAAATTTTGTCAAAATTTTATTTCTATAGAAATAAAATTTTGTCAAAAAATTTTTCTATAGAAAATTTTATCAAAATTTTATTTCTATAGAAAATTTTCTGAAAATTTTATTTCCATAGAAAATTTTCTGAAAATTTGATTTCTATAGAAAATTTTGTCAAAATTTTATTTCTACAGAAAATGTTGTCAAACTGAATTATATACGTATTTAATCGGCCGTTTTATACCCACCACCATAGAATGGTGACGGGATATAATAAATTTGCCATTCCGTTTGTAACACATCGAAATATCGATTTCCGACTAATAAAGTATATATTCGTGATCAGGGAGAAATTCTAAGACGATATAAGCATGTCCGTCTGTCCATCTGTCCGTCTGCCTGTCTGTTGTAATCACGCTACAGCCTTCAATAATGGTGATATCGTCCTGAAATTTGGCACAGATTCGTCTTTTGTTTACAGGCGGGTCAAGTTCGAAGGTGGGCTATATCGGTCCAAGTTTTGATATAGTCCCCATATAAACCGACCTCCCGATTTGGAGTCTTGGGATATAAAAACTAGCTTTTATCCAATTTGCGTGAAATTGGAAATCTAGAAGTATTTTAGGACCATCAAAAAGTGTACCGAAAGTGGTGCCTATCGGTCCATTTTTTGGTATATTCCTCATATGGACCGATTTTGTTTCTTGGGCGTCTAGAAAGTGTATTTTCTACCGGATTTGCCTGAAATTGGAAATCTAGAGTTACTCTAGGACCGTAAAGAGGTGCACCGAAAATGGTGAGTATCGGTCCATGATTTGATATAGCCCCCTTATAGACCGATCTCCCGATTTTACTTCTTGAGCTTCTACAAACCGTAGTTTTTATCCAATTTGCCTGAAATTGAAAATCTAGAAGTATTCTAGGGAAATAAAGAGATGCGCCGAAAATGGTGATAATCGGTCCATGTTTTGATATAGCCCCCATATAGATCGATCTCCCGATTTTACTTCTTGAGCTTCTACAATCTGTAGTTTTTATACAATTAGCTTGAAATTGGAAATCTAGAGGTATTCTAGGATCATAAAGAGGTGTTCCGAATATATTTATTATCGGCCCTCCGATTTGGGATCTAGATTCTAGAACTACAATTAAATGTGCTGAATGCTGTGTGTATCTTTCCATGTTTTGGTTTAGCCCCCCGGTGTACTGGGGGCTATACTCCCGATAACTCCCGATTTAGCTCCTAGGGTTTCTAGAAATTGTAGTTTTTATCCGATTTGAAAATATACTGGCATTTTATACCTACAACAAAGTGTATATGATTTAGTTTTATCGGTGCATTTGGTAAGGCCTCCATATAGGCCGAATTCACTTATTGAGGGTATAGAAGGCGTACTGATCATGAAAGTTGCTTCAAACTGAATACAAAATTTCCAGATTTTACTTCTCGTAAACATGTAAATAATTGGGATGAAAATCTACAGATTTTAGATTTCAAAACAAGGCGTTATTTCATCATTTTCTTGCACACCTACAAGAGATGTTTATGATTCCTCTAAAAATCAAACAAAAAATGGTTCTTCTAAATTCAGAATCTGATCTGGTCTTCATAGGTAAAATCTTTACATTTATCTGTGGGAAGCTTACTGGTTGAATTGATCTGCTTGGGAAAATATCTGTCCTCAAACCCTTCTTAAATTTTCAAAGGAAACTAGTATATTTGATTCATGGTGGTGGGTATTTAAGATTCGGCCGGGCCGAACTTACTGCTGTATATATTTGTTTTGTTTAATATGGACTAACTTACAATTTAGAAGACGATGTTAAGAAGTTTTAAGATACCTTGCCATCGGCAAGTGTTACCGCAACCCAAATAATTCGATAGTGGATGACAGTCTGTAGTAGAAGTTTCTACGCAATGGTGGAGGGTACATAAGATTCGGCCTGGCCGAACTTACGGCCGTATATACGTGTTATAACCTACATAAGATTTGGCCAGTGCAAATTTTTGGCCATATACACTTCGCCAACTTTTGAGCAAATAAAATACCTTCGCACGATAAAAATACGTCTTCTATACTACGCAATATTAACATTTGTATTTCAAGGACTTGAGGATATCATTGTTCTTGTCACTATATTTTTTCTGTGTACTATCACCAATATCGATAACCTTTACAGAAGCGAGACAAGGATTTCTTCAATGCCCAATGCATGTCTATGAATAAATATTAGATACTTATTTATATTTTTTTACAAATTTGCCACAGCTTTATTACGTCAATAACGTCCTTCAAATATGCATGTCCCATAATATTTGGTTTAATATAAAAACACATGCCAGAGTGTGGTAAAGGGTATAAATAGTACGAAATTTCGTAACTGCATCACACTTAAATATTCTGTTAAGTGGCCACAATTAAATGCCAGTTTGTTTGGTTTTCCTTTTTCTTGTTCAACATTTTTGCGCACATCCTTTTAAAGTTTGTCTTCAAAACTCGAAGGTGGTTAGCTCTTTCATATCGTCGAGGGAGTGAAAGGATGAGATATCTAATTGCGGATTAGGAATGCCATTCGAGATTGGTTTATAAGCGTATATATATTTTGGATTTCCGAAAATGTTAATTTAAAATGTAACTTCTGGATCCAAGAGGATACGCAAGACAAATCTGGGTGTGGGTTTTTATGGGGGCTATAGCTATACGTGGTCTGATATGACCCCATACTATCCGACCTACATCAGAAACAACTATTTGTGCCAAGTTTCAAGTCGTTTCCTTCGAAAGTTAGCGTGATTTCAGCAGACGGACATCGCTAGATCGACTCAGAATTTCACGACGATCCAAAATATATGTACTTTATGGGCTCTGAGACCAATATTTCGATGCGTTACCAACGGAATGTCATCCTATAAAAAAATTAGTTCTTTCCTCCCGAACGAAATTGTAGACAAACAAATATCTTTTCACTGTAAGAAAGTTTGTTTGGGTATATACCTTTTGTAATAAACGTTGATTCTTTTACAGGATATAAAAACAACAGCAAAGAATATCTTTTCTGCCTAATTCCATTCTTCCCTCATATATTTCCCACTTCCACGAGGTTTTTAGTTCTTAGCTCCTTTTTCTGTAATACAAATAGTGTAGAAGCCATTATTAGATATTATAATTTTTTTATACCCTCCATCATAGGATGGGGGGTATATCAATTTTGACATTCCGTTTGTAACACATTGCAATATTGCTCTATAGCCCCCATATAAACCGATCCCCAGATTTGACCTCCGGAGCCTCTTAGAGGAGCAAAATTCATCCGATCCAGTTGAAATTTGGTACGTGGTGTCAGTATATAGTCTCCAACAACCAAGAAAAATTGGTCCATATCTGTCCATAATTATATATAGCCTCCATATAAACCGATCCCCAGATTTGACCTCCGGAGCCTCTTAGAGGAGCAAAATTCATCCGATCGAGTTGAAATTTGGTACGTGGTGTCAGTATATGGTATCTAACAACCAAGCAAAAATTGGTCCATACCTGTCCATAATTATATATAGCCCCCATATAAACCGGTCCCAAGATTTGACATCCGAAGCCTCTTAGAGGAGCAAAATTTATCGGATCTAGTTGAAATTTGGTACGTGGTGTCAGTATATGGTCTCTAACAAACATGCAAAAATTGGTTCATATCGGTCTATAATTATATTTAGCCCCCATATAAACCGGTCCCAAGATTTGACCTCCGGAGCCTCTTAGAGGAGCAAAATTCATCCGATCCAGTTGAAATTTGGTACGTGGTGTCAGTATATGGTCTCTAACAACCAAGAAAAATTGGTCCATATCTGTCCATAATTATATATAGCCCCCATATAAACCGATCCCCAGATTTGACCTCCGGAGCCTCTTGGAGGAGCAAAATTCATCCGATCCGGTTGAAATTTGGTACGTGGTGTTAGTATATGGTATCTAACAACCATGCAAAAATTGGTCCATATAGGTCCATAATTATATATAGCCCCCATATAAACCGGTCCCAAGATTTGACATCCGAAGCCTCTTAGAGGAGCAAAATTTATCGGATCTAGTTGAAATTTGGTACGTGGTGTCAGTATATGGTCTCTAACAACCAAACAAAAATTTGGTCCAGATAGATCCATAATTATATATAGCCCCCATATAAACCGATCCCCAGATTTGACCTCCGGAGCCTCTTGGAGGAGCAAAATTCATCCGATCCGGTTGAAATTTGGTACGTGGTGTTAGTATATGGTATCTAACAACCATGCAAAAATTGGTTCATATTTATATAGACCCCATATAAACCTATCTCCAGATTTGAACTCCGGAGCCTCTTGGAAATGTAAATTTAATCCGATCCGGTTGAAATTTGGTACGTGCTGTTAGTATATGGTATCTAACAACCATGCACAAATTGGTCCATATCTGTCCATAATTATATATAGCCCCCATATAAATCGATCCCCAGATTTGACCTCCGGAACCTCTTGAGGAGGAACATTCATCCGATTCGGTTGAAATTTGGTACAATGCGCTAGTATATGGCCTCTAACAGCCATGCAATAATTGGTCCATATCGGTCTATAGTTATATATAGTCAATGGCCAATCACACAAAAATTGGTCCATATCGCCAAAAATAATCTACCAAAATTTTATTTCTGTAGAAAATTTTGTCAAAATTTTATTACTATAGAAAGTTTTGTCTAAATTTTATTACTATAGAAAGTTTTCTCAAAATTTTATTTATGTAGAAAATTTTGTCAAAATTTTATTTCTATGGAAAATTTTGTCAAAATTTTATTTCTATAGTAAATTTTATTTCTATAGATAATTTTGTCAAATTTTTATTTCTATAGAAAATTTAGTCAAAATTTTATTTCTATAGAAAATTTTGTCGAACTGAATTATATACGTCTTTAATCGGCTTTTTTTGTTTAATATATCCCTCGTGTGGACTAACTTAAAAATTAGAAGACGGTGTTACGGATTTTTTAAGATACCTTGCCATCGGCAAGTGTTACCGCAACCCAATTAATTCGTTTGTGGATGACAGTCTTTAGTAGAAGTTTCTACGCAATCCATGGTGGATAGTTCATAAGATTCGGCCTGGCCGAACTTACTGCCGTATATATTTGTTCAATTTTACATTCCATTAAAATGAGTAATTATATCAGCGATATGTACCCCTTGTGCAAAATTTGAAGCAAATCACGGCAAAACTCTGGCTTTTGTGGCCATATATGTTCAAATCGGACGAAAGATATATATGGGAGCTATATCTAAATCTGAACCGATTTCAATCAAATTTACCAAGCATTGGTAGAATGTCAATTCTACCCCCTGTGCAAAATTTCACGAAGATCGGTAGTAAACTTTAGCCTCTGTGGTTATATGAGTCTAAATCGGACGAAAGATATATATGGGAGCTATATCGAAATCTGAACCAATTTGGCTGATATTTTGCAAGTTTTTCGAGACTCATAAAATATTCGGATGTACGGAATTTGAGGAAGATCGGTTGACAAACACGCTAATTATGGCCACATCGGGGATAAATATATATGGCAGTTATATCTAAATCTGAACCGATTTTTTCCATAACCAATAGCGATTGTCTCTGTCCCAAGAAATGGCTCTATGCCAAATTTGAGGACGATCAAACTTAAATTGCGAGCTGTACTTTGTGCACAAAATTACATATACAGACAGACGGACGGACAGACAGACAGACGGACATCGCTAAATCGACTCAGAATTTAATTCTAAGACGATCGGTATACTAAAAGATGGGTCTATGACCACTATTTCTTGGCGTTACATACAAATGCAGAAACTTATTATACCCTGTACCACAGTAGTGGTGAAGGGTATAAAAAGGGTCTATGACGGCTCCTTCTGGGCGTTACATACAAAAGCTCAAACTTATTATACCCTGTATATAGTAATGCTTGAGAGTATAAAAATCTCCTCACAATATGTGGTCCCACAATATAGTGGGTCGAAATGTTTCAAAATAACCCGGTATATTCAATGACATCCCTATGGTAGATGTTACAATTTCATATGCTGTTACAGTAACATCCGAAGTGCATCAGTTTGTGGCTTAATTACATTGACCAATGTAAAAATTGCTGATGCCATGTCCATTTCACAGCAGAAAATGAGGTGGCATGAGGTGGTGGTAGAAAGAAACAAGTAAAATAACTAATATAACATGACACGATGGGAAAATGCTACGGAAGGAACGCATATGCAGCGCACACAAAAACAAAAAACCGAAATGTGGGCCAATTCGATGTGTTTGTGCTACGTAGGGACGAAATGTTGTTGACCACAACCGCAAGCCATAAACTGACTTCTGCATGACACCTTGGCAGTAATTTTTTGACAAAGCTCTTTTTTTTTGCCTACTCACCATTTCAAACATTTCCTAGTTAACGGTCGCAATTTGCAAATGTGGTCATCTGGTGCTGGTTAAAGGATATTTGCACTTACAGCAGTCAGTCCGCAGCCTACTCACACCCGCATACTTTTGCGAAAGTGTGCAATGTGAATTGCTTTTAGTGTCGGAAGTGAAGTCGTGGTATCGTAATTGTTTGCACATTACTTTAAGTAAACGTGAAGTAAGCGTTTCACTATTAATATTCTAACAAAAGATTTGATATGGTCAGGTATTTAAATCACCTGCAGTTAGGATAAAGTTGAGCTGGTCGTATAATTGCAGATTTGAGATAATGCATTAATTTATTTCCTGTTATAAAGAAATGGGAACACTACGGATATGGGTATACGTATACACACAGAGTAGAAAGGACAACTTCGAAATGTGATAGAAATTGCAAGATATATACTGCAACAATATTCTCCTGAGCACAAAGACCTAGCAAACACAAGTAATCGTCGATTAGATTTAAATTGGGACCTAGACTTTGGTCACAAAAATGTGATCACAGACAGACGGACATGGTTATATCGACACAGGGACCGATCCTGAGCAATATTGCCAAAGACACCATGTGTCTATCTCGTCTCATTCGGGGTGTTGCAAACATATGTACTAATTTATAATACCTTCTTCCACAGTGTGGCGCAGGGTATAAACAACTTTGTTGCAGTGCATAGCAGCCACATTGAAAAAATATTGTAGAAACCACAATTAAGGACAAATTTCTTTAAAATAATGAAATTTTAATTGAAAGAAAGTTTATACTCTTTGCTTCCAATTTTTTTTTCATTAAATTTAGGACACACATTTAGAAAATTTGCGTCTCTTCGTTAAAGTTGCATGTCTTTAAACTAAGGCAAATTTTCCTTAAAGTAAAGAAACACGTTTTTGATTTAAAGAAATCGTCTTTAAATTAACTGAAATATTTGTTAAGCTTTCAAAACTTTTTTTCTTGGGAATTTCATAATTTCCAAGAAAAAAATTTCATAAGCGGAGCACTTTTGAAGTCAAACAATCGATGAGGTCATCACCAAAAATTGAGAGTAAATCCAAAACCCAGACTAAAACGTACAGTTCTCTTCTTTTAAATAATACACATCGTACAGTTTATTAACTTAATTATCTCCACTAGTTAAATTTACAAAGTTTCTTTTTTTTAAATGATATATTATTGTTTTCGGAATCAATACCAAAATCCTTAAAGGAAGGTCAAAATCTTTGGATCCAAGTAAACTTTTTTTGAGTGTACACTAAAAAAATAGTTTACTTTGATTCGAAGATTTTGTCCTTCCCATATCGATTTTGGTATTGATTCGGAGCCAAAGATGTGGTTTCTTTAAAATAATTTTTGGGGACCTTTCTACGAGTGTATATGTGGTGTTTATGTATATCTGCAAATCAAATTTTCCAAAATTTTATTTCTATAGAAGATTTAATTTTTAAACATATATATGTGGGCTTTATGTAAATTTGCAAATCAAATTTTTGTCAAAGTTTTATTTCAATTAAAAATTTTGTCGAAATTTTATTTTCATAGAAAATTTTGCAAAATTTCTAGTTTAAATGATTTGGACATTGAACCAGCCTGCATTGATATCAGGCTAACATAAAAATAGAAAGACTTTATTTCTCTAGTGTTTTGTCAAAACTTTATTTCTATAGAAAATTTTTGTCAAAATTTTATTTCTATAGCAAGTTTTGTTAAAGTTTTTTTCTATATAGAAAAATTTGTGAAAATCTTATTTCTACAGAAAATTTTCTCAAATTTTTATTTCTGTAGAAAATTTTGTTAAAGTTTTTCTATAGAAAAGTTTGTCAAACTTTTTTCTATAGATAATTTTGTGAAAATTTTATTTCTACAGAAAAATTTTTAAAATTTTTATTTCTGTAGAAAATTTTGTCAAAGTTTTTTCTATAGATAATTTTGTGAACATTTTACTCCTACTGAAAATTTTGTCAAAATTTTGTTTCTATAGAAACTTTTGTGAAAATTTTATTTCTACAAAAATTTTTGTGAAATTTTTTTTTCTACAGAGAATTTTGTCAAAATTTTATTTCTATAGAAAATTTTGTGAACATTTTATTTCTACAGAAAATTTTGTCAAATTTTTATTTCTATAGAAAATTTTGTCAAAGTTTTTTCTATAGAAAATTTTGCGAAAATTTTGTGAAAATTTTGTTTCTACAGAAAATATTGTCAAAATTTTATTTCTATAGAAAATTTTGTCAAAGTTTTTTTCTATAGAAAATTTTGCGAAAATTTTATTTCTGCAGAAAATTTTGTCAAAATTTTATTTCTATAGAAAATTTTGTCAAACTTTTTTCTATAGATAATTTTGTGAACATTTTATTCCTACAGAAATTTTTGTCAAAATTTTATTTCTAGAGAAAATTGTGTGAAAATTTTATTTCTGCAGAAAATTTTGTCAAAATTTTATTTCTATAGAAAATTTTGTGAAAATTTTTTTTCTACAGAAAATTTTGTTAACATTATATTTCTACAGAAAATTTTGTCAATTTTTTATTTCTATAGAAAAGTTTGTCAAAGTTTTTATACCCTTCACCACTACTGTGGTACAGGGTATAATAAGTTTGTGCATTTGTATGTAACGCCAAGAAGGAAAAGTCTGAGACCCATCGTTTAGTATACCGATCGTCTAAGAATTAAATTCTGAGTCGATTTAGCGATGTCCGTCTGTCTGTCTGTCTGTCCGTCTGTCGTCTGTCTGTTGATGTATTTTTGTGTGCAAAGTACAGCTCGCAGTTTTAGTCCGATTGTCCTAAAATTTGGTATAGGGGCCTGTTTCAGCTCAAAGACGATCCCTATTGATTTTGGAAAAAATCGGTTCAGATTTAGATATAGCTGCCATATATATATTTCACCGATCTGGTCATAATTGGCGTGTATATCAACCGATCTTCCTCAAATTCCGTACATCCGAATATTTTATAAGTCTCAAAAAACTTGCAAAATATCAGCCAACTCGGTTCAGATTTAGATATAGCTCCCATATATAGCTTTCGCCCGATTTACACTCATTTGCCCACATAGGCCAAGTTTTTGCTCCGATTTAGTTGAAATTTTGCACAGGGAGTAGAATTAGCATTGTAGTTATGCGTGTCTAATTTGGTTGAAATCGGTTCAGATTTAGATATAGCTCCCATATATAGCTTTCGCCCGATTTACACTCAAACGACCACAGAGGCCAATTTTTTGCTCTGATTTAGTTGAAATTTTGCACAGGGAGTATAATTAGCATTGTAGCTATGCGTGCCAAATTTGGTTGAACTCGGTTCAGATTTAGATATAGCTCCCATATATAGCTTTCGCCCGATTTACACTCATTTGCCCCAAGAGGCCAATTTTTTGCTCCGATTTAGTTGAAATTTTGCACAGGGAGTAGAATTAGCATTGTAGCTATGCGTGCCTAATTTGGTTGAAATCGGTTCAGATTTAGATATATCTCCCATATATAGCTTTCGATCGATTTACACTCATATGACCGTAGAGGCCAATTTTTAACTCCGATTTAGTTGAAATTTTCCACAGGGAGTAGAATTAGCATTGTAGCTATGCGTGCCAAATTTGGTTGAAAACGGTTCAGATTTAGATATAGCTCCCATATATATGTTTTTCTGATTTCGACAAAAATGGTCAAAATACCAACATTTTCCTTGTAAAATCGCCACTGCTTAGTCGAAAAGTTTTAAAAATGACTCTAATTTTCCGAAACTTCTAATGCATATATATCGAGCGATAAATCATAAATAAACTTTTGCGAAGTTTTCTTAAAATTGCTCCAGATTTCATTGTTTCCCATATTGTTTTACTAACATTGTGTTCCACCCTAGTGCATTAGCCGACTTAAATTTTGAGTCTATAGATTTTGTAGAAGTCTATCAAATTCTGTCCAGATCGAGTGATATTTAAATGTATGTATTTGGGACAAACCTTTATATATAGCCCCAACACATTTGACGGATGTGATATGGTATCGAAAATTTAGATCTACAAAGTGGTGCAGGGTATAATATAGTCGGCCCCGCCCGACTTTAGACTTTCCTTACTTGTTTTTTACTAACATTGTGTTTCATCCCAGGGCGTTAGCCGATTTCAATTTTAATTCTAGAGTTTTTGTAGAAGTACAAAAAATTGTTTCCATTAAAAGTATTTGTATCTGGAAATGCAAACTTTTATATAGCTCCCAGCAAATTTTAAGTAGTTGAGATAGTAACACAAATGTTTGTCTACATAGTGGTGAAGGGTATAATATAGTCGGCTCCGCCCGACTTTAGACTTTACTGACTTGTTTTTCTATAGAAAATTTTGTGAAAATTTTATTTCTGCAGAAAATTTTGTCAAAGTTTTTTTTCTATAGAAAATTTTGTTTCTACAGAAAATTTTGTCAAAATTTTATTTCTATAGAAAATTTTGTCAAAGTTTTTTTTCTATAGAAAATTTTGTGAAAATTTTATTTCTGCAGAAAATTTTGTCAAAATTTTATTTCTATAGAAAATTTTGTGAACATTTTATTTCTACAGAAATTTTGGTCAAAATTTTATTTCTAGGGAAAATTTTGTGAAAATTTTGTTTCTACAGAAATTTGTGTCAAAATTTTATTTCTATAGAAAATTTTGTCAAACTTTTTTCTATAGAAAATTTTGTGAATATTTTGTTTCTACAGAAAATTTTGTTAAAATTTTATTTCTATAGCAAATTTTGTTAAAGTTTCTTTCTATAGAAAATTTTGTGAAAATTTTATTTCTACAGAAAATTTAGTCAAATTTTTATTTCTATAGAAAATTTTGTCAAAGCTTTTTGTATAGAAAATTTTGTCAAACTTTTTTCTATAGATAATTTTGTGAAAATTTTATTTCTACAGAAAATTTTTTAAAATTTTTATTTCTGTAGAAAATTTTGTCAAAGTTTTTTCTATAGACATTTTTGTGAAAATGTTGTTTCTACAAACTTTTTCAAAACTTTATTTCTCTATTGTTTTGTCAAAATTTTATTTCTATAGAACATTTTGTCAAAATTTTATTTCTATAGAAAATTTTGTCAAAATTTTATTTCTATAGCAAATTTCGTTAAAGTTTTTTTCTCTAGAAAATTTTGTGAAAATTGTATTTCTACAGAAAATTTTCTATAGAAATTTTTTTTTGTCAAACTTTTTTCTATAGATAATTTTGTGAAAATTTATTTCTACAGAAAATTTTGTCAAATTTTTATTGCTGTAGAAAATTTTGTGAAAATTTTATGTCTGCAGAAAATTTTGTCAAAATTTTATTTCTATAGAAAATTTTGTTAAACTTTTTTTATAGATAATTTTGTGAACATTTTATTCCTACAGAAATTTTTTTCAAAATTTTATTTCCATAGAAAATTTTGTGAAAATTTCATTTCTACAGAAAATTTTGTCCAAATTTTATTTCTATAGAAAATTTTGTGAAAATTTTATTTCTACAGAAAATTTTGTCAAATTTTTATTTCTATAGAAAATTTTGTCAAAGTTTTTTTCTATAGAAAATTTTGTCAAAGTTTTATTTCTATAGCAAATTTTGTTAAAGTTTTTTTTCTATAGAAAATTTTGTGAAAATTTTATTTCTACAGAAAATTTTGTAAAATTGTTATTTCTATAGAAAAATTTGTCAAAGCTTTTTCCATAGAAAATTTTGTCAAACTTTTTGCTATAGATAATTTTGTGAAAATTTTATTTCTACAGAAAATTTTGTCAAATTTTTATTTCTGTAGAAAATTTTGTGAACATTTTATTTCTGCAGAAAGTTTTGTCAACATTTTATTTCTATAGAAAATTTTGTCAAACTTTTTCTATAGATAATTTTGTGAACATTTTATTCCTACAGAAATTTTTTTCAAAATTTGATTTCTATAGAAAATTTTGTGAAAATTTTATTTCTATAGCAAATTTTGTTAAAGTTTCTTTCTATAGAAAATTTTGTGAAAATTTTATTTCTACAGAAAATTTAGTCAAATTTTTATTTCTATAGAAAATTTTGTCAAAGCTTTTTGTATAGAAAATTTTGTCAAACTTTTTTCTATAGATAATTTTGTGAAAATTTTATTTCTACAGAAAATTTTTTAAAATTTTTATTTCTGTAGAAAATTTTGTCAAAGTTTTTTCTATAGAAAATTTTGTGAAAATGTTGTTTCTACAAACTTTTTCAAAACTTTATTTCTCTATTGTTTTGTAAAAATTTTATTTCTATAGAACATTTTGTCAAAATTTTATTTCTATAGAAAATTTTGTGAAAATTTTATTTCTACAGAAAATTTTGTAAAATTGTTATTTCTATAGAAAATTTTGTCAAACTTTTTGCCATAGATAATTTTGTGAAAATTTTATTTCTACAGAAAATTTTGTCAAATTTTTATTTCTGTAGAAAATTTTGTGAACATTGTATTTCTGCAGAAAGTTTTGTCAAAATTTTATTTCTATAGAAAATTTTGTCAAACTTTTTCTATAGATAATTTTGTGAACATTTTATTCCTACAGAAATTTTTTCAAAATTTTATTTCTATAGAAAATTTTATGAAAATTTTATTTCTGCAGAAAATTTTGTCAAAATTTTATTTCTATAGAAAATTTTGTCAAAATTTTTTCTATAGATAATTTTGTGAACATTTTATTCCTACAGAAATTTTTGTCAAAATTTTACTTCTATAGCAAATTGTATAAAAATTTCATTTCTACAGAAAATTTTGTCAAAATTTTATTTCTATAGAAAATTTTGTGAACGTTTTATTTCTACAGAAAATTTTAAAAAAGTAAAAAAATGTATGAGTTTTAAATCTACTATAAATAAAATTAAGATACAAATCTCATTTATTTTCATTCTCTCTTTGTGATACATTATTCACGCACAAAAAAAAATGCCAGTTTAAAAATCCGAATTATAATAAATATTTCACATCAAAAAATCCAAATCCAAATGGTTCTTAGTCTATTTTTGAAGCATTTTTATACCCACCACCATAGAATGGTGACGGGGGTATAATAAGTTTGTCATTCCGTTTGTAACGCATCGAAATATCGATTTCCGACTATATAAAGTATATATATTCTTGATCAGGGAGAAATTCTAAGACGATATAACGATGTCCGTCTGTCCGTCTGTCTGTCTGTCTGTCTGTCTGTTGTAATCACGCTACAGACTTCAATAATGAAGCAATCGTGCTGAAATTTTGCACAAGCTCGTCTTTTGTCTGCAGGCAGGTCAAGTTCGAAGATGGGCTATATCGGTCCAGGTTTTGATATAGTCCCCATATAAACCGACCTCCCGATTTGGGGTCTTGGGCTTATAGAAATCGTAATTTTTATCCAATTTGCCTGAAATTTGAAATCTGGAGGTATTTTATGACCATAAAGAGATGTGCCAAAAATGGTGAGTATCGGTCCACGTTTTGGTATAGCCCCCATATAGACCGATCTCCCGATTTTACTTCTTGGGCTTATAGAAACCGCAGTTTTTATTCAATTTACCTGAAATTTGAAATCTAGAGGTATTGTAGGACCACAAATACGTGTGCCAAAAATTGTGAGTATCGGTCCATATTTTGGTATAGCCCCCATATAGACCGATCTCCCGATTTTACTTCTTGGGCTTATAGAAAACGCAGTTTTTATTCAATTTACCTGAAATTGGAAATCTAGAGGTATTGTAGGACCACAAATACGTGTGCCAAAAATTGTGAGTATCGGTCCATATTTTGGTATAGCCCCCATATAGACCGATCTCCCGATTTTACTTCTTGGGCTTATAGAAACCGCAGTTTTTATTCAATTTACCTGAAATTGGAAATCTAGAGGTATTGTAGGACCACAAATACGTGTGCCAAAAATTGTGAGTATCGGTCCATATTTTGGGATAGCCCCCATATAGACCGATCTCCCGATTTGGGGTCTTGGGAAACCGTAGTTTTTATCCAATTTGTCTGAAATTGGAAATCTAGAGGTATTTTAGGACCATAAAGAGGTGTGCCGAAAATGGTGAGTATCGATCCATATTTTGGTATAGCCCCCATATAGACCGATTTCCCAATTTTACTTCTTGGGCTTCTAGAATCCGAAGTTTTTATCCTATTTGCCTGAAATTGGAAATCTAGAGGTATTTTCGGGTCACAAAGAGGTGTGCCGAAAATGGTGCGTATCGGTCCATATTTTAGTATAGCCCCCATAAGAACGATCTCCCGATTTAACTCCTTGGGTTTCTAGAAACCGTAGTTTTTATCTGATATGCCTGAAATTGTAAATATTCTGGTATTTTAGGCTCACAAAAACGTGTATCGGATTAAGTTTTTATCGGTCCATTTGGTAATGCCTCCATATAGACCGACTTCACTTCTTGAGGGTGTAGAAGGCGCACTGATCATGAAAATTGTTTGAAACTCAATGTAAAATTTCCAGATTTTACTTCTACAGATTTAAGATTTCAAATCAAGACGTTATTTTATAATTTTCTTGCACACTTACAAGAGATGTTAATGATTCCTCTAAACCTCAAACAAAAATGGTTCTTATAAATCCAGAATCTGATATAGTCCTCATAGGTGAAATCTTTAAATTTATCTTCGGGTTGTGTCCTTAAGTCCTCAGCCCTCCTGAAATTTCAAAGGAAACCCTAATATTTGGTTCATGGTGGTGGGTATTTAAGATTCGGCCCGGCCGAACTTACTGCTGTATATACTTGTTATGTTTAATTTAAAGGTTCAATATATCAGTTAATTTAAAACAGATTTCTTTAAACCTATAATGTCATTTCTTTAATTTAAGGAAAATTTGTCTTAGTTTAAAGAGGACTTTAGGGAAGGGACATAAAAGAGAGATGTCCAAGAGTTTTGTCCTAAATTTAATTAAAACAGTTTTTGAAATAAGGATTATAAACTTTGTTTTAAATTAAATTTCACAATTTTAATGACATTTGTCCTTAATATTGTTTAAATTGCGTGTCCCTTAATCAGGGTTGCATAATCCTTAATATTAGGTTAGTAGTTTTTTCAAAGTAATGTAAAGTTTTTTTTTTCACTTAAAGTGTTTTTCGAGTTAGGTGATACAAATTTAAAATGGTTATATTTTATTGAAGGAAAATGTTGTTGGACTAAGGTCAACTTTGCTTTAATAATTCTTCAAAATTACCGAAGTCATATTTTAATTCGTTGACAGAAAAACTAATAAGTTAAGACTTGGGCCCTAATATTATTTCCAACCATGATCGCAAAGGACTGAACAGTCTATGTTGGACTCTTCCCTTTTGATGGTGATTGTTTTACAAAAAAAGAGCCATTAGCAACTGGTGGTATTTTTTCTTCTAAATCTCCATTAGTTATCATAAAGCCTGACTCGTCATTATTTTGCAATTTATTCATACCATCAATTGTCAGAATAACATTTATCTTGTGTATTTATATTTCTCTATTCTTATGTCTCAATTTACAATAATTTTTCATAAATTAACCATTTATTTTATTTTGTCTTTATGCAGTAAATTGTAAAATGATGGATTTATGAATTTCAAATAGCCTTCATTGGCAACCACATTTGTTATCCTACCCCACCGCATGGTTTCAATTGAGATGTTGTTAATGCCTTTCTCATATTTTTGCAATACTGACTTTTAGAGGGTAATTTTCTTGTCTCTTACCTAGTGGAACAAAATGATGAGGAGGGCTTGGATAGAGATTGAAACAATAAAGAAGATCTGGTAAAGCTATAACTACGTAACACTGTGGGTAATGTGGGTATGTATATTGTGTATTTGACTAAATGCAGGCAAAGGTGGATGACAGATGAAGCATGGAACTTTTGGAAATAAAGTCGAAATTTTAGACTCCATAAAATGTATACGGATCGAATCAGAATCACCTCCTGACTCGATCTAGTCCTTGGTTTCTGTCCATTTGTCCATGTTCTTCGCAGGATTCCGGCTGCAATTATTTGATGAAATTTGCTACATGATATTTTTTCCCTTAAAGACAAACGCTATTATATTTGTGAAAAATCGGACCAAAAATCGTATCGCCAGATTTCAACAGATAGGGTCCAATTGCGGTTATTTACTAACCGATCATCATCAAAATCAGCACAACGGAATCTTACTCAACACGCTTCAAGTGTGCAAAATTCAATTGAAATCTATTCACATTTAGACATTAGCGTAGCTAGACAATTTTCCTAGGGGGGGCTATAGCCCCCCTAGAAAAAAATTAATAGACTGAACTTCAGTTCAGTTCAATATAACTCGACAATTAATTTATAAAAAAGTAACTAAAAGTAGTTCCACACTTTTTCCCACCAAAAAAATTTTTGTGTTGTGTTTCTAAAGGCACAACTGTAAAAGCACTTCCAAAAATGTCTTCACAAAGAAGTTAATTATTTTAAATACGCAGGAAGTTGTTTTGATTCAATTTTTTATAACTCATATTTTCTTCAATGGGTATTTTTTTTTATTTTGTTTTTAATGGGTTGTTGTTGTAACAGTTTATTGCGATTTCATCCATTTTTATGTTATACGCTTTGGTATTTAGCTTATGGTCATATCGAGGAACTCTGCGACGTGTTGTGGGTTTAATGGGTAATTTTTTTTGTAATAGATTAAAAAAGAGTAAAAGTTTATAAAATGGTACAAATTTTGCATTAAAAATCATAAAAACTTTTATTCGGGAAAATATCACAAAATTCACCTTATAGTAAAGAAACCAACTTACAATTTAGAAGACAATGTTAAGAAATAAAATCGGCAACTGCTACCACAATGCAAAGTCGTAAATAGGTTTTCAAATTCTGGAGGGGGCTAACATTTTTCTGGGGGGGGGTCTAAGCCCCCTCCCCAGAGGCCTTCCTACGCTTATGCATTTAGAGATAGCTCTAATATATACAGTTGTATGAAAAATAATAAAGATAGTCGCATTCGCCGTCTTTGGGTTTAGGACTTTATATAAAATTAAAGAATTTTTGAAAAATTACGATCTTAATCAAAGTTTGCACAACGTAACCTTTTGTGGTATCAATCGATTGAGGTTTAAATATAGCTCCAATATATAACAGGTCGCTAGTATCAAATGCATAATTTTTTTATATAGTACCAACCTTCAAATGAATCGTGTCAAAATTTGACGTGAAAATTTGACGTCTGTAAGTCAATTAGTTTGTGAGATAGAGCGTCTTTTGTAAAGCAACTTTTGTTATTGTGAAAAAAAAAAATGGAAAAAAAGAAATTTCGTGTTTTGATAAAATACTGTTTTGTGAAGGTAAAAATTACGATGGAAGCAAAAACTTGGCTTGATAATGAGGACCCTGCCCCAGAGAATTTAACCATAATTGATTGGTATGCAAAATTCAAGCGTGGTGAAATGAGCACGGAGGACGGTGAACGCAGTGGACGCCCGAAAGAGGTGGTTACCGACGAAAACATCAAAAAAAATCCACAAAATAATTTTGAATGACCGTAAAATGAAGTTGATCGAGATAGCAGAGGCTTTAAAGATATCAAAGGAACGTGTTGGTCATATCATTCATCAATATTTGGATATGCGGAAGCTCTGTGCAAAATGGGTGCCGCGCGAGCTTACATTTGACCAAAAACCACAACGTGTTGATGATTCTGAGCGGTGTTTGCAGCTGTTAACTCGTAATACACCCGAGTTTTTCCGTCGATATGTGACAATGGATGAAACATGACTCCATCACTACACTCCTGAATCCAATCGACAGTCGGCTGAGTGAACAACGACCGGTGAACCGTCTCCGAAGCGTGGAAAGACTCAAAAGTCCGCTGGCAAAGTAATGTCCTCTGTTTTTTGGGATGCGCATGGAATAATTTTTATCGATTATCTTGAGAAGGGAAAAACCATCAACAGTGACTATTATATGGCATTATTGGAGCGTTTGAAGGTCGAAATCGCGGAAAAACGGCCCTATATGAAGAAGAAAAAATTGTTGTTCCACCAAGACAACGCACCGTGCCACAAGTCATTGAGAACGATGGCAAAAATTCATGAATTGGGCTTCGAATTGCTTCCCCACCCACCGTATTCTCCAGATCTGGCCCCCAGCCAGTTTTCTTGTTCTCAGACTTCACCAGAATGCTCGCAGGGAAAAAAATTTGGCTGCAATGAAGAGGTGATCGCCGAGACTGAGGCCTATTTTGAGGCAAAACCGAAGGAGTACTACCAAAATGGTATCAAACAAGTATATAAAGCAGTAAGTTCGGCCGGGCCGAATCTTAAATACCCACCACCATGAATCAAATATTACAGTTTCCTGTAAAAATTTCAGGGGGGTTTGGTGACAAGCAGAGGAATCATAAACATCGTGTGCAAGTGTGCAAGAAAATGAAATAACGCCTTGATTTAAAATCTAACATCTGTAGATTTTTACCCCCATTATTTAAATGATTACCAGAAGTAAAATCTGGAAAGTATAATTCAGTTTCAAGCAATTTTCATTATCAGTGTACATGGACCGATATTCACCATTTTCGGCACACCTATTTATCTTCCTAAAATACTTCTAGATTTAAAATTTCATGCAAATTTGATAAAAATTATGGTTTCTAAAAGCCCACGAAGTAAAATCGGGAGATCGATCTATTTGGGAGATAAACCAAAACATGGACCAATACAGGACATTTTCGGCTCTCATATTTAAGGTCCTAAAATACCTGTAGATTTCTCATTTCAGGCAAATTGGATAAAAACTACGGATTCTAGGAGCCTAAAAAATAAAATCATTTCTTGCACACCTATTTATATTCCTAAAAACCTCCAGATTTTCGATTTCAGGCAAAGTGGACAACAATTACGGTTTCTAGAAGCCCAAAAAGTAATATCGGGAGATCGGTCTATCTGATGGCTATATCAAAACATGGGCCTATACTCACCATTTTCGGCATACGTTTTTATGGTCCTAAAATACCTCTAGATATTCAATTTGAGGCAAGTTGGATAAAAACTACGGTTTCTATCCAACTTGCCTAAATTGGAGATCGGTCTATATGGGGGCTATATAAAAACTTGGTCCGATACTCATACTTTTCAGCACACCTCTTTAGGGTTTTAAAATACCTCTAGATTTCTAATTTCAGGCAAATTGGATAAAAACTACAGATTTTAGACGCCAAAGAAGTAAAAACTGGATATCGGTGTATATGGGCGCTATACCAAAACATGGACCGAACCTCACCATTTTCGGCACACCTCTTTATTGTTCTAAAATACCTCTAGATTTCCAATTTCCGGCAAATTGGATAAAAACTACGGATTCTATAAGCCCAATACCCCAAATCGGGAGATCGGTCTATATGGGGGATATACCAAAACCTGGACTGATACTCCCCATTTTTAGCACACCTCTTTATGGTCCTAAAATACCTCTAGATTTCAAATTTCAACCAAATTGGATAATAACTACGGATTCTAGAAGCCCAAGAAGTAAAATCGGGAAATGGGTCTATATGGGGGCTATACCTAAACATCAACCGATAGCCACCATTTTTGGCACACCTCTTTATGGTGCTAAAATACCACTAGATTTCCAATTTCAGGCGAATTGGATAGAAACTACCGATTCTAGAAGCCCTAGAAATATAATAGGGAGATAGGACTATATGGGGGCTATACCAAAACATGAACCGATACTCACCATTTTTGGCACACCTCTTTGTGGTCATAAAATACCTCTAGATTTCCAATTTCAGGTAAATTGGATAGAAACTATGGTTTTTATAAGCCCAAGACCCCAAATCGGGAGGTCGGTTTATATGGGGACTATATCAAAACTTGGACCGATATAGCCCATCTTCGAACTTGACCTGCCTGCAGACAAAATACGAGTTTGTGCAAAATTGCAGCACGATTGCTTTATTATTGAAGACTGTAGCGTGATTACAACAGACAGACAAACAGACGGACAGACGGACATGGCTATATCGTCTTAGAATTTCTCCCTGATCAAGAATATATATACTTTATATAGTCGGAAATCGATATTTCGATGTGTTACAAACGGAATGACAAACTTATTATACCCCGTCACCATTTTATGGTGGTGGGTATAAAAATTGGAAGGTCGTTATAATCGTTATATCGCTCTTGAAGGGAACTATGTTGAATAATAAAAACGAATTTTGACAAAAAAAATGTGTTTTTCTTTGTTAGACCGGGGACTAATCAGCCATGCAGACTTCAGAAATTTTACGCAATTTAAATATTCCCAATATTGTTTTACTAACATTGTGGCCCGACACGGTCATTAACCAATTTAAATTTTGAGTCTAGAGATTTTGTGAAAGTTAAAAAAATTTCCAAATCGGTTAATATATAATAATTTATATAGCTCCCACAACATTTGAAGGTGTTAAGATGGTATCAACAATTTTGATATGCATAGTGGTGAAGGGTATCATATAGTTGGCCCCGCCCGACTTATTTTTATACCCTCCACCATAGGATGGGGGGTATATTAACTTTGTCATTCCGTTTGTAACACATCGAAATATTGCTCTAAGACCAAATAAAGTATATATATTCTGGGTCGTGGTGAAATTCTGAGTCGATCTGAGCATGTCCGTCCGTCCGTCCGTCACTTGAAATCACGCTAACTTCCGAACGAAACAAGCTATCGACTTGAAACTTGGCACAAGTAGTTGTTATTGATGTAGGTCGGATGGTATTGCAAATGGACCATATCGGTTCACTTTTACGTATAGCCCCCATATAAACGGACCCCCAAATTTGGCTTGCGAATCCTCTAAGAGAAGCAAATTTCATCCGATCCGGCTGAAATTTGGTACATGGTGTTTGTATATGGTCTCTAACAACCATGCAAACATTGGTCCACATCGGTCCATAATTATATATATATAGCCCCCATATAAACCGATCCCCCGATTTGGCTTGCGGAGCCTCTAAGAGAAGCAAATTTCATTCGATCCGGCTGAAATTTGGTACATGGTATTGGTATATGTTCTCCATAATTATATATAGCCCCCATATAAACCGATCCCCCGATTTGACTTGCGGAGCCTCTTGGAAGACCGAAATTCATCTGATTCAGTTGAAATTTGGTACATGGTGTTAATATATGGCCTCAAACACCCATGTTAAAATTGGTCGAAATCGGTCAATAATTATATATAGTCCCCATATAAACCGATCCCCAGATTTGACCTCCGGAGCCCCTTGGAATAGCAAAATTCATTCGATTCGGTTGAAATTTGGTACGTGATGTTAGTATATCGTATCCAACAACCATGCAGGAATTGGTTCATATCAGTCAATAATTATATATAGCCCCCATATAAACCGATCCCCAGATTTGACCTCTGGTGCCTTTTGTCTTTCGTAGAAGTTTCTACTCAATCCATGGTGGAGGATACATAAGATTCGGCCTGGCAGAACTTACGGCCACAAGCTATCGACTTGAAACTTGGCACAAGTAGTTGTTATTTATGTAGGTCGGATGGTATTGCAAATGGGCCATATCGGTCCACTTTAAGTATAGCCCCCATATAAACGGACATCCAAATTTGGCTTGCGATCGCTCTAAGAGAAGCAAATTTCATCCAATCCAACTGAAATTTGGTACATGGTGTCAGTATATGGTCTCCAATAACCATCCAAAAATTGGTCCATATCGGTCCATAATTACATATAGCCCCCATATAAACCGATCCCCCAATTGGCTTGCGGAGCCTCTAAGAGAACCAAATTTTATCCGATCCGGCTGAAATTTGGTACGTGGTATTGGGATATGTTCTCTAATGACCATGCAAAAATTGGTCCACATCGGTCCATAACTATATATAGCCCCCATATAAACCGATCACCAGATTTGACCTCCGGAGCCTCTTGAAAGACCAAAATGCATCTGATTCAGCTGCAATTTGGTACGTGACGTTAATATATGGCCTCAAACACACATGCAAAAATTGGTCGATATCGGTCCATAATTCTATATATAGGCCCCATATAAACCGATCCCCAGATTTGAACTCCTTCCCATTCGGTTCAAATTTGGAACGTGATGTTAGTATATGGTATCCAACAACCATGGAGGAATTGGTTCCTATCAGTCCATAATTATATATAGCTCCCATATAAACCGATCGCCAGATTTGACCTCCGGTGCCTTTTGGAGAAGCAAAATTCATCCGATCTGGTTGAAATTTGGTACGTGGTGGTAGTATGTGATATTTAACAACCATGCCAAAAGTGGTCCATATCAGTCCATAATCATTTATAGCTCCCATATAAACCGATCCCGAGATTTGGTTTTGGAGCCTCTTGGAGGAGCAAATTTCATCCCAGTCAGTTGAAATTTGGTACATTGTGCTAGTATATGGCCGTTAACAACCATATCGGTCTATAGTTATATATAGCCCTCAGATAAATCGATCCCCAATCACACAAAAATTGGTCCATATCAATAATTGTATATAGCCCCCATATAAGCGACCCCCATATTTCAATTCTGGCTTCCTACGTACCGTGCAAAAGTCCATATCGATTCGTAATTATTTGTAGACTTACCTACACATACCTTTTTTGTCTTATATATACCACGTATGGACTAACTCACAATTTGTTTTTTTTTTTTTTTTTTTTTTTGAAAATTTCCGTAGTTTAATGAAATCTGCCTTTTTAAGTATGTCTCAAACATTTTTTGAACTAAACGTGGGTATAAAGTTCAATGACCGTACACAGTTCAATATGAAGAAAATTTTCATACGAATTCAAAATATAGTAAGAATGAACTACTGTATAGTTGAAATGGTCATGGTTTGGCGCCAATGATTTCCTTTTTATCTTTAGACTTTGGCCATCTCGAATCTAGCAAATTTAGTGGGAGCTGTACAAAGGTGTAATTAATATGTACTATACACTGAAAAAAATATTGTCGTGAGGTCAAAGATTTCATGTCTTTAAAATACGAATACAAATTTTGCTTAGCATAGAAGACGCATTTCTCTAAAATAAAGTTATTTTCCTTGTCCAAAAGTCGATAAACTTTTCAATGAAGTCGTATTGTACTTATAATTAAGTGATTTGACTTAAAAATGGGTATCTTAACATGAAAGAAAAAATTTATAGGCTAAGGTCAACTTGACTTTAATAATTCAGAAAAATTCTTTAAATTTAATGAAATTGTCTTTAAATTTGTTGTCTTTTTGCATCTTGACTACAAAGCAAAAAAAAATCGTTCAAATATAGGACATGTTTTTAAAAACTTTATTTTAAAGAAGTTTTTTACTTCAAACATAGCATAATTTCTACTAGAAGTCGAGTCTTAATTTGGAAAATAAAGTTGCCGTTAACTCGTTTTAAAAGGTCTTTGATAGCATATGAAGAAAAAAGCTGAGAATGCGAAAAATTAAAATTTGCTTCCTAGAAGCAAGTACACAAAACCTAAATTTAAAAAAGAATTGTGTCTTAAAAGTATCCTTACTTGTATTCTCCGCTTCTTTGGCTCGGAATCAATACTAAATTTTTTAAAGT
Source organism: Haematobia irritans (assembly GCF_050003625.1). NCBI lineage: Eukaryota > Metazoa > Arthropoda > Insecta > Diptera > Muscidae > Haematobia > Haematobia irritans. The sequence goes on along the minus strand of NC_134398.1, from coordinate 154,643,108 downwards.
AAAGACAAAATCTTCGGAACCGAGTATGCTTTTTTTTCAGTGTAGGTATGGGACAATTTGAGGCATTTTTACAATTTTTACTACTTAGCAGCCAAATCGGGCGACAAGTCGGAGCCTTATCTAAATCGCAACCCTTCTGGGTATATTGGCCATATTTGCCTAAACCGAATTGGATCAAATTCAACACTCTTAAATAGAATGTTAAATTTATTCTCTGTGTAAATCATCAAGTAATTTGGAATAAAATTTTATTCAAAATGGGTATAAAATATGCAATATTCTATCATAGTTTTCCAAATTAGGCGATTTAAAAGAAATTTTGCACATATTGCTAAAATCTTAATTCTACTCTTAGTGCAAAATAGATAAATAGATAAATAGAAATGAAACTTTGACCTCTGGTGCTTACAAAACCGGGGATGCAAAAATTGATTATTTTGGACATGAGATATCGGAACATTACCTGCGCAAAATCGGATTAAGGCTATTGCTAAATTTCCTGAACTTACTACAATCAAACAAGTTCAAAGATTTATTGGCATGACGAGTTAGCATCACAGCACATCAATATGAAATTGTGGCTTCTGTGGGCCAAATACATGCATACTTGGAAATGATATAAAGGGTGGTTAAAATTTCAAGGGCCGATGTTGATTTTGAATAAAACACAAACTACACGCTCACAAAAAATCGCTTCTGTAACATATACTCCCAAACATATTTTGCTTCAAGCATATACATTTTTGGGTATTGCCCAGACATTTATATGTTTGATCTCTTCCAATATATAATATGTTTGAAAGCATATTAGTCTAAACAATATATGTTTGGGTAGTCTAAGTTTCAAACATTTTGTATTTTTGCATCCAAATTCAATAATGTTGTCTTCCAAAAAACAATATGTTATTATGTGAACATATAATATGTTTGGAAGCATTTTGCACCCAAAAATATTATATGCTTAAAAAAATTCTCCCAAACAATATTGTGCTCAAAATTTTATTTATTTATTTATATATTTACAATCATAACGAATTATGAAAATAAACAGGTAATATAGGTGCTAACAACATAGGTTTTCGACCTGAATGCTCAACATTTTGTTTCTGCCCAATTGTATATTCCCCAACATCTTTCTCACTTCCACGAGATTTTTTAGTTCTTAGCACCTTTTTCTGTAATACAAACATTGTAGAAGAAATTATTCAATTGTATGATTTTTTTTTATTTTAATTTTACCTTTTGCCGGACGGGGATTCGAACAGCGGACCACACAGTTTGTAAGGATCAAAGAAGTAGCTGATCAATTGCCCAAGGAAAAATAAAATGTTAATTATACCCACCACCATAGAATGGTGACGGGGGTATAATAAGTTTGTCATTCCGTTTGTAACACATCTAAATATCGATTTCCGACTATATAAAGTATATATATTCTTGATCAGGGAGAAATTCTAAGACGATATAACGATGTCCGTCTGTCCGTCTGTCTGTCTGTCTGTTGTAATCACGCTACAGTCTTCAATAATGACGCAATCGTGCTGAAATTTTGCACTAGCTCGTCTTTTGTCTGCAGGCAGGTCAAGTTCGAAGATGGGCTATATCGGTCCAGGTTTTGATATAGTCCCCATATAAACCGACCTCCCGATTTGCGGTCTTGGGTTTATAGAAATCGTAGTTTTTATCCAATTTGCCTGAAATTTGAAATCCCGAGGTATTTTATGACCATAAAGAGGTGTGCCAAAAATATTGAGTATCGGTCCATGTTTTGGTATAGCCCCATATAGACCAATCTCCCGATTTTACTTCTTGGACTTATAGAAACCGCAGTTTTTATTCAATTTACCTGAAATTGGAAATCTAGAGGTATTGTAGGACCACAAATACGTGTGCCAAAAAATGTGAGTATCGGTCCATATTTTGGTATAGCCCCCATATAGACCGATCTCCCGATATTACTTCTTGGGCTTATAGAAACCGCAGTTTTTATTAAATTTACCTGAAATTGGAAATCTAGAGGTATTGTAGGACCACAAATACGTGTGCCAAAAATTGTGAGTATCGGTCCATGTTTTGGTATGGTCCCCATATAAAACGACCTCCCGATTTGGGGTCTTGGGCTTATAGAAACCGTAGTTTTTATCCAATTTGTATGAAATTGAAAATCTAGAGGTATTTTAGGACCATAAAGAGGTGTGCCGAAAATGGTGAGTATCGGTCCAAATTTTGGTATAGCCCCCATATAGACCGATCTCCCGATTTTACTTCTTGGGCTTATATAAACCGCAGTTTTTATTCAATTTACCAGAAATTGGAAATCTAGAGGTATTGTAGAACCACAAATACGTGTGTCAAAAATTGTGAGTATCGGTCCATATTTTAGTATTGCCCCCATAAGAACGATCTCCCGATTTAACTCTTTGGGTTTCTAGAAACCGAAGTTTTTATCCAATTTGCCTGAAAATTTAAATATTCTGGTATTTTAGGCTCTCAAAAACGTGTATCGGATTAAGTTTTTATCGGTCCATTTGGTAATGCCTCCATATAGATCGACTTCACTTCTTGAGGGTCTAGAAGGCGCACTGATCATGAAAATTGCTTGAAACTCAATGTAAAATTTCCAGATTTTACTTCTACAGATTTAAGATTTCAAATCAAGACGTTATTTTATAATTTTCTTCCACACTTACAAGAGATGTTAATGATTCCTCTAAAACTCAAACAAAAATGGTTCTTATAAATCCAAAATCTGATATAGTCCTCATAGGTGAAATCTTCCCTCCTGAAATTTCAAAGGAAACCCTAATATTTGGTTCATGGTGGTGGGTATTTAAGCTTCGGCCTGGCCGAACTTACGGCCGTATATACTTGTTTTGTAATAACAAGCAACAACCACCAACTTAATTCAATATCGCTCCCTGTTAAATAGCGCTCCAAGCTACTAAACACATATATGTTTATAGGCTATTTCTAAATTAATATATGTTTGCATCCAAGCATATTATATTTACAAACATTTTATGTCCCAAACATAATATGTTCTAACATATTAACATATATGTCCCAAACATGCTATGCTAGTTTATGAACATTATATGCTTGCACTCAAAAATATTGTGTTTAAAAATTTGTGTTCCAAACATATAATGTTTATAGCCAAACATATGAAAAACAGTCTTTTTCATCCGTGTATTTAGGAAATTATTGTAATTTTATTTTATTATGATATATTGGTATTACTCAATTATGTATGGAACAAAATATAGGCTAAATGGGCGCCGCGATCTCGGTGGCACACCTTCATCCGATGGTCCAAATTTTCGATGACGCTGAGGCATAATGGAGGTTCTATGCCGTTAATATGCCGAATTATTTCATCATTTAGCTCTTGAATTGTTGCTGGCTTATCGACGTACATCTTTTCATTCACATAACTCCAAAGAAAAAAGTCTATCGGTGTCAAATCACATGATCTTGGCGGCCAATTGACATCGCCATTACGTGAGATAACACGGCCATTGAATTTGTTGCGCAAAAGAGCCATTGTTTCGTTAGCTGTGTGGCAAGTGGCACCGTCCTTCTGAAAGCATATCGTCCACATCCATATCTTCCAAAGTTCGTTATCATTTCACGATAGCGAACACCATTCACAGTAACTGCTTGACCAGCCTCATTTTGGAAAAAATACGGCCCGATGATGCCGCCAGCCCATAAACCGCACCAAACAGTCACTCTTTGTGGGTGCATTGGTTTTTCGACAATCACTCTTGGATTCTCATTCGCCCAAATGCGGCAATTCTGTTTATTGACGAATCCTCTCTGAAGATAATTTTGCCTCATCACTGAAGATAATTTTCTTCGAAAATTTATCATCCACTGTTGCCATTTCTTGGAACCATTTAACACGTTGTTGGATTGTGTATCTCTCCATGGTTCAAACTGAGTAAGTCCGAAATAGAGAAATGTCAAATAAAATTCGGAAAAAAACTTGGCGTTTAGGTGTGGTTCACATTCAACATCGGCCCTTACAATTTAACCACCCTTTATGAGCTATATTTAAATCTGAACCGATTTAACTCATATTTTGCGGGACTTGTAAAACATTCAGATTTACGAAATTTGAAGAAGATCGGCAAACATGTTCAAGTTCTCAGTCAAAATAAATAACATTATGCTCTTGAAACGTGTTTGAGGTGATCACAATCCTTCTATGAAATATGAATTGGTCTCGACAAGACAAATTTGTGCTAGCTCTCCCAAAATGCCTACACTCAATAATGGCCTTACTCAAATTCCGTGCACTGTATGTAAATTCTTTTTTTGTTTGCAAGTTCATATTCATTACGGACTTCTCGTTACAACTGGAACGTACTTGCTCTACTCGGCTGAGTACTATTCATATTCGAACTGGAGCCCCGGATCTGGAGCTGACTATGTCGTCGTCATCGTAGTTTGTAGTTGTTGGCATTGTTATTCGTTTCCAATCCACGGGGTGCATTTAACAATATATCATTGAACTGTCAAAATTAAATCCCATGCAAAAATGTTTCAAGCCAAACCACATTCCATTACGGCTGTTGGTGGATCATAGCAGGTCATTGCAAAAACCACCCACATTATCAGCCACATTGTCTACGAGTCAACCGGCCAACAAGCGGCCAACCACCGCCAAATGGACCATTGGCCAAATGAAGTAATAGAGACGAACAGGTCACTGGTTCAATAATGAAAACCCAGTGAGCACTAAACGAAGTGTTGCTGCCACGAGATGTGTGCTCTCTCGCTGTAGTCACTCAATGGTGATGGTGATGGCGATGGCTCTGACGATGATTCTGGTGATGATTGAGGAGAAGTTGCCAAAGCGTAAAAGGTCGCATAAAACACAACACAACGCATAGCAGGAAATGGAGCAATCATAAATTTAAATAGATACGGATGTGACGGGCAACGGGCAATGGCATGGAGACTAAAATGCAAAACCAAAGGAGAATTATTGTGAATCTCTGGCCGTTTCATACTTTTTGTTTTTCAATGGCAACGATTGTTTCTTGCGTTATTTTTTGGGTATGGACATTTTCTCCATTTGGTTCATTCAGAGTCTTGAGATTTATCATCATGGGAGATGCGTAAATAAATTTTAGTACTTCCAAACATCAGCTAGTATTTTTTGTTAGAAATGATATCTGGAAGCATGCCATGAGAGGAAACTGATGTGCAACGAGAACCATTTGTAAAGAAAAAAACCTTTTAAACCATTTTGGAGGCCAATATAGCAGGATTGAGGACAAATGCAATTTCCATTTGCAGCATCACAAAACACTTCAACGAACCTCAAAAAAAGGTAATTAATGTCTATAGCAGAAGTACTTCTGGACTTTATGGAAAAGCTGTACATTGTGGTTAGCAATTTCGGAAAATTCCAATTTAACAAAACGGGGAAGACACAACCAGTTCAAGATATGTTAACCAAGAATTCTGTTAAGAATGAACCAAATCAGATGTAATTTGCTGCTCTTATGAAATAAGTCCTCATGGAATAAGTCCCAAAAAAGAGGCCACATGAAATAAGTCCCCATTAAATAATTCTCCAAAACTAACAAGTATATACGGCCGTAAGTTCGGCCCGGCCGAATCTTATGTACCCTCCACCATCGATTGCGTAAAAACTTCTACGAAAGACTTATATCCACAATCGAATTACTTGGGTTGTGGTATCTTAAAACTTCTTAACATCGTTTTCTAAATTGTGAGTTAGTCCATACGTGATATTAGACAAAAAAGTTATGTATAGGTAAGTCTACAAATAATTACGTATCGACATGGACTTTTGAACGGTACGTAGAGAGCCAGAATTGAAATATGGGGATCGCTTATATGGGGGCTATTTAGAATTATGGACTTGATATGGACCAATTTTTGTGTGATTGGGGATCGATTTATCTGAGGGATATATATAACTATAGACCGATATGGACCTAGTTAGGCATGGCTGTTAACCGCCATGTACTAGCACAATGTACCAAACTTAAACTGACTCGGATGAAATTTGCTGCTCCAAGAGGCTTCAAAACCAAATTTTGGGATCGGTTTATATGGGGGCTATATATGATTATGGACTGATATGGACCACTTTTGCTATGGTTGTTAAATATCATATACTACCACCACGTACCAAATTTCAACCAGATCGGATGAATTTTGCTTCTCCAAAAGACACCAGAGGTCAAGTCTAGGGATCGGTTTATATGGGGGCTATATATAATTATGGACCGATGCGGACCAATTTTTGCATGGTTGTTAGAGACCATATACTAACATCACGTACCAAATTTCAACCGAATCGGATGAAATTTGCTTCTCTTAGAGGCTCCGCAAGCGAAACCGGGGGATCGGTTTATATGGGGGCTATATATAATTATGGACCGAAGTGGACCAATTTTTGCGTGGTTGGTAGAGACCATATACTAACACCATGTACCAAATTTCAGCCGGATCGGATGAAATTTGCTTCTCTTAGAACATCTGCAAACCAAATTTGGGGGTCCGTTTATATGGGGGCTATACGTAAAAGTGGACCGATATGGCCCATTTGCAATACCATTCGACCTACATCAATAACAACTACTTGTACCAAGTTTCAAGTCGATAGCTTGATTCGTTCGGAAGTTAGCGTGATTTCAACAGACGGACGGACATGCTCAGATCGACTCAGAATTTCACCACGACCCAGAATATATATACTTTTTGGGGTCTTAGAGCAATATTTCGATGTGTTACAAACGGAATGACAAAGTTAATATACCCCCATCCTATGGTGGAGGGTATAAAAATGGAATATATCCCCATTTTCCTCTACAGAGAATAAAAACAATGATTTTTGGGGAGTTAATTAATTTCTAGTTTTGGGGAGTTATTTTATAATGAAAGTAACGTAGAAAGTCGGGCGGGACAGACCATATCATACCCTAAACCACACCTACTGAATTAGTAAACTTAAGAATTTCATTGAAATAGGTTTGGGAGATAAAGCGCAGCTCCATATTTATGAACACATATTTATGGGAGCTCTATCTCAAACTGAACAGAAATGCCAGATCATTATTATATACAAGTAAGTAAAGTAGAAACTCGGGCTTGGCCGACAATAATAAACCACCCCTATCGAATTAATAAACAGAAGCATTTGTTCATTGAAATAGGTTTGAGAAATAAGCCGTATTTCCTTAAATAGAAAATTAAGGGGAACATGTTTATGGGAGCTTTATCTCAATCTGAACAGAAATGCCTGATATTAAGAGCTATACTTGATTTTGCACCGACAATTTTAGTTTTCCTCTAAATTGAGGCAAATCGCTCAATTAATGTGGGTAATATATCAAAATTTGTTAGAATCGAGATTTATTGTTATATAAAGCTATATCGATTGTCTGATTCCAGAGTACGCTAAGTCGACTTAGCATGTTTTGATGGAGTTCGCAGTTTTTTATTCGGATTGATGTGAATTGCATCCTGTCAAAAGTTCGATTTTCTTGGACATTTGTATCAAAAGTTATGGTGAATATTGTACTTAGCCTGTGTCTAAAGTTTTAAAACATGTCCAATCCAACAAGGGCAATAACTTTGTACGGTCTAAAGTGGTCTAAGGCATTTTAGCCATGTTCTGCTATCACTATTTTGAGTTCGTACTTACTAAACAAAAAAAAAAAAAAAAAAGCAAGTATATACGGCCGTAAGTTCGGCCAGGCCGAAGCTTATGTACCCTCCATCATGGATTGCGTAGAAACTTCTTCTAAACACTGCCACCCACAATCGAATTACTTAAGTTTCGGTAACGCTTGCCGATGGCAAGGTATCTTAAAACCTCCTAACACCATCTTCTAAATTGTATGTAAGTCCATACGTGGTATATATTAAATCAAAAAAGATCGATCCAATACGTATATAATTCAGTTTGACAAAGTAGACATAAAATTTTGACAAAATTTTCTACAGAAATAAAATTTTAACAAAATTTTCTATAGAAATAAAATTTTCACAAAATTTTCTATAGAAATAAAAATTTTCACAAAACTTTCTATAGAAAGAAAATTTTGACAAAATGTCTACAGAAATAAAATTTTAACAAAATTTTCTATAGTAATAAACTTTTGACTAAATTTTCTATAGAAATAAAATCTTGGTATATTATTACTGGCTCGAGTGGCAACCATGATTATGAACCGAATAAAATTTGAACAAAATTTTCTATAGAAATAAAATTTTGACAATGATGGACATTTTATTATGAACCCAATAAAATTTTAACAAAATTTTCTCTAGAAATAAAATTTTGACAAAATTTTCTATAGAAATAAAATTTTGGTAGATTATTTTTGGCTCTAGTGGCAACCATGATTATGAACCGATATGGACCAATTTTTGTGTGATTGGACCAATTTTGGTATGGTTGTTAGCGACCATATACCTAACACCACGTTCCTAATTTGAACCGGATCGGATGAATTTTGCTCCTCCAAGAGGCTCCGGAGATCAAATCTGGAGAACGTTTTATATGGGGGCTGTATATAATTATGGACCGATATGGACCAATTTTTGCACGGTTGCTAGAGACCATATACCAATACCATGTACCAAATTTCAGCCGGATCGGATGAAATTTGCTTCTCTTAGAGGCTCCGCAACCCAAATCTGGGGATCGGTTTCTATGTGCGCTATATATAATTATGGACCGATGTGGACCAATTTTTGCACGGTTGCTAGAGACCATATAGCAATACCATGTACCAAATTTCAGCCGGATCGGATGCAATTTGCTTCTTTTTGAGGCTTCGCAAGCCAAATCTGGAGATCGGTTTATATGGGGGCTATATATAATTATGAACCGATGTGGACCAATTTTTGCATGATTGGTAGAGACCATATACCAACACCATGTACCAAATTTCAGCCGGATCGGATGAAATATGCTTCTCTTTGAGGCTCCGCAAGCCAAATCTGGGGATCGGTTTATATGGGGGCTATATATAATTATGGACCGATATGGACCACTTTTTGCATGGTTGTTAGAGACCATACACCAACACCATGAACCAAATTTCAGCCGGATCGGATGAAATATGCTTCTGTTAGAGGCTCCACAAGCCAAATCTGAGGGTCCCTTTATATGGGGGGTATACGTAAAAGTGGACCGATATGGCCCATTTTCAATACCATCCGACCTACATTGATAACAACTACTTGTGCCAAGTTTCAAGTCGATAGCTTGTTTCGTTCGGAAGTTAGCATGATTTCAACAGACGGACGGACGGACATGCTTAGATCGACTCAGAATTTCACCACGACGCAGAATATATATACTTTATGGGGTCTTAGAGCAATATTTCGATGTGTTACAAACGGAATGACAATGTTGATATACCCCCATCCTATGATGGAGGGTAAGTCTAAAGTCGGGCGGGGCCGACTTATACCCTGCACCACTTTGTAGATCTAAATTTTCGATACAATACCACATCCGTCAAATGTGTGTAAATATCACTCGATTTGGACGGAATTTGATAGACTTTTACAAAATCTATAGACTCAAAATTTAAGTTGGCTAATGCACTAGGGCGGAACACAATTTTAGTAAAAAACAAGTATATACAGCACTAAGTTCGGCCGGGCCTAATCTTAAATACCCACCACCATGAACCAAATATTAGGGTTTCCTTTGAAATTTCAGGAGTGCTTGAGGACTTGAGGACACTTCCCGAACATAAATTTTAAGATTTCACCTATGAGGACTATATCAGATTCTGGATTTATAAGAATCATTTTTGTTTGAGTTTTAGAGGAATCATTAACATCTCTTGTAAGTGTGCAAGAAAATTATAAAATAATGTCTTGATTTGAAATCTTAAATCTGTAGAAGTAAAATCTGGAAATTTTAAATTGAGTTTCAAGCAAATTTCATGATCAGTGCGCCTTCTACACCCTCAAGAAGTGAAGTCGGTCTATACGGAGGCATTACCAAATGGACCGATAAAAACTTAATTCGATACAAATTTTGTGAGCCTAAAATACCAGAATATTTACAATTTCAGGCAAATCAGATCAAAACTATGGTTCCTAGAAACCTAAGCAGTTAAATCGGGATATCGTGCTTATGGGGGCTATACTAAAATATGGACCGTCTCGAAAACTCACCGTTTTCGGCACACCTCTTTATGACCCGAAAATACCTCTAGATTTCCAATTTCAGGCAAATAGGATAAAAACTTCGGATTCTAGAAGTCCAAGAAGTAAAATCGGGAAATCGGTCTATATGGGGGCTATACCAAAATATGGACCGATACTCACCATTTTTGGCACACCTCTTTATGGTCCTAAAATACCTTTAGATTTCCAATTTCAGACAAATTGGATAAAAACTACTGTTTCTATAAGACCAAGACCCCAAATCGGGAGGTCGGTTTATATGGGGACCATACCAAAACATGAACCGATGCCCACCATTTTTGGCACACCTCTTTATGGTTCTAAAATACCTATAGATTTCGAATTTCAGGTAAATTGAATAAAAACTGCGGATTGTAGAAGCCCAAGAAGTAAAATCGCGAGATCGGTCTATATGGGGGCTATACCAACATATGGGCCGATACTCACAATTTTTGGCACACGTATTTGTGGTCCTACAATACCTCTAGATTTCCAATTTCAGGTAAAGTGAATAAAAACTGCGGTTTCTATAAGCCCAAGAAGTAAAATCGGGAGATCGGTCTATATGGGGGGTATACCAAAACATGGTCTATATGGGGGGTATACCAAAAATTTTTAGCACACCTCTTTATGGTCATAAAATACCTCTAGATTTCAAATTTCAGGCAAATTGGATAAAAACTACGATTTCTATAAGCCCAAGACCCCAAATCGGGAGGTCGGTTTATATGGGGACTATATCAAAACCTGGACCGATATAGCCCATCTTCGAACTTGACCTGCCTGCAGACAAAAGACGAGTTCGTGCAAACTTTCAGCACGATTGCTTCATTATTGAAGATTGTAGCGTGATTACAACAGACAGACAGACGGACAGACGGACAGACGGACAGACGGACAGACGGACAGACGGACATCATTATATCGTCTTAGAATTTCTCCCCGATCAAGAATATATATACTTTATATAGTCGGAAATCGATATTTCGATGTGTTACAAACGGAATGACAAACTTATTATACCCCCGTCACCATTCTATGGTGGTGGGTATAAATATGGGAAACATTTAAATCTGAAGCAATTTTAAGGAAACTTCGCAAAAGTCTTTTTTTATGATTTATCGCTCGATATATATGTATTAGAAGTTTAGGAAACTTATAGTCATTTTTACAACTTTTCGACTAAGAAGTTGCGATTTAACAGGGAAAATGTTGGTATTTTGACCATTTTTATCGAAATCAGAAAAAAATATATATGGGAGCTATATCTAAGTCTGAACCGATGTCAACCAAATTTGGCACGCATAGCTACAATGCTAATTCTACTCCCTGAGCAAAATTTCAACTAAATCGGAGTTAAAAATTGGCCTCTGTGGTCATATTAGTGTAAATCGGGCGAAAGCTATATATATGGGAAATATATCCAAATCTGAACCGATTTCAACCAAATTTGGCACGCATAGTAATAATGCTAATTCTACTCCCTATGCAAAATTTCAACTAAATCGGAGCAAAAAGTTGGCCTCTGTGGCCTGACCCGATTTCAATAAAGTTTGGCACACTTGACTACACAACTAATCCTACCCAAATTGGGGTAAAACTCTGGCTGCTGGGACCGTATTAGTCCATATCGGGCGAAAGATATATATAGGAGGTATATCTAAATCTGAACCGATTTCAATAAAATTTTGCACACTTGACTATAGTACTAATTGTTCTTTTTGTGCAAAATTTTAAGCAAATTAGTGTAAAACTCTGGCTTCTCGGGCCATATAAGACCATATCGGGCGAAAGATATATATGGGAGCTGTATCTAAATCTGAACCGATTTCTTCCAAAATCAATAGGGTTCTATTCTGAGCCAAAACACATACTTGTGCCAAATTTGAAGACGATTGAACTAAAACGGCGACCTAGACTTTGATTACAAACATATGTTCACGGACAGACGGAAATAGCTATATCGACTCAGGAGCCCACCCTGAGCATTTTTGCCAAAGACACCATGTGTCTATCTCGTCTCCTTCTGGGTGTTGCAAACATATGCACTAACTTATAATACCCTGTTCCACAGTGTGGCGCATTGTATAATAAAATTTAGTGCATAAATAAAACTTTGACAAAAATCTAATTTGCATATTTACACGAAGCCCACATATATATGTTTTTTCTTAAAAACAAAATACAAAATTTTCAATAAAAAATAAAATTTCGACAAAATTGTCTATCGAAATAAAATTTTAAAAAATTTGATTTGCAGATTTACATAAGCCTCACATCAACCCTCCTTTCTAAATAAATTAAATTTTCACAAAATTTTCTGTAGAAATAAAATGTTGACAAAAATTTGTATAGAAATAAAACTGTGACGAAATTTATTATAGAAATAAAATTTTGACAAAATTTACTATAGAAATAAAATTTTTACAAAAATTTCTATAGAAATAAATTTTGACAAAACTTTCTGTAGAAATAAAATTTTGACAAAATTTTCTGTAGTATTAAAATTTTGACAAAATTTGTTATAGAAATACAATTTTGACAAAACATTCTAGAAAAATAAAATGTTTACAAAATTTTCTATAAAAATAAAATTTCGACAAAATTTTCCATAGAAATAAAATGTTAATATAGAAATAAAACTTTGAAAAAATTTTGTGTAGAAATAATAAAATTTTGTATAGAAATAAAATTTTAGGCAAACATTTGATTTGCAGATTTACATAAAGCCCACATATATATGTTCTTTTTATAGAAATAATATTTTGACAAAATTTTCTATAGATATAAAACTTTGACAACATTTTCTGTAGAAATAAAATATTAGCAAAATTTGCAGTCGAAGTAGATAAAATTTTGACATAACTTTCTAGAGAAATACAATTTTGACAACATTTTCTATAGAAGTGCGATTAACTAAATTCAAGTTTGAAGTTGTTTTAAATTACGAACTCAATATTTGTCTGTGTGTTTATATTACTTAACTTTTTATTTTTCTATATATATGGCATTGTTTTGTGGGGAACTTTTTTAGATCAAGGAGCTTGATTAATAGAGTCATTGAAAAGAAAACGCCAGATACAAATCTATACACGCCTAGACTGTACATGTTTCGGTTCGGGCGAATGAACCTTTCCACACCCTTTACACCCTCATTTTGAAGGTGTGTGTGTGTGTAGAATGTTGCTCCTATTTTGATTTTGGAATTCACTCTTCAGTTGTCAAAATGCCGTCCAAGCAAGAAGAGCAGCGTATCAAAATTTTGCTCGCGCATCGCGAAAATCCGAGCTACTCGCACGCAAAGCTGGCAAAATCGCTAAAAGTTGCCAAATCAACCGTTACAAATGTAATTAAAGTGTTTGGGGAACGTTTGTCGACAGCCAGGAAGTCTGGATCGGGGGGAAATCGAAAACCGGAAGCCGCTGAGACGACAAAGAGAGTTGCCGGTAGTTTCAAGCGAAACCCTAACCTCTCTCTCCGAGATGCCGCAAATAAGTTGGGTGTATCGTCTACAACCGTGCATCGAGCCAAAAAACGAGCCGAACTATCGACTTACAAGAAGGTAGTGACTCCAAATCGCGATGATAAACAAAATACGACGTCCAAATCGCGATCCCGGAGGCTGTACACGACGATACTGACGAAGTTTGACTGCGTGGTAATGGACGACGAAACCTACGTCAAAGCCGACTACAAGCAGCTTCCGGGACAGGAGTTTTATACGGCAAAAGGAAGGGAAAAGGTAGCAGATATTTTCAAGCACATACAACTGTCAAAGTTCGCAAAGAAATATCTGGTTTGGCAAGCCATCTGTACCTGTGGCTTGAAAGCAGCATTTTCATAGCTTCCGGGACTGTCAACCAAGAAATTTACGTGAAAGAGTGTTTGAATAAACGTCTGCTGCCTTTCCTAAAGAAACACGGTTGTTCCGTACTGTTTTGGCCGGATTTGGCATCTTGCCATTACGGTAAAAAGGCCATGGAGTGGTGCGCCGCCAACAACGTTCAGGTGGTTCCCAAGGACAAGAACCCTCCCAACACGCCAGAGCTCCGCCCAATTGAGAAATACTGGGCTATTGTCAAGCGGAACCTAAAGAAGACCAAAAAAACTGCTAAGGACGAGAAGCAGTTCAAGGCAAACTGGCTTTCTGCGGCGAAGAAGGTGGACAAGGTGGCTGTACAAAATCTGATGGCAGGTGTCAAGCGTAAGGCCCGGCAATTCAGCTTTGGAAAAGCGAAGGCCTAACTGAATATTTTTCCTGAATTTTATACTAATTGAACTTGAAAAAGAAATTTAATTTGATATTTTAAATAAACGATTTCACCGATTTACACGCGTTTTCCCTTGACCAAATTTTGATACACCCTTTATACACCCTTTACAAATATTCAGTCCATTGTGATATCACAGTGGCGAACTTCTCTCTTAACACTGAGTGCTGCCCGATTCCATGTTAAGTTCAATGACAAGGGACCTCCTTTTTATAGCCGAGTCCGAACGGCGTTCCATTGCACCACGGTGGCTCCCTTTTGACTTTCCTTACATACTTTGGATGAAATATCCCCTTAATGCTCCAAAAATTTATAGTCCGAAATTTCGCAATATTCCCCCAAATCAGCGACATTTGTACTCAAGGTATCTACAAACAAATGTGACATCAACCGGACAATGACATAAGGAGTTTATACCATGATTATTGTGTACTACAACAACAACAACAATAAAACAATATTGGACTTTATATCGAGTTTTTAAAGCAACAAAAATACCGAAAACTATTAAACAAAACAATAAAATATGACTTTGTGTATGTAGCTCTCTCAAAGTTTTACGATTGCAAAACCAGTCGACGGAAAAGGAAAACATTAAACCATGGAATAGTCATTCAAGAGCGTGGGAAATGCCAAAATGGGGTCTTATGCACTGAAAAAAATATTTAATTTGCTTGTTTCAAGGATAGTTATGTTTAGATAAGTTGACCATCTGTTTGCAAAAAGTAGTAAGTTAGTGAAATTTGTGTACCCTTCGCCACTACTGTGGTATAGGGTTTAATAAGTTGGTACATTTGTATGTAAAGCCAAGAAGGAACAGTCTGAGATCTATCGTTTAGGCGATCGGTAGTCTTAGAATTGAGTCGATTGAGTCGATTTAGCGGTGTCCGTCAATCTGTCTGCCTTTCTGTCCGTCTGTTCATGTATTTTTGTGTGCAAAGTACAGCTCGCAGTTTCATCCAAAAATTTGGCACAAAGGCTTACTTTTGCTCAAAGACAATTCTTATTGGTTTTGGGGAAAAATCGATTTGCTCATAACTGAGGTGTTTATTAACCGATCTTCTTCAAATTTCGTACCAAATTGGTTGGGATGCAGATACAGCTCCCATATAAATCTTTCGCACGATATCCACTTAGATGGCCCCAGAGGCCAGATTTTCAAATTGATTTGTTTCAAGATTTGCACGAGTGGTACAGTTGATAGCGTCGCCAAGTGTGCCAAATTTGCTTGAAATCGGTTAGGATTTAGATATAGCTCCCATACGTCTTTCAACCCGATTTACACTCATATGAACAGAGGGCAAAGTTTTGTTTCTATTTATTTTAAATGTTACAGAGACAGTAGATTTGACATTCTAACTACACATGGCAAAATTGTTTTAAGTTGGTTCAGATATTGATATAGTTCCACATATATCTTTCGACCGATTTAGATTCATACCACCACGTGTAACGACCGTCCCGTTGACCCTTGCTACCATTTATTCCGGCCATGCTTAGTGGATGGGGGTTGTTCTTGTCCTGGTAAATAGATCTCAGTCGGTTAAAATATCAATAAAATTTAAATGTAGCAAAATAAAGAACGACCGACGGTTGCGCATTAAAGAAATATGGAAGGATATCGATGTTGAGATATCTCGATCTTAATGATATCTCGATTGGAAAGCCCGCCTCAAGCCGACCGTATTAATTTTTGTCAGCCCTGCTAGCATTCCCTACGCTCCGAAATATATTCAACCGATATTTAAATAATAACTACGCGAAAACAGGACAATTAGGATAGGAATAGGTCAATATGTATATTTAATATATGGAATTAAAATTATTATTCAAATAATGGAAATATGAAAATATTCAATGTATAATTATATAATCCAAATTTTTTTTGTCTTGTAGTTGGGAATTTAATAGTGTAAAAGCTATCATCTACATAAATTTAATCAATTAATACTCACAGATTTCCGGTATCGACAAGCGCTTGTGGACCTACCTTCTCTGTAAATTCAACATGCAATTTTTATACCCTCCACCATAGGATGGGGGGGGGGGGGGGGTATATTAACTTTGTCATTCCGTTTGTAACACATCGAAATATTCCTCTAAGACCCCATAAAGTATATATATTCTGGGTCGTGGTGAAATTCTGAGTCGATCTAGGCATGTCCGTACGTCCGTCTGTGGAAATCACGCTAACTTCCGAACGAAACAAGCTATCGACGTGAAACTTGGCACAAGTAGTTGCTATTGATGTAGGTCAGATGGTATTGTAAATGGGCCATATCGGTCCACTTTTACGTATAACCCCCATATAAACGGACCCTCAGAATTGGCTTGCGGAGCCTCTAAGAGAAGCATATTTCATCCGATCCGGCTGAAATTAGGTACATGGTGTTGGCATATGGTCTCTAATGAACATGTAAAACTTGGTCCACATCGGTCCATAATTATATATAGCCCCCATATAAACCGATTCCCCGATTTGGCTTGCGAGGCCTCTAAGAGAAGCAAATATCATCCGATCCGGCTGAAATTTGGTACATGGTGTTAGTATATGGTCTCTAACAACCATGCAAAAATTGGTCCACATCGGTCCATAATTATATATATATACCCCATATAAACCGATTCCCCGATTTGGCTTGCGAGGCCTCTAAGAGAAGCAAATATCATCCGATCCGGCTGAAATTTGGTACATGGTGTTACTATATGGCCTCAAACTCCCGTGCAAAAATTGGTCGATATCGGTCCATAATTATATATAGGCCCCATATAAACCGATTTCCAGATTTGACCTCCAGAGCCCCTTGGCAAAATTCTTCCCATTCGGTTGAAATTTGGTACGTGATGTTAGTATATGGTATCCAACAACCATGCAGGAATTGGTTCCTATCAGTCCATAATTATATATAGCCCCTATATAAACCGATCCCCAGACTTGACCTCCGGTGCCTTTTGGAGAAGCAAAATTCATCCGATCTGCTTGAAATTTGGTTCGGGGTGGAAGTATATGCTATTTAACAACCATGCCAAAAGTGCTCCATATCAGTCCATAATCATACATAGCCTCATATAAACCGATCCCGAGATTTGGTTTTGGAGCCTCTTGGAGAAGCAAATTTCTCGGTGTGAGTTGAAATTCGGTACATTGTGCTAGTATATGGTCATTAACAACCATGCCTTACTAGGTCCATATCGGTCTATAGTTATATATGGCCCTCAGATAAATCGATCCCCAATCACACAAAAATTGGTCCATATCACGTTCATAATTGTATATAGCCCCCATATAAGCGACCCCCATATTTCAATTCTGGCTCTCTACGTACCGTGCAAAAAGTCCATATCGATTCCTAATTATTTGTAGACTTACAAATAATAGTCTAATATATACCACGTATGGACTAACTCACAATTGAGAAAACAATGTTAAGAAGTTTTAAGATACCACAACCCAAGTAATTCGATTGTAGAAGTTAGACTTTCATAGAAGTTTCTACGCAATCCATGGTGGAGGGTACATAAGATTCGAACTGGCCGAACTTACGGCCGTTTATACTTGTTTGATTTAATATATACCACATATGGACTTACATACAATTTAGAAGACGGTGTTATACGTTTTTAAGATACCTTGCCATCGGCAAGCGTTACCGCCACTTTTTCGAATGTGGATAGAAGTGTTTAGAAGAAGTTTCTACGCAATCCATGGTGGACGGTACATAAGCTTCGGCCTGGCCGAACTTACGGCCGTATATACTTGTTAATTTTACAGAGACAGTAGATTTGAAATTCTAACTGTACATGGTAAAATTGTTTTAAGTTGGTTCAGATATTGATATAGCTCCACATATATCTTTCGACCGATTTAGATTCATAGCACCACGGGAGGCAAAATTTTCAATAAAATGTACTCATCGCTTCGCAACAGCTTCGTCATGTCCAGAATTTGCAGGATGTGACCCAGGCGTTCTATTGCAACTTCTATTTTTGCAGCTATCTCACTCACCCCCAATTTGTGGTTTGGTTTTTTTCAGCATCGATATCCAATCAATATTAGTCTTTTTCCATTTTTTCTGGAATCTTGGAAAGCCTTAGTACCCATAATAGTCCAACCTTGCTGAAATTTTAATTGTATTCGTATATTTGCTATATTCCTATATGAGGCCAAGTCGTTATTAGACCACCCTTATACTTGGGATTAATATCAACATCTGAACTGATATGGCGATATATTGACCGTACAAGAGATCAGGTATATTAAGCCACACAAAAACTTGCATTTATATGAACGATATTGACTTTCTATTAACAAGACTTTTACAAAATAAATGGAAATCTAACATTTCTTGAAGTGTAACCAATTGAATGCGAAGGGATATGAGGACTTTGTGACATGTTGTTGAATAAACCAGAAATTGTTTTGTCGCGATAAAATATCACTTAAACAGCAGAAAAGTGAATAGATGCAACAACAGTAGCAATGACATTCGAAGCCAAAAATAATGGTTTTTCTGCATATGTTCACATAAAGTTCAATTGCATTTAAGATTTATGTGAGAAGTTATTACCAAAACTTCCTTGGAGTAACAATGGATTATACACTAAAGCAAATAATGTCATTAGCACAAAGATGTATTTTTCTTAAAACACAAAATCAAATTTTGAGTAAAATGGAAGATCGTAATAATAAATGAGTAAATACGTCGACATTAGAACTTTTCTACTTTTCAGCTTTTTCAAAATTTGGAAAAATCATTTTTTAATTTTTTGAAAAAGACGACTTTCTTTCTGAAAACAAATTTTTTAAAATCAAAACTTTCAAATTTTTGATGAACTTTCAACATAAAAAAACAGTTACATCCCATTCCAATTTCAATTCCTTTTCGGCTTTTTGTTGTTCTTCCAATAAAATCGATTTTTTTCACTATAGGTTAGGTTAGGTTAGGTTAGGTGGCAGCCCGATGTATCAGGCTCACTTAGACTATTCAGTCTATTGTGATACCACATTGGTGAACTTCTCTCCTATCACTGAGTGCTGCCCGATTCCATGTTAAGCTCAATGACAAGGGAATTTGTTGTTCACAGGATTCCGGTCGCAATTATTAACCGATTTTGATGAAATTTGGTACAGGGAGTTTTTTGGGCACAGGGACGAACGCTATTGAATTTGGAAGAAATCGGATCAAATTTAGATATAGCTCCCATATATATGTATCGCCCGATTTCGACAAATGGGGTCAGGTTGCGCTTTTTTTCAAACGGATCGTCACCAAGTTTGGCAAAAGATAATGTTTTCCATCGCCCTTCAAGTCTGCAAAATTTCATCCAAATCGGTTCAGATTTAGATATAGCTCTCATATATATGTATCGCCCGATTTTCCCAAATTTGGCCACAAAACCTTTATTTATCAACCGATCTTACTCAAAGTTGGCTAAATATAATATTTTATAGCACTAACTATATGTGCAAAAAACCATCGAAATCGGTTCAGATTTAGCTATAGCTCCCATATATATGTACCGCCCGATTTTTCTAAATTTGGCCATAAAATCCTTATTTATCTACCGATCCTACTCAAATTTGGGTAAATGTAGTCTTCTATAGCACTAACTATATGCGCAAAAAATCATCGAAATCGGTTCAGATTTAGATATAGCTCCCATATATATGCATCGCTCGATTTTCCCAAATTTGGCCATAGTACTCTTATTTATTAACCAATGTTACTCAAATTTCAAATGTTGATGTACTAGCCGATCGTACTTATACGTACTTGTAGCTCTTATATAAGAATATTGCTCGATTTTTACAAATTTGTATTTATTACCCACACTAATTTAACGATTTTCTCTTTTTTAATAATGGGCTCAATATTAGTGGCATACAAACTCCGTAGGTGCAATATCAACACAGCCAGTGTTGGTAGAAGTAGGGGAAATTCCCTATATGTAGGGTTTTTCTAATATTTAGCGTCTTGTACGGACGTAGAGCCACAATGTAGGACATTTTCACTCAACACAATTTGTAATAATTTTTACATTTTGGTGGCTCTAGAGGAGGAAATTAGAAGCTGGCAAGGCTTGATCTTTAACAATGTGTGGTAAACTTTATTCCTGTAGAGAATTTTGTCAACATTTTATTTATATAAAACATTTTGTCAAAATTGTATTTCTATAGAAATGTTTTTCAAAATATTATTTCTATAAAAAATTTTCTAAAAATTTTATTTCTGTGGAATTTTTTCTCAAAATTTTATTTCTATAGAATTTATTGTCAAAATTTTATTTCTATAGAAAAATTTCTCACAAAAATTTGTTTATAGAAACTTGTTCCAAAATTTTACTTTTATAGAGATTTAACAAAACAGATTACTAATTTGGGTAGAATTCTACCAACTGTGGCAACCGTGGTGGTAATACAAATGTATATTCTAAGTTATATACGTCGCATATTCATGTTTTAAGATAATAAAGTACTTAGCACCATTTTTGTTTTGTAAAATTTTTTAAATTTAACGAAAAATATAGTAGGGAAAATTGTTTGGGAATGTATGGGAAAGCAGGGAACTTTTTTTGTCCTTGTAGGGTAAACCGAACATTTTCCGTGGCAACATTGACTATGAACTATAGTCAGATTGACACAAATCACCCATAGACATGTACCCCTTAATTTTCTTAAATATGCAACTGCGGTTTATCTCCCAGACCTATATGTTACCCCACAAATGCTTATGATTACTAATTCTGTAATAGTGGTTTAGGGTATGATATAGTCGGCCCCGCCCCACTTTCTACTTTACTTACTTGTTTTTTTATAGAAAATTTGGTAAAATTTTATTTCTATAGCAAATTTTGCCAAAATTTTATTCTATACAAAATTTTGTCAAAATTTTATTTCTATAGAAAATGTTGTCACAATTTTAATTTTTTTAGATAAGTTTGTCAAAATTTTATTTTTGTATAAATTTTTGTCAAAATTTTATTTCTATAGAATATTTAGTCAAAAATGTATTTCTGTAAAGAATTTTGCTAAAATGTTATTTCTATATTGAGAAAATTGAAGTACCTCTTAGTTGGGAAGAAGCTTTTACAAGATATACCAAAAAATCAAGAATTCTACCCATCTGCCAAATAGTAAAAAATCTACCATTTTTTTGTAGAATTCTAGCAACTGTGACAACCGTGGATAAAATCGGTCTCAAGCCGCGGTAAATAGTGCAAGAACAATGCTTCTGAGAGATATATTTCAACTCCTAGGTTTGGAGTAATGCACTGCGGACGAGAGTAAATGCGAATCACCCAAATGAGGTCATATAAAGGAAGTCACCTGCACAAAGAGACATCTCTGATCGGTGATACGGATGATGAATGAGGAAACTGGTTTAATACAGTTCTAGGTCGGTCCTATTCTCCTAAGATCTAGAATCTTAGGGTATATTTACAACTTCTCGCCTAAATTATTCCAACGACACCGCCACCATTCGACTGTAGAATTTCCTCACAACTTTTAATTTAAAAACAATTTCATTTTACAAAAATTATTAATGATTTGGAAAAATCCATGCATGTATTATTTATATTCAACCCAAACAATGTAATGCTTTAATAAATAACAACCTAGATATTATTTATTCGTAAATGAAAATAGGTACATACATATACAGAAAGTCCAACGTATACTTACTGGCCCTTTCCGTCCGCTCCCCACCACGCCATCCGTTGCACTTGTAAACGGGAGATATACAGCTTTGGCAAACATAGGCCAGTATTAATATTTTCCAACCATAAAGATTACTGGAATGTTATGTTTATGTTGCAAATCTTTATTATCCCACATGCAAAGAGAAATAAATGGTGCCTGGGAAAGGAGGGAGCCAAGCAAGTGGGGTTGGTGGTATCAAAAATATCTGTTCATTTTATAAATGATGACCATTCCATGCATAGGTCATGGTTGCAAAACAATCAAGGAACTCCCATTGAAAATTTAATAATGGACTACTACTATTCGCCTGGTCCGTTTCCTGAGGACAGTCTAGGGTGGTGAAAAAACAAGCATCACAAAAAGTAGAAGAAGAAAAATAACAAAAATCAATAAACGTAATTCATTTCTTTTCTCCACGTCCTAGAATCACCGTTAGAATTCATGCAAAAGGGCATGACATTTCCGGTCATAAATAATCATTTGAATGGAGGTATTTGTGCAATCTATGGATGAATGAATGAACAAACGAGCAAATGAATGAATGAATTCTATACAACTTACCTAGTATCTATCTGTGTGTTTGTGTATATGTGTGTGTGTTTGTGGACATATTATATTGCTTTGTATGTGTATGTATTCAAAACACAATCTATGCAAATTCCTGGCATCAGCACAAAAGAAAAAAAAAAAAAAACAACAAATACATACAACGGAAAGTTCGGCCTGGTCGGATTTGATGCACTCTCCATCAAGGATAGTCGTATCGTACTCCCTCAAGAATATCGGTTCCCTGGCCGGATCTGATGTACTCTCCATTAAGGATAGTCGTATCGTACTCCCTCAAGAATATCGGTTCCCGAACTTAAATTGAAAATTTTTTACTTATGACGGCTGTATCAGAATCTGATTTTATAGGAAACCATATTCTTTGCGATTTAGAGGAATCTTAAAATATCTCGTCTAAGCAAGTTTGTATATGACATGAAATCTAAATTCTGAAGATTTTTAGAATACTTAAATTTTTTTTGCTTGAGAAAATTTTCTATAGAAATAAAATATTGTTTTGTTATTGTTGGTTTCTACTTCAATCGTTATTGATTTGATTTCAGCTTAAAAGCATATGTTGACTAAATTACAGGAGTACCTTAACCAAGAAAGAAAAATATGTTTGCGAAATTGAGCTCTTTAGATTGCAAGATGGTTAGATGGACGATCGTTTCGGAAGATGTGTCAGTTCCTCATCAACATCCCCTTTTTCTATAAAATAAACATTTTTTAAGGAAATAAAATGTTGGCAAAGAATTATATAAAAATAAATTTGTGATACAATTTTCTATAGAAATAACATTTTCATTCGCTTTTTTTGTCGGTTCATTCTTCAATCATTAGTGTTGCTTTGATCTCAGCTTAAAAAATCAAAATTTGAGAAAATTTCCTATAGAGGAATAAAAATTTGACAAAATTTCTATAGAAATAAAATTTTGAAAAAATGTTCTATAGAAATAACATTTTGAAAAATTTTCTATAGAAATAAAATTTTGGCAAAAGTTTCTACAGAAATAAAACTTTGACAAAATCTTCTATAGCAATAAAATTTTGACAAAATTTTCTATGGAATGAAATTTAGACAAACTTATCTATAGAAATAAAATTTTGACAAAATACTCTATAGCAATAAAATTTTGACAAAATACTCTATAGCACTAAAACATTGTCAAAATTGTCTATTTGAATTTATAGAAAATTTTATATAGAAATAAAATTTTGACAAAATTTTCTATAGAAATGACATTTTGAGAAAATTTTCCACAGAAATAAAATTATGGTAAAATTTTCTACAGAAATAAAATTTTGGCAAAATTTTCTCTATAGAAATAAAATTTTTTCTATAGATATAAAATTTTGACAAAATTTTGTATAGCAATAAAATTTTGTCAAAATTGTCTATAGAAATTTATAGAAAATTTTATATAGAAATAAAATTTTGAGAAAATTTTCCACAGAAATAAAATTATGACAGAATTTTCTACAGAAATAAAATTATGACAGAATTTTCTACAGAAATAAAATTTTGGCAAAATTTTCTATAGAAGCAAAATATTGGCAAAATTTTCTGAAGAAATAAAATTTTGAAAAAATGTTCTATATAAATAAAATGTTTATAAAATTCTATATAGCACTAAAATTTTGACAGAATTTTCTATAACAATAAAATTTTCTATAGAAATAAAATTTTGTCAAAATTTTCTATAGAAATTTATAGAACATTTTATATAGAAATAAAATTTTGAAAAAATCGTCTATAGAAATAAAATTTTGACAAAACTTTCTATAGCAATAAAATTTTGTCAAAATTGTCTATAGAAATTTATAGAAAATTTTATATAGAAATAAAATTTTGACAAAATTTTATATAGAAATAACATTTTGAGAAAATTTTCCACAGAAATAAAATTATGGTAAAATTTTCTACAGAAATAAAATTTTGGCAAAATTTTCTCTATAGAAATAAAATTTTGACAAAATTTTCTATAGCAATAAAATTTTGTCAAAATTGTCTATAGAAATTTATAGAAAATTTTATATAGAAATACAATTTTGACAAAATTTTCTATAGAAATAAAATTTTGAGAAAATTTTCCACAGCAATAAAATTATGGCAAAATTTTCTGTATAAATAAAATTTTGACAAAAATCTATATTCTATCTATTCTATATAAATAAAATTTTGACAAAATTCTCTATAGCAATAAAATTTTGTCAACATTTGCTACAACAATAAAATTGTCGATAGAAATGAAATTTTGTCAAAATCTTCTATAGACATTTATATAACATTTTATATAGAAATAAAATATAAAATAAAATTTTGACAGAATTTTCTATAACAATAAAATTTTCTATAGAAATAAAATTGTGAGAAAATTTTCTTCAGAAATAAAATTATAGCAAAATTTTCTACAGAAATAAAATTTTGGCAAAATTTTCTATAGAAGTACAATTTTGACAAAATTTTCTATAGCAAAAAAATTTTGACAAAATTTTCTATAGAAATAAAATTTTGACAAACATTTTTATAGCAAAAAAATTTTGGCAAATTTCTATATAGAAATAAAATTTTGACAACATTTTCTATAGAAATAAAATTTTGAGAAAACTTTCTATAGCAATAAAATTTTGAGAAAATTTTCTATAGAATTAAAATTTTGACAAAATTTTCTATAGAAGTAAAATCTTGGCAAAAATTTCTATAGAAGTAAAATTTTGGCAACATTTTTTATAGAAATAAAATTTTGGCAAAATATTTTATAGAAATAAAATTTTGGCAAAAATTTTCTATAGAAATAAAATTTTGACAACATTTTCTATATAAATAAAATTTTGACAAAATTTTCTATAGAAATAAAATTGTGGCAAAATTTTTTATAGAAATAAAATTTTGGCAAAATTTTCTATAGAAAATAAATTTTGGCAAAATTTTTTCTAGAAATAAAATTTTGATAAAATTTTCTATAGAAATTTCCTATAGAAATAAAATTTTGAGAAAATTTTCCACATAAATAAAATTATGGCAAAATTTTCTACAGAAATAAAATTTTGGCAAAATTTTCTATAGAAGCAAAATTTTCTCTATAGCAATAAAATTTTTGCAAAATTTTCTATAGCAATAAAATTTTTACAAAATTTTCTATAGCAATAAAATTTTGTCAAAATTGTCTATGGAAATTTATAGAAAACTATAAATTTTATATAGAAATAAAATTTTGACAAAATTTTCTGTAGAAATAAAATTTTGAGAAAATTTTCCACAGAAATAAAATTTTGGCAAAATTTTCTGTAGAAATAAAATTTTGACAAAATTTTCTATATAAATAAAATGTTGACAAAATTCTCTATTGAAATAAATTTTTGACAGAATTTTCTATAACAATAAAATTTTCTATAGAAATAAAATTTTGTCAAAATTTTCTATAGAAATTTATAGAACATTTTATATAGAAATAAAATTTTGACAAAATTTTGGGAAATTTTTCTTCAGAAATAAAATTATAGCAAAATTTTCGACAGAAATAAAATTTTGGCAAAATTTTCTATGGAAGCAAAATTTTGACAAAATTTTTTATAGCACAAACATTTTGACAAAATTTTCTATAGAAATAAAATTTTGACAAAATTTTCTATAGCACAAAATGTTTTGACTAAATTTTCTATAGAAGTACAATTTTGACAAAAATTTCTATAGAAGTACAATTTTGGCAAAATTTTCAATAGAAATAAAGTTTTGGCAAAATTTTCGATAGAAATAAAATTTTGGCAAAATTTTGTATAGAAATAAAATTTTGCCAAAAATTTTCTACAAAAAGTTCTACAGAAATAAAATTTTCACAAAATTCTCTATAGCACTAAAATTTTGACAAAATTTTCTATAGCAATAAAATTGTGACAAAAAGTTCTACAGAAATAAAATTTCACAAAATTCTCTATAGAAATAAAATTTTGACAAAATTTTCTAAAGCAATAAAATTGTGACAAAATCTTCTATAGAAATAAAATTTTGTCAAAATTGTTTATAGAAATTTATAGAAAATTTTATATAGAAATAAAATTTTGACAAAATTTTTTATAGAAATAAAATTTTGACACAATTTTATATAGCAATAAAATTTTGACAAAATTTTCTATATAAATAAAATGTAAAAATTTTCTATAGAAATTTATAGAACATTTTTTATAGAAATAAAATTTTGGCAAAATTTTCTATAGAAATAAAATTTTGCCAAAATTCTTTATAGAAATAAAATTTTGACAATATTTTCTAAAAATTTTCTTTAGAAATACAATTTTGATAAAATGTTTTAAAGACTTAAAGTTTTTACACATTTTTTTATATATAATATTGCAAATCCGGAAAAAAACTTCTAAAATAAAATAATAAAACATTTGTTTGAAAGAATAAAAAAGATTTTTCATGCTAAGCATGAAAATTTGATGAAAAACTTAAAATATATATATTTTTTTAATTTAATAGATTTTTAACAAAATTTTCATTAAATTTTAGTAGATTATTTTTTGCATGAGTAGCAACCGAGGTCTTACACCAATATTTCTATGTGTTACAAATGCAATCAGTAACTTGGTATACCCCCATTCTATGGTGTTGGGTAAAAAAAAAGATTTTTATTTGCATATACTGACTGACCATCTAAGTATTCTTTTGGTTTGTTGAACCAAAAAGAGGTATTACTGCCACAAGTAACTATACTGCCAGGTCAATTGAATGCAAGGCTTGAGGTAGTTGCAAAATCTTCCCTAGTTAGGGAAGTGGATACAGAGATAAATGTATGTGTCCATAAATATACTATCATTCAATCCTGGCACACAGTAACATTCACAAATATCAAAATAGCTGGTGGAGTTACTGGTCAACGCGCCATAATAGAAGGCCTTCTTAGTAATTTAAAATCCATAACAGAGAAAGAATATTATCACCTCAAACATATGTGTTAATGTTACTTGGTCACAACAACATGTAACATTTTTAACGCAAAAAATACATGCTTGCTGAAATTAGGTACAAATTTTGATAAAAATAACATGGTTCAGCGGATGTATTTTCTTCATCCGTCAATATCTTCTTTATATTTTCCACCGTCTAATATAATCACTTAATAGATTAGAGATTCGTTGTTCGAAAATTTTGAAATTTCATCTTTTCTCTTTGACATTTTTAACGCAAAAAATACATGCTTGCTGAAATTAGGTACAAATTTTGATAAAAATAACATGGTTCAGCGGATGTATTTTCTTCATCCGTCAATATCTTCTTTATATTTTCCACCGTCTAATATAATCACTTAATAGATTAGAGATTCGTTGTTCGAAAATTTTGAAATTTCATCTTTTCTCTTTGAATTTTCTCTATAGCAACAAAAATTTTGTACACTTTTCCTCAGTACTTAATATAGGTTTGAGAGGCCTTGCCTTGCCGGACTTTGGCAATCCAAGTATTTCAATCTGCCAATTGAGAGCTGTATCTTGGTTGAGGTGGTACGTGAATTTGTGTTGTTTACAGCAACTTAAAAGATTCATCTCGCCCAAAAAATTGGAATTAATTCATGAACATTTTCTTGAAATTATTTTTTTACAACTTCGACAGTGGTTCGATGAGCTTTTTTGGCGATTAATCTTCGTTAAGGACCAATCTTTGTCGATGGTATGGTGAATTCAAGACGAATTTTGTGAAGGTCATCTAAAACCAATTGTTGTTCCGGAAGCGACTGTTGTTGCAATAATGCACAATCGTCATGTGACCCATCATGAGATAAGAAATCTTTAGGTTTTAGTGGGACCAGCATAAACAACTTTTCAATCGCTCAACTTTTCAATAGCTCAAAAAAAAACTCATTCCAATTTTTCAAAAGAAATGCTCCAAAACTAAGATCGCGGTACTTCGAAACACATATCTTACATGGTGACAGTTAATGAATCGTGGATTTGCACACATGGGCCCGAAAATTAACAACAGTCCGCTGTATGGACCTAAATAAGCGGTTGATGTGGTCAGAATAATTGTTTTGCAGATAACGCAATTAGAGTGCAAAAGTGTTTCGACAATTGGTTAAAACCCATGCAAAGTGTATTTTAATGAGGAATATTGTGAAAAACAATAAAGCGATTTTCGATGATAGATATTTGTTTTTGTTCTCTAATCCCGAAATACAAAAGGCATCAAGTCTCGAAATATAAAAGGCATCTTCCGACCATGACGCAAATATTCCTTCCTGAGTTGTTTGTGAAGACGAAACTCGAGAGTTTGCGATTTTCGTCCTCTACCTCCCACCAAGGATATATAGTTCGGATGCCGAATTTGTACGGAAAGTATATATCGGCGGGGCACCTCTTCGTACCTTGTCTAGCAGTTTTCTGAAGCACGCAATATTTGCCACCGCGAAATTCACAGCAGTAGTTGCGCAATGTATATGAGTGCTTTCTACATTTGCCAGTAGTTTAGAGATAATCTCTCCAGGACTTCTCATATTTGGAATTATTCTCGGTAGTTTCGCAGCTTCATTAGTCTCGTACCCTATCTTCCACGTAACTGTCTATTATTAGAAAAGGATAGACAGAAAATCACTAAGGCACAGAACCACTTTTGTTCTATAGACCGCTTGGCGAGTTTCATCAATTCGTTGATAGCACAGTCTCATTACAATTCCAAACTGCAATTGGGAGAAACCTCAATTATTATCTGAAATAGGATGGGGGTATATTAACTTTGTCATTCCCTTTGTAACACATCGAAATATTGCTCTAAGACCCCATAAAGTATATATATTTCGTGTCGTGGTGAAATTCTGAGTCGATCTGAGCATATCCGTCCGTCCGTCTGTTGAAATCACGCTAACCTCCGAACGAAACAAGCTATCGACTTGAAACTTGGCACAAGTAGTTGTTATTGATGTAGGTCAGATGGTATTTGCAAATGGGCCATATCGGTCCACTTTTACGTATAGCCCCCATATAAACGGACCCCCAAATTTGGCTTGCAGACCCTCTAAGAGAAGCAAATTTCATTCGATCCGGCTGAAATTTGGTACATGGTGTTAGTATATGGTCTAACAACCATGCAAAAATTGGACCGCATCGGTCCATAATTATATATAGCCCACATATAAACCGATCCCCAGATTTGGTTTGCGGAGCCTCTAAGAGAAGCACTTTCATCCGATCCGGCTGAAATTTGGTACATGGTATTAGTATATGATCTTTAACAAACATGTAAAACTTGATTCATATCGGTCCATAATCATATATAGCTCCCATATAAACCGATCCCCCGATTTGGCTTGCGGAGCCTCTAAGAGAAACAAATTTCATCCGATCCGGCTGAAACAACCATGCACATGCTCCAACAACCATGCACAAATTGGTCCACATCGGTCCATAATTATATATAGCCCCCATATAAACCCATCCCCAGATTTGACCTCCGGAGCCCCTTGGAAGAGCAAAATTCATTCGTGGTGTTATCATATGGTCTCTAACAACCATGCAAAAATTGGTCGATACCGGTCTTACTTATATATAACTCCCATTTAAACCGATCCCCAGATTTGAGCCCCGGACTTCTTGGAGGAATCAGATTCATCCGACCCGGTTGAAATTTGGTACATTGCGCTAGCATATAGCCGCTAAAAACCATGCCAAAATTTGTCCATATCGGTTTATAGTTATTATAGCCGATCCTCAAAAATAATATACCAAAATTTTATTTCTATTGAAAATTTTGTCAAAATTTTATTAGTATAGAAAATTTTGTCAAAATTTTATTTCTATAGAAAATTTTGTCAAACTAAATTATTTAAGTATTTAATCGGCCTTTTGTTGTTTAATATATACCCCGTATGGACTAACTTACGATTGAGCACGCGGTGTTAAGAAGTTTTACGATACCTTGTCATCGGCAAGTGTTACCGCAACCCAAGTAATTCGATTGTGGATGACAGTCTTTAGTAAAAGTTTCTATGCAATCCATGGTGGAGGGTGCATAAGATTCGGCCTGGCCGAACTTACGGCCGTATGTACTTGTTGTATATAGCTCCACCTTCTCCACATCATAACTCCTAAAACAGCCTCTTTTCAACGAATGACCAAAGCTTAAGCATTGTGGCATAGAGAGAAGTTCACCGATGTGGTATCATAATGGACTGAATAGTCTAAGTGAGCCCGATACATCGGGCTGCCACCTAACCTAACGTAAGCATAGTGGCAGCCCGTTATTTTAAGCTCACTTGGACAATTCAGTCCATTGTGATACCACAAATGGTGAAAATCTTTCTTATCACCGAGTGCTGCCTGATTAAAGGGTGATACGGTCAAAATTTGGTCAATATAAACTTGACGTATTTCTTTCAATTTTGCATTTAAAAAACCTGAACACTCCCTCATTTTGAAGGTGTGTGTGTAGAATGTTGCTCCTATTTTGATTTTGGAATTCACTCTTCAGTTGTCAAAATGCCGTCCAAGCAAGAAGAGCAGCGTATCAAAATTTTGCTCGCGCATCGCGAAAATCCGAGCTACTCGCACACAAAGCTGGCAAGATCGCTAAAAGTTGCCAAATCAACCGTTACAAATGTAATTAAAGTGTTTGGGGAACGTTTGTCGACAGCCAGAAAGTCTGGATCGGGGGGAAGTCGAAAACCGGAAGCCGCTGAGACGACAAAGAGAGTTGCCGGTAGTTTCAAGCGAAACCCTAACCTCTCTCTCCGAGATGCCGCAAATAAGCTGGGTGTATCGTCTACAACCGTGCATCGAGCCAAAAAACGAGCCAAACTATCGACTTACAAGAAGGTAGTGACTCCAAATCGCGATGATAAACAAAATACGACGGCCAAAGCGCGATCCCGGAGGCTGTACACGACGATGCTGACGAAGTTTGACTGCGTGGTAATGGACGACGAAACCTACGTTAAAGCCGACTACAAGCAGCTTCCGGGACAGGAGTTTTATACGGAAAAAAGAAGGGAAAAGGTAGCAGATATTTTCAAGCACATAAAACTGTCAAAGTTCGCAAAGAAATATCTGGTTTGGCAAGCCATCTGTACCTGTGGCTTGAAAAGCAGCATTTTTATAGCTTCCGGGACTGTCAACCAAGAAATTTACGTGAAAGAGTGTTTGAATAAACGTCTGCTGCCTTTCCTGAAGAAACACGGTTGTTCCGTATTGTTTTGGCCGGATTTGGCATCTTGCCATTACGGTAAAAAGGCCATGGAGTGGTACGCCGCCAACAACGTGCAGGTGGTTTCCAAGGATAAGAACCCTCCCAACACGCCAGAGCTCCGCCCAATTGAGAAATACTGGGCTATTGTCAAGCGGAACCTAAAGAAGACCAAAAAAACTGCTAAGGACGAGCAGCAGTTCAAGGCAAACTGGCTTTCTGCGGCGAAGAAGGTGGACAAGGTGGCTGTACAAAATCTGATGGCAGGTGTCAAGCGTGAGGCCCGGCAATTCGGATTTGGAAAAGCGAAAGCCTAACTGAATATTTTTCCTGAATTTTATACTAATTGAACTTTAAAAAGAAATTTAATTTGATTTTTTAAATAAACGATTTCACCGATTTACACGCATTTTCGCTTGACCAAATTTTGACCGTATCATCACTGAAAAACAACAATCCATCACTGAAAAATACTTTGGACTTTGATCGAAACTATTGCACCACGGTGGCTCCCATAAGTCGACTGAGGACGTCACCACCATCATATAAGGATATTTTGCAAGTCTAAATATTCGCAATCAAAGGATATTCAAAGAACGTTAGGTTATGTTGTAGAGGATGACAAAAAATGCTTGAATCGAATTGATTCCACGTAGATCTCTCCACGTCCATTGTGATTCCCCGAGATAATTTTCCCAACTTCTTCATGAGGTAGTCTACCTGAAAAGTTGCTTAAAACAATTAACCAAACCCCCTATTGAAGGCGAGTATGTTCCTTAAGCTACACTTCTGCAAATTGGCGAGAGAGGATTCGCCATCAGATTTTCGCAATTCATACGGTCCTTTTCGTCCCATATCAACTTGGTTTGCTCGCAACCTTTCGAAGAGATCCAACGTCCTCGCCATAGTTCATCATAGTTGACAAGAATTCCGTATACATATAAAAACAGCGACTAAGAAGGACGTTGGTGGAATGACATTTAAGGAAGGATCCAGAATTTTTCAGCCGTGTAATATTGGTGATATTTCTGAGAGTTTAAAAACTTCTCTAACGGGTTTCACCGTTCGTACTCATCTACAAAAATGAGCTACCTTGTGATTGAGCTGAACCGTGGTGCAACGGTTAGCATGCCCGGCTTGCATACAAAGGGTTATGGGTTCAATCCCAGTGTCGACCAAACACCAAAAAGTTTCTGACGGCGGATTAATCCCCCTCAGTAATGCTGTTGATATTTCTGAGTGTTTCAAAGCTTCTTTATGTAACGTGGAAGACTGTTCGGACTCGGCTATAAAAAGAAGGTCCCTTGTCATTGAGCAAAACGTAAAATCGAGTAGCATAGTCGGAGTAGTCTTAGTGGACCTAGAGGAACGGACTTCCACTTTACCCAAACTAACCGATATTAAAGTAGGACAAATATAGGAATGAGGATAAGATATCAATATTTCACAATTTAATATGTCCATTGCTATCGCCCCTTCTATATAGTTTTAGGGCCCTTCCATTTCAGAATTGACGAAATCCCCCGTAGAAACTCTAACATATTAATAACTATGTAACGCAGTAACTAGCATACCTTCCTTTTTAGCATGAATGTTCACATTTCTTCCAAAGGATATTCTTATCAACTTCCGTATAATGAATACAATTGCAGAAGTTAAAGAAGAAGTACAGAATTCCAAGTACAAATAGACGACGACGTTAAAATAAAATGAAAAGTAATAGGAGTCAAGGAAGAGTAAGAAATGAAGAAGAACCAGAAACAGAGTGCAATTTATTCCATTTAAAATTATATCCCATTTCTTTTGCTAACTGACATTAAAACGTACATAGACGTAGGTATGTGTTGCAGAAAAAGCGCTGCGATGGTTCTATGAAAATTCGGTTCATTACTGTAATCTTCATATTGATTACAAACCGGGGAAGACTAATGTCGGCCGAGGCCGAATATATAGAACAAAATACCACCGACTACAAAAACTGTAATTACTATTTTGTCATATATGTATAAAGCGAATTATTTTTATACCCACCACCATAGGATTGGGGGTATATTAACTCTGAGTCGATCTAAGCATGTCCGCCCGTCTGTTGAAATCACGCTAACTTCCGAACGAAACAAGCTATCGACTTGAAACTTGGCACAAGTAGTTGTTATTGATGTAGGTCGGATGGTATTGCAAATGGGCCATATCGGTCCACTTTTGCATATAGCCCCCATATAAACGGATTTGGCTTGCGGGCCTCTAAGAGTAGCATATTTCATCCGATCTGACTGAAATTTGGTACATGGTCTCTAGCAACCAAGCAAAAATTGGTTCATATCGGTCCATAATTATTTATAGCCCCCACACGCAAAGAAAAAAAACGTTTGGAAAACGTGTACCGAAAACGTTTTTCTTTTGTTAGAGTTTTTTGAATTGCTTCGAAAATTTTAAACTTTTATCACCAAAAAAATTCGTTTGTTACAAAATTTTTATTTTTTCAATAAAAAAAGTTATTTTTGAAACAACAACACAGTCCATTTCGTTTATATCAAACACTGTACTTTTCCGACTTTAGGTCTTTAATAAGACACAGTTTACAGTTCAAAATTTAATATACTACAATGTAATGTTGAACATTTTTTCGAAATCTTCCGAACATATCTGGAATATATGTTAAAAAAAAAAAACTATGGTCGAAGCAGGGATCGAACCCACGACCCTTGGCATGCCAGTCGGACGTAGCAACCACTGCTCCACGGTGCCAAACTAAATGTTTGTTTCTGTTAAATAAACTTTGTTTATTCGGTTCGTGGGCGCCGCAAGATATGCTATATAAATATAACTTATATGGATATTTATCTATTGATGACCGTAACAGGTACATAGCTCAGTGGTTAGTGTGTTGGCTTACAAAGTGCATGGTCCGCGGTTCGATTCTCCGTCCAGGCGAAAGGTAAAAAAATTTTAAAAATTTATAAAATCGTATAATTTCTTCTACATTGTTGGTATTACAGAAAAAGGTGCTAAGAACTAAAAAACTTCGTGGAAGTGAGAAAGATGTGAGGGAAAATGCAATTAGCCAGAAAAAAATTTTTTTGAGTTAGTCTTTATGAAATTGTTTTTACATCCTGGAAAAGAATAAACGTTTATCACAAAAAGTATATACTTATCTTCCAAATGTACTTCCTTTCAACGAAAAGCAAATGAGAAACGAACTTTGTTTGTCTAAAATTTCGTTTGGGAGGAAAGAATTATTTTTTTGCGTGCATATAACCCAATCCCCAGATTTGGTTTGCAGATCCTCTAAGAGAAGCAAATTTCATTCGATCCAGCTGAAATTTGGTATATGATATTAGTATATAGTCTCTATCAACCATGGTAAAATTAGTTCATATCGGTCCATAATTATATATAGCCCCCATATAAACCGATACCCAGATTTGACCTCCGGAGCCTCTTGCAGGAACAAAATTCATCCAATCTAGTTTAAATTTGGTACGTGGTGTTATTATATGGTCTCTAATAACCATGCAAGAATTGGTCCATATCGGTCCATAATTATGTATAGCCCCCATATAAACCGTTCCCCAGATTTAATCTCCGGAGCCTCTTGGAGAAGCAAAATTCATCCGATCTGGTTGAAATTTGGAACGTGGTGTTAGTATATGGCCGCTAATAACCATGCCAAAATTGGTCCATATCGGTCCATAATTATATATAGCCCCCATATAAACCGTTCCCCAGATTTGATCTCCGGAGCCTCTTGGAGAAGCAAAATGCATCAGATCTGGTTGAAATTTGGAACGTGGTGTTAGTATATGGCCGCTAATAACCATGCCAAAATTGGTCCATATCGGTCAATAGTTATATATAGCCGATCCCCAATCACACAAAAATTGGTCCATATCGGATCATAATCAAATCAAAATTTTATGCCTGTAGAAAATATTGTCAAATTTTATTTCAATGGAAAATTTTGACAAAATTTTATATCTATAGAAAATTTTGTCAAAATTTTAATTCTGTCGTGCAGAGAATGTTGTCAAAATTTTAATTCTATTGAAAATTTTGTCAAGACTATATTTCTATAGAAAAATTGGTCAAAATTTTGCTTCTATAGAAAATTTTGTCAAAATCTTATTTCTATAGAAAATTTTGTCAAAATTTTTTTCTATAGAAAATTTTGTCAAAATCTTATTGCTATAGAAAATTTTGTCAAAATTTTATTTCTATAGAAAATTTTGTCAAAATTTTATTTCAATAGAAAATTTTGTCAAACATTTTATTTCTATAGAAAATTTTGTCAAAATTTTATTTCTAAAGGAAATTTTGTCAAAATTTTATTTCTATAGAAATCTTTGTCAAAATTTTATTTCTATAGAAATTTTGTCAAAATTTTATTTCTATAGAAATTTTTGTCAACATTTTATTTCTATAGAAAATTGTGTCAAACTTAGTTATATACGTATTTAATCGGCCTTTTTATACTGTCCACCATAGGATAGGGTATATTAACTTTGTCATTCTGTTTGTAACACATCGAAATATTGCTCTAAGACCCCATAAAGTATATATATTCTGGGTCGTGGTGAAATTCTGAGTCGATCTGTGCATGTCCGTCCGTCCGTCCGTTTGTTGAAATCACGCTAACTTCCGAACGAAACAAGTCATCGACTTGAAACTTGGCACAAGTAGTTGTTATTGATGTAGGTCGGATGGTATTGCTAAATGGCCATATCGGTCCACTTTTACGTATAGCCCCGATATAAACGGACCCCCAAATTTGGCTTGCGATTGCTCTAAGAGAAGCAAATTTCATCCGATCCGGCTGAAATTTGGTACATGGTGTAAGTATATGGTCTCTAACAACCATGCAAGAATTGGTCCACATCGCTCCATAATTATATATAGCCGCCATATGAAGCGATCCCCCGATTTGGCTTGCGGAGCCTCTAAGAGAAGCAAATTTCATCCGACCCGGCTGAAATTTGGTACATGGTGTTGGTATATATTCTTTAATGACCGTGCAAAAATTTGTCCACATCGGCCCATAATTATATATAGCCCCCATATAAGCCGATCCCCAGATTTGACCTCCGGAGCCTCTTAGAAGAGCAAAATTCATCCGATCCGGTTGAAATTTGGTACGTGGTGTTAGTATATGGTCTCTAACAACCATGCAAGAATTGGTCCATATCGATCCATAATTATATATAGCTCCCATATAAATCGATCCCCAGATTTGTCCTCCGGAGCCTCTTGGAGGAGCATTTGCCAAAATTTTATTTCTATAGAAAATTTTGCCAAAATTTTATTTCTATAGAAAATTGTTTCCAAATTTTATTGCTATAGAAATTTTTTTCCATATTTTACTTCTATAGAAAATGTTGTCAAAATTTTATTTTGTCAAAATTTTATTTCTATAGAAACTTTAAACTTAATTATATACCGCAACCCAGGTAATTCGATTGTGGATGATAGTCTTCAGTAGAAGTTTCTACACAATCCATGGTGGAGGGTACATAAGATTCGGCTTGGCCGAACTTACGGCCGTATATACTTGTTTAGTTTAATATATACTACGTTGCAATTTAGAAGACGGTGTTATGAAGTTTTAAGATACCGTCGGCAAGTATTACCGCAGCCCAAGTAATTCGATTGTGGATGACAGTCTTCAGTAGAAGTTTCTACGCAATCCGTGGTGGAGGGTACATAAGTTTTGGCCTGGCCGAACTTACGGCCGTATATACTTGTTTGTTATTATTATTATGTTTTATTTCAAAAGTTTACATCATACCATAAAATTTGGCCGCAGCACCACTATAGGCTTAAATGAGGAAGCTGGCAATTTGGCATATGTTGAAAATTTCCTTTCGAAAACAATGAAGACTTTATGACCACATGACCCAAAATTTAATTCGCTTCATATCACATTGACGTACTAGTACAAAACATTGAAGAAGGCTTAGGCCAGTAGAAGTGTGATATAGTGGATCAGACATTTTAATATTTCGTCGATATATCGAATGGTTGCGTCAGTGTATAAATTTGTGTCTAAAATTACATAAAATGCCAGCCCTTTTTGTTATTGTAACCCCGGGAAATTGACCTGTGTACAAATAAGTAAAGACCAAAAAACAAGTACATTGACTTTGACATTCAAGCATCTCCATCGAGTTCGAAGAATCGAGCGGCTTTTATTGTATGAATCCAGAGTGAAATAGGTTTGGGTTCTCAGGAGATATAGTTTGTTGGTGTGTATTTTACACTTTATCTGTTGCTGGTTGGCGAGGATGTCACAATGTTTGGACTCATGCTGCAGATGCTGTTCATCCAGTATTCATCAGCGTTTGAAGATTTCTCTACATACTTATGATGGGATTCCAAGCGCTTATTCGGACATTACAAGCGCTTGTACTGGGAGTCAAAACGACGGCCACATAGTCGATAAGAGTACGACCAATGGACTCATAGGTTTTTTAAATAGTCTCTTTATCTTTCCTCCAAGCGCAACCAGCAAATGTCTTCAGGATATTGTTTCTACTCCCAACGTTTGTTTACTGGGAGTCCAAAAGTTTACATTGGGAGTCCAAACGATGGTCACATAGTCGATTCGATTTGATATCGTCTATTTATCTTTCGCCCAAATGCTATCACCCGATGTCTTCAAGATCTCGCTACTACTCGTAACGTTTTGTACTGGGAGTTCGAACGCTTATACTGGGATCCAAACGATGGTCACATGGTCGATTACGGTATAACAAATGGCCTCATAAGTCTTTCAATTCGTATCTTTATCATTCCACCAAATTCCACCAGCCATTGTCATTAGGATCTTGTTTCTATTCCCAACTTTTTTTATGGAAGTACAAACGACGGCCACATAGTCGATAAGAGTACGACCAATGAACTCATAGGCTTTTTAAATCGTCTTTTTATTTTCCCCCCAAGTGCAACCAGCCAATGGCTTCAGGATCTTGTTTCTACTCCAAACGTTTTTGTACTGGGAGTCCAAACGATGGTCACATAGTCGATTCGATATGATATCGTCTATTTATCTTTCCCCCAATTGCTACCAGCTGATGTCTTCAGGATCTCGCTACTACTCCTAACGTTTTGTACTTGGAATTCGAACACTTATACTGGGATCCAAACGATGGTCACATAGTCGATTAGGGTAGAACCAATGGCCTCATAAGTCTTTGAAATCGTATCTTTATCATTCCACCAAGTTCTATCAGCCATTGTCATTAGGATCTTTTTTCTATTCCCAACATTTTGTAATGGGAGTCAAAACGACGGCCACATAGTCGATAAGAGTACGACCAATGAACTCATAGGGTTCTTAAATAGTCTTTTTATTTTTCCCCAAGTGCATCCAGCCAATGTCTTCAGGATCTTGTTTCTACTTCAAACGTTTGTATTGGGAGTCCAAACGATGGTCACATAGTCGATTTGATATCGTCTATTTATCTTTCCCCCAAGTGCTACCAGCCGATGTCTTCAGGATCTCGCTACTACTCCTAACGTTTTGTACTTGGAATTCGAACACTTATACTGGGATCCAAACGATGGTCACATAGTCGATTAGGGTAGAACCAATGGCCTCATAAGTCTTTGAAATCGTATCTTTATCATTCCACCAAGTTCTACCAGCCATGTCTTCAGGACATTGGTCTTCAGGATCTTGTTTCTACTCCTAACGTTTTGTACTGGAAATCCAAACGCTTATATTGAAAGTCCAAAATAAGGCCACATAGGTGATAAGAAGACGGCAATAGGTCTTTGAAATTGTCTCTTTATCTTTCTCTCAAATGCTACCGGCTAAGTTCTTGAGGATACTGTTTCTACACCCAACGTTTTGAACAACCAGTTCCGCATATTTTCCAAAGAGAAGCGGAATGTCAAACGTCACACCAAGAACATTGGGGTTCGTGCATGTGGTAATACCCTGGCAACGTATGTGGATATCAGGCTTCCGCTTCACCTCTCTGGTCCACGATGTGAAAATGATTTTCTTTGATTTTGCAGCAGAAAGTTTTAGATTCCTCTTGACAAAAAATTCCTAGAGTGCTCTCTGGCATTAATCTTCACCTCAAGTTCATTGATGTAACTATAGAACAGTCGTCCTTATGGACAAATGGTGGTGGAAGAGGAGCTCCTGCCACGTAAAAGTTAAAGAGACGGGGCTAGAGTAAACCGCATTGAGGTATATTTTGTTTGTTCCTCCTTGGCGAAGTTGTTTTTCTTCTAAATTCCATATTGGACTGTCTACCAACCATTAATTTCGTAAAATTGTTAAGGAGTGGGGGTTACATCATATCTTTTAAGGAGATAGGCGGCCTTTTACTATTTGATCCCTCAATAAAGTTCGCTGTTAATTA
Organism: Haematobia irritans; assembly: GCF_050003625.1. NCBI lineage: Eukaryota > Metazoa > Arthropoda > Insecta > Diptera > Muscidae > Haematobia > Haematobia irritans. The sequence goes on along the minus strand of NC_134398.1, from coordinate 154,602,848 downwards.
ACACAACGCAGTGGTCGCACTCCTGCCCGAGCGGAAACGATGCTAATGTTATTCCGCCGGTGTTGTTCATATTTCATAAACTAGTTCAGTACACCCAGAGAAATAATTGGTTGGAATTCAAGTACGACAACGAATAGATAGTGGAGACCTACAATTTTTAGTTGTTTGGAATAAATGTTAGTTACTTCCCTTGTTTAATGGTTTCTATAACCAATATAATAGCTGTGTGACTAAAAGTTCGTACACCCTACTAAATATTGGTCGTTATTTATATATTGAAGTAAGCAACCATTTCAATTTATTCCATATTGTTGTGATAACTAATTTGTTTTGCCAATGTGTCACCAAACCCAACAGAAAGCCTGTCTGGCCAATAAGTTGGTTGTTTTAACAGATTTGATAGTTATAAAGGGAACTTGTTGCTATGGACTACATATATGACAACAAATAATCTTTTGTTTCATTAATTACATAAAATTTTAAAAATCAAGTTAGATTTTTTTTCAAGGTAAGTAAGATAAACATCAAATTGCAACTCACTCTTCACCATTTCTCTTAATTTCCATAACATAAGTAGAGATATCTTAGCAAATGTGACCATTACCGAGGTTGGGAAAGGTAAATATAAGGTTTGTCTGCCTCATCATCGGTCTCAAAATCTCAACTTTCCCCTGCTGCCGATATATAAGAAAAATTTCATGAGTCTGATTGAATCCCAAGTCACACTGAAAATTGATCACGTGATTGTGAGTGGTCGAACTAACAAAGTTAATGTATGGGCGTGAGAATTGGCGGAAGTTGGGAAAATCCATGTTATTGATTTGCTATGGAACGCTTCCAATTATGATAATATGGTACTAAAACAACAACTGGAAATATTTGATTGTGCTTTTGCAAATCTCCACCTTAGCTATTTCATGGGGTTATCTTTTACCCTTCATAAAAGGCTTTTTACAAGATCCTTTTTTATCAATAACTACAATATACATTAATATATAATAAAATAAAAACTAAAATGAATTCAACGGATTTTTTCTTTAAATTCGCAAGCATTGGTTATCGGGCAAATAGTTAGTTGTTTTAACAAACGAATGCAATTTTATTGGTTGTGATTGCCAATTAGACTATTAATGTGCCCAAAATGTAGTTCTTTAAACTATTTTATATACTGTTGTGTCAGACAACAATTGGTTGCTTCAACAAATTTTGTCGGTTATATTCTGATAGTAGATGGGACCAAATAATTTGGTTGGCAAAAAAATTGGTTGGCACAACAAATTTGTTTTCTGTGTGTATTAAGGCACCTCTCGAAAGTATGCTTAGACCCATTGTCTTGCTACTGTCGTTTTCTTAATCTGGCTTTCTCACTTATTGGCCTTTTATTCTCTTCGAAAAACATTGCACTTAAAATGGAAAATTGGATTCTAAATTTCCCAGGCGAGGATAGCCACTATTTCCTTTAAGACTACCGGAATGGTGTTAGCTCTTAAAATAACCTTATAGGAATGAAAGGTGTCGCAGTTTGGGTCCACTACATGCCCTCTACCGTTTCAGTTCAAAATGGTCAAAGGTTACCGCTTCCCATCGGATATATTCTGTCCATGGCTGTCATTGGAAACCAACAGGTGTTGGGATCAATAGGGTGTAACAGAGAGTTATAACCACGAAAGCAGAGTTATAATCGCGAGAACAATCACGTTTTCCATGCGATAGTGCAAAGCAGCTAGTGCAGAGATTGGTAGTTAAACTTTATCCATAAGCTGGCCAAAGTCCAAAACTAAGAATCAATCTCGGATATCAGGTAATTGGCCACATATTGGACACGCATTGCGTTCATTGGAAAAACACGACATCATAAAGAGCTTTAAAAACAAATTTAATTGGAAGATGAATATTAGAGAGAGAGAGATGGAAAACATGACAGCAGACGGCATAATGCCATACCTGTGGACCACGAGGTAGTAGCATAATCTTATGAACGAACCGAATCATTACCCCGGGAGCCACTGTGGTGCAATGGTTAGCATGCCCGCCTTGCATACACAAGGTCGTGGGTTCGATTCCTGCTAGACCGAACACCAAAAAGATTTTCAGCGGTGGATTATCCCACCTCAGTAATGCTGATGACATTTCTGAGTATTTCAAAGCTTCTCTAAGTGGTTTCACTTGAATGTGGAATGCCGTTCGGACTCGGCTAAAAAAAGGAGGTTCCTTGTCATTGAGCTTAACATGGAATCGAGTAGCACTCAGTGATAACAGACTAGTTCACCACTGTGGTATCACAATGGACTGAATAGTCTAAGTGAGCCTGATACATCGGGCTGCCACCTAACCTAACCTACCCCAGTCTGAGTCTAGACTTCAGAGATGCGGACCAGGAAATACTTTCACGACACATCCGAGCTTCCATGAGCCTGAGGTACATCCACTTACGAGTATTTCGTTTGCTAAGATCAGAATTTAGTCTGCGATGATTTGGCCTTACTCCTTTGGTTTAGCAAACTTGCCAGTGAAGAAGTATCTTCTGATTCAGCCGGTGTTAAGATTGGTCACTTATCTTAACACCGACTGTTACCGTTTCATTGGTCGCCGTTGTTAATCTTATGCGAAGGACCAAAATGTAGCAGTCTGTCGGTTTGGTCTACGCAGCTTGGTGACTGGTTAGCTTGGAATTTGTTTGAAGAACTAGGTTGAAGTTCGCAGGGAGTTGAATTTAATTTTAGGCGCCATTTTTTATATTGCCACAACCTTTCGATATTCCGACAAATGTGCAAAATCTTCATAAGAAACCAATGATGACCGTTCCATCTATATGGTATCACCACGCCTTTTTATACCCTTCACCACTACTGTGGTACAGGGTATAATAAGTTTGTGCATTTGTATGTAACGCCAAGAAATAGTGGTCATAGACCCATCTTTTAGTATACCGATCGGCTTGGAATTAAATTCTGAGTCGATTTAGCGATGTCCGTCTGTCTGTCTGTCTGTCTGTCTGTCCGTCTGTCTGTCTGTTGATGTATTTTTGTGTGCAAAGTACAGCTCGCAGTTTTAGTCCGATTGTCTTAAATTTTGGTACAGGGTCCTGTTTCGGCTCAAAGACGATCCCTATTGATTTTGGAAAAAATCGGTTCAGATTTAGATATAGCTGCCATATATATTTTTCACCGATCTGGTCATAATTGGCGTGTATATCAACCGATCTTCCTCAAATTCCGTACATCCGAATATTTTATGGGTCTCGAAAAACTTGCAAAATATCAGCCAAATCGTTTCAGATTTAGATATAGCTCCCATATATAGCTTTCGCCCGATTTTCACTCATTTGCCCACAGAGGCCAATTTTTTGCTCCGATGTAGTTGAAATTTTGCATAGGGAGTGGAATTAGCATTGTAACGATGCGTGCCAAATTTGGTTGAAATCGGTTCAGATTTGGATATATCTCCCATATATAGCTTTCGCCCGATTTACACTCATATGACCACAGAGGCCAATTTTTTGCTCCGATTTATTTGAAATTTTGCACAGGGAGTAGCATTCGCATTGTAACTATGCGTGCCAAATTTGGTTGAAATCGGTTCAGATTTGGATATATCTCCCATACATATGTTTTTCTGATTTCGACAAAAATGGTCAAAATACCAACATTTTCCTTGTAAAATCGCCACTGCTTAGTCGAAAAGTTGTAAAAATGACTCTAATTTTCCTAAACTTCTAATACACATATATCGAGCGATAAATCATAAATAAACTTTTTCGAAGATTCCTTAAAATTGCTTCAGATTTAAACGTTTCCCATATTTTTTTACTAACATTGTGTTCCACCCTAGTGCATTAGCCGACTTACATTTTGAGTCTATAGATTTTGTAGAAGTCTATCAAATTCTTCCAGATCGAGTGATATTTAGATGTATGTATTTGGGACAAACCTTTATATATATGGCCCCCAACACATTTGACGGATGTGATATGGTATCGAAAATTTAGATCTACAAAGTGGTGCAGGGTATAATATAGTCGGCCCCGCCCGACTTTCGACTTTCCTTACTGGTTTAATAATGGAATTATCTTATACTACACCCCTAGAAAAAATCATGAACGGCGTGCACATTTCGAAACGATCCGTTCATAAAATTGAAGCAAACGGAGAATAGGCGGGGTAAATCTGACAACGATAAAAAGACACCATACGTTGTCAAAACAATAGCCAGCGTTCATGATCTGAACTTAATGGTTACGAAAAAATTTCGATACCGTAACTCGAACATGGAGTGTCTGTTTCATACGCGTTAACAAGCGCATTCGAATTTTGTACCACCGATGAAGTTGCCAGAGGAACGTCGAAGACTTTTCCTGTCCACAGAAAAACGAAAGCCGTTCTTGAAGTTCATATAGGCTCGTTTACGAAACCGTGAATATTCCGTTTTGGTTTTTCGTGAACGTTTCCGTTTCATTTTGTGGCCGTCCGTTCACGACTTTGGAACTCGATTTCCAAATCTAGATTTCAAACGTCAAAAATCCATATACACTTGAAACAATCAAGTGTATAAGGGGTTTTTCGTATACACTTTTCACCTTTCGCTTTTACCACACTTTAATAACCACATTCGTTTTATAAATCAGTATGTAAATGTACTGTGTGATAAGTTTCCGATTTTCCTTAACAAAAAGCCGGAAACTTACCTAAGTTTAGTTCTGAAGTAGATTCATCGTTTCTGCCAACAATCTACATAGCTACACACGCATACACAAAAGCCACTTTCATTGTTCCTAATACAAAAATCTTCAGGTAGTACTTTACCATAGGTATGGGATTTTCTACAATGTCAGTTGAAGGAATTAATATGAATTGTGTGGGGGAAAACTTGAAAGTGCAGGGCAAAAACTTTTGTTCTAAAGTGTCAGTACGGCTACACTTTAATAGTTTTTTGTTTCATAGTATTAACATACACTGTATCCAAAGTTCTTGGTCATGTCCATTTGTGAATTTTTCTCGTTTTTAGTATAAAAGTAGCGAGGGCAAAGGGTTTCACACTAATTGGGAACGTTAGCAATTTAAAAGGAGTTTATGACACCGTAGTAGGTGTCATATATTTTGTGATTTTTGTATTATACCGTAATCACTAAAATTTCTCATGGATTGAATTCTTTCATGGGGATTTTGATAATTTTAATCCAACTATGCCATTTCTTATCATGCCACAATATGTAACACTTTTCCCATTCTCTAAATGTATTCTGCATTAATTTGAATACTTTGGTTAGTTTCAAAGAAAACCTGTAAATCATATTTTTACCAGCATCGTAGTTGAAACAAAATATATGCGACATTGCCATTAATGCAACCTGTCCCCAAGGTGTTCACCTAATGGATGCACATAGAAATAATTGGATTCATTAAGGATTTACATACATATTACACTTCAATCAACCAAGTGAATTAGTAAAAAAGTACAAAGGGGCATAAATATCTTCAAATAATCAGTTATCGCAAATGGAAACACTTCCGTTTGAGACAACATTTCCGTGAGTTATGAAATCTTCAATTGCCATATATGTAAAATTGTATTTTGTGATAAGATATCAGATTCATAGCTCCCCAATCCCAAACTACATATTACAATTTTCGTGAACATGAAGAGTTTGGGTCTTAAATTTACACATATCGTGATTTTCGAGATCATCATAATACGGATCTCACGGTCAATAACTACGAACGAGGAGCGACCATCGCCCACTACGATGGGCCACACTCGTAACATTGCTATCGCTTTAGTTCTAGTGGCCAATCGAAGGTGTAATTTTTCAGCTGACAATAGGGTGTAACAGAGAGTTATAACCACGAAAGCATAATTAACATTTCGCGAGAAAAATCACGTTTTTCATGGGACAGTGCCAAGCAGCTAGTGCCGAGATTGGTAGTTAAACTTTATCCATAAGCTGGCCAAAGTCCAAAACTAAGAATCAATCTCGGACATCAGGTCATTGGCCACATATTGGACACGCATTGCGTTCATTGGAAAAACGCGACGTCATAAAGAGCTTTAATGACAAATTTAATTGGAAGATGAATACTAGAGAGAGGTGGAAAACATAACAGCAGACAGCATAATGTCATAGCTGAGGGCCACGAGGTAGTAGCATAATCTTATGAACGAACCGAATCATTACCCCGGGAGCCACCGTGGTGCAATGGTTAGCATGCCCGCCTTGCATACACAAGGTCGTGGGTTCGATTCCTGTACGACCGAACGCCAAAAAGTTTTTCAGCGGTGGATTATCCCACCTCAGTAATGCTGGTGACATTTCTGAGGGTTTCAAAGCTTCTCTAAGTGGTTTCAGTGCAATGAGGAACGTCGTTCGGACTCGGCTATAAAAAGGAGGTCCTTGTCAGTGAGCTTAATACGGAATCGGGCAGCACTCAGTGATAAGAGAGAAGTTCACCACTGTGGTATCACAATGGACTGAATAGTCTAAGTGAGCCTGATACATCGGGCTGCCACATTACCTAACCTAACCTACCCCAGTCTGAGTCTTGACTTCAGAGATGCGGACTAGGAAATACTTTCACGACACATCCGAGCTTCCATGAGGTACCTCCACTTACGAGTATTTCGTTTGTTAAGATCAGAATTTAGTCTGCTATGATTTGGCCTTACTCCTTTGGTTTAGCAAACTTGCCAGTGAAAAGGTATCTTCTGATTCAGCCGGTGTTAAGATTGGTCACTTATCTTAACACCGACTGTTACCGTTTCATTGGTCGCCGTTGTAAATCTTATGCGAAGGACCAAAATGTCGCGGTAATATCAGGTCGGACCGCTGAAGTGCCCTGCAGTCAAAGTGTGGTAGACTGCTTGACTATACGCAAGACTCGGTTTGGTATACGCAGCTTGGTGACTGGTTAAAGTAGCCTGGAATTTGTTTATACCTATATTTATTAAATTATTTTCTTTTAATTTAGGTTTATTATTTTTTATATGTTGTACTAGTTTAGGTGTTTATACTGTTATAATTGCAGGATGATCTTCTAATTCAAATTATGCATTATTAGGAGGATTACGAGCTCTTGCACAAACTATTTCTTATGAAGTTAGATTGGCTTTAGTTTTATTAAGTTTTATTTTTTTAATTGGAGGTTATAATATATTAATGTTTTATAAATATCAAATATTTATTTGGTTTTTGTTTATTATATTTCCTATAGCATTAGTATGATTTAGAATTTCTTTAGCTGAAACTAATCGAACTCCTCTTGATTTTGCTGAAGGTGAATCTGAATTAGTGTCTGGATTTAATGTAGAATATAGAAGAGGAGGATTTGCTTTAATTTTTTTAGCTGAATATGCAAGTATTTTATTTATAAGTATATTATTTTGTGTGATATTTTTAGGGAGAGATGTATTTTCTTTTATATTTTATATTAAATTGACTTATGTTTCTTTTATATTTATTTGAGTTCGTGGAACTTTACCTCGATTTCGATATGATAAATTAATATATTTAGCATGAAAGAGTTTTTTACCTTTTTCATTAAATTTTTTATTATTTTTTGTAGGTTTTAAAATTTTTTTAATTATATTTACTATAGTGAATATTTTTTAGTAAATAAGTTAATAGAAAATTTAATTTCTAACTTATGTTTTCAAAACATATGCTTAATTCAAGCTCATTAACTAATTTAATAAATTATCTCATCATTTTGTAACTAAGGGATTAATTATAAAATAAGTAAAATAAACTACTGTTAAAATTTGACCAACAATTACACATGGTGTTTAAACATGTCGTGCTCCAATTCATGTTAATAAAATAACTGTTACTACTATTGATCAAAATATAATTTTATTAATAGGGTAGAATTGAATTCCTCGGAATTTACTTAAATGATAGAATGGTAAAATTGCTAAAATTGCAATAGAAAGTACTAGAGCAATTACTCCTCCTAATTTATTAGGAATAGATCGTAAAACAGCATAAGCAAGTAAAAAATATCATTCAGGTTGAATATGAACTGGTGTTACTAAAGGATTAGCTTGAATAAAATTATCAGGATCTCCTAATAGATTAGGACTAATTAGTACTAATAAAATTAAAATTATTGTTATAATAATAAATCCTACAATATCCTTATAAGTGAAATAAGGATGAAATGGAATTTTATCAATATTAGAATTTAATCCAATAGGATTATTTGATCCTGTTTCATGTAAAAATAATAGATGAATTATTGTTATAGCTAGTACAATAAAAGGTAAAATAAAATGAAAAGTAAAGAATCGAGTTAAAGTGGCATTACCAACAGCAAATCCTCCTCAAACTCATTGAACTAAATCAATTCCTAAATAAGGAACTGCTGATAATAAATTAGTAATTACAGTAGCTCCTCAAAATGACATTTGACCTCAAGGTAATACATAACCTATTCCTATTACTAAAAATAAAATAATTACTCCTACTAGTCATGTTGGAGTATATAAATAGGATCCATAATATATTCCTCGACCTACATGTAAGTAAATACAAATAAAAAAATGATGCACCATTAGCATGTAATGTTCGTAATAATCATCCAAATATGGCCTATTTTTCCCATATTTTTCCCACTTATAATGCAAATGAAAGACCTTAATTCCTGTCGGTTCATCGCCTTCGGTTCGTTTTGTCCCATATCAACCTTCCGAAGAGACCCAACGTCCACGCCATAGTAAACATATGAAGACAACGGAGGAAAATCGGCAGTAAGAACACTATTCGTTCCATGAGGGCCCTCCTTAGTCAGCACATCTTTTTCTTCATTTCCCATTATTCCACAGTGCCCAGGTACCCAGCACAGAGTTACACTATGCTGTTCAGTGAGAATCATAAGATCTCGTCGACAGTGGCTGACTACCTTTGACCTTATTTGTGCATTGCCCAAGGCCTTTATAACTGTTTGACTTTCGTTGAAGCAGGTGATAATGCTTCAGAACAGCGGCCTCATCAACAGCAACACCATGCCACATCCAGGAGGGAACCAACGGAAAGAGGCAAGCCCATTCGGTTTGTTTTTTAGGAAGGATATTCAGTCAATAGACCACTTGATCGGCGATGACAGTGATGAACCAGCGGTTCAAAAGGCTATACATTCCTACCAGTGCAGCGTTATGCTGGGGGAAGACCACCACCTGTTAGCGATGATGAGATACAGCTTCCTAGACACACCAGGTCGTTGCTATCTCAGCTAAGATCTGGCATCTCCAACTACTAGTTTCCTCTCCCATCCGAACCAGGCAATTCAAAATGTTTGCGCGAATTATGAACAATCGCCTCACATCACGATACATCTCTTGGCGTGTCCTGCAAAGCCAACAGACCTGACTATGCACTCATCCAGTAGAGACAGCTCGCTTCCTCGAACTAGATGTAGAAGCCTAAATGTCTAACCCCAATAATTTGTTTCGTTTGTCTTTTGTTATTCTTATTTGTTTTCATACATAAATTCCCGGGGATACAACACCAACAACAACAGCGACTTAGCAACTTTTGTGAGAAATATCTACAATCAAACTGCTCTATTTGGAATGTGTTCTAATCGGAGAAAAATAAGTACGGAATTTGGCCTCTTTCGTGCAAGGCAGCTCCTTGGCTCTTTCCACTCTAACTATTTATACTTACTTTGTCATTCCATGTGTAACACTGACCCCTCAGACCCCATAAAGTATATATATTCTCGATAATGGTCCGTCCGTCTGTTGAAAATCCGCTAACTTCCAAACGAAACAAGCTATCGACTTGGGACTTGGCACAAGTAGTTGTCATTGATATGGGTCGGATGGTATTGCGATTGGGGCATATCGGACCACTTTTAGGTATAGTTCCCAGATAAACCGATCCCATAATGGCCTCTTCGAAGATCATATTTCATCCGTTGAAATTTGGTACATGGTATTAGTGTATGACCTATAATAACCGCACAAAAATTGTTCCACAATTATATACAGCTCTCATATAAACCGATTCCAAGATATGATTTCTGGAGCCCCTTGAGGGGCAAATTTCATTGGAGTCGGTTGAATTTGAAACTTGGCATTATTAGTTGTTATTAATGTAGATCGGGTGGTATTGTAAATGGGCCATGTCGGACCACTTTTAACATATAATCCTCATATAAACCGATCCCCAGATTTGCCTTTACGGAGCAAATTTCATCCAATTTGGGTGAAATTTGGTAAGTTTTGTTAGTATATTTATGCTAATAACCATACCAAAATTGGTCCATCGGTGTATAGTTATATATAGCCCCCAGATAAACCGATCCCCAATCACACAAAAATTGGTTCATAATTTTATATAGCCTCCATAGTTCAGCCAGACCGAATCTTATGTCCCCTCCACCATGGAAACTTCTACTAAAGACGGTCATCCACAATTGAATTACTTGGGTTGCGGCCGATGGCAAGGCATCTTGAAACTTCTTAACATCATCTTCTAAATTGTAAGAAAGGTCGATTAAATACGTATATATTCAGTTCTTGAACGGTGTATATAGAGAAGAAATTTTTACGAACCGGTATTAACTTTTGTGCGGTAATTACAGAGCCAGAATTGAAATATGGGGGTCGCTTTTTATGGGGGCTATATACAATTATGAACCCGAGTCTTTCAAAAATGGCAGATTTTTTACTGTTTGGTAGATTGGTAGAATTCTTGACGTTTTGAAACATTTTGCAAAATATTCCTCTCCAAGTATGAAATGCTTCATAAATTTTCTATAAAAATAACATTTTGACAAAATGTTCTACAGAAATAAAATGTTGACAAAATTTTCTATAGAAATAAATTTTTGACAAAATTTTGTACAGAAATTATATTTTGACAACATTTCCTATAGAAATAAAATTTTGACAATATTTTCTATAGAAATAACATATAAAATTTTGACAAAATTTTCTATAGAAATATACAATTTTGACAAAATTTTCTACGGCAATAAAAATTTGGTAGATTATTTTTGACTCGAGTGGCAATCGTGATTTTTCTGTGACTGAGGATCGGTTTATTTGGGGGGCTATATATAATATAGATCGATACGGGCCAATTTTGGCATGGTTGTTATCGGCAATATACTAACGAAATGTACCAAATTTCAACTGGATCGGATGAATTTTGCTCCTTCAAGAGGCTACGGAGGTCAAATCTGGGGATCGGTTTTTATGGGGGCTATATATAATTAGGAACCGATATGGACCAATTTCTGCATGGTTGTTAGAGACCATATACTAACACCGCGTATTAAGTTTCAACCGGATCGGATGAATTTTGCTCCTTCAAGAGGCTCCGGAGGTCAAATCTGGGGAACGGCTTATATAAAGGCCATATATAAAATTGTGGACCGATATGGACCAATTCTGGCATGGTTGTTATAGACCATATACTAATACCACGTAACAAATTTCAACCGGATCGGATGAAATTTGGTTCCCTTAGAGGCTCCGCAAACCAAGTCTGGAGATCGGTTTATATGAGGGCTATATATAATTATGGACCGATGTTGACCAATTTTTGCATGGTTGTTGGAGACTAAATACTAACACCATGTACCAAATTTCAGCAGGATCGGATGAAATTTGCTTATCTTAGAGGCTCCGCAAGCCAAATCTTGGGATCGGTTTATATGGGGGCTATATATAATTATGGACCGATATGGACCGATTTTTGCATGGTTGTTGGATACCATATACCAACACCATGTACCAAATTTCAGCTGGATCTGATGAAATTTGCTTCTCTTAGAGGATCCGCAAACCAAATCTAGGGATCGGTTTATATGGGGGCTATATATAATTATTAACCGATATGGACCAATTTTTGCATTGTTGTTAGAGACATATACTAACATCACGTACCAAATTTCAGCCGGATCGAATGAAATTTGCTTCTCTTAGAGGCTCTGCAAGCCAAATCTGGGGATCGGTTTACATAATTATAGACCGATATGGACCAATTTTGGCATGGTTGTTAGAGACCGTATATCAACACCATGTACCAAATTTCAGCTCGATCGGATGAAATATGGTTTCTCTTAGAGGATCCGCAAGCCAAATCTGGGGATCGGTTTAAATGGGGGCTATACGTAAAAGTGAACTGACCATTTCAAATACCATCGTTCGGAAGTTAGCGTGATTTCAACAGATGGACGGACGAACTGACATGCTTAGATCGACTCAGAATTTCACCACGACCCAGAATATATATATTTTATGCGGTCTTAGAGCAATATTTCGATATATTACAAGCGGAATGACAAAGTTAATGAATATTATGTTCCCGACATTTGTCATATATTTGCTCACCGATTCATTTATTCATTTCAACTTTACCAAATGAAAATTGAAAAAAGAACCCAAAAGTTGTACCTATCATCGCTATATGCTTGATTATTCAAGAGATATGTTTTTTCTGTCGTCCATATTGTAAAACTTGTAAATAATAATTTTGGAAAAGAGCAAGTCAAAGTTGTTCATAGCTCTTTTACCACTTCCTCATGTTGAGGTCGATGCTAACTTCATTCCATAGAGCAAAGTTAGCCCTTAAGGTGTGCCCTAGATATAACGAATTGACTTAACTTTATGTAAAATCTAAGGACACTCAAGAGAAAATGTGTTCAATTAAATAATGGAGATATTGGTGACATAATATGGCAATATCCCCATATATTGTTATATAATATTTTTTTTTTAATTTTTTAATTGATAATTGCGGTTAATGGTAAATTCACGTCAAAACAAAAGAAGTTTCCCAAAAAGATTTGGAATTTGGTGGTTTTTCAAATCTTTTATTCAAGGAACCTATCATTCCAAAAACAAATTTAACAACCGCTTCGAAGATTTTCAATCAGCTCCGAACTAAAGGTTTTTCGGATTGCAAAATATACTGAAGTTCGCATTATTAATACCTAAATTATATAGGGCTCAGAAATTCCAACCCACAATGTGATAAAGAACTTCAAAGCAAACAAGTATATATGACTGAAAATTTGGCCAGGCAGAATCTTATGTACCCTCCACCACGGATTATGTATCGGAAACGTCTTCAAATATTCGTTAGACATTTGTATGGCAACCACGGTTGCAACAGTGGGTAGGATTCTTTCAAAAATGGTAGATTCTTTACTGTTTGGTAGATTGGTAGATTGTTTTGGTAGATTTTGCAAAATATTCCTCTCTAACTTAATTCATAAATAGAAATAAAATTTTGACAAACTTTCTATAGAAAGAAAATTTTGACAAAATTTTCTATAGAAAGAAAATTTATTTCTATAGAAAATTTCATTTCATTGACAAAATTCTCTCTAGAAATTAAATGTTGAAAAACTTTTATACAGAAATAAAGTTTACTATAGAAATAAAATATTGCCAATATTTTCTTTAGGAATAAAATTGTGAAAAAATGTCCATAGAAATGCAATTTAAAAAAAAAAAAATTCTATAGAAATAAAATTTTGGTAAATTTTCTATAGATAAAAATGTTGGCAAAATTTTCGTTGGAAAAAAAATTTTGACAAAATTTTCTATAGAAATAAAATTTTTGTTTGTTATTGTTGGCTTCTCTTCAATCGTTATTGTTGTTTTTGATCTCAGCTTAAAGCCATGCATTGACTAAACTACAAGTGTAGCTTAACCAACAGAGGAAAAGTATACATGTCAAATTTATTTGGGCAAAGCCCTATAGACTGCAAGATGGTTGGATGTACAGCTGTTTCGGAATTACCACATTCCTCATCAGCATCCTCTACTTGCAGCAAAACTATCAACCGATTATCAGAATAAATTCGGGCAATTCACTCAACCCAACGTGAAATACACTTGAACCGTCCGAAAAAGGGTTTAATAGTCGGCTACTGCCTAAACAAATTTGCAAGCATAATTCCGAAACAGCTGTACATCCAACCATCTTGCAGTCTATAGGGCTTTGCCCAAATTAATTTGACATGTATACTTTTCCTCTGTTGGTTAAGCTACACTTGTAGTTTAGTCAATGCATGGCTTTAAGCTGAGATAAGAAACAACAATAACGAAATAAAATTTTGACAAAATTTTCTATAGAAATAAAATTTTGACAAAATTTTGTATAGAAATAAAATTGTGACAAAATATTCTATAGAAGTAAAATTTTGATTTTTTTTTTTTTTAATTTGCAATAGAAATAAAATTTTGACAAATATTTAAGTTTTGACAAACTTTTCTAAACAAATAAAATTTAAAAAAACAAGTATATACGGCCGCAAGTTCGGCCAGGCCGAATATTATGTACCCACCACCATGGATTGCGTAGAAACTTCTACGAAAGACTATCATCCACAATCGAATTACTTGGGTTGTGGTATGTTAAAACTTCTTAACATCGTTTTCTAAATTGTGATTTAGTCCATACATGGTATATATTAGACAAAAAAGTTATGTATATTTAAGTCTACAAATAATTACGAATCGATATGGATTTTTTGTACGTAGAGAGCCAGAATTGAAATATGGGGGTCGCTTATGTGGGGGCTATATACAATTATGAACTTGATATGGACCAATTTTTGTATGATTGGGGATCGATTTATCTGAGGGCAATATGTAACTATAGACCGATAAGGACCTAGTTAGGCATGGTTGTTAACGGCCATATACTAGCACAATGTACCAAATTTCAACTGACTCGGATGAAATTTGCTCTTCCAAGAGGCTCAAAAACCAAATTTCGGGATCGGTTTATATGAGGGCTATATATGATTATGGACTGTTATGGACCATTTTTGGCATGGCTGTTAGATACCATATACTAACATCTCGTATATATAATTATGGACCGATGTGGACCAATTTTTGCATGGTTGTTAGAGACCATATACTAACACCATGTACCAAATTTCATCCGGATCGGATGAAATTTGCTTCTCTTAGAGGCCTCGCAAGCCAAATCGGGGGATCGGTTTATATGGGGGCTACATATAATTATGGACCGATGTGGACCAATTTTTGCATGGTTGTTAGAGACCATATACTAACACCATGTACCAAATTTCATCCGGATCGAATGAAATTTGCTCCTCTTAGAGGCCTCGCAAGCCAAATTTAGGGGTCCGTTTATATGGGGGCTATACGTAAAAGTGGACCGATATGGCCCATTTGCAATACCATCCGACCTACATCAATAACAACTACTTGTGCCAAGTTTCAAGTCGATAGCTTGTTTCGTTCGGAAGTTAGCGTGATTTTAACAGACGGACGGACATGCTCAGATCGACTCAGAATTTCACCACGACCCAGAATATATATACTTTATGGGGTCTTAGAGCAATATTTCGATGTGTTACAAACGGAATGACAAAGTTAATATACCCCCCATCCTATGGTGGAGGGTATAAAAAGAAATTTTATTTCTATAGAAAATTTCGTTTCTATAGAAATAAAATTTTGACAAAATTTTCTATAGAACAAAATTTTGACAAAATTTTCTATAGAAATTAAATGTTGAAAAACAGTAATAAAGAAATAAAATTTTGACAAAATTTTCTACAGAAATAAAATGTTGGAATTTTTTTCTATATGAATAAATTTCGAAAAAAAATCGATAGAAATACAATTCAAAAAAAATTCTATAGAAATAAAATTTTGGCAAAATTTTCTGTAGATATAATATGTTGGCAAAATTTTTTATAGATATAAAATTTGGACAAAATTTTCTATAGAAAAGAAATTTTGACAAAATTTTCTATAGAATATAAATTTTGACAAAATTTTCTATAGAAATAAAATTTTGACAACATTTTCTATAGAAATAAAATTTTGACAAAATTTTCTATAGAAATAAAATTTTGACAACATTTTCTATAGAACTAAAATTTTGACAAAATTTTCTATAGAAATAAAATTGTTGAAACATTTTCTATAGAAGTAAAATTTTTACAAAATTTTCTACAGAAATAAAATTTTGACAAAATTTTCTATAGAAGTAAATTTTTACAAAATTTTCTATAGAAATAAAATCTTGACAAAATTTTCTATAGAAATAAAATTTTGACAACATTTTCGATAGAAATAAAATTTTGACAAAATTTTCTATAGAAAAGAAATTTTGACAAAATTTTCTATAGAAATAAAATGTTGACAAAATTTTCTATAGAAATAAAATCTTGACAAAATTTTCTATAGAAATAAAATCTTGACAAAATTTTCTATAGAGATAAAATTTTGACAAAATTTTCTATAGAAATAAAATTTTGACAAAATTTTCTATAGAAGTAAAATTTTTACAAAATTTTCTATAGAAATTAAATTTTGACAAAATTTTCTATAGAAGTACAATTTTTACAAAATTTTCTATAGAAATAAAATTTTGACAAAATTTTCTATAGAAATATAATTTTGATAAAATTTTCTATAGAAATATAATTTTGACAAAATTTTCTATAAAAGTAAAATTTTTGCAAAATTTTCTATAGAAATAAAATTTTGACAAAATTTTCTATAGAAAATTTAGAAAATTTATTTCTATAGAAAATTTCACTTCTATAGAAATAAAATTTTGACAAAATTCTCTCTAGAAATTAAATGTTGAAAAACTTTTATACAGAAATAAAGTTTTCTATAGAAATAAAATATTGCCAATATTTTCTATAGGAATAAAATTGTGAAAAAAATGTCCATAGAAATGCAATTTTTTAAAAAAAATTCTATAGAAATAAAATTTTGGTAAAATTTTCTATAGATAAAAATGTTGGCAAAATTTTCGTTGGAAAAAAAATTTTGACAAAATTTTCTATAGAAATAAAATTTTGACAAAATTTTCTATAGAAATAAAATTTTGACAAAATTTTCTATAGAAGTAAAATTTTTACAAAATTTTCTATAGAAATAAAATTTTGACAAAATATTCTATAGAAATAAAATTTTGACAAAAAATTCTATTGAACAAAATTTTGACAAAATTTTCTATAGAAATAAAATTTTTGTTTGTTATTGTTGGCTTCTCTTCAATCGTTATTGTTGTTTTTGATCTCAGCTTAAAGCCATGCATTGACTAAACTACAAGTGTAGCTTAACCAACAGAGGAAAAGTATACATGTCAAATTTATTTGGGCAAAGCCCTATAGACTGCAAGATGGTTGGATGTACAGCTGTTTCGGAATTACCACATTCCTCATCAGCATCCTCTACTTGCAGCAAAACTATCAACCGATTATCAGAATAAATTCGGGTAATTCACTAAACCCAACGTGAAATACACTTGAACCGTCCGAAAAAGGGTTTAATAGTCGGCTACTGCCTAAACAAATTTGCAAGCATAATTCCGAAACAGCTGTATATCCAACCATCTTGCAGTCTATAGGGCTTTGTCCAAATAAATTTGACAAGCATACTTTTCCTCTGTTGGTTAAGCTACACTTGTAGTTTAGTCAATGCATGGCTTTAAGCTGAGATCAGAAACAACAATAACGAAATAAAATTTTGACAAAATTTTCTATAGAAATAAAATTGTGACAAAATATTCTGTAGAAATCATATTTTGACAATATTTTCTATAGAAGTAAAATTTTGATTTTTTTTTTAATTTGCAATAGAAATAAAATTTTGACAAATATTTAAGTTTTGACAAACTTTTCTAAACAAATAAAATTTAAAAAAAAATTCCTTTAGAAATAAAAGTTTGACAAACTGTTCTATAGAAATAAAATTTTGACAAAATTCTCTATAGAAATTAAATTTTGATAACATTTTTTTTTAGAAAGAATTTTGACAAAATTTTCTATAAAAACAAATTTTATTTCTATAGAAAATTTCGTTTCTATAGAAATAAAATTTTGACAAAATTTTCTATAGAACAAAATTTTGACAAAATTTTCTATAGAAATTAAATGTTGAAAAACAGTTATAAAGAAATAAAATTTTGACAAAATTTTCTACAGAAATAAAATGTTGGAATTTTTTTCTATAGGAATAAAGTTTCGAAAAAAAAATCGATAGAAATACAATTTAAAAAAAAAAATCTATAGAAATAAAATTTTGGCAAAATTTTCTGTAGATATAATATGTTGGCAAAATTTTTATAGATATAAAATTTGGACAAAATTTTCTATAGAAAAGAAATTTTGACAAAATTTTCTATAGAAAATAAATTTTGACAAAATTTTCTATAGAAATAAAATTTTGACAAAATTTTCTATAGAAATAAAATTTTTACAAAATTTTCTACAGAAATAAAATTTTGACAAAATTTTCTATAGAAGTAAATTTTTACAAAATTTTCTATAGAAATAAAATCTTGACAAAATTTTCTATAGAAATAAAATTTTGACAAAATTTTCAATAGAAATAAAATTTTGACAAAATTTTCTATAGAAATAAAATGTTGACAAAATTTTCTATAAAAAAGAAATTGTGAGAAAATTTTCTATAGAAATAAAATTTTGACAAAATTTTCTATAGAAATAAAATTTTGACAAAATTTTCTATAGAAATAAAATTTTTACAAAATTTTCTATAGAAATAAAATTTTGACAAAATGTTCTATAGAAGTACAATTTTTACAAAATTTTCTATGGAAATAAAATTTTGACAAAATTTTCTATAGAAATAAAATTTTGGCAAAATTTTCTATAGAAATATAATTTTGACAAAATTTTCTATAAAAGTAAAATTTTTGCATAATTTTCTATAGAAATAAAATTTTGACAAAATTTTCTATAGAAATAAAATTTTGACAAAATTTTCTATAGAAATAAAATTTTGACAAAATTTTCTATAGAACAAAATTTTGACAAAATTTTCTATAGAAATTAAATGTTGAAAAACAGTTATAAAGAAATAAAATTTTGACAAAATTTTCTACAGAAATAAAATGTTGGAATTTTTTTCTATAGGAATAAGATTTCGAAAAAAAAATTCGATAGAAATACAATTTAAAAAAAAATTCTATAGAAATAAAATTTTGGCAAAATTTTCTGTGGATATAATATGTTGGCAAAATTTTTTATAGATATAAAATTTGGACAAAATTTTCTATAGAAAAGAAATTTTGACAAAATTTTCTATAGAAAATAAATGTTGACAAAATTTTCTATAGAAATAAAATTTTTACAAAATTTTCTATAGAAATAAAATGTTGACAAAATTTTCTATAGAAATAAAATTTTGACAAAATTTTCTATAGAAATAAAATTTTGACAAAATTTTCTATAGAAATAAAATTTTGACAAAATTTTCTATAGAAGTAAAATTTTTAGAAAATTTTCTATAGAAATAAAATCTTGACAAAATTTTCTATAGAAATAAAATTTTGACAAAATTTTCTATAGAAATAAAATTTTGACAAAATTTTCTATAGAAAAGAAATTTTGACAAAATTTTCTATAGAAATAAAATGTTGACAAAATTTTCTATAAAAAAGAAATTGTGAGAAAATTTTCTATAGAAATAAAATTTTGACAAAATGTTCTATAGAAATAAAATTTTGACAAAATTTTCTATAGAAATAAAATTTTTACAAAATTTTCTATAGAAATAAAATTTTGACAAAATTTTCTATAGTAGTACAATTTTTACAAAATTTTCTATAGAAATAAATTTTTGACAAAATTTTCTATAGAAATAAAATTTTGGCAGAATTTTCTATAGAAATATAATTTTGACAAAATTTTCTATAAAAGTAAAATTTTTGCAAAATTTTCTATAGAAATAAAATTTTGACAAAATTTTCTATAGAAATAAAATATTGACAAAATTTTCTATAGAAATTAAATGTTGACAAAATTGACA
This sequence comes from Haematobia irritans, assembly GCF_050003625.1. Classification (NCBI taxonomy): domain Eukaryota; kingdom Metazoa; phylum Arthropoda; class Insecta; order Diptera; family Muscidae; genus Haematobia; species Haematobia irritans. The sequence goes on along the minus strand of NC_134398.1, from coordinate 154,583,063 downwards.
AAACTTTCTGTGGAATAAAATTTTGACAAAAATTTCTATTGAACAAAATTTTGACGAAATTTTCTATAGAAATTAAATTTTGACAAAATTTTCTATAGAAATAAAATTTGCAAAAAAATTTCTATAGACATAAAATTTTTACAAAATTTTCTATAGAAATAAAATGTTGACAAAATTTTCTATAGAAATAAAATTTTGACAAAATTTTCTATAGAAATAAAATTTTGACAAAATTTTCTATAGAAATAAAATTTTGACAAAATTTTCTATAGAAGTAAAATTTTTATAAAATTTTCTATAGAAATAAAATTTTGACAAAATTTTCTATAGAAATAAAATTTTGACAAAATTTTCTATAGAAATAAAATTTTGACAAAATTTTCTATAGAACAAAATTTTGACAAAATTTTCTATAGAAATAAAATGTTGACAAAATTTTCTATAGAAATAAAATTTTGACAAAATTTTCTATAGAAATAAAATTTTGACAAAATTTTCTATAGAAATAAAATTTTGACAAAATTTTCTATAGAAGTAAAATTTTTATAAAATTTTCTATAGAAATAAAATTTTGACAAAATTTTCTATAGAAATAAAATTTTGGCAAAAGTTTCAATAGAAGTAAATTTTTTACAAAATTTTCTATAGAAATACAATTTTGACAAAATTTTCTATAGAAGTAAAATTTTTACAATATTTTCTATAAAAAGAAATTTTATTTCTATAGAAAATTTCGTTTCTACAGAAATAAAATTTTGACAAAATTTTCTATAGAAAAAATTTTGACAAAATTTTCTATAGAAATTAAATGTTGAAAAATGTTAACACGTATTGGGCGGATTGTCGTTTTGACGACGCCATGCCATATTATCGTTGTGAGATTTAGATCCCAGCAATAAGTTTTGGAAGTTGTTCAAAAGGGACAACTCGAAAAGCACTTGCAAAAATGATCTCCCAAATATGTTCTTATTTTAACTATACAAGAAGCTTTTTTGTAAAATTTTTTATAACTCTCTTTTTTCATATTTTGAATGGATAATTTTAACTTTTTTCAAATAGGTTAAAAAAGTGTAAGAATTATTAAAATGGTACAAATTGAAAAAATGCTGAATTCATTCTAGAAAAATTTCGAATTATTGGAAATAGTTGCGGTCATTCGTTTCATGCAAGTGTCAGAATACATTAAAAATCATAAAAAATTATAAAAATTATTTATTTGCCAAATGTCCAAAAAAAAATTTAAAACACCGAATTTGCATCACACCTTACGAAGAGATGCAATTTCAATGCAAGGGCTTTTGAAATGGTGGAATCCGTCCTATGACAAGCCCATGTTAAATTCATCGCTTATGCGCCAATTTGGTACCACTTCCGGATTCAAACAATTTCTTCCTTACTAGATCAACATTTCACTTTGAGTGTATGGCACACCTCATAACTATCATCAAACATATTAAGCTGAGCAACAACATTTGAAAGTTATTTGCTCAGTCTCTCCCATGGTTATTTGGTTTGATAGTTAGCTTGTACCTGGCCCATTCATTCATTGCATATGAGGCAGAATCTCTAAGTGGATATGAAAACGTAGTCATGTGAATGGCAAGTTGCAAACTCACGTAAAAGTTAACGCCACGTTTCACTCAAATAATTGTTAACGATTAGGCTAAACCTTTGTCCCAATGATTGTGCGATTAGTTGAGAATTGAAGTGGAGAGGTTGGTCTTGCAAGAAATAAACTTGTGCATGTGCATGTTCTGGAAATTTACTTCTAGGTCTATATTCTTTATCTTTACCCCTTGTTGTAGTCGTTGGATCATGGTAACTTTTTAACTAGAAAGTTACAAATAAGTGATGCTAATAGCTTATCGATTAAATTTCATGGATTTTCTATAAAACCAATTTAAGTCGGGCATACGTGATTTGTTGCATATGAAGGAAATAATTAGGAAAGTCTTGTGGGGATGAGCAGTAAAATTAGATATTTAATGGATTTGTTAGTTAATGGTTGCATACTATATTAAAGAAAATGTCCTCTTAATGAGTTGATCTAAAAACAACGGCCAAGCCGAATTTTGTATTCCCTCCACAATGGATTGCGTACAAAGTTCTACTAAAGTATATCATCCAAAATCTAATTACTTGGGTTGTGCTGACACTTGCCAATGGGAAGGTATCATAAAAATTTTTAACAATGTCTTCTAAATTGTAAGTAAGTCCATGTGCACTCTATGTTAGATAAAAATGCAAAATAATTACCTCCATAAGCCTTTTTAGTTCTAGGTCGTTTTATATAGAGGAATCTATAAATAAATATGGACTGACATGGACACATTTGTGCATGTCCTTAGAGCCTATATTATAAAGCCACGTACGAAATTTCAATCCTATTGCATGAAATTTGCCCTTCCAAGAGGCTCCGTGAGGCAAATCTGGTTATCGGTTTATATAGGACTTATATAAAATTACCCAGCAAAAAAGCGTCACCAAAAAAGTAATGAAAATGTTCTTTCTGGATACAGAAGTGGTGCAAAATTGATGCATTTAACATGGGCTTGTCACAAGACGGAAGTCCTCCATTTCAACAGCCGGTGCACTGAATTTGCATCACTTCTTTAGGTGTGATCCGAATTCAATGTTTTAGAGGTAAATTAAACAAGTAAGGAAAGTCTAAAGTCGGGCGGTGCCGACTATATTATACCCTGCACCGTTCTGTAGATCCACATTTTCGATATTATATCAACTCCGTCAAATGTGTTGGGTGCTATATATAAAGGTTTGTCCCAAATACATACATTTAAATATCACTCGATTTGGACAGAATTTGATAGACTTTTACAAAATCTGTAGACTCAAAATTTAAGTTGGCTAATGCACTAGTGTGGAACACAATTTTAGTAAAAAAATATGGGAAACGTTTAAATCTGAAGCAATTTTAAGGAAACTTCGCAAATGTTTATTTATGATTTATCGCTCGATATATATGTATTAGAAGTTTAGGAAAATTAGAGTCATTTTTACAACTTTTCGACTAAGCAGTGGCGATTTAACAAGGAAAATGTTGGTATTTTGACCATTTTTGTCGAAATCAGAAAAACATATATATGGGAGCTTTATCTAAATCTGAACCGATTTCAATCAAATTTGGCACACATGACTATATTACTAATTGTACTCCTAGTGCAAAATTTCAACCAAATTAGGCCAAAACTCTGGCTTCTGGGGCCATATAAGTCCATATCGGGCGAAAAATATATATGGAAGCTATATCTAAATCTGAACCGATTTCAATCAAATTTGGCACACATGACTATACTACCAATTGTACTCCTTGTGCAAAATTTCAAGCTAATCGGGATAAAACTCTGGCTTCTGGGGCCATATAAGTCCATATCGGGCGAAAAATATATATGGAAGATATATCTAAATCTGAAACGATTTCAATCAAATTTGGCACACATGACTATACTACCAATTGTACTTCTAGTGCAAAATTTCAACCAAATTCGGCAAAAAATCTGGCTTCTGGGGCCATATAAGTCCATATCAGGCGAAAGATATATATGGGAGCTATATCTAAATGTGAACCGATTTCAATCAAATTTTGCACACTTGACCATACGACTAAGTATTATGTTTGTACAAAATTTCAAGCAAATCGGTATGAAACTCTGGCTGCTGGGTCCATATTAGTGCATATCGGGCGAAAGATATATATGGGAGCTATATCTAAATCTGAACCGATTTCTTCCAAAATCAATAGGGTTCTATTCTGACCCAAATTAGGAACATGTGCCAAATTTGAAGGCGATTGGACTTAAATTGCGACCTAGACTTTGATCACAAAAATGTGTTCACAGACAGACGGACGGACGGACGGACAGACGGACAGACGGACATGGTTATATCGACCCAGGGACCCACCCTGAGCATTATTGCCAAAGACACCATGTGTCTATCTCGTCTCCTTCTGGGTGTTACAAACATATGCACTAACTTATAATACCCTGTCCCACAGTGTGGCGCAGGGTATAAAAATTATGTGATATTTTGTTAAATAAATAATTTTTATAATTTTTAATGGATTCTAACGCTAGTCTGAAACGTTTGATCTCAAATATTTTCAAAAATTCACAATTTTTACAGATTGGATTTAGAATCTTTTTCGACAAAATTTAAATAATTTTTACCATTTTATGAATTCTTAAACTGTTTTTAACCAATTTAAAACAAAAAAAGTTAAAATTGCCCATCAAAAATATGGAAAAAAACATGTTATAAATATATATAAAAACATGTTAAAAAAAAGCACATCATTGGGAGTACATTTTCTGGAAGTGCTTTTAAAGTTGTGCCTTTGGAAGAACTTCCAATTTTTACTGGGTACCTATATGGACAATATTTCGCATGATTGTTAGCGAACATATACCAGGGGCATATTTTATGTCAATAAATAGGCGTGCCGAATATTGATGAGTATCGGTCCATGTTTTGGTGTAGCCCCCTTATGAACCGATCTCCTACGATACACAGAAAAAAATTTCACGAACATTTTTCCAATTAAAATCTTAATTGAGTTTTAAAAAATATTCAATTAAAAATTTAATTAAATCAACAAATTTTATAATTGAAATAAAAATCCATCACACAAATTAATAGTATCAATTAATTTTTTAATTGGATCAATTAATTTTTTAATTGACTGTCAATTAATTTTTAAATTGATACTATCATTTCTGTGATTGAAGACATTTCAATTAAAAAATTAATTGGATCAATTAATTTCGTGATTGATTCAGAAAAAAATCAATCACGAATCAAACTCTTCAGATATTTAGCAAAATATGATGGATATTGGTTTATGTCTTGCTATTGCTGAAATTGGAGACGTATGTTAACATAGTAACATATTTATCTTAAAACCCCCAGTATATTCTATATATGTACGTTACGACGGAGAGTTTTGACAGGAAACTGCTATTTTTAAATCATGGTGGCGTGTATTTAAGACTTGGCCCGGCCGAACTTATGGCCATATATACCTAATTTTAATTGTATTGTTCAAAAGCAAAAAATGTCGGAAATGACATAAAAATTTAGAATCAATTTCGAGTTGTTCGAACTGACTACCTTTTGTAAAAATTAAATTATTGACAAATCCATCACACACTCTTGAGATTACACGACACTTTGGTAGTTTTTAGTGCTAACCTTACTTTTCAAAATGGTCCAGGCGCGATAGTACAACAGATTACGTTGTGGAGATTTTGGTACCCATTACGCGATAAAATGAAGTTAAGCCATTTTTGATTGACATGTGCTGAGTACGATGGTGCTTGGGTCCTATTGGAATGTCCATGTTTTACAGGCTTCAATACTGTCTTTATGACAATTTCGCAATAGCATTTATTTTGACACCGCGGCCAATGAATATGATACTACTACTATCGACGGCACTTGAATTCTGTTGGTCAATCGAAGGTTCAATCAAACAGTTTTGTGCATGACTGACTTCTGACAGTTTTTGGAGCTTCAATGGGTTAAGTCCAAGCTCATTTTTCAATATATTTTACACCCGTTTTCACGCTAAATTCAGATCAAGACCAACTTTACTTCCATTGCGGCATGGATCTCGATCAACTTATCTCGTGTTATTTCTGTTATATATTTCCGTTTGGACCCGATGCAATACTGTCAGTATCACAGCAGGAAAAATGAAAGATTTATTCACATTTAAATGCAGGAGGGTTCAACGTCAACCGTTTGGACCCGATGCAACAATGCCAGTATCACAGCACGAGATACGAAAGATCTATTCACATGTAAATGCAGGAGGGTTCAACTTGTGCGTTTCCAGCCAAATATTCAGCAGTCATTAATTTTTACCCTCCATCATAGGATGGGGGTATATTAACTTTGTCATTCCGTTTGTAACACATCGAAATATTGCCCTAAGACCCCATAAAGTATATATATTCTGGGTCGTGGTGAAATTCTGAGTCGATCTAAGCATGTCCGTCCGTCCGTCCGTTCGTCCGTCCGTCCGTCCGTCCGTCCGTCCGTCCGTCCGTCCGTCCGTCTGTTGAAATCACGCTAACTTCCGAACGAAACAAGCTATCGACTTGAAACTTGGCACAAGTAGTTGTTATCGATGTAGGTCGGATGGTATTGAAAATGGGCCATATCGGTCCACTTTTACGTATAGCTCCTATATAAAGGGACCCTCAGATTTGGCATGTGGAGCCTCTAACAGAAGCATATTTCATCCGATCCGTCTGAAATTTGGTACATGGTGTTGGTATATGGTCTCTAACAACCATGCAAAAATTGGTCCATATCGGTCCTTAATTATATATAGCCCCCATATAAACCGATCCCCAGATTTGGCTTGTGGAGCCTCTAAGAGAAGCACATTTCATCCGATCCGGCTGAAATTTGGTACATGGTGTTGGTATATGGTCTCTAACAATCATGCAAAAATTGGTCCACATCGGTCCATAATTATATATAGCCCCCATATAAACCGATCCCCAGATTTGGGTTGCGGAGCCTCTAAGAGAAGCAAATTTCATCCGATCCGGCTGAAATTTGGTACATGATATTGGTATATGGTCTCTAGCAACCGTGCAAAAATTGGTCCATATCGGTTCATAATTATATATAGTCCCCATATAAAACGTTTTCCAGATTTAACCTCCGGAGCCTCTTGGAGGAGCAAAATTCATCCGATCCGGTTCAAATTAGGAACGCGGTGTTAGTATATGGTCGCTAACAACCATACCAAAATTGCTCCAATCACACAAAAATTGGTCCATATCGGTTCATAATAATGGTTGCCACTAGAGCCAAAAATAATCTACCAAAATTTTATTTCTATAGAAAATTTTGTACAAATTTTATTTCTATAGAAAATTTTGTCAAAATTTTATTTCTAGAGACAATTTTGTTAAAATTTTATTCGGTTCATAATAAAATTTTCATCATTGTCAAAATTTTATTTCTATAGAAAATTTTGTTCAAATTTTATTTGGTTCATAATCATGGTTGCTACTCGAGCCAAAAATAATCTACCAAGATTTTATTTCTATAGAAAATTTTGTCAAAAGTTTATTTCTATAGAAAATTATGTTATAATTTTATTTCTGTAGACACTTTTGTCAAAATTTTCTTCCTATAGAAAATTTTGTGAAAATTTTTATTTCTATAGAAAATTTTGTGAAAATTTTATTTCTATAGAAAATTTTGTTAAAATTTTATTTCTGTAGAAAATTTTGTCAAAATTTTATGTCTACTTTATCAAACTGAATTATATACGTATTGGATCGATCTTTTTTGATTTAATTATACCACGTATGGACTTACATACAATTTAGAAGATGGTGTTAGGAGGATTTAAGATACCTTACCATCGGCAAGCGTTACCGCAACTTAAGTAATTCGATTGTGGGTGGCAGTGTTTAGAAGAAGTTTCTACGCAATCCATGATGGAGGGTACATAAGCTTCGGCCTGGCCGAACTTACGGCCGTATATACTTGTTTTCAATTAAACAGTTGACTGAAGTTGATAATGTAACCAATTAAAAAAATAATTGAGACAATTAACTTTTAATCAAATAAAAAATAGTCGATTAATAAAATGATTGCAAATTTTTAATTAAAATAAAACATATCCCAGGTATACCGGTATAAAATGAACGTTTTTTTCAAGTGACACACATTTTCCATACTTTTGGATCTTTCCCATAGTTTTTAAACGAAGAGAAATTGTTTGTTGTGCAACATTTAACATTGCTGTCATTTGCTTTTGACTCCCTATCCAATATCGTCGTCTTCAAACTTTTTGGGTGGTGTTCCACATTCTTCATTTCTCACTTCAAAATAATTATTTCTGAACCGTTGAAACCATCTTTTGAATGTTGCTTCTGATCGAGCATGATCGCCATATGCCTCGACGAACATTCGATGCGACTTTGCAGCACTTTTCTTCAAATGAAAACAAACAATTAATGCTTTTCATCACTTTCTGGTACAAAATTCAAAATTTTTAACACAATGAAAAAAATATGATGTTCAAAAACTTGGTGTATACTAAATATTTTTCTCAGATGTCATAGCAAACCAAAAAAAAAAAACAAGTATATACGGCCGTAAGTTCGGCCAGGCCTCCATCATGGATTGCGTAGAAACTTCTTCTAAACACTGTCATCCAGAATCCAATTACTTAAGTTGCGGTAACGCTTGCCGATGGCAAGGTATCTTAAAACCTCCTGACACCATCTTCTAAATTGTATGTAAGTCCATACGTGGTATATATTAAATCAAAAAAGATCGATCCAATACGTATATAATTCAGTTTGACAAAGTAGACATAAAATTTTGACAAAATTTTCTACAGAAATAAAATTTTAACAAAATTTTCTATAGAAATAAAATTTTCACAAAATTTTCTATAGAAATAAAAATTTTGACAAAATTTGCTATAGAAAGAAAATTTTGACAAAAATTTCTACGGAAATAAAATTTTAACAAAATTTTCTATAGAAATAAACTTTTGACAAAATTTTCTATATAAATAAAATCTTGGTAGATTATTTTTGGCTCGAGTGGCAACCATGATTATGAACCGAATAAAATTTGAACAAAATTTTCTATAGAAATAAAATTTTTGACAAAATTTTCTATAGAAATAATATTTTGACAATGATGAAAATTTTATTATGAACCGAATAAAAATTTAACAAAATTTTATCTAGAAAAAAAATTTTGACAAAATTTTCTATAGAAATAAAATTTTGGTAAATTAGTTTTGGCTCTAGTGGCAACCATGATTATGAACCGATATGGACCAATTTTGGTATGGTTGTTAGCGACCATATACTAACACCACGTTCCTAATTTGAACCGGATCGGATGAATTTTGCTCCTCCAAGAGGCTCCGGAGTTCAAATCTGGAGAACGTTTTATATGGGGGCTATATATAATTATGGACCGATATGGACCAATTCTGGCACGGTTGTTAGAGACCATATACCAACATCATGTACCAAATTTCAGCCGGATCGGATGAAATTTGCTTCTCTTTGAGGCTCCGCAAGCCAAATCTGGGGATCGATTTATATGGGGGCTATATATATAATTATGGACCGATGTGGACCCATTTTTGCATGATTGTTAGAGACCATATACCAACACCATGTACTAAATTTCAGCCGGATCGGATGAAATATGCTTCTGCTAGAAGCTCCACGAGCCAAATCTGAGGGTCCCTTTATATGGGGGCTATACGTAAAAGTGGACCGATATGGCCCATCTTCAATACCATCCGACCTACATCGATATAACTACTTGTGCCAAGTTTCAAGTCGATAGCTTGTTTCGTTCGGAAGTTAGCGTGATTTCAACAGACGGATGGACGGACGGACATGCTTAGATCGACTCAGAATTTCACCACGACCCAGAATATATATACTTTATGGGGTCTTAGAGCAATATTTCGATGTGTTACAAACGGAATGACAAAGTTAATATACCCCCCATCCTATGATGGAGGGTATAACAAGTATATACGGCCGTAAGTTCAGCCAGTCCGAAGCTTATGTACCCTCCCCATGGATTGCGTAGAAACTTCTTCTAAACACTGCCATCGACAATCGAATTACCTGAGTTGCGGTAACGCTTGCTGATAGCAACACAGAAAAATATTCACGAAAATTTTTCCAATTAAAGTCTTACTTAAATTTTAAAAAATATTCAATTAAAAATTTAATTGAATCAACACATGTTTTAATTGAAATAACAATCAATCACACAAATTAATAGTATCAATTAATTTTTTAATTGCATCAATAAATTTTTTAATTGACTGTCAATTAATTTTTTAATTGATACTATCATTTCTGTGATTGAAGACATTTCAATTCAAAATTTATTGGATCAATTAATTTCATGATTGAATCAGATTTTTTTTTGTGAGTTTGTCAATACGTGGTATATAAAGGGTGATTCTTTTGAGGTTAGGATTTTCATGCATTAGTATTTGACAGATCACGTGGGATTTCAGACATGGTGTCAAAGAGAAAGATGCTCAGTATGCTTTGACATTTCATCATGAATAGACTTACGATCTGCCACAACGTCGAATTTTCAGTGAATGGGCCCTAGAAAAGTTGGCAGAAAATCCGCTTTTTTATCGACAAATTTTGTTCAGCGATGAGGCTCATTTCTGGTTGAATGGCTACGTAAATAAGCAAAATTGCCGCATTTGGAGTGAAGAGCAACCAGAAGCCGTTCAAGAACAGCCCATGCATCCCGAAAAATGCACTGTTTGGTGTGGTTTGTACGCTGGTGGAATCATTGGACCGTATTTTTTCAAAGATGCTGTTGGACGCAACGTTACGGTGAATGGCGATCGCTATCGTTCGATGCTAACAAACTTTTTGTTGCCAAAAATGGAAGAACTGAACTTGGTTGACATGTGGTTTCAACAAGATGGCGCTACATGCCACACAGCTCGCGATTCTATGGCCATTTTGAGGGAAAACTTCGGAGAACAATTCATCTCAAGAAATGGACCGGTAAGTTGGCCACCAAGATCATGCGATTTGACGCCTTTAGACTATTTTTTGTGGGGCTACGTCAAGTCTAAAGTCTACAGAAATAAGCCAGCAACTATTCCAGCTTTGGAAGACAACATTTCCGAAGAAATTCGGGCTATTCCGGCCGAAATGCTCGAAAAAGTTGCCCAAAATTGGACTTTCCGAATGGACCACCTAAGACGCAGCCGCGGTCAACATTTAAATGAAATTATCTTCAAAAAGTAAATGTCATGGACCAATCTAACGTTTCAAATAAAGAACCGATGAGATTTTGCAAATTTTATGCGTTTTTTTTTTTTTTAAAGTTATCAAGCTCTTAACAAATCACCCTTTATAAGACAAAAATGTATGTGTAGGTAAGTCTACAAATAATTACGAATCGATATGGACTTTTGCACTGTACCTAGGAAGCCAGAATTGAAATATGGGGGTCGCTTATATGGGGGCTATATATAATTATTGATATGGACCAATTTTTGTGTGATTGGGGATCGATTTATCTGAGGGCTATATATAATTATAGACCGATATGGACCTAGTTAGGCATGGTTGTTAACGGCCATATACTAGCACAATGTACCAAATTTCAAATGACTCGGATGAAATTTGCTCCTCCAAGCGGCTCCAAAACCAAATCTCGGGATCGGTTTATATGGCGGCTATATATGATTATGGACTGATATGGACCACTTACTTACCACTTACCACGTACCAAATTTTAACCAGATCGGGTGAATTTTGCTTCTCCAAAGGGCACCGGAGGTCGGTTTATATGGGGGTTATATATAATTATAGACTGATATGAACCAATTCCTGCATGGTTGTTGGATACCATATACTAATATCACGTACCAAATTTCAAGCGAATCGGATGAATTTTGCTCTTCCAACGGGCTCCGGAGGTCAAATCTGGGGATCGGTTTATATGGGGGCTATATATAATTATGGACCGATTTCGACCAATTTTTGCATGGCTGTTTGAGGCCATATGTTAACACCACGTACCAAATATCAACTGAATCATATGAATTTTGATATTCCAAGAGGCTCCGGAGGTCAAATCTGGTGATCGGTTTATATGGGGGCTATATATAATTATGCACCGATGTGGACCAATTTTTGCATGGTCATTAGAGACCATATACTAACACCATGTACCAAATTGCAGCTGGATCGGATGACATTTGCTTCTCTTAGAGGCTCCACAAGCCAAATCTGGGGATCGGTTTATATGGGGGCTATATATAATTATGGACCGATGTGGACCAATTTTTGGTTGTTAGAGACCATATTATAACACCATGTACCAAATTTCAGCCGGATCGGATGAAATTTGCTTCTCTTAGAGGGTCTGCAAGCCAAATCGGGGGATCGGTTTATATGGGGGCTATACGAAAAAGTGGACCGATATGGCCCATTTGCAATACCATCTGACCTACATCGGTAACAACTCCTTATGCCAAGTTTCAAGTCGATAGCTTGTTTCGTTCGGAAGTTAGCGTGATTTCAAAAGACGGACGGATGGACGGACACGCTCAGATCGACTCAGAATTTCACCACGACCCAGAATATATATACTTTATGGGGTCTTAGAGCAATAGTTCGATGTATTACAAACGGAATGACAAAGTTAATATACCCCCCATTCTATGGTGGAGGGTATAATAAGGGATCGTTCAAAACAAATGTTCCCTATCGAGACATTTGTATCTTGACGCTCACATCATACCTGTTTACCCAGTAATTGGAAATTTTATCCGTAAATAGTATTTTAATATTATTCATTGTTACTCAAATCAAAAGAAACTAACTTATACTAAATTTGAGTAAGATCGGTTAATAAATAAGGGTTTTATAGACAAATTCGGGAAAATCGGGTGATATATTTATAAAAAATCGGATCAAACCACCGAGTACCAAATGTCGTCAAAATCGATTAATAAACGCGACCGGAATCCTGCGAACATGGACGGATGGACACCAAGAACGACTCAGGTGATTCTGAGTCAATCGGTATATATTTTATGGGGTCTAAAATCAATATTTCTGGTAGCCACATTTTTAGGCAGATCAACGTTATTATACGCTGACCACTATGTAGTTTAGGGTATAAAAATCCAATTAGCTTACTATACTCACGCGGAGAAAGTGTGTCAAACAGGTTTCAAGATGTCAAAAATGTTAGTTTTTGGATAAGGAACATGGAATATCTTGATCGTAAAAATAATGTTTTCTCGCCTATGATAAAATTATTTCCGAAATCATATATATAATTTCCGAGAAAATTGAATGATGTGATCATTTTTCTTCCCTGGGTTAATAACAATGCCATTCTTCATCGATTTATATCGAGAAATTAATCATATACAATAAAGATAATGTACGGGGATCGCATAACAAACTTCAATCGGATCGTTGCCTCCGGGAGACTGAAAATTATGTAGATTTATATGTGGGATATAGAAAACATTCAGAAATGTCACCAGCATTACTGAGAGGAAATAAATCACCGCTGAAAATCTTTTTGGTGTTCGAAATTACGATTGAATCCATGACCCTTTGTACGGAAAGCGGTTAGTCTAACCATTGCATCACGGTGGCTTCCACATTCATTCATGGTATGTTGGCTTTGTCGGACGTTTAAAGGCCATAATTAGTGTCTAATTTAGCCAATTCGAACAAATCTAAGCCAATTCAAAAAATTGTTTGCATTAAATATCAGCCACCCTGTGTTTGTTTAAATCATTCTAAATTCAAGCGATGGAAATGTTTTTATCTATTCATTTTCCCTTTCATAAGAAAAATGTCTTAGTGTCCTTTTTTAAACACTGTTAGATGATATCCTTCTCTATATAGTTCTGTAGTGTGGTTTAATAAATGAACCATCAAGCATTTAATGTATCCCCCGATAATGGATAAATGACCATCTATGTAATTACAGTCATCGAAGGAAGCACCTCTATAAGAATCTTATAATGATTAATGTTTCTTGGAAATGGATGTTATTAACCACATAACTAGATGTATTGATAGCTTCACTTATGCCATACAAAGGTCACAACGGAACGGACCAAATGAATTATGGTTTGTTAGTGAAGTACTTGAATAATGTTGTACGCAGACAGATAAGAAAATTTCTATTTAATAAAATAGTGTGAATAGAAAAATGTTGAGAATGGTGTATGAAGTGAGGTGGTTGTTAGCAAAATATCATCAAAATTGTGTAGCATTATTCGCCATATATGAATCTATTGATTTTGTTAATTGAATACCATGTATACGGTTTTTATACCGTCAACCATAGGATGGATGGATATGTTGACTTTGCCATTCCGTTTGTAACACATTGAAATATTGGTCTCACACCCCATAAAATATATATATTATGGGTCGTGGTTAAGTTCTAAATCGATCAAGCAATGTCCGTCCGTCTGTTTAAATCACGTTAACTTCCGAACGAAACAAGCTATCGACCTGAAACTTCGTACAAATGGGCCATATCGGACCTCTTTTACGTATAGCCCTCATATAAACCGATCCCCAAATTTGGCTTGCGGAGCACATTTCATCATATGATGTTCAAATTTGATACCTAATGTTAGCATATGGCCTCTAACAACCATGAAAAAATTGGTCCATATCGGTCCATAATTACACTCAAAAAAAAGTTTACTTGAATCCAAAGATTTTGACCTTCCTTTAAGGATTTTGGTATTGATTCCGAGCCAAAGTGCGAATTCTTTAAAATAAGGACATTTTTTGCGACCTATCTGGCTTTAAATCTAGGATCTATAAAATTAAAATTGGGATACAGAACTCATTTATTAAATTTTCATTCTATTTTTCCGGTATATAGATAAAGCTATTCACGTACAAAGAAATGCCAGATTAAAAATCCAAACTACGACGGATACGTCGAAGTAAAAAATATTTTTTTAATTCCAAAAAAAAAAAAAAAAAACAAGTATATACGGCCGTAAGTTCGGCCAGGCCGAATCTTATGTACCCTCCACCATGGATTGCGTAGACAATTCTACGAAAGACAGTCATTCACAATCGCATTACTTGAGTTGTGGTATCTTAAAACTTCTTAACATCGTTTTCTAAATTGTGAGTTAGTCTATACGTGGTATATATTAGACAGAAAAGTTATGTATAGTTAAGTCAACAAATAATTACGAATCGATATGGACTTTTTGCACGGTACGTAGAGAGCCAGAATTGAAATACGGGGGTCGCTTATATGGGGGCTGTTTTGAATTATGTACTTGATATGGACCAATTTTGGTGTGATTGGGGATCGATTTATCTGAGGGCTATATATATCTATAGACCGATATGGATCTTGTTAGGTATGGTTGTTAACGGCCATATAATATTAGCACAATGTACCAAATTTCAACTCACTCGGATGAAATTTGCTCCTCCAAAACCAAATCTCGGGATCGGCTTATATGGGGGCTATGTATGATTATGGACTGATATGGACCACTTTTGGCATGGTTGTTAAATATCATATACTACCACCACGTACCAAATTTCAGCCAGATCGGATGAATTTTGCTTCTCCAAAAGGCACCGGAGGTCAAATCTGGGGATCGGTTTATATGGGGGCTATATATAATTATGGACTGGTATGAACCAATTTCTGCATGGTTGTTGGATACCATATACTAACATCACGTACCAAATTTAAACCGAATCGGATGAATTTTGCTCTTCCAAGGGGCTCCGGAGGTCAAATCTGGGGATCGGTTTATATGGGGGCTATCTATAATTATTGACCGATTTCGACCAATTTTTGCATGGGTATTTGAGACCATATACTAACACCACGTACCAAATTTCAACTGAATCAGATGAATTTTGCTCTTCCAAGGGGCTCCGGAGGTCAAATCTGGGGATCGGTTTATATGGGGGCTATCTATAATTATTGACCGATTTCGACCAATTTTTGCATGGGTATTTGAGACCATATACTAACACCACGTACCAAATTTCAACTGAATCAGATGAGTTTTGGTCTTCCAAGAGAATCCGGAGGTCAAATCTGGTGATCGGTTTATATGGGGGCTATATATAATTATGGACCGATTTCGACCAATTTTTGCATGGTTCTTAGAGACCACATACTCACACCATGTACCGGATAGGATAGGATGAAATTTGCTTCTCTTAGAGGCTCCGCAAGCCAAATCGGGGGATCGGTTTATATGGGGGCTATATAATTATGAACTGATGTGGACCACTTTTTTCATGGTTGTTAGAGATCATATGCTGACACCATGTACCAAATTTCAGCCGGATCGGATGAAATTTGCTTCTCTTAGAGGCCTCGAAAGACAAATTTGGGGGTCCGTTTATATGGAGGCTATACATAAAAGTGAATCGATATGGCCCATTTGTAATACCATCCGACCTTCATCAATAACAACTACTTGTGCCAAGTTTCAAGTCGATAGCTTGTTTCGTGCGGAAGTTAGCGTGATTTCAACAGACGGACGCCGGACAGACATGCTCAGATCGACTCAGAATTTCACCACGACCCAGAATATATATACACTGTTAGAAAAATATGTTTTTCATATGTTCCGATATAAACAAAATGTGTTTCGGGCACGATTTTAAACCACAATATATTTAAGTGCGAACATGTAATGTTCCTAAACTAACACTAAATGTTTGGGACATCTATGTTAATATGTTAGAATATATTATGTTTGGGGCATCAATGTTTCATAAAAATCATATGTGTGAATACAAACATATATAAATTTACAAATTTCGACTAAACATACATATGTTGTGATATTTTATTCAAAGCGACAGAGAGAGTATAGAGAGAAATAGAGATGGAAACCGGGAGAGTTGACGAAAGATATCAATATAACACAGCAAAAGAGTCAAAAGAGAACAATTTCTGTGAAACCGCTTGTATGTTGTTTCGGAAAACTGTTTTATGATAAGGCCAAAAATTTGATATGTTTAAGTCTAAATATTATTTAATTTGAATAAAGAGAATATACATTCTGAACCAAGAGAATAGACATTTGAAAAACAAACAGCTTATGTTTTCGCCTTGAGAGCAGCATTTTATGTATGTGTGGACATGTGTTTTGTTTATCATTTTGGCATTATGGACACAATTTTTTTCTTTGTTCGTTAAAAGAAATGAGGGGTCTTCATAAAAATAACGAAAGGGCACTATACTCTTTTTAGAGTTGGGACAGTAAAATGAAATAAGGAGGAAATAGTGAAAAATTACACAGTAAAATGTAAAAAAACAAACTTTAGTTCCTCTTTATTAAAAAGTAGTCCACGAGGAGTTGACGGACACCATCAAATATAAAAGCGGGCATTAAGTTCGAGTTTTACAGCTAAAACAATTTAAAAAGTTTATTTTCTTTAAAATGAATTATTAAAGAAAAATAAAAGGAATTTTAGAGCGATGGTGTTAAATGCTAGTAAAAAACTGTTCACTCCTAAATAAATTTATGTTTATATTATAAAATTATGTATGTATGTTTATACTCGACTCCACGTTCTTCTTTTGTTAGTTTTTGAATTCCTTCCAAATTTTAAAGTTTTGTACAAAAACAGTTTTTTATTACAAGATTGTTATTTTTGCAATAAAAAATAATATTTTATCCAAAAATCAGTCAATTTCGTTTATATCAAGCACTGTTACTGACTATAAATCTTTAATAACACACTTTTCGAAGTTTCATTTAAAAAAATTAATATAGTATAAATATAAATGTGTAAATTAAAAAAAAAAAAAACAACAAAAAAATGTTCGGTCGGAGCAGGGATTGAACCCACGACCCTTTGCATGCAAGGCAGACATGCTAACCACTGCTCCACGTGGCAAACAAATGTATGTTTCTGTTAAATAATGTTATGTTTGCATGGGCTCGTGGGCGCTGTAAACTATGCTATATAAATGTAACTTAAAACGATAATTATCTACTGGTGACTATAACAGCTACGTAGCCCAGTGGATAGTGTGTTGGCTTACAAACTGTATGGTCCTCGGTTCGATTCTCCGTGCAGGCGAAAGGTAAAATTTAAAAAATTTATAAAAGTGAATAATTTCTTCAACATTATTTGTATTACAGAGAAAGGTTCCAATAACTAAAAAAATTCGTGGAAGTGAAAATTACGAGTATGTTAGGGAATGAGCACAATCGTGTTTGGGAAAAATTCTTCCAAGCATATAATATTTTTGGCTCAAAATGCTTCCAAACATATAATATGTTCACATAAAACAAACATATTAATGTTTCGGCAGTATGCAATAATATATGTGCTTCCTGCAAAATATGTTTGGAACATATGTTAAAGAAGCGATTTTTTTTGAGCGTGTACTTTATGGGGCAATATTTCGATGTGTTACAAACGGAATGACAAAGTTAATATACCCCCCATCCTATGGTAGAGGGTATAAAAAACTTTAAACCGAAGATGCTAAATCCTCCAAATAAGTCTTAGCCTATATTTGAAGCATTTTTATCTTAAATGTAAAGATTCAATATTTCAGTAAATTTAATTTAACTTTCTTAAAATTTTTATTATTAAAAAAAAAATGTGTGTAAATTGCATATCCTAAAATTGAGATTGCGTAATCTTTAATATCATGTAAATATTTTTTTTTAGTGTGCATATAGTGCACTGAATAAAATATTGTCGTGAGGTCAAAGATTTCATGTCTTTAAAATACGAATGCAAATTTTGCTTAGCATAGAAGACATATTTCTCAAATAGAAAGTTTTTTCATTGTCCAAAAGTCGACAAACTTTTCAATGAAGTCATATTGTCCTTATAATTGAGTGATTTCACTTAAAAATGGGTATCATAACATGAAAGAAAAAATGTTTGGGCTAAGGTTAATTTGACTTTAATAATTCAGAAAAATTCTTTAAATTTTACGAAACTGTCATTAAATTTGTTGCCTTTTTGCATCTTGACTACAAAGCAAAAAATCGTTCGTGTTTTTCAACACTTTATTTTAAAGACGTTTTTACTTGAAACATAGCATAATTTGTATTGGAATTCGAGTCTTAATTTGGAAAATAAAGCTGTCGTTAACTCGTTTTTAAAGGACTTTGATAGCATATGAAGAAAAAAAGCTGAAGAAGCGAAAAATTAAAATTTGCTTCCTAGAAGCAAGTACGCAAAACCCAAATTTAAAAGAGAATTGTGTCTTAAGAGTATCCTTACTTGTATTCTCCGCTTCTTTGGCTCGGAATCAATACCAAAATTTTTAAAGTAAAGACAAAATCTTTGGAACCGGGCATGCTTTTTTTTCAGTGTAGTGATGCACAGAACGAAATCGTCTATGTACCGATAACATAGAAGAAATTATGTTTCTTCATGGAAACATGAAGTTCTTTTAAAGGAACACACAAAACGAAATAAAAACCAAACGATTTATTTGACTTTTATTTTATATATTAGTTTTATGAGTAACGGATCTCCTATTTTATTTTATACACATATTTCATAGGCACTGAATTACATATTTTTCTTTTATTGATAACAATAAAAAAGTTAAAAAAATTAAAGAACATCTTTGCGAGTACATCTTTTGGAAGTGCTTTTAAAGTTGTGCCGTTGGGAGAACTTCCAAATTTTGTTGCTGGGTATGTGTACCAAATTTTGTTGAAATCGGTTCAGATTTAGATATAACTCCCATATATACGAGGACGAATAAGAGTGCACACTGTATATATGAGAGTGTAATTAGTCTAATCCTAACATCTACGTTGCTAATATATGTTAGTGGACTCCGGTGGAGGGAAAGTCCACAATAAGAATTTTATGAGAATTTACTTTTGATTTACCATATGAATTTTGAAGTTATTCCTCTTCCTTCTTAAAGTCAATATACAAAAAATTCTTTTTACATTCAAATTTGGTTTCCTATTCTTAATATTCATTGTTTACTATGCTGTCACTGAAATATTTATGGATAGACTTCACTAAATGTATCTTGTTTTGCCACTTGCACCTTGGTTTCCTGCTCAATGGAAATTGGAAAAACAACAAAAAATCTCGCATATTTTTGTTTATTACATTCAAAATACACACATAAATCTTTGGGAGTTATGGATTAATATTCGACTCTAGCACACAAGATAAGCAAGCAAAGGAACAATGTAATAAATGACATGTTTGAATTTGAATTACGAGGGATAGAGTACAAAACAGAAGGTAAACAAAACTGCATGCTAAGCTCTGATGATAAATATTCGATATGGAGTTTTATTAAACGTCTTTGATTTCTTTTTTTAATAAATAAAGTTAAGGAAAATTCCTAGCAGTGGGGAAAAACTAAGGTCGATTGTTGTTCGGTTCTTTTGAAAAATACACTGAACGCTATTTTAGAAAGATTCCTAACCTCATCAGAATTTTATATCCTCATCAAGATTGGGAGTATATTTCACTCAGTAGCAAAAAAAATATTCATTTATCTTTATTTTGAAAAAAAATAAAAAATTGAACAAATATTCAAACCACAAAGTTTTTTTATACCTTTCACAACTACTGTGGTACAGGGTATCATAAGTTTGTGCAAGAAGTTTCCTTTAGAGAGCCATTGAATAAAAGAGGTCTGCACTTTTGGTGGTTGCTGACAACACAGATTTTATTTTTATACCCTCCACCGTTAGATGGGGGTACATTAACTTTGTCATTCCGTTTGTAACACATCGAAATATTGCTCTAAGACCCCATAAAGTATATATATTCTGGTTCGTGGTGAAATTCTAAATCGATCTAAGCCTGTCCGCCCGTCCGTCTGTTGAAATCACGCTAACTTCCAAACGAAACACGTTATCGACTTGAAACTTGGCATAAGTAAATGTTATTGATGTAGGTCGGATGGTATTGCAAATGGACCATATCGGACCACTTTTACCTATAGCCCCCATATAAACCGACACCTAGATTTGGCTTGCGGAGCCTCTTGGAGGAGCAAAATTAATCCAATTCGGTTGAAATTTCGTACGTGGTGTTACTATATGATCTCTAACAACCATGCCAAAACTGGTTCATATCGGTCCGTAATTATATATAGCCCCCATATAAACCGATCCCCAGATTTGACCTTGGGAGCCTCTTGGAAGAGCAAATTTCATCCGATTTTGTGGGAATATGGTACGTTTTGCAAAAATTGGTCCATATCGGCCCATAATTATATATAGCCCTCATATATATCGATCCCCAGATTTGAGCTCCGGAACCTCTTTGAAGAGCAAAATTCATCCGAATTGGTTGAAATTTGGTACATTGCGCTAGAGCCGCTAACAGCCATGCAAAAATTGGTCCATATTGGTCTATAGTTAGATATAACCGATCGCCAATCACACAAAAAATAATCTACCAAAATATTATTTCTGTAGAAAATTTTGTCAAAATTTTATTTCTATAGAAAATTTTGTCAACATTTTATTTCTACACTGAAAAACTATTGACCTAATATGGAACATTATGCAACTTAAATTTTAAGACTCGAAATTTACGCAATGCTTAGGACAAAATTCTTTAAAATAATGACATTTTAATTAAAAGAAAGTTTATAATCCTTGCTTCAAAATTTTTTTTCATTAAATTTACACCGAAAAAAAAGTTTATTATATTTTACGAAAAATGAACTAACCCATAGTAAGAATGACCATGATTTGGCGCCAAAGATTTTTTTCATCTAGATAAGTTCATGATTTTCTTATAAATTAGTTCATGTATTGCATCGTATTTTAGTTCATTATTACTATGATGTGGGAAGAATATAGTTAAACTAATTCAAAATATTCCTGCTATCCGGAAAAATTAACAATTTTTTGGGAAACTTGTATTAAGAAATTGGTTTGAAATAAACTGTTTGTCGGTATAATTTTCAAAAAAGTAGAGAAATTGAGGAATCAAAGGTACAACAAGCCTGTATACAACTATGAAATTTTTCGTACAAAACAAGTCAATTTTCTATAACCACCAGTATTTTATTTCAAAAAATTATTATTATATTACACAAAACTATGGCTTATGATATACAATAAAGGCAATATTTTTATTCGTAAGTTGGATGCAGTTACTTGTCGGTAGTTAGTAATTGCTTATTCAAAAGAGTAATATTCTACGTTATTAGGACTAACTAATTAATTTAAATGTCCATGTTTTCTATCCATATGAAAGATATATGCAGCATAAGTTGCTATATTCATTGAATTGTTGTCCAATTTCATCGATTTTGGCTAACTTTTGTTGGGCGGATTTGTCTTATAAGCATCTGAAATTGCAAAGTTATACAAAATATAAGAAAGATATCAATTTTTATCGTACATATTGATTTTTAACTTACGGCTTTCAAGAGTATTTTCTAGAGCCAATAAAGATATCAGTTTAGTTAGCATTAAACAGTAAGAATACTCCAAAAAATTACCATTACAAGGCCTGTCTACCTGCAAGTAAAAATAATTATTTTTAATAAATTGAAATTTTGGTTTTATTAAAAACGGACAAAATACCGTTTATAGAAAAACTTACCACATTGAAAAATCCTTCCAGTAGGTACATTATTAGTAGGTACATGGACTAATGGGACGTTATTGAAATTATTCTCAGAATATATTTGAAATAAAAAATATTATAAAATTAGACATAATTTCCACTTTTCAGTATAGCATTTAGTATTTAAGGTGTATATTAAGTTCAAGTTTAGAGGCTAAAATCGCAATTTTCATGATAAGGTTTCTTTAATAATCCATTATAAAGAAAATAATCTTTATAAAAAACTTGGTTTGGGCTATTCTCCATCAAGTTATATTTAAATTTGTATCGAAGACGTATAATTTTATACTTTTCTTAGTGATTTATTTTTAATTTAATTTTAAGGGATTTATGCATATTATTTTAAATTAATTTTTAAACATATTCAGTAATTATTAACTTGCGGTATTGAAATGCACTTGCTATATATTTTATAAGTTTATAATTTTAAACTATTAACAGAAATATACAGTTCCTTAATCTGTTATTTGTTTTTTTATCAATAAAAAGCGTTTTTGATTACTCTAACATCACATCATTCACTTCTCAGTTTCTAAAATGTTTCGAATAAATGTATTTTCATTAATAAACACCAAACCGCACGTACAATTTTGCAAAATTAAATCCACGTGTGCACCTCATAAATGCATCAACATAACTGAATGCAACAATAAAACTCAAAGACACAAAGTCATAAGGGATACATACCGTAAAGAAAAATAACTCCACACACACACACGATCCCTTTCTGATCTCGCTATTGCAAGAAAACAACTCTCACCACAAAAGATACCAACAACACACAAGGAACATTCCATTGTCTCTAGAATCAAAACAACCAACAACAGCATAAATGACGCAATAACAAACCCAAACAATCATACGAGATATACACAAAATGTCTCTAAAAACTCCCTCACATGATGCACTCACATTTTCCAGTAGCACGTTTATTGATTAGTTGGAATTCTATCTATAAGTTAAGGTAAAATATATACCAAATCTATGAGGAATCTATAAAAAATTATATACACCCGTCAAGGATTATATTAACTACTTTTTATTCTACTTTATCTAAAATGTTCAATGTGAGGAAAAACACTCCAACTTATAATAAAAAGGGAAATAATCTGTAGGAAGCCATCATACGAATCGGTAATGTCGTTAAGTTAATTTTTACTACAAAATTTTTTTTCCATACAAAATTTTTTCTTAGTAAATTGTCCACATTCCGTAGTAAGATTTTTATATTGTCCATGTATTTTTATAATAGAATCAACGATGCATTAACTACTGTGTTGGAAATTTATTTAAGGAAAAATCCTTCCCATTTCATAGTTAGTGAACTAAAAAACATTTACTGAATTTTTATAAGTTTTCCTTTAGCTAAGTTAATTTTCGTTGTGGTTACGAAAAATGAACTATATTACAGTAAATTTGTTGAACTATGTGAAAGTTTAAATGGTCCTTAAATTTACAAGACACTTTTTTTTCTGTGTAGGTTACAAATCTTGAAATTTTTCGTCCCTCTGTTGAAGTTGTAGATCTTTGAAGTAAGGCAAATGTTCCTTAAAATAAATAAAAAAACATTTTTAATTTAAAGAAATCGTCTTTAACTCAATTGACATACTGAATTTTTAAACTTAAGATAAAAATGCTTCAAATATAGCTTAAGATGTATTTTAAGGGTTTGCATCTTTGGTTAAAAGTTTTTTTTTAGCATTAAGAAAAGAGTTTTTACTTTGAAGTACTTGGCATAATTTAGATTTTGAAACTGGATTTGTTTGTAAATGAATACCTTTATTAATATATCGCAAACAGAGAATAAAAATTCGATGAATGAGTTCTGTATCCAATTTTAATTTTATCGATCCTAGATTTAAAGCCAGGGAGGTCCCTAAAAAATGTCTTTATTTTAAAGAAGCCGTATCTTTGGCTCGGAATCAATACCAAAATCCTTAAAGGAAGGTCACAATCTTTGGGTCCAAGCAAACTTTTTTTGAGCGTATAGAAAATTTTGTCAAAATTTTATTTCTATAGAAAATTTTGTCAAAATGTTATTCTATAGAAACTTTTTTCAAAATTTAATTTCTATAGAAAAATTTGTCAAAATTTTATTTCTATAGAAAAATTTTTCAAAATTTTTTTTATTGTTGTTGTTTTTGATTTCAGCTTAAAACCATGCATTGACTAAACTATAAGTGTAGCTTAACCAACAGAGGAAACGAATGTTTGTCAAATTTATTTGGGCAAAACCCTAAAGACTGCAAGATGGTTGGATGGACGCACGTTTCGGAATTACCACATTCCTCATCAGCATCCTTTACTTGCAGCAAAATTATCAATCAATTATCAGAATAAATTCAGGCAGTTCCCTAAACCCAAAAGTGAACCACACTTGAACCTTCCGAAAAAAGGTTTTACATGAAAGTCGGCATATGCCGAAATAAATTATCTTGCAGTCTATAGAGCTTTGCCCAAATAAATTTGACAAACATTCGTTTCCTCTGTTGGTTAAGCTACAATTGTAGTTTAGTCAATGCATGGTTTTAAGCTGAAATCAAACACAACAACAATGATTAAAGGAAAAACACCAACAACATTTTATTTCTATAGAAAATTTTATCAAAATTTTATTTCTATACAAAATTTTGTCAAATTGAATTATATACGTATTTAGTCGACCTTTTTGTACCCACCACCATAGAATTGTGATTGGGATATAATAAGTTTGTCATTCCGTGTGTAACACATCGAAATATCGATTTCCGACTATATACAGTATATATATTCTTGATAAGGGAGAAATTCTAAGACGATATAAACATGTCCGTCTGTCTGTCTGTTGTAATCACGCTACAGCCTTCAATAATGGCGCTATCGTCCTGAAATTTGGCAAAGATTCGTTTTTTGTTTGCAGACAGGTCAAGTTCGAAGATGGGCTATATCGGTCCAAGTTTTGATATAGTCCCCATATAAACCTATTTCCCGATTTGGGGTCTTGGGCTTATAAAAACCGTAATTTTTATCCAATTTGCCTGAAATTGCAAATCTAGAGGTACTTGAGGACCATAAAAAGGTGTGCCGAAAATGGTGCCCATCGGTCCATGTTTTGATATAGCCCTCATATGGACCGGTCTCCCGATTTTGCTTCTTGCGCGTCTAGAAACTGTATTTTCTATCCGATTTGCCTGAAAAAATCTAGAGGTATTTTAGGACCTCCCGATTTAGCTTCTTGGGCGTCTAGAAACTGTGTTTTCCATCCGATTTGCCTGTAATTGAAAATCTAGAGATATTTTAGGACCATAAAGAGGTGTGTCGAAAATGGTCCGTATCGGTCCATGTTTTGGTATAGTCGCCATATAGACCGATCTCCCGATTTTTATTCTTGGGCTTCTATAAACTGTATTTATTACCCGATTTGCCTGAAATTGCAAATCTAGAGGTATTTTGGGACCCCAAATATGTGTGGCGAAATTGAGGTGTATTGGTCTATTTTTTGGTATAACCCCCATATAGACCGATCTCTCGATTATACTTCTTGGGCGCCTTGAGACTATATTTTCTAGCCGATTTGCTTGAAATTGAAAATCTAGAGGTATTTTAAGATCACAAATAGGTGTATCGCAAATGGTGCCTATTGGTCCATATTTTGGTATAGCCCCCATATATACCGATCTCCCGATTTAATTTCTTGGGCTTTTAGAATACGTAGTTTTTATCCAATTTGCCGGAAATATAGACGTATCTTAGTACCATAAAGAGGTATGTCTAAAATGGTACGTATCGGTCCATATTTTGGTATAGCCCCTATATAGACTGTTCTCCCGATTTTACTTCTTGCGCTTCTAGAATTCGTAGTTTTCACCTAATTTGTCTGAAAGTGGAATTCTAGAGGTATTTGAGGAACATTAAGAGGTGGTGAATATTGGTGCCTGTTTTGGTATAGCCCCCATATAGACCTAACTCCCGAATTTATTTCTAGGACTTCTGGAATCCGGCAAACCACAAATAGGTCAGCCGAAAATGTTTTAGTATAGCCTCTACATAGACCGATCTCCAGATTTAACTCCTTGGGCTTCTAGAAACCGTAGTTTTTATACGATTTGCACAAAAATGTAAATATACTGGAATTTTTCACGCTCAAAAATATGTATCACATTTATTTTTACTGGTCCATTTGACAAGGCATCGACCGATTTAACTTCTTGATGGTACACCCAACGAAAAATATTTTCCTCCGGAATGAACGTAACGTATACACAAAAGATACCACACACATGGAAAAACAATAACTTAGATCAAGGATATGTGAGCTATTCACCCAATATCTAAAATTCTACCTGATATGGACACATCTGATTTATAGTACATGTTTACATGCTTACGATAAATGATGTTTGAGAAATTCAAACACCAATCGTTTAGTGTACCGATCGTCTTAGAATTGAATTCTGAGTCGATAATCGAGGAACTAGTCTTGTACCAGTTCTACGGTTGATCTATTTCCCGTAGGCATTGTAGGTGGACCGAAAAAAAAAACTTGAAATATCTCCTGAGTTGTTTTTCTTGTGCCCAACAAAAACTATATCGTGTCATGATATGAAACCCATTATCTTTCCTTTTGCGTGAAATGGAGATGAAATAAAAATATTTCAGCGAATAAGTTTTATAATCAATGTATAAGTAAACCATTTTAACATGTACAGCAAACATATCCCATTCAGCTATTGTGTTATTCTCTTTTACTGCTCAATAGCATGCTGCATTTATTTACAAATGTGTTCTATAGAAATTAAGTTTATTTCTAAAACAAATTCGAAAATTTTTCAATTACGGAAAACTAATTCAGAGTATTAAATTACGCGTTTTACATGAATTGAAATTTATCGTATCTGCCTCATGCCATGTTTCATCGATGTTTATATGTGGGTGTGTGTGTTGTATGGTGAGTGACAAAAATAAGTACGTATACAATTTTCATATGAGATATTTAAATAGTTCTTTTCAAAAGTTTCTATAGAAATAAAATTTTTACAAAATTTTCTATAGAAATAAAATGTTGACAAAATTCTCTACAGATATAAAATGTTCTATAGAAATAAAATTTTGACAAAATTTTCTATAGAAATAAAATTTTGAAAAATTTTCTATCGCAATAAAATTTTGAAAAAATTTTCTATAGAAATAAAAATTTTACAAAATTTTCTATAGAAATAACAAAATTTTCTATAGAAATAACAAAATTTTCTATAGAAATAAAATTTTTACACAATTTTATAAGAAATAAAATTTTGACGAAATATATATAGAAATAAAATTGTCTATAGAAATAATATTTTGACAGTATTTTCTTTAGAAATAAAATTTTGACAAAATTTTCTGCTGAATAAAATTTGACAATATTTTCTATAGATATAAAATTTTGAAAAAATTTTCTATCGAAATAAAATTGTGACAAAATTTTCTATAGCAATAAAATTGTGACAAAATTTTTTATAGAAATAAACAGAGAAAAAGAATGTTTGTCAAATTTATTGGGACATACCCCTATAGAGTGCAAGATGGTTGGATGAACACACGTTTCCGAATTACCACATTCCTCATCAGAATCCTCTACTTGCAGTAAAACTATCAATCAATTATCAGAATAAATTCGGGTAGTTCACTAAACCCAAAGTGAACCACACTTGAACCTTCCGAAAAAAAGGTTTATAAAATTTTGACAAAATTTTCTGAAGAAATGAAATTTTGACAAAATTTTCTATAGAAATAAAATCTTGATAAAATTTTCTATAGAAATAGAATGTTGACAAAATTTTTGATAGAAATAAAATTTTGACAAAATTTTCTATAGAAATAAAATTTTGACAAAATTGTCTATAGAAATAAAATTTTGAAATTTTCTATCGAAATAAAATTTTGACAAAATTTTCTATCGCAATAAAATTTTGACAGAATTTTTTATAGAAATAAACAGAGGAAAAGATTGTTTGTCAAATTTATTAGAGCAAAGCCCTATTTGAACAAACATCTCTATTTTCTATTGCCAATGTCAAATCATCGATTTGAGTGCAGCTGGCTTTGGAAATAAAATGTTGAAAAAATATTCTATATAAATAAAATTTTGTTGGTTAATTTACTCTTGTAGTTTAGTCAACACAATGCTTTTAAAGCTGAGATCAAAACAACAAATATGAAATAACATTTTGATAAAATTTTCTACAGAAATAAAATTTTGACAAAATTTTCTATAGAAATAAAATGTTAACAAAATTTTCTATAGAAATAAAATTTTAACAAAATTTTCCACAAAAATAAAATTTTGACCAAATTTTCTATAGAAATGAAATTTTGACAAAAGTATCTATAAAAATAAAATTTGGACAAAATTTTCAATAAAAATAAAATGTTGACAAAATTTTCTATAGAAATAAAATTTTGACAAAACCTTCTGACATTTGACAAAATTTTCTAAAGAAATCAATTTTTGATAAATAAATAGAAATCAAAATTTTTACCAATTTTCAAAAAATTTTCGAAAACTTTTGACAAAATTTCAATAGAAATACAATTTTGACAAAATTTTCTATAGAAATAAAATTTTGACAAAACCTTCTACAGAAATAAAATTTTGAAAAAATGTTCTATAGAAATAAAATTTTGACAAAATTTTCTATAGAAATAAGCCATTCTTGGTTGACGCGTGCTTTGTGGGATGGTGCTGAGTCTGATTGGTATGTTCAAGGTGTGCGGCAGAAATTTTTGTCTGCACGGGGCTTCAATTTGGAATGGCTTCTCATTGGAGAAAGCTAAATTCGACAACTTTTGTGCAAGAAGGGAACCTGCTTGGCTTTTTCCATTCTAACTTTTTTTATTCATCGGTAAGCTTTTGCAATTTTTAGAACTTAAATTGCATTAATCCAAGCTCATTTTTCTACATGTGTTATGTTCTGTTGTTCATATTTTTTTGAGAGACACATCAATGCAAATCTTCATGACATTATATAGGCAAGGACCTCTGGTGCTTCAGATTTGCTTGTCAATACTCTGCCCTAATCAAAATGGTCTTTGATGTTACTGCCTCCATACACAACACTAAAGCGCACTTATTTTCTAAACCAATTGTACATAATTTCATGTTACTTGAATTGCATGGGCATATATTTAAATAATTGGCATTGCACCAATTGTAGTGAACACATCACATTGTCAGCATTGTCGTTGTCCTCATCCATGCCATTAGCACCAGCATTTGTTCTCATCTGCAGTTGGAACCGCATCATGCTAAGGTTGAACGACAATGTTAGAGAACCACGGTGGTATGTGTACGAGCCAAATGTAATTGCTTTTGCCTAGGACTTCATTGCTAACATTTTCAATTTTTGAAAATGGGGGATGGAAGGCATGTGATGTGTTTGTTATGCACGTGGGCGTTGCAGGGTATTGATTTAAATTTTACTAAATTTTAATTATTCCATCGACCTGGAAAGTTGTAGAAATTATATACAACAATTGCAAATTTAAAAAAAAATATATAAATCATATATGCTCTATTAATTTAGAGGATTGGCGAAATTCCAAGTCTCGATTTAAAATTTCATGAAAACAGGTTAAAGATTACATCATCTATGCTCCCAAGTAATCAAATAGGAAGTTTGGTATATATAGGGTGGCTGCAATGTATTGCAATCAACTTTAGGTTGCTTTCATTTATAAACCACTTGTCTGACAGATGACAGTTAATTTACAATGTGATTTTGACATACAGCATTCAGCAATAAAGTTATTCGCTATGGAATTCAAGCGTGATTTCTTTATATTTGGCTGAGAACTAGAGTTGCGTGCGTGAGTGAAATTGCACGCACATTCACGAAACAAAATGTTTATTCAAGCACGATATGTGTGGTAGGCACGTGAGTTACGTGATCCACGATGAGATCCGTCACGAAAAATCCACTATGCGGCGATAGAAAACTTGCTCATTAGGTGATCATATCGCGAGAACGGATGTACCACATATTGAAAAATGACTGAAGCCATTAAAGTTCCAAAAAGTGCACGAACTCACCGAGCTTACAAAAAACCTACCAAATTTAAGAATTTTTATTTTTGATCAACTTGTTGTGATTATTATGAAAAAAATATTTGTTTCTTTAAAAGACATTTTCAGTATTTCTAATAATATTTACTATGATCTCCTACTCCTACTAAATTTTTTGCGTATATGGGCTCTGATAAAATGCCTTTACATGAAAATTAAAATTTTTAAAGATATTAAATTTATAGAAAATTTTATCAAAATTTTATTTCAAGCTCGAGGTCTTTGTGTTTTTATATGTTTTTATTTATTTATTTCGCCTTCGACAAATAAATAAATAAATAAAAACACAAAGACCTCCAGCTTGATTAATAATTTCATTATATATTGATAAATGTCGAACAAAAAGAAAATTAATAAATTAAAATTTTATTTCTATAGAAAATTTTGTAAACATTTCATTTAAACATTTTTGTCACAATTTTATTTCCATAGAAAATTTTGTCAAAATTGTATTTCTATAGAAATTTTTGTGAACATTTTATGTCTTTAGAAAATTTTGTTATAATTTTCTTTCTATAGAAAATGTTGACTTAAATGTTATTTCTATATAAAATTTTGTCAAAATTCTATTTCTATAAAAATGTTTGTCAAAATTTTACTTCTATAGAAAATTTTGTCAAAATTTTATTTCTATAAAAAATTTTGTTAAAATTTTATGTTTATAGAAAATTTTATAAAAATTTTATATTTATAGAAAATTTTTTCAATATTCTATATTGATAGAAAATTTTGTTAAAATTTTATTATTATAGAAAATTTTGTTAAAATTTTATTTTTATAGAAAATTTTGTTAAAATTTTATTTTTATGGAAAATTTTTTCAAAATTTTATTTTTATAGAAAATTTTTTCAAAATTTTATTTTTATAGAAAATTATTTCAAAATTTTATGTTGATAGAAATTTTTGTCATAATTTAATTTCTATAGAAAATTTTGTCACAATTTTATTTCTATAGAAAATTTTGTCACAATTTTATTTCAATAGAAAATTTTATCAAAATTTTATGTCTATAGAAAATTTTGTCAAAATTTTATTTTTATAGAAAATTTTGTCAACATTTTATTTCTGTAGAAAATTTTGTCACAATTTTATTTCTATAGAAAAATTTGTTAAAATTTTATTTCTATAGAAAATTTTGTCAAAATTTTATTTCTATAGAAAATTTTGTCAACATTTTATATCTATAGAAAATTTTTCAAAATTTTATTTTGATAGAAAATTTTGTCAAAATTTTATTTCTATAGAAAATTTTTCCAAAATTTTATTTCTATAGAAAATTTTGTTAAAATTTTATTTCTATAGAAAGTTTTGTAAAAAATTTATTTCTATAGAAACCCAAAAATGGCAAGAATTCTACCAATCTATCAAACAGTATAAAACTACCGTGTTGGGTGGAACTCTACCAACTGTGGCAACCGTGGTTGTTACGCTTGCACGAAAATGGCCAGATACCGAATTTGGATTTATCCAATGGAAATCATTCCACATCGGTCAGTTCGTAGGCAACCAATATATTCGATTTATTTTCCAAAGACGTTAGTGGAGATGAACATCTTCCATTGCCCATCAGAGCTCAAGCGCCACCGTTGATGATGCCATTGGCGCGGTGATGACCGATTGCCGCTTCATCACTAGTGGGGGAAAACGCCTAATATTATCGGAAAATGCCTTAAAGACCGTATCGAAGCTCTGGGCAGACAAACATTTCTGCCGACTACCATGGAAATTCAGAAACACGAGTAAGCACTAATAAATATTGAAACGAAATATTGCTATATATATATATATATATATATATATATATACATATATATATATATATATATATATATATATATATATATATATATATATATATATATATATATATATATATATATATATATATATATATATATATATATATATATATATATATATATATATATATATATATATATATATATATATATATATTCTGGGTCGTGGTAAAATTCGGAGTCGATCTAAGTATGTCCGTCTGTCTGTTGAAATCACGCTAACTTCCGAACGAAACAAGCTATCGACTTGAAACTTGGCACAAGTAGTTGTTATTAATGTAGGTCAGGTGGTATTGCAAATGGGCCATATCGGTCCACTTTTACTTATAGCCCCCATATAAACGGACCCACAAATTTGGCTTGCGATTGCTCTAAGAGAAGCAAAAATCATCCGATCCGGCTTAATTTGGTATATGGTGTAAGTATGTGGTCTCTAACAACCATGCAAAAATTGGTCCACATCGGTCCACAATTACATATAGCCCCCATATAAACCGATCCCCCGATTTGGCTTGCGGAGCCTCTAAGAGAAGCAAATTTCATCCGATCCGGCTGAAATTTGGTACAAGGTGTATAAGTATATAGTCTCTAACAACCATGCAAAACTTGATCCACATCGGTCTATAATTATATATAGCGCCCATATAAGCCGATCCTCCGATTTGGCTTGCGGAGCCTCTTAGAGAAGCAAATTGCATCCGATCCGGCTGAAATTTAGTATATGGTGTAAGTATATGGTCTCTAATGACCATGCAAAAATTGGTCGACATCGGTCCATAATTATATATAGCCCCCATATATACCGATCACCAGATTTGACCTCCGGAGCCCCTTGGAAGACCAAAATTCATCTGATTCAGTTGAAATTTGGTACGTGGTGTTAATATATGGCCTCACATACCCATGTAAAAATTGGTCGAAATCGGTCATTAATTATATATAGGCCCCATATAAACCGATCCGCAGATTTGACCCCCGGAGCCCCTTGGAAGGGCAAAATTCATCCGATTCGGTTGAAATTTGGTACGTGATGTTAGTATATGGTATCCACCAACCATGTAGGAATTGGTTCATATCAGTCCATAATTATATGTATATAGCCCCCATATAAACCGAGCAAAATTCATCCGATCTGGTTGAAATTTGGTACGTGGTGGTAGTATATGATATTTAAAAACCATGCTAAAAGTGGTCCATATCAGTCCATAATCATATATAGCCCCCATATAAGCCGATCCCGAGATTTGGTTTTGGAGCCTCTTGGAGGAGCAAATTTCACCCGAGTCAGTTGAAATTTGGTACATTGTGCTAGTATATGACCGTTAAAAACCATGCCTAACTAGGTCCATATCGGTCTATAGTTATAAATAGCTCTCAGATAAATCGATCCTCAATCACACAAAAATTGGCCATATCAAGTTCATAACTGTATATATTTCAATTCTGGCTCTCTACGTATCGTGCAAAAGTCCATATCGATTCGTAATTATTTGTAGACTTACCTATAATACTTTTTTTTCTAATATATACCACGTATGGACTAACTCACAATTTAGAAAACGATGTTAAGAAGTTTTAAGATACCACAACGCAATTAATTCGATTGTGGATGACAGTCTTTCGTAGAAGTTTCTACGCAATCCATGGTGGAGGGTACATAAGATTCGGCCTGGCCGAACTTACGGCCGTATATGCTTGTTTTATTATACCCCATCACCATTCTATGGCAGCTGGGTATTAAAATGGATCAGCATATGCCAAATTTGGCAAATCGCTTTATGGGCCGAAATTTATTATATCTCCATCGCCAAACTACGGTGAATTTATATTTGTTCCTATTATTTATAAAACAAAAGCTTCGTTTAAGTGATTTGCATCTTAAATTTATTCTTAATGTAATTTCTCGCTTCTTTGGCTCGGAATCAATATCAAAATAATTTAAGCAAATACCTTACTCTGTGTCCGCTTGTCGCCAGACATCCTGATTGTGTTTATAAACATATCCTTTATGGAGATAAATCACAACGCATCGTATAAACAAAAATAAAAACCTCCTAACGTTTGGTTTTATCAGTTTTATTACCCGTCCATTTGCTGTGAGCCAAGTTTTGTGGCCTTCTCTTTTTCCTATGCAGGAAAAGCGGTTAAACAAATTACATGCATATTACTCCTGAATATGTAAAAGATTAGCTTTGGTTGGACCTTCGATTTATATGCCCAGCATTGAGTTATCCATAAAAATAAGGGCGTGTTTCTTTTTTGTGCTCACATTATTCGTCTGGCTAACTCCTAGGAGATATTTTAATTCCGCTGTTGCCTCTAATAAATAATAACAATTAATTTTAAGTGGCAACATTCAAACGTCCGATATGAGGCAATTGTTTGAATACAAAAATATATACACACACACACACAAACAAACACACCCGCATACCAACACATTCAGTCGAAATACAATACTAATTTGTTATTGCGTGTACGTGAGTCTATCAAAGGCAGATGTTTTAGAGACGATGCCATTCATACGTTCACATACCCGGGTACACACTCTTTTTCTCGCACTCTCTCAAACACACACACACAAACATATCCACATAGTCCTCTGTCCACGAAGAATTGCAAAAGAATTTCATTGTTTGTTTCTATGAATGTGCGTTTCTGTGCAGCTGTGGAAAAAGAGAAAAATTATGGCCATGTGAATGAATGGTTGGGAGCCCTATGGATGTTACTCTCATGCCCTCCCATAGTTGGTATGCAGCATATCAATGCAAACTAATAAATTTATAAGCCTTTAAAAAACGCTTAAGCTAAATACAATACAAGATAGATTTGTTTGAAAAACAAAAGGAGCTGGATTAAAAGACGGCACAGAGTGCGAATGATTTTGCTCAACAGGATGTGATAGAGCATAATACAATGCTAAATTGGATGATGACGCTGGGAAAAAAGGGAGAAACTGAATATATGCTAGAAGTTCCATTTTAAACAAGTAAGGAAAGTCTAAAGTCGGGCGGTGCCGACTATATTATACCCTGCACCACTCTGTAGATCCACACTTTCGATATTATATCAACTCCGTCAAATGTGTTGGGTGCTATATATAAAGGTTTGTCCCAAATACATACATTTAAATATCACTCGATTTGGAGAGAATTTGATAGACTTTTACAAAATCTGTAGACTCAAAATTTAAGTTGGCTAATGCACTTGGGTGGAACACAATTTTAGAAAAAAGAATGGGAAACATTTAAATCTGAAGCAATTTTAAGGAAACTTCGCAAAAGTTTATTTATGATTTATCACTCGATATATATGTATTAGAAGTTTAGGAAAATTAGAGTCATTTTTACAACTTTTCGACTAAACAGCGATTTAACAAGGAAAATGTTGGTATTTTGACCATTTTTGTCGAAATCAGAAAAACATATATATGGGAGCTATATCTAAATCTGAACCGATTTCAATCAAATTTGGCACACATGACTATATTACTAATTGTACTCCTAGTGCAAAATTTCAACCAAATTAGGCCAAAACTCTGGCTTCTGGGGCCATGTAAGTCCATATCGGGCGAAAAATATATATGGAAGCTATATCTAAATCTGAACCGATTTCAATCAAATTTGGCACACATGACTATAGTACAAATTGTACTCCTTGTGCAAAATTTCAAGCTAATTGGGGTAAAACTCTGGCTTCTGGGGCATATAAGTCCATATCGGGCGAAAGATATATATGGGAGCTATATCTAAATGTGAACCGATTTCACTCAAATTTTCCACACTTGACTATACGACTAAGTATTATGTTTGTACAAAATTTCAAGCAAATCGGTATAAAACTCTGGCTGCTGTTTTATACCGATATAGCTCCTGGGAGCTATATCTAAATCTGAACCTATTTCTTCCAAAATCAATAGGGTTCTATTCTGACCCAAATTAGGAACATGTGCCAAATTTGAAGGCGATTGGACTTAAATTGCGACCTAGACTTTGATCACAAAAATGTGTTCACAGACAGACGGACGGACGGACGGACAGACGGACATGGTTATATCGACTCAGGGACCCACCCTGAGCATTATTGCCAAAGACACCATGTGTCTATCTCGTCTCCTTCTGGGTGTTACAAACATATGCACTAACTTATAATACCTTGTTCCACAGTGTGGCGCAGGGTATAAAAAAGGCAATGACATCGAATACAAAAGAAGAAGCACTCAATTTAATGAAATTTAGTTTATCTATATATTATTTAAAAAGCCTTTATCATTTGTGATGCACATTCAAGTCTTTGTTGCATGAAGTACATTTAAAGAACAGTAGTATATGTAATGATCTACCATGGAAATTCAGAAACACGAGTAAGCACTAATAAATATTGAAACGAAATATTGCTCTAAGACCCCATAAAGTATATATATATATATATATATATATATATATATATATATATATATATATATATATATATATATATATATATATATATATATATATATATATATATATATATATATATATATATATATATATATATATATATATATATATATATATATATATTTTCTGGGTCGTGGTAAAATTCTGAGTCGATCTAAGTATGTCCGTCCGTCTGTTGAAATCACGCTAACTTCCGAACGAAAAAAGATATCGACTTGAAACTAGGCACAATTAGTTGTTATTGATGTAGGTCGGATGGTATTGCAAATGGGCAATATCGGTCCACTTTTACGTATAGCCCCCATATAAACGGACCCACAAATTTGGCTTGCGATTGCTCTAAGAGAAGCAAAAATCATCCGATCCGGCTGAAATTTGGTATATGGTATAAGTATGTGGTCTCTAACAACCATGCAAAAATTGGTCCACATCGGTCCACAATTACATATAGCCCCCATATAAACCGATCCCCCGATTTGGTTTGCGGAGCCTCTAAGAGAAGCAAATTTCATCCAATCCGGCTGAAATTTGGTACATGGTGTTAGTATATAGTATCTAACAACCATGCAAAACTTGATCCACATCGGTCTATAATTATATATAGCGCCCATATAAACCGATTCTCCGATTTGGCTTGCGGAGCCTCTAAGAGAAGCAAATTTCATCCGATCCGGCTGAAATTTAGTATATGGTGTTAATATATGGTCTCTAATGACCATGCAAAAATTGGTCCACATCGGTCCACAATTATATATAGCCCCCATATAAACCGATCACCAGATTTGACCTCCCGAGCCTCTTGGAAGACCAAAATTCATCTGATTCAGTTGAAATTTGGTACGTGGTGTTAATATATGGCCTCACATACCCATGTAAAAATTGGTCGAAATTTAGTTTAATTATATTTTATTTAAAGTGCCTTTATCATTTGTGATGCACATTCAAGTCTTTGTTGTACGAAGTACTTTTAAAGAACAGTAGTATATGTAATGATCTAATGGCTTATTTTTTAGCCTATCATTACTGACTTTTATGGTGTTATGGAAAAATAAAAATATTGCCCAATATGGTTGGGAAGACATCTATTTCGGATTTCTATATCCTCAAAAGGTTTCTTTATTCAACAATCTGCTCATTTCAAGTATTATGTGCTGTACAGACTATAAGTTTATCCGAACGACAGTGCTCGTATCGAACATACACTGAAAAAATAGTGAACCCTCCACGAAGGAAACTTTTGGTTATTTTTAGAAAATTTTTAATATTTTTAGAAAATATTAACTAAACAGTATTACAACCGTTGGCATCACGCCGATATCACAAAAATAAGTAAATATTTTTCGACAAATTCAAGAAAATTTATTAGACATCATTTATTTTTTTCACTTGTTAAAAAAATTTTTGTAGTTTGAAGGAAAAAATTGGAGTTCAAAATTGCAAGAATGTCTTTAATGACATACGAAGTTCATGATACACGCATTTGTAGTAAATCTAATTTATGAATATGAAATATGAATTTAGTAAATCTTTATGCTTAATTTGTGTATAATATTTCCCGTTTTTGAGTTAATTTAACAAACATCGCAAAATATTATTAGAGTAAAGGAAACTTTCTCCATACATAATAATTCCATGAACTAAAACAGAGTTAAATTGGCTTTAGTGAAATAGAGAGTTCAAATTTTTTTGAGTGTATCCCAGATATTGGACACACTATAAGTTATGTCCGAAGTCATAATCGATATTAGTGCTTGTTAATAGGATCGATAACAAATTTATCGATGTTTTACTTAGCTCCGACAATTCTTAGCGTTCGGCCAAACTATAAGATTCTTTACATTCCGGCCGGATAAACTTATAGATTGGACGGCGCATTAGACTATATTAGTGAAACATTCTTCTACGTATTGAGAACGAACTTTAAAACTTCCAACATGTCCCAGAAAGGAAAATTCAGTGGAGTCGTGAGTCACACCTATGGCAATAATGCTCATACTTATATAGTCTACAATAAACCGATCCGATGTAATTTCCGGGTCTTCCTGAAGAAACATATTTCATCCGATCCCTATGATGTTAATATGTGTCTCCAATAAACATACAACAATTATATACAGTAGTAAGTTCGGCCGGGCCGAAGCTTAAATACCCACCACCATGAATCAAATATAATAGTTTCCTTTGAAAATTTCAGGGGGGTTTGATGACAGATATTTTCCCAAGCAGATCAGTTCAACCAGTACGTAATAAAGATTTTACCTGACTAGATCATATTCTGAATTTATTAGAACCCCTTTTTGTTTGAGTTTTAGAGGAATCATACACATCTATTGTAAGTGTGGAAGAAAATGATGAAATAACGCCTTGATTTGAAATCTAAAATCTGTAGATTTTCATCTCAATTATTTAAATGATTACGAGAAGTAAAATCTGGAAATTTTGCATTCAGTGTCAAAAAAAATTTTCATGACCAGTGCGCCTTCAATACCCTCAATAAGTGAAATCGGTCTATATGGAGGCCTTACCAAATGGACCGATAAAATTAAATCAGATACACTTTGTTATGGATCTAGAATGCCAGTATATTTTCAATTTGTGCCAAATCGGATAAAAACTAAAATTTCTAGAAACCCTATGAGTTAAATCGGAAGTTCGGTGTAATGGGGGCTATACCAAAACATGGAAAGATACACACAGTATTCAGCACAGAACGTAGACCCCAAATCGGAAGGCAGGTTTATAGGGGGCTATATCAAAAATGTACCGATACTCAATATATTCGCACATCTCTTTATTTTCCTAGAATTCCTCTAGATATCCAATTTCAAGCAAATTGGATAAAAAACTACGGTTTGTAGAAGCCCAAGAAGTAAAATCGGGAGATCGGTTTATATGGGGGCTATATCCAAACATGGCCGATAATCATCATTTTCGACACACGTCTTTATGGTCCTAGAATACCTCTAGATTTCAGGCAAATTGGATAAAAACTACGGATTCTAGAAGCCCAAGAAGTAAAATCGGGAGATCGGTCTATATGGGGGCTATGTCAAAACATGGACCGATACTCACCATTTTCGGCACACCTCCTTAAGGTCCTAGAATACCTCTAGATTTCCGATTTGAGGCAAATTGGGTAAAAATTACGGATTCTAGAAGACCAAGAAATAAAATCGGGAGATCGGTCTATATGGTGGCTATATCAAAACATGGACCGGTACTCACCATTTTCGGCACACGTCTTTAGGGTCCTAGAGTTCCTCTAGATTTCAAATTTAATGTAAATAGGATTAAAACTACGGATTCTAGAAGCCCAAGGATTAAAATCGGGAGATCGGTCTTTATGGGGGCTATATCAAAACATGGACCGATACACCCCATTTTCGGCACACCTCTTTATGGTTCTAGATTTCCTCATTCAAGATTTCCAATTTCAGGCAAATCGGATAAAAAATACACTTTTTAGACGCCCAAGAAGCAAAATCGAGAAATCGGTCCATATGGGGGCAATACCAAAACATGGACCGATAGGCACCATTTTCGGTACACATTTTGATGGTCCAATGTCAGGCAAATTGGATTAAAACTACAGTTTTTATAAGCCCAAGACCCCAAATCGGGACGTCGGTTTATATGGGGACTATATCAAAACTTGGACCGATACAGACCATCTTCGAACTTGACCTGCCTGCAAACAAAAGACGAATCTGTGCCAAATTTCAGGACGATAGCGCCATTATTGAAGGCTGTAGCGTGATTACAACAGACAGACGGACAGACGGCCATGCTTATATCGTCTTAGAATTTCTCCCTAATCAAGAATATACATACTTTATATAGTCCGAAATCGATATTTCGATGTGTTACAAACGGAATGACAAACTTATTATATGGTGGTGGGTATGAAAACAAGTAAGGCAAGACCCGGCACCACTTTCAATGGCATTGAATTCTACAAATTATATAGACTTCAAATTTAAGTCGACTAATGCCTTGGGGTGGAACACAATGATAACAAGTAAGCAAAGTCTAAAATCGGGCGCGGCCGACTATATTATAACCTGCACCACTTTGTAGATCCACATTTTCGATGCCAAATCAAATCCGTCGATGGGCGCCATATATAAAGGTTTGTCTCAAATACATACATTCAGATCTTACTCGATCTGAACAAAATTTGTAAGACATCTACAAAATCTATAGACTTAAAATTTAAGTCGGCTAATACCCTGGGGTGGAACAAAATGTTAGTAAAAAACCAGTAAGGAAAGTCTAAAGTCGGGCGGGGCCGACTATATTATACCCTGCACCACTTTGTAGGTCTAAATTTTCGATACCATATCACATCCGTCAAATGTATTGGGGGCTATATATAAAGGTTTGTCCCAAATACATACATTTAAATATCACTCGATCTGGACAGAATTTGATAGACTTCTACAAAATCTATAGACTCAAAATTTAAGTCGGCTAATGCACTAGGGTGGAACACAATGTTAGTAAAAAAATATGGGAAACGTTTAAATCTGAAGCAATTTTAAGGAAACTTCGAAAAAGTTTATTTATGATTTATCGCTCGATACATATGTAATAGAAGTTTAGGAAAATTAGAGTCATTTTTACAACTTTTCGACTAAGCAGTGGCGATTTTACAAGGAATATGTTGGTATTTTGACCATTTTTGTCGAAATCAGAAAAACATATATATGGGAGCTATATCTAAATCTGAACCGATTTCAACCAAATTTGGCACGCATAGCTACAACGCTAATTCTACTCCCTGTGCAAAATTTCAACTAAATCGGAGTTAAAAATTGGCTTCTGTGGTCATATGAGTGTAAATCGGGCGAAAGCTTTATATGGGAGATATATCCAAATCTGCACCGATTTCAAGCAAATTTGGCACGCATAGGTACAACGCTAATTCTACTCCCTATGGAAAATTTCAACTAAATCGGAGCAAAAAATTGGCCTCTGTGGGCAAATGAGTGTAAATCGGGCGAAAGCTATATATGGGAGCTATATCTAAATCTGAACCGATTTTGCTGATATTTTGCAAGTTTTTCGAGACTCATAAAATATTCGGATGTACGGAATTTGAGAAAGATAGGTTGATATACACGCCAATTATGACCAGATCTGTGAAAAATATATATGGCAGCTATATCTAAATCTGAACCGATTTTTTTCCAAAATCAATAGGGATTGTCTTTGAGCCGAAACAGGACCCTATACCAAATTTTAGGATAATCGGACTAAAACTGCGAGCTGTACTTTGCACACAAAAATACATCAACAGACAGACAGACAGACAGACGGACAGACAGACGGACAGACAGACGGACAGACAGACAGACGGACATCGCTAAATCGACTCAGAATTTAATTCTAAGCCGATCCGTATACTAAAAGGTTGGCCTATGATTACTCCTTCTTGGCGTTACATACAAATGCACAAACTTATTATACCCTGTACCACAGTAGTGGTGAAGGGTATAAATATGGGAAACATTTAAATCTGAAGCAATTTTAAGGAAACTTTGCAAAAGTTTATTTATGATTTAACGCTCGATATATATGTATTAGAAGTTTAGGAAAATTAGAGTCATTTTTACAACTTTGCGACTAAGCAGTGGCGATTTTACAAGGAAATTGTTGGTATTTTGACCATTTTTGTCGAAATCAGAAAAACATATATATGGGAGCTATATCTAAATCTGAACCGGTTTCAACCAAATTTGGCACGCATAGCAACAATGCTTATTCTCCTCCCTGTGCAAAATTTCAACTAAATCGGAGTTAAAAATTGGCCTCTGTGGACATATGAGTGTAAATCGGGCGAAAGCTATATATGGGAGATATATATAAATCTGAACCGATTTTGCTGATATTTTGCAAGTTTTTCGAGACTCATAAAATATTCGGATGTACGGAATTTGAGAAAGATAGGTTGATATACACGCCAATTATGACCAGATCTGTGAAAAATATATATGGCAGCTATATCTAAATCTGAACCGATTTTTTTCCAAAATCAATAGGGATTGTCTTTGAGCCGAAACAGGACCCTATACCAAATTTTAGGATAATCGGACTAAAACTGCGAGCTGTACTTTGCACACAAAAATACATCAACAGACAGACAGACAGACAGACAGACAGACAGACGGACAGACAGACGGACAGACAGACGGACAGACAGACAGACGGACATCGCTAAATCGACTCAGAATTTAATTCTAAGCCGATCCGTATACTAAAAGGTTGGTCTATGATTACTCCTTCTTGGCGTTATATACAAATGCACAAACTTATTATACCCTG
Source organism: Haematobia irritans (assembly GCF_050003625.1). Classification (NCBI taxonomy): domain Eukaryota; kingdom Metazoa; phylum Arthropoda; class Insecta; order Diptera; family Muscidae; genus Haematobia; species Haematobia irritans. The sequence goes on along the minus strand of NC_134398.1, from coordinate 154,540,255 downwards.
TACCACAGTAGTGGTGAAGGGTATAAATATGGGAAACATTTAAATCTGAAGCAATTTTTAGGTAACTTTGCAAAAGTGTTCTTATGATTTATCTGTCGATAAATATGTATATGAGGTATAGGAAAATTGGAGACATTTTTATAAGTTTTCGACAAACCGTTTTTACAAGAAAAATGTGGATATTTTGGCCATTTTTGCCCAAATCGGAAATATATGGGAGCTATATCTAAATTTGACCCGAGTTCAACCAAATATGACATGCATAATTACTATGTTAATTCTACTCCCTGTACAATATTTCACGTAAATCGGATAACAAATTTGACCTCTGTTGTTATATATGGCAGCTATATCTAAATCTGAACCGATCTCAACGAAAATTACCATGCAAATTCAGAAAACCTCAGTTCAACTCCTTGTGGAAAGTTTCAAGTATATCAGAGTAAAACTTTGGGCTAAATCGAGTGAAAGATATATATGAGAGCTATATATAAATCGTGATCGATTTCAACCTAAAATTGGCATGAAATACCAGAATCTTAATTCTACTCTCTGTGCAAAAGCTTCGGCCATATGAGTGTAAATCGGTTGAAAGATATATATGGGAGCTATATCTAAATCTGAACCGATTTCAAACAAATTTAACATGCATATTAAGCATTTTATATCTAATCCTTGGGCAAAATTTATTGTGATTCGGAGTACAACTTTGGCTTCTGTGATCATTCATATGAGTCTAAAACGGGCGAAGGATATATATGGGAGCTATATCTGAAACCGACTTATGACAATATCAATTGTACACCTTCTGCAAAATTTAACGCAAATCAGACTAAAACTCTGGCTTCTGGGGCTATATATTGGATATCGGGCGAAAGATATATGTGTGCGCTAAACTGAACTGATTTCTTTCAAAATCAATAGGGTTCTATTCTGACCCAAAAGATATACTTGTGCCAAATTCGAAGTCGATGAACTAAAATTGAGACCTAGACTACAACAGACTGACGGACAGACAGACAGATGGACATGGCTAGGTTAGGTATAGTGTCAGCCCGATATTTCAGGCTCACTAAGAGTATTCAGTTTATTATGATACCACAGTGGTGAACTTCTCTCATATCACTGAGTGCTACCCGATTCTATGTTAAGCTCAATGACAAGCGACCGCCATTTTATAGCCGAGTCCGAACGGCGTTTCACATTGCAGTGAAACCACTAAGAGAAGCTTTGAACCCCTCAGAAATGTCACCAGCATTACTTAGGTGGGATAACCCACCGCTGAAAAACTTTTTGGTATTTAGTCGAAACTGGATTTGAACCCACGACCCTGTGTATGCAAGGTGGGCATGCTAACCATTGCTCCATGGACATGGCTAGATTGACTTAGTAGCCGACCCTGAGCATTATTGCCAAAGACACCATGTGTCTATGTCGTCTTCTTCTGTGTGTTGCAAACATGTGCACTAACTTATAATACCCTGTTCCACAGTGTGTGTAATTATTATACCCCTATAATCTATTGTGGTTGGTATAAAAATCGTTCGTCGGAGACAAAAACTTCGTAAACATTATTACTCTCATGTGTACACTGAAAGAAATATTTACGTGATATTAGCAAGTTGGCTGATAAATCACCGGTTTAACAAAGAAAAACACATTTTTTTGTCAAAATTTGTTTTTATTATTCAACATAGTTCCCTTCAAGAGCGATACGACCTTCCAATTTTTTGATACCATTTTGGTAGTACTCCATCGGTTTTGCCTCAAAATAGGCCTCAGTTTCGGCGATCACCTCTTCATTGCAGCCAAATTTTTTCCCTGCGAGCATCCTTTTGAGGTCTGAGAACAAGAAAAAGTCGCTGGGGGCCAGATCTGGAGAATACGGTGGGTGGAGAAGCAATTCGATGCCCAATTCATGAATTTTTGCCATCGTTCTCAGTGACTTGTTGCACGGTGCGTTGTCTTGGTGGAACAACACTTTTTTATACCCTCCATCATAGGATGGGGGTATATTAACTTTGTCATTCCGTTTGTAACACATCGAAATATTGCTCTAAGACCCCATAAAGTATATATATTCTGGGTCGTGGTGAAATTCTGAGTCGATCTGAGCATGTCCGTCCGTCCGTCCGTCTGTTGAAATCACGCTAACTTCCGAACGAAACAAGCTATCGACTTGAAACTTGGCACAAGTAGTTGTTATCGATGTAGGTCGGATGGTATTGAAAATGGGCCATATCGGTCCACTTTTACGTATAGCCCCCATATAAAGGGACCCTCAGATTTGGCTTGTGGAGCCTCTAACAGAAGCATATTTCATCCGATCCGGCTGAAATTTGGTACATGGTGTTGGTATATGGTCTCTAACAACCATGCAAAAACTGGTCCACATCGATCGATAATTATATATAGCCCCCATATAAACCGATCCCCTGATTTGGCTTGCGGAGCCTAAAAGAGAAGCAAATTTCATCCGATCCAGCTGACATTTGGTACATGGGGTTGGTATATGGTCTCTAACAACCGTGCAAAAACTGGTTCACATCGGTCCATAATTATATATAGCCCCCATATAAACCGATCCCCAGATTTGGCTTGCGGAGCCTCAAAGAGAAGAAAATTTCATCCGATCCGGCTGAAATTTGGTACATGATGTTGGTATATGGTCTCTAACAACCATGCAAAAATTGGTCCATATCGGTCGTTAATTGTATATAGCCCCCATATAAACCGATCCCCAGATTTGGCTTGTGGAGCCTCTAAGAGAAGCGTATTTCATCCGATCCGGCTGAAATTTGGTACATGGTGTTGGTATATGGTCTCTAACAATCGTCCAAATTTGGTCCACATCGGTCTATAATTATATATAGCCCCCATATAAACAGATCCCCAGATTTGGCTTGCGGAGCCTCAAAGAGAAAAAATTTCATCCGATCCGGCTGAAATTTGGTACATGATGTTGGTATATGGTCTCTAACAACCATGCAAAAATTGGTCCACATCGGCTAATAATTATATATAGACCCCATATAAACCGATCTCCAGATTTGGCTTGCGAAGCCTCAAAGAGAAGCAAATTGCATCCGATCCGGCTGAAATTTGGTACATGGTATTGGTATATGGTCTCTAACATCCGGTTGTAATTTGGAACATGTTGTTAGTATATGATCTTTAACAACCGTGCCAGAATTGGTCCATATCGGTCCATAATTATATATAGCCCCCATATAAAACGTTCTCCAGATTTGACCTCCGGAGCCTCTTGGAGGAGCAAAATTCATCCGATCCGGTTCAAATTAGGAACGTGGTGTTAGTATATGGTCGCTAACAACCATACCAAAATTGATCCAATCACACAATAATTGGTCCATATCGGTTCATAATCATGGTTGCCACTAGAGCCAAAAATAATCTACCAAAATTTTATTTCTATAGAAAATTTTGTCAAAATTTTATTTCTATAGAAAATTTTGTTCAAATTTTATTCGGTTCATAATCATTGTGGCCACTCGAGCCAAAAATAATCTACCAAGATTTTATTTCTATAGAAAATTTTGTCAAAAGTTTATTCTATAAAAATATTTTGTTAAAATTTTATTTGTGTAGAAATTTTTGTCAAAATTTTCTTTCTATAGAAAATGTCAAAATTTTTATTTCTATAGAAAATTTTGTGAAAATTTTATTTCTATAGAAATTTTGTTAAAATTTTATTTCTGTAGAAAATTTTGTCAAAAATTTATGTATACTTTGTCAAACTGAATTGTATACGTATTGGATCGATCTTTTTGATTTAATATATAGCACGTATGGACTTACATACAATTTAGAAGATGGTGTTAGGAGGTTTTAAGATACCTTGCCCTCGCAAGCGTTACCGCAACTTAAGTAATTCGATTCTGGATGGCAGTGTTTAGTAGAAGTTTCTACGCAATCCATGATGGAGGGTACACAAGCTTCGGCCTGGCCGAACTTACGGCCGTATATACTTGTTTTTTTTTTTTTTTTTGGAGAATGGAAAAAATATATTTACATGAAAATATATGCCGAAAATAAAAAATAAAAACGATGCATGACATAAAAAAATAATTTGTTAGAAAAATATTTGATAAAAAAATGCCGCTGGTGAGATTTGAACCTGCGTTTCTTATTTTTTCGTTCATACTAATAAAGAACATCTCGAGAAGCAATTAGAATGTTATTCCTTGGTGTCGTATTACGATCATATCATAAACATTTGAATTGACCTTTCGACGCCCTATGTTCAATGGCGTTTGTGGCTGAGTGTGCTAAGGCGTTCTGTTATGGTGCCAGCAAACCCGGTTCAACCGATTGTTGGAACGAACAAATTTTTCAAATTGTAAAAATTAGATAATAGGAAAATAATTGTGTAATAAAACATATGGATGAAAAAAGTGAAATTGGTTGAAAAAAAAAATTGTTTTTTTTCGCTTTTTAAATTTCTTTATTCAAATTAACTTCCAGGGCACAACTTCTAAAGCAATGCAAAGGATCCAAAAAGGGAGTACTTCCGTCCTATGACAAGCCCATGTAAAATTCATTGGAGATGATCCAAGTTTGCACTACTTCCGGATCACAGATTGGGGATCCAAACTACTTTTTTGGAAGCTCTTTTTTTGCTGGGTTGGTATATTGATATGTTAGCTTAAATTCACAAGTTTTCAGTTTCCAATGTACACTGAAAAAACTATTGTCGTGATGTCAAAGATTTCATGTCTATAAAATACGAATGCAAATTTTGCTTAGCATAGAAGACTCATTTCTCTAATATAAAGCTTTTTTCCTTGTCCAAAAGTCGATAAACTTTTCAATGAAGTCGTATTGTCCTTATAATTAAGTGATTTGACTTAAAAGTGGGTATCATAACATGAAAGACAAATTTTTTGGGGTAAGGTTAACTTGACTTTAAAAATTCAGAAAAATTCTTTAAAATTATTGAAATTGTCTTTAAATTTGTATAAATTTGTATTTTTGCATCTTGACTTTAAAGCAAAAGATCGTTCAAAAATAGGACTTGTTTTTCAACACTTTATTTTAAAGACGTTTTTTACTTGAAACATAGCATAATTCCTACTGGAAGTCGAGTCTTAATTTGGAAAATAAAGTTGTCGTTAACTCGTTTTTAAGGGACTTTGATAGCATATGAAAAAAAGCTGAAAAAAACGAAAAATTAAAATTGGCTTCCTAGAATCAAGAACACAAAACCTAAATTTAAAAGATAATTGTGTCTTAAAAGTATCCTTACTTATATTCTCCGCTTCTTTTGGTTCGGAATCAATACCAAAATTTTTAAATTAAAGACAAAATCTTTGGAACCGGGCATGCTTTTTTTTCAGTGTAATTATATGACAATAATATGGATTTCGTCTAGTATAGACGGGACCAACTGTATAATGTTTAAAATTACACGAGGTCATTCAGATAAGCAATAAAATCCACGAATAATTGGGGTTGAACCTTTTCAACAAAACACAACAACTGGCACCTGCAAAATAAAAGCACATTTTATTACAAAAATATTTTTATATGTCTTCTATCATACATTTTATTGTTCCTAAAGAAATCCAATTACATTATAGACAAACAATAAATTTATGATTATGATATTGATCCCGAAAACAAAACAGAGAAAAATATATGCCTATGTAGATATGATTATATTTTATTGTTCGACTTGGGCAATTCAAATGTGTATGTGTGTATCCTCATCTGGATATCCTTCGATATTATTTTGTGTTGATTTGTAAAATATTTTATTTTTATTAAATTTGTTCCAAATCAAAACTCACTCAACACACACACATCCATATTGCCGACACTTATAGGTATATGGCTATAACATATTCTGGCCCTAAAACGAGTTACTCATTCCAGTATTTCTGTCAACATTGGAGAGTCTAACAAATGGTAATAGAATGTGGGTACTCAGATGAACCGCCATTAACAGCATATTTTGTTCCATTTGTCTGTGTTGTGAATTGTTTGGAACAGATTTTGATTACGGTGTAACCCCATTTTCTTATGTGTCTGGAAATGTCTGTTTGAAAAAGGAAAACTGAAAAACTTTTTTATTGGCATATAATAAAAAAAACGATAGGCAAGCTTTTCAATGCGTCGAACATAAATCGAAATAAAACTGTTATGTTTGAAAATATTTCTCCCTATACCATACTGAATATATCCAATGTAAGCATAGGTTCTATATTTTATAGGAGAATTTAGTAGGGCAATTGGAAAACAACCTTTAACCTCTCCTCTGTTCTTATTGCAATTGTCGTGACTCACAAAAATTGTGTATAAAGTTTGAAACCAATAGCATGTGGAAGTGTGTGATCAAAATGAATAATGTCGTGCGTAAGAGAGAGCCACGACAGTAATATATTTGAGTGGAAAAATGTGTATGACTAAAAATTTTTGGAAAATCACCTTTACTGAAGCAATGCCAAAATTCTCACGTTCACAAAAATTCTCACAATCAGTTTAATGTTTATACCTACACTCAAAAAAAGGTTAATTGGATCCTTTAAAGATTTTGGTGTTGATTCCGAGCCAAAGATGCGGGTTCTTTAAAATAAGGAAATTTTTTGCGACCTATCTAGGATCTATAACATTAGGATACAGATCTCATTTATCAAATTTTCATTCACTTTTCGCGGTTTATTAATACAGGTACTCACGTACAACCCAATTCCAGTTTAAAAATCCAAATTATAACATATACTTCAAAGTAAACAATGTTTTCTAATCTTAATTCCAAAAAAAACTTTAATCCAAAGACGCTAACTCCTCAAGTCTTAGCCTATGTTTGAAGCATTTTTATCTTAAATCTAAAGATTCAATATTTCAGTTAATTTAAGGACGATTTCTTTAAATCGAAAATGTGTTTCTTTACTTTAAGGAAAATTTGCCATAGTTTAAAGACATGCAACTGTAACGAAGGGTCGCAAATTTTCAAAATGTGTGTCCTAAATTTAACGAAAAAAATGTTTGAAGCAAAGATTATAAACTTTCTTTTAATTAATATTTCATTATTTTAAAGAAATTTATTCTTAAAAGTGTGTAAATTGCCCATCCTAAAATTGAGGTTGCGTAATCCTTAACAGGTTGGCTGATAAGTCCCCGGTCTGACACATAGATAGCGTCGCTAGTATTAAATGCATATTATATTTATATAGTACCAACCTTAAAATGATTCGTGTCAAAATTTGACGTCTGTAAGTCAATTAGTTTGTGTGATAGAAAGTCTTTTGTTAAGCAACTTTTGTTATTGTGAAAAAAACGGGAAAAAAGGAATTTCGTGTTTTTTGGTAAAATACTGTTTTCTGAAGGGAAAAAATAAGGTGGAAGAAAAACTTGGCTTGATAATAAGTTTCCGGACTCTGCCCAGGGAAATCAACAATAATTGATTGGTATGCAAAATTCAAGCATGGTGAAATGAGCACGGAGAACGGTGAACGCATTGGACGGCCGAAAGAGGTGGTTACCGAAGAAAACATCAAAAAAAATCCACAAAATGATTTTGAATGACCGTAAAATGAAGTTGATCGAGATAGCAGAGGCCTATAAGATATCAAAGGAACGTGTTGGTAATATTATTCATCAACATTTGCATATACGGAAGCTCTGTGCAAGATGGGTGCCGCGCGAGCTCATATTTGACCAAAAACAAAGTGTTGATGACTCTGAGCGGTGGTTGCAGCTGTTAACTCGTAATACACCCGAGTTTTTCCGTCGATATGTGACAATGGATGAAACATGGCTCCATCACTACACTCCTGAGTCCAATCAACAGTCGGCTGAGTGGCCAGCGACCGGTGAACCGTCTCCGAAGCGTGGAAAGACTCAAAAGTCCGCTGGCAAAGTAATGACCTCTGTATTTTGGGATGCGCATGGAATAATTTTTATCGATTATCTTGAGAAGGGAAAAACCATCAACAGTGAATATTATATGGCATTATTCGAGTGTTTGAAGGTCGAAATCGCGGCAAAACGGCCCCATATGAAGAAGAACAAGTATATACGGTCGTAAGTTCGGCCAGGCCGAAGCTTGTGTACCCTCCATCATGGATTGCGTAGAAACTTCTACTAAACACTGCCATCCAGAATCGAATTACTTAAGTTGCGGTAACGCTTGCGAGGGCAAGGTATCTTAAAACCTCCTAACACCATCTTCTAAATTGTATGTAAGTCCATACGTGCTATATATTAAATCAAAAAGATCGATCCAATACGTATTAATTCAGTTTGACAAAGTATACATAAAATTTTGACAAAATTTTCTACAGAAATAAAATTTTAACAAAATTTCTATAGAAATAAAATTTTCACAAAATTTTCTATAGAAATAAAAATTTTGACATTTTCTATAGAAAGAAAATTTTGACAAAAATTTCTACAGAAATAAAATTTTAACAAAATTTTTTATAGAATAAACTTTTGACAAAATTTTCTATAGAAATAAAATCTTGGTAGATTATTTTTGGCTCGAGTGGCCACCATGATTATGAACCGAATAAAATTTGAACAAAATTTTCTATAGAAATAAAATTTTGACAAAATTTTCTATAGAAATAAAATTTTGGTAGATTATTTTTGGCTCTAGTGGCAACCATGATTATGAACCGATATGGACCAATTTTTGTGTGATTGGATCAATTTTGGTATGGTTGTTAGCGACCATATACTAACACCACGTTCCTATTTTGAACCGGATCGGATGAATTTTGCTCCTCCAAGAGGCTCCGGAGGTCAAATCTGGAGAACGTTTTATATGGGGGCTATATATAATTATGGACCGATATGGACCAATTCTGGCACGGTTGTTAAAGATCATATACTAACACCATGTTCCAAATTACAACCGGATTGGTGAAATTTGCTTCTCTTGGAGGCTTCGAAAGCCAAATCTGAGGATCGGTTTATATGGGGGCTATATATAATTATGAACCGATGTGGACCAATTTTTGCATGGTTAATAGAGACCATATACCAATATCATGTACCAAATTTCAGGCGGATCGGATGAAATTTGCTTCTCTTTGAGGCTCCGCAACCCAAATCTGGGGATCGGTTTATATGGACGCTATATATAATTATGGACCGATGTGGACCAATTTTTGAACGGATGTTAGAGACCATATACCAATACCATGTACCAAATTTCAGCCAGATCGGATGCAATTTGCTTCTCTTTGAGGCTTCGCAAGCCAAATTTGGAGATCGGTTTATATGGGGTCTATATATAATTATTAGCCGATGTGGACCAATTTTTGCATGGTGGTTAGAGACTATATACCAACATCATGTACCAAATTTCAGCCGGATCGGATGAAATTTGCTTCTCTCTGAGGCTCCGCAAGCCAAATCTGGGGATCGGTTTATATGGGGGCTATATATAATTATGGACCGATGTGAACCAGTTTTTGCACGGTTGTTAGAGACCATATACCAACACCATGTACCAAATGTCAGCCGGATCGGATGAAATTTGCTTCTCTTTTAGGCTCCGCAAGCCAAATCAGGGGATCGGTTTATATGGGGGCTATATATAATTATCGATCGATGTGGACCAATTTTTGCATGGTTGTTAGAGACCATATACCAACGCCATGTACCAAATTTCAGCCGGATCGGATGAAATATGCTTCTGTTAGAGGCTCCACAAGCCAAATCTGAGGGTCCCTTTATATGGGGGCTATACGTAAAAGTGGACCGATATGGCCCATTTTCAATACCATCTGACCTACATCGATAACAACTACTTGTGCCAAGTTTCAAGTCGATAGCTTGTTTCGTTCGGAAGTTAGCGTGATTTCAACAGACGGACGGACGGACGGACGGACGGACGGACGGACGGACATGCTTAGATCGACTCAGAATTTCACCACGACCCAGAATATATATACTTTATGGGGTCTTAGAGCAATATTTCGATGTGTTACAAACGGAATGACAAAGTTAATATACCCCCATCCTATGATGGAGGGTATAAAAAATGCACTTAAAATAGCCTGATTGCTTTCTTTCTAATACTTGTCCACAAGGACGGCATCGGAAATAGAAAAAAATCATTGGGGGATCCCTTGTCCAAAGGGACTGCGTCGGAAGTGGAAAAAAAATTATTGGGGATCCCACGATACGCTTTAGAAGAAATGTTTGTGGAGTTGTCCAAAAGGACTGCATCGGAAGTTGAAAAAACTCGACGGGGGATTCTGGGATGGGCTTTAAAAGAAATGTTTGTGGAACAACTTCCAATTTTTTTTTTGCTGGGAAGAGGATTAAACGCCTGACATTGATATGATTTGGCAACAATAACGTATACGGAACAAGTTAGTAAAGTCTAAAGTAAAGTCACCTAGTGGTGTAGACCATAATTTTTGATACCATCTCAACTTCTTCAAATTTGTTGAGAGCTGTATAAAGGTTCAGATCCCCATAAACAAATATTTAAATCAGAACCGATTTGGAGAAACATTTCTAAACTTCTACAAAAACTTTAGGCTTTAAATTTAAATCGGATAACGCCCTCAAACGAAACACAATTAAGTAACAAGTATATACGGCCGTAAGTTCGGTCAGACCGAATCTTATGTACCCTCCACCATGGATTGCATAGAAACGTACTAAAGACTGTCATCCACAATCGAATTACTTGGGTTGCGGTAACACTTGTCGATGGCAAGGTATCTTAAAACTTCTTAACACCGTGTTCTCAATTGTAAGTTTGTCCATACGGGGTATATATTAAACAAAAAAGGCCAATTAAATACGTAAATAATTCAGTTTGACAAAATTTTCTATAGAAATAAAGTTTTGACAAAATTTTCAATAGCAATAAAATTTGACAAAGATTTCTATAGAAATAAAATTTTGAAAAAATAAAATTTTGTCAAAATTTTCTATAGAAATAAAATTTTTAAAAAATTTTCTATAGAAATGAAATTTTGACAAAATTTTCTATAGAAATAAAATCTTGACAAAATTTTGTATAGTAATAAAATTTTGACAAAATTTTCTATAAAAATAAAATTTTGGTAGATTATTTTTGGGGATCGGCTATATATAACTATAGACCGATATGTACCAATTTTGGCATGGTTGTTAGCGGTCATATATTAGCGCAATGTACCAAATTTCACCACGTACCAAATTTCAACCGGGTCGGATGAATTTTGCTCCTCCAACAGCTCCGGAGGTCATATCTGGGGATCGGTTTAAATGGGGGTTATATATAATTAAGACCGGTATGGACAAATTTTTGCATGGTTGTTAGAGGCCATATACTAACACCACGTATCAAATTTCTACCGAATCGCATGAAATTTGTTCATCCATGAGGCTCCGGAGGTCAAATCTGGGGATCGGTTTATATGAGGTCTCTATATGATTATGGACCGATGTGAACCAAAGTTTGTATGGTTTTTAGAGACCCTATACTAACATCATGTACCAAATTTTAGCCGAATCGAATGAAATTTGCTTCTCTTAGAGGCTCCGCAATCCAAATCTGGGGATCGGTTTATCCGGATCGGATGAAATTTGCTTCTCTTAGAGGCTATATATATTTATGGACCGACGTGGATCAATTTTTGCATGGTTGTTAAACACTATATACTAAAACCATGTACCAAATTTCAGCCGGATCGGATGATAGTTGCTTCTCTTAGAGGATTCGCAAGCCAAATTTGGGGATCGGTTTATATGGGGGCTATATGTAATTATGGACCGATTTGAACCAATTTTTGCATGGTTGTGAGAGACCACATATTAAGACCATGTACCAAATTTCAACCGGATCGGATGAATTTTGCTTCTTCAAGAGGCTCCGCATTCCAAATCTGGGGATCAGTTTATCCGGATCGGATGAAATTTGCTTCTCTTAGAGGCTATGTATGATTATAGACCGATATGGACCAATTTTTGCATGGTTGTTAAAGACTATATACTAACACCATGTAGCAAATTTCAGCCGGATCGGATGACATTTGCTTCTCTTAGGGGCTCCGCAATCCAAATCTGGGGATCGGTTTATATGGGGGCTATATATAATTATGGATCAATTTGAACCAATTTTTGCATGGTTGTGAGAGACCATATACTAAGACCATGTACTAAATTTCAACCGGATCGTATGATTTTTGCTTCTCCAAGAGGCTCCGCAAGGCAAATCTGAGCGTCTGTTTATATGGGGGCTATACGTAAAAATGGTCGGATATGGTCCATTTGCAATACCATCCGACCTATGTACGTCAATAACAACTACTGGTGCCAAGTTTCAAACCGATAGCTTGTTTCGTTCGGAAGTTAGCGTGATTTCAACAGACGGTCTGAAGGACGGACATACTTAGATCGATATATACTTTATGGGGTCTTAGACCAATATTTCGATGTGTTACAAACGGAATGACAAAGTTAATATACCCCCATCCTATGGTGGAGGGTATAAAAAAACATAAATAAATTAAAAATAGGGTCTCAGCAGGATTTGAGCCCGGACCTCAAGATATGATTTTAATTATTGGTATTAATAAAAGGAATCACTTTTGGTCTACACAGGTAAGATAGTATTTTTAAATACCACGTAATACTCGTATTACAAGTAGTAAGTACTACATGTAGTAAGTATTACTGGAAGAATCACTAGTGCTTACCCACTTCTTGCTGGGCTAATTGAGAGTCATTTGAACAATGCAGTAGCTTTTACAAGCAAGAATACCACGGCACTAAAAACTCTCCAATGTTTGCAGAACAAGGCAATGAAGATTGTACATGGATTACATATTCAACATTTTCCCTTTATACATTTGTGAGCAGGCCCAGTTTGCCCATTCGGGCCATATATTTGTACCTATTGTTAGTATATGTAATTAAATCTATGAATAATATAGGGTATCGTACGGTGAAATGTTTTCCAATTCAGCACACAAATTTTTTTTTCTGATTCAATCACGAAGTTAATTGATCCAATTAATTTCTAATTGAAATGTCTTCAATCACAGAAATGATAGTATCATTTAAAAAATTAATTGAAGGTCAATTAAAAAGTTAATTGATCCAATTAAAAAATTTATTGATACTATTATTTTTGTGATTGATTTTTGTTTCAATTAAAAAATTTGTTGAATCAATTAAATTTTTAATTTAATATTTTTTAAAACTCAATTAAAATTTTAATTGGAATTGCGTAAGCGAATTAGGATGAATCCGGTGCTGCTATCGGAAGTTCGACTGTGGTCGGTGCCACTCGCTTTACTAACATACTCGTCAAGCTTCGGGTGATTAATACCATTGTCCCGACAAACCCGCACTCTTTAGTTGGTAGTGACCGCAACCAAATGAGAATTCCCCACATATAACAGGTTAGCTGATAAGTCCCCGGTCTAACAAAGAAAAACACATTTTTTGTCAAAATTCGTTTTTATAATTCAATATAGTTCCCTTCAAGAGCGATACAAGGATTATAACGACCTTCCGATTTTTTGATACCATTTTGGTAGTACTCCTCAGTTTCGGTGATCACCTCTTCACTGCAGCCAAAATTTTTCCCTGCGAGCATCCTTTTGAGGTCTGAGAACAAGAAAAGTCGCTGGGGGCCAGGTCTGGAGAATACGGTGGCTTGGGAAGCAATTCGAAGCCAAATTCATGCATTTTTGCCATCGTTCTCAATGACATGTGGCACGGTGCGTTGACTTGGTGGAACAACACTTTTTTCTTCTTCACATGGGGCCGTTTTGCCGCGATTTCGATCTTCAAACGCTCCAATAACGCCATATAATAGTCACTGTTGATGGTTTTTCCCTTCTCAAGATAATCGATAAAAATTATTCCATGCGCATCCCAAAAAACAGAGGCCATTACTTTCCCAGCGGACTTTTGAGTCTTTCCACGCTTCGGAGACGGTTCACCGGTCGCTGTCCACTCAGCCGACTGTCGATTGGACTCAGGAGTGTAGTGATGTAGCCAAGTTTCATCCATTGTCACATATCGACGGAAAAACTCGGGTGTATTACGAGTTAACAGCTGCAAACACCGCTCAGAATCATCAACACGTTGTTGTTTTTGGTCAAATGTGAGCTCGCGCGGCACCCATTTTGCACAGAGCTTCCGCATATCCAAATATTGATGAATGATATGACCTTTGATATCTTTAAGGCCTCTGCTATCTCGATCAAGTTCATTTTACGGTCATTCAAAATCATTTTGTGGATTTTTTTTGATGTTTTCGTCGGTAACCACCTCTTTCGGGCGTCCACTGCGTTCACTGTCCTCCGTGCTCATTTCACCACGCTTGAATTTTGCATACCAATCAATTATTATTGATTTCCCTGGGGCAGAGTCCGAAAACTCATTATCAAACCAAGTTTTTGCTTCCACCGTATTTTTTCCCTTCAGAAAACAGTATTTTATCAAAACACGAGATTCCCTTGTTTCCATTTTTTTCAGAATAACAAAAGTTGCTTCACAAAAGACGCTCTATCTCACAAACTAATTGACTTACAGACGTCAAATGTTGACACGAATCATTTGAAGGTTGGTACTATATAAAAATAATATGCATTTAATACTAGCGACGCCATCTATGTGTCAGACCGGGGACTTATCAGCTAACCTGTTATGTCACTAACATTGAATGGTGGAAGTAACATCCTTTCAGTATCACTTATACACTTACGAATAGCTTAGTTTCGTGGCACATGCTCACGTATAACATTTGATTAGTTAATCAAGCTAACGCACACTCCAGCAGTTACCAGCAGTACACAGACAAAAATTTCACGAAAATTTTTCCAATTAAAATCTTAATTGAGTTTTAAAAAATATTCAATTAAAAATTTAATTGATACAACAAATTTTTTAATTGAAATAAAAATCAATCACACAAATTAATAGTATCAATTAAATACTTAATTGGATCAATTAATTTTTTAATTGACTGCCAATTAATTTTTTAATTGATACTATCATTTCTGTGATTGAAGACATTTCAATTAAAAAATTAATTGGATCAATTAATTTCGTGATTGAATCAGAAAAAAATTTTTTTGTGTGTATGAGTCAAGACTCACGTGTGAGTCCCCCTTAAAAACCGATCCCAGTCATAGACTTTGATCACAAAAAATGTGGTCACAGGCAGACGGACATGGCGAGATCGACTCAGGAACCCACTCTGAGTATTATATCCAAAGACACCATATGTCTACCTCGTCTCCTTTTGGGTGTTGGAAACATATGCACTAACTTATAATACGATGTTCCACATCATTTTTCGTCGGTGTGCAACAATGAAACTTCTCAGAGGTGGTCACCCACAGTCGCCAAAATTACGCCCACCATTGGGAAGTGTCCACTTATGAGAGATTAATTTTAAAGTGATAATATAGCAAACGTATCACGAAATTTGTTCACTTTTAAGAGTGCCAATGTTTGAGAGGTTTCACTATATATATAGTGATGTATGGTCTAATACATAAACATTTTGTTAACAGGTGAACACCAACAAACACTAAAAATCTTCTCGATTACTCTTCGCTGTTTTTCGGCTTAGTTGGACAGAGCCACTGTATCAGCCAAAGTTGCAACTAGCTCAAATGATTTAAAGCCATTGTTAACACAACTAAGATTTCTTCCTGTTCCATAAGAAACTAAGCAAACGCTGTTAAGCTCGTTTATATCTTCGTTAGCAGTGTTGGTGTGGGGGTGGTGAAGATGGTGATATGCTCTACGAAGCGATGATAATCAAACGACTTCCAACACAGCCCAATGACAAATAAATCATTTTGAAATTGAGCAAGTGTGCAAATATTTGCATCGAATTTGATGATACCACATAGGCCGTGGTATAAACATCAGCATCTCCTCCTACTCATATACATACACACACACATATACACATACCAATCATTGCGTTGACAACACTTAATCCCGCTGAGCTGGAGTAGATATCATTTCAAATATCGTTTAACATTGCTCTATAAATAGAAGGAGCTACCTGCATTTGGTGTAAATGGGAGGGATGTGGAGAGGGGAATTATTCCTGAGAACAGGTTGTTTGGGTCTTATTGTAGGGGTGATACGATGCGGTGAGGTGAGGTGAAGTGATGAACAAAATGTCAAATATTCGAATTAAATTTACATAAGTTATGGGTGTTGACATGATTACATATTGACTGCTGTTATTGGAGCTGTCACATCAGTTCAATACCAGTGACTCGTTATCGAAATCCCCTCGTTAATTTAAGTCATTGTAAGCATTGTTGTCTTCGATAAATTATTTGTTGTTGTAATTGTATCCGTGTTTGATTTACATCGGAAAGCAGTGAATTTCACAGAAATTGAAAATATTTACATTTCACCAGAAATCGTCAAAGCAATTAAAAGCAGTTAGTATCGAGAAATACCAGGTACACTGATACAAAAAGTACATTAAAAAAAGTTTACTTGGTTTGACATTTTTGGGACACTATCTAGCTTTAAATTTAGGCTCTAAAAAATTAAAATTACCTTCAAAAAAAGTGAATCCATCATGAAGGAAATATGGGTTAATTTTATAATTAATTAATAATTATAATAATTAATTTTAATAATATGTTAGTTTAAATAATCGTCGATATCACAAACATCGATAAATATAAACAAGTATATAAGGCCGTAAATTCGGCCAGGCCGAATCTTCTGTACCCTCCAGCATGGATTGCGTAGAAACTTCTACGAAAGACTGTCATCGATAATCGAATTACTTGGGTTGTGGTATCTTAAAACTTCTTAACATCGCTTTCTCAATTGTGAGTTAGTCCATTCGTGGTATGTATTAGACAATACGTATACTGAAAAAAATATTGTCGTGAGGTCAAAGATTTCATATCTTTAAAATACGAATACAAATTTTGCTTAGCATAGAAGACGCATTTCTCTAAAATAAAGTTATTTTCCTTGTCCAAAAGTCGATAAACTTTTCAATGAAGTCGTATTGTCCTTATAATTAAGTGATTTGACTTAAAAATGGGTATCTTAACATGAAAGAAAAAATTTATAGGCTAAGGTCAACTTGACTTTAATAATTCAGAAAAATTCTTTACATTTAATGAAACTGTCTTTAAATTTGTTGTCTTTTTGCATCAAAGCAAAAAATCGTTCTAATATAGGACATGTTTTTCAAAACTTTATTTTAAAGAAGCTTTTTACTTCAAACATAGCATAATTTCTACTGGAAGTCAAGTCCCAATTTGGAAAATAAAGTTGCCGTTAACTCGTTTTTAAAGAACTTTGATTGCATATGTAGAAAAAAAGCTGAGAAAGCGAAAAATTAAAATTTGCTTCCTAGAAGCAAGAACACAAAACCTAAATTTAAAAGAGAATTGTGTCTTAAAAGTATCCTTACTTGTATTCTCCGTTTCTTTGGCTCGGAATCAATACCAAATTTTTTAAAGTAAAGACAAAATCTTTGGAACCGAGTATGCTTTTTTTTTCAGTGTAGAGAGCCAGAATTGAAATATGGGGGTCGCTTATATGGGGGCTATATACAATTATGAACTTGATATGGACCAATTTTTGTGTGATTGGGGATCGATTTATCTTATGGCTATATATAACTACACACAAAAAATTATCACCAAAATTTTTTCAATTAAACATTTAACTGAATTTGGAAACGGATTCAATTAATATGTCAATTGATTCAATTAATTATTTAATCAAATCCGAATAAAAACCAATTAAAAAAATGATTGATATTTGTTACGATTCCAATTAAAATATTAATTGATTCAATCAATTTGTTAATCAATTCGGAAATAATTTTCAATTACAAACGTGATTGAAATTTTTTCCGTTTCCAATTACACATGTGATTGATCCAATCACCTTTGTGATTGAAATTGAATAATTTTGAGCAATGGAAAGAGCGAAAAGAGAACAAGAGAATGGGTATTTATAAAAAGATGTATGATGGAGAGATCAGTCTGTGGAAGTAATTCGTAACGAACGGTTGGGGTTTTGTTTTTCGCGTAAATTGAAAAACATGATTGGCGACATTCTGTCTGCTACATTCAAAATGTGTGCATAAATATTTTGAACGCAACAACAAATCATAGCAAAGGGTTGAAATAAATAAAGTGTGCAACAACAAATGGCCACGTGGTAAACGTTTGAAAAAATATATGACAGAACGCATTAGAAATTACCTGTGTTTGTGTTTTGTGGTATTGTAAAAATGGAAAACAATCTACGTTTATTGAAGGTAAGACATTGTGAAATGTGAATACTGTTTTCTATTGAAGCCTGTTTACATTAAGCAAAGTAAAATAATATATTTTTTATTCATTTATTTTAGTGAGCAATTTTATTTCGTGAAATTGGTCAATCAATCAACTGCATCATTTTATCAAATATATAAGAATATAAGAATATGTTTGCAATCAAAAGGTGGGTACCATATTGATCTTTTAAAATTATAATTTTTTTCACTCCTAGTTTTCTTTAAACCAAGAGCGGTGTGGGTTTGTTGGTATGGGTCTTGAAGTTGCGAAGTAGCGTTGACATTAGACTGAATTTTTGTTTTACCTGCCTTTTTCAGTTTGAACCCAAGTAGATAGCAGTATATCTGATATATAAACTAATGAGCTGAATTATGTAACGGTAAAAAAGTTCTTTCTTTTGAATTTAAAAATATGAAAAATATCCGAAAATAATAAAAATATGTATTTTCCATTTATATTTTTTCTATTTCCAGAATTTGCAAAGTATCATAAACATAATACCAAATATTTCATTGTTTTGCCATTATTTTTGTCTTTGATTGGTTCAAGTTTTAATAGACGATTTCAGTGTGTGGAAATTTTGGAAAGGAATTGTACTAAAATTAAATTACCGAGCTCCTTAATACACCTTTTTATGCTAGAAGACTACAACTGCAAAAGAAGATTATAAATCTGCAACCTGGAACTAAGAATTTAACTTGATATTCTATGCAGGTAAGTTTTAGCAAAATTAACTTTTAATTGAACAAAATTAAATTCGAATTATTCTGTTTACTTTCAGAAAAACTAATTTAGCTTACAGGTTGCTGATTTACTGGAAATCTAGGCGCATTTACATATTAGAAGGAACATGCTGACATGGTTATTATGATAAGGAAGATAATGATTTATATAGTCTATTTTTTTCACCCTATAGTTGTTATTGATAGTAATTGTATGTGTAAGTTATGTTAGAACAAAACACAAATGACAAGAACCAAATTTATTTGTCTATTGCATAATTCAAAAAATAATAAAATATTAAATATGTTTTATAAGAAACACATATTTTCTATTATTTCAAATAAAACTAAATACGATTTTGGGGGCGCAATATAAACATTTTTTGATTGAAATTTATAGCCAATTTCAATTAATTATTTAATTGAATGAATCAAATAGTTGATTAATTTTTGTCGCGAAATTAATTAAAATTTTAATTGATTCAATTAAAACTGTGATTGAATTTTATGTTAAAAATCAATCACGTTTTTAATTGATTCAATCACACAATTAATTGATTCCGTTACAAAAGTCAATTAAATTTTTAATTGAAAATCGTTTTGGTTTTCAATCAAAATGGGTGATTGATACTATCATTTTCGTGATTGAAGATATTTCAATTAAAAAAATGATTGAATCCGCGATTTTCGTGATTGAAATCAAAAAAATTTTTTTGTGTGTATAGACCGATATGGACCTAGTTAGATATGGTTGTTAACGGCCATATACTAGCACGGCCATATACTATAACGGCCATTTGCTCCTCCAAGAGGCTCCAAAACTAAATCTCGGGATCGGTTCATATGCGGGCTCTATATGATTATGGACTGATAGGGACCACTTTTGGCATAGTTGTTAAATATCATATACTACCACCAAATTTCAACCAGATCGGATGACTTTTGCTTCTCCAAAAGGCACCGGAGGTCAAATCTGGGGATCGGTGGCCAAACATGGGGGCTATATATAATTATGGACTGATATGAACCAATTCCTGCATTGTTGTTGGATACCATATACTAACTTCAGGTACCAAATTTCAACCGAATCGGATGAATTTTGCCCTTCCAAGAGGCTCCGGAGGTCAAATCTGGGGATCGGTTTATATGGGGGCTATAAATAATTATGGACCGATTTCGACCAATTTTTGCATGGGTGTTTGAGGCCATATATTAACACCACGTACCAAATTTCAACTGAATCAGATGAACTTTGGTCTTGCAAGAGGCTCCGGAGGTCAAATCT
This sequence comes from Haematobia irritans, assembly GCF_050003625.1. Taxonomy (NCBI): domain Eukaryota; kingdom Metazoa; phylum Arthropoda; class Insecta; order Diptera; family Muscidae; genus Haematobia; species Haematobia irritans. The sequence goes on along the minus strand of NC_134398.1, from coordinate 154,519,973 downwards.
GGTGATCGGTTGATATGGGGGCTATATATAATTATAGACCGATGTGGACCAATTTTTGCATGGTCATTAGAGACCATATACTAACACCATGTACCAAATTTCAGACGGATCGGATGAAATTTGCTTCTCTTAGAGGCCTCGCAAGCCAAATCGGGGGATCGGTTTATATGGGGGCTATATATAATTATGGACCGATGTGGACCAATTTTTGCATGGTTGTTAGAGACCATATACTAACACCATGTACCAAATTTGAGCCGGATCGGATGAAATTTGCTTCTCTTAGAGGCCTCGCAAGCCAAATCGGGGGATCGGTTTATATGGAGGCTATATATAATTATGGACCGATGTGGACCAATTTTTGCATGGTTGTTAGAGACTATATACTAACACTATGTACCAAATTTCAGCCGGGTCCGTTTATATGGGGGCTATACGTAAAAGTAGACCGATATGGCCCATTTGCAATACCATCCAACCTACGTCAATAGCAACTACTTGTGCCAAGTTTCAAGTCGATAGCTTGTTTCGTTCGGAAGTTAGCGTGATTTAAACAGACGGACGGACGGACGTACATGCTCAGATCGACTCAGAATTTCACCACGACCCAGAATATATATACTTTATGGGGTCTTAGAGCAATATTTCGATGTGTTACAAACGGAATGACAATGTTAATATACCCCCATCCTATGGTGGAGGGTATAAAAAAAGGTATGTATAGGTACGTCTACAAATAATTACGAATCGATATGGACTTTTGCACGGTACGTAGAGAGCCAGAATTGAAATATGGGGGTCGCTTATATGGGGGCTATATACAATTATGAACTTGATATGGACCAATTCTTGTGTGATTGGGAATCGATTTATCTGAGGGCTATATATAACTATAGACCGATATGGACCTAGTTAGATATGGTTGTTAACGGCCATATACTAGCACAATGTACCAAATTTCAACTGACTCGGATGAAATTTGCTTCTCAAAGAGACTCCAAAACCAAATCTCGGGATCGGTTTATATGGGGGCTATATATGATTATGGACTGATATGGACCACTTGTGGCATGGTTGTTAAATATCATATACGACCACCACGTACCAAATTTCAAGCAGATCGGATGAATTTTGCTTCTCCAAAAGGCACGGGAGGTCAAACCTGGGGATCGGTTTATATGGGGGCTATATATAATTATGGACCGATTTTGAACAATTTTTGCATGGGGATTTGAGGCCATATATTAACACCACGTACCAAATTTCAACTGAATCAGATGAATTTTGGTCTTCAAAGAGACTCCGGAGGTCAAATCTGGTGATCGGGGCTATATATAATTGTGGACCGATGTGGACCAATTTTTGCATGGTCATTAGGGACCATATACTAACATCATGTACCAAATTTCAGCCAGATCAGATGAAATTTGCTTATCTTAAAAGATCCGCAAGCTAAATTTGGGGGTCCGTTTATTTGGGGTCTATACGTAAAAGTGAACCGATATGGCCCATTTGCAATACCATCCGACCTTCATCAATAACAAGTACTTGTGCCAAGTTTCAAGTCGATAGCTTGTTTCGTTCGGAAGTTAGCGTGACTTCAACAGACGGACGGACGGACGGACGGACATGATCAGATCGACTCAGAATTTCACCACGAACCAGAATATATATACTTTATGGGCTCTTAGAGCAATATTTCGATGTGTTACAAACGGAATGTTAAAGTTAATATACCCCCATCCTATGATGGAGGATATAAAAATAAATTATTGTAGATGGGAAGAAACCAGAATATTTAATTCAATGATATATGTATTTTGAATATATATAATCATATAATCATATCTTGAATAAATACTGAATGGTATTTGGTAGGGGGAGATGACAAACCCAAAAACCCCTTTAGCTACGCCTATGCTATTAAGCAAATACCGATAATAAAAGTTCTGCTCAAACGAAAAAATTGTAATCACCTGATAGCGTTTTTAAAAAACAAATTTTCCCAAAAATGTTTACGTTTGATATAAACTTATCGCAGCCATCTTGGGAGAAAGTTTCAGAGGCTCCAACATATTAAGGAATGTCAAAGTCTGCAGACAATAACAACTACGCCATGGCATTTATGCAAATTTACCAAGTGATAAAATATGGTCAACTATTTTGGAAAACTGTGACTCTTTTGGTTTGTCCCGGCAAATCCCGGAATGTACGGCGCAATGTCCCGGATTTCTGCAACTATCATCTGGCAACCCTAATGGTACCTGATTTTAATTATTTGAAGGAGGACCTTCCCTTGCCCGACTTGTTTGCATAAATTTATATATTGACCAAACCCTTCGACATAACCACGAATAAACAAAATATTTGACTCACTATGTCACACTTCTCTTGGCCAGACCCACGTACACCCTCAAAAAAAAAAATCGCTTCTTTAACATATGTTCCAAACATATTTTGCAGGAAGCACATATATTATTGCATACTGCCGAAACATTAATATGTTTGTTTTATGTGAACATATTATATGTTTGGAAGCATTTTGAGCCAAAAATATTATATGCTTGGAAGAATTTTTCCCAAACACGATTGTGCTCATTCCCTAACATACTCGTAATTTTCACTTCCACGAAATTTTTAGTTATTGGCACCTTTCTCTGTAATACAAATAATGTTGAAGAAATTATTCACTTTTATAAATTTTTTTAAATTTTACCTTTCGCCTGCACGGAGAATCGAACCGAGGACCATACAGTTTGTAAGCCAACACACTATCCACTGGGCTACGTAGCTGTTATAGTCACCAGTAGATAATTATCGTTTTAAGTTACATTTATATAGCATAGTTTGCAGCGCCCACGAGCCCATGCAAACATAACATTATTTAACAGAAACATACATTTGTTTGCCACGTGGAGCAGTGGTTAGCATGTCTGCCTTGCATGCAAAGGGTCGTGGGTTCAATCCCTGCTCCGACCGAACATTTTTTTTTTTTTTTTTTTAATTTACACATTTATATTTATACTATATTAATTTTTTTAAATGAAACATCGAAATGTGCGTTATTAAAGATTTATAGTCAGTAACAGTGCTTGATATAAACGAAATTGAATGATTTTTGGATAAAATATTATTTTTTATTGCAAAAATAACAATCTTGTAATAAAAAACTGTTTTCGTACAAAACTTTAAAATTTGGAAGGAATTCAAAAACTAACAAACCAAAACTAACGTGGAGTCGAGTATAAACATACATACATAATTTTATAATATAAACATAAATTTATTTAGGAGTGAACAGTTTTTTACTAGTGTTGAGTCGTTTGAGGAATTAGAGATGTGAACTTAGGTTCATACGAGTTGGGTAAAAGCCAGAAAAGAGAGCGAAGGTGGAGATAGGTCTTTAAAGGCAAACGGGGACCTTAGACATCGATATGGTATTATTAAATCAAAGGGAAAACCAAATCACTGTGACATTGAGCTCAGGCTCACTGGATAATCATGAACTCCACACACGAACGGTTACTTACATATTTCGCTATCAAAAAATGATCAAAGTAAAAAACCACGGGAGGTTTGGAATTCGTTGTAGACTTTTATTACTTGATCGAGAGATGTGTCCCAGGTGACGGCTGGATAGAGAAAGAGAAGGTGGAAAGTGAGCTCGCAGGCTACTAGATCAAAGAATAAAAGGACAGAAAAAAAAGCAGAGTTGCCACTTAGACTATTTTTTCCTTTAGCCTATTACATTATTTTCATTTAATCTATTACATCTTAACGGATATTGGAAACTTAAGAAGACAGAAAGAAATTCAAAATCTAGGAGAATACAATTATATCTATTTTAATTCAATCCAATGTAATTCATTTCAAATTGTTATATATATTAGACTTAATTAAGTAATGTGGTGTACTAGGAGAAAGTACATTAAACATTCTCCCCGGCTTGGGCGAGAAGACCAATTAAGGGTGGTCCAAGACTTCACTGAGTCGTTTGAGGGTTCTTATGGCAATCCGGAGAATGTGTACTGGGAGAGATCTAGGTATTCGTTGCCGTCCGGCTAATCGTATTTCTCTCATTCGTTCCTCTCGAACTTGTCGCCTAGCTTCGATACGATTGATTTCGTCTCTCAAATCTTCCTGTCTGTTCTGTGGCGCAAAGTGGTAACCGGGCTCATGATGATTGCGACCTCGCTCGATGTCGTCTAAGCTTACCCTCGGTATGGGATGTATATGTAGAAGCGAATGGTGTTCGTCGTTGCATATTTTACACCCGCTTTGAGAAGTACACTCGTATGTCCTATGTGAACGCGCCAGGCAATTGAAACAATATCCTAGGCGTCGTACTTCCCGTCGGCGAGCACCAACATCTAGGTCCAAAAAACGGCGACAGAATCGTAAGGAATGATAGCGCTCACACACTAAGCATTTGTGGAGGTCGGGGTTTCGAGGAGCCCTGTGGATATAAATAGAAAAAAAAAATTGAGTATACCTATTACTAAAGCTAGCAGAAACAAATCATATTCCTGAGAGGAGAATTTTGAGGAGAACCAGCATAAACTAGTGGAGACTGGTGGAAGAGAAGAGAATACTTAGAGAAAAAACGATAGGTGTCAGGTTGAAGAGGAGGTCAACGGAAATACTTTATGAGAAGTTTGTATACTTTTGAAAAATTATTGCGATGCTGAGGATTCATTGGATTTTATGGGCGGTTCGTAGAACAGAGGGCATATTTTTGTTATATCTCTGGTAATGGAGCCATTACTTGTGCGTATATCGACCACCCGAATAAGGCCATCACGTCCCTGATGCACAGCTTTAATACGACCTAGTTTCCATTCGCACGGTGGTATTTGATCATCCTTGATTACAACGAGTTGGTGGATTTTTAAATTCTCAGTTGGGTAGTGCCATTTATATCGTTGTTGCAATTCCTTTAAGTATTCATCCTTCCAACGACGAGCAAATTCGTGCTGTTGTGATTTCAGTTTATCCCAACGATCAGTGTATGACAAATTATCTTGCACAGTTTCTGGAGTGGCTACGAGAGGAGCACCTCGAAGAAAATGACCGGGTGTCAAAGCAAGCATCTCGAAAGGATCGTCAGTCATGGAAGATAGCGGGCGTGAGTTTAAAACGGCTTCAATTCTTGTAAGTAGCGTCGCAAATTCTTCGAATGTATATTTGTGATTCTGGGCAACTTTGCGGAAATGAATTTTGAAAGATTTTACCCCGGCTTCCCACAACCCTCCCATATGTGGGGCATTTGGGGGAATGAAAGACCATTAAAAACAGTATATTTCGTATTTCCTGGCGATATCCTTCGCGGCGGAATTTAGGAATGCTTTAAATTCGTACCTTAGTTTCCTTTCAGCACCGATAAAATTTGTTCCGTTGTCAGACATTATTTTCGACGGAAGACCTCTTCTTCCTACAAATCGGATAAACGCAGCGAGAAAAGATTCGGAGGAGAGGCTAGAACACAATTCCAAATGGATGGCTTTTGTACTAAAGCAGACGAAAACGCATACGTAACCCTTCTGATAGATAGCTTGTCTGAGGTTCGAGGCTTTTATAGTGAAAGGTCCTGCAAAATCTAAACCGGTAATAGTAAACGGAAGTGAAAATGAGCTTCGTTCCTGGGGAAGTGCGCTCATTTGTTGGGATAGGAGTTTCCGTTTGTAGATAGTACAAGTTTTACAAGACCGTATACATTTTTTGATCGCTGACCTTAGTCTAGACACGTAGTATTCCTCTCGCATAGATCGCATCAATAAATTATTTTCTGCGTGCAACAAAGTCAGGTGTAGATACGCAATGTACAATTGACAGAATCGAGATTTAACTGGCAAGATTATGGGGTGACGTTCGCTAAATCGTAAATTCGAATTAGCTATTCGCCCATTTATACGCATAATACCGCTGGGATCAAGATAGGGGTTCATTGAATAAAGTGAGCTTTTGCGATGAACTTGTTTAGACAATGTTAGAGCATTATATTCATGGGGATAATATTTCCGTTGTGTGACACGAATGAGCAAGTCTCTAGTCTCTTTAAATTCCTCGTGAGAGATTGTTAACGAGGAGGAGACTATTTGTCGTCGTGATGATTTGTAAAATCGCACTACATAAGTGATAACTCGTAAAGCGTGAGCCCAGCATGAAAACCTATTCAACATATCATCGCTGCTGTCACTTAAGTGAAATGTCTCAACCTTTCGAACTTCTGGCGGATTTTCAACGAAGACAACAGATTTCGGCCAGTTTTCGGGAGGTTCAATAAGCCACTCCGGGCCGTGCCACCAAAGTGAGTTGTTCATAAGTTCCGTTGGAGAACAACCACGCGAACCCAGATCTGCCGGGTTTTCGTTAGAACGTATATGACGCCACGAGCGGTTTCCTATATTTCGTAATATTTTAGCTATGCGATTGGCTACAAAAGTTTTCCATGTGTGTGGAGGTTTTCCTAACCAACCCAAAGCAATAGAAGAATCGCACCAAAGAAATAATTCAACTTTGTTCAGGGAAATGTCTCTGAGAACATGTTTAATCAACTGAGAGAGAAGGACAGCACCACAAAGTTCTAACCGGGGTAAGCTGAGCGGATCAATGGGGGCTACCTTGGTCTTAGACACCAAGAGATTACTTAATACTGACTCTCCTGTGTCTACACGTAGGTACAGTGCAGCGCAATATGCCTTCTCAGAGGCATCACAAAATCCGTGAACCTGAGTTTTGAATTTGGGGGAGAAATGTATCCATCGAGGTATTTTTATTTGAGAGGTGTAATGAAGAGATTCTAAGAATTGATTCCATTTTAACAATGTATTCGGTTTTACATTCTCGTCCCATCCTGTGCCCTCTAACCACAAATGTTGTAGTAGAATTTTGGCCTGAATCACAATGGGAGAGATCCAACCAGCAGGATCAAATAATTTGGACACCGCAGATAAAATTTGTCGTTTTGTAGCGGATTGTGTGATTCTCGGGGGATCAATTTTGTAAGAAAAACCATCTTCGAGAGCATTCCATTGGACGCCCAAGGTTTTTGTTCCACTGGTTTCATAAAACTTGAGAAATTTTGAATCCAAAACTCTATCCTCGGCGACGGAATTGAGAATCTCCGCATTATTTGAAGTGATTTTCTTGAGTTGGAAACCAGCAGAGCTTAGCATTTCAAGTAGTTGGGACAAGGATTCTATCGCAGATTCTGGATCGTGAGCTCCAGAAAGTACATCATCCACATACATCTCGTTCCTAATGATTTGGGCGGCACGGGGATAAGAATCTTCTGAATCCTGAGCAAGTTGGATTAAGGTTCTTATAGCCAAATAGGGAGCACAATTCACTCCAAATGTCACTGTTCTAAGGGCATAATCTTTGATAGCACTTGTGGGTGAAGGACGGAAGAGTATTCGTTGGAAATGAGTGTCGTCGTCGTGGACTAATATTTGGCGATACATCTTCTCGATGTCGCCGTTAAAGACATACTTGAAAAGTTGCCATCTGAGGATAAGGGTCATTAGGTCAGATTGAAGGGTGGGACCAACATGGAGAACATCGTTGAGTGATGTGCCAGAAGTGGTTCGCTTTGAGGCGTTGAAGACTACTCGAACTTTTGTACTGACACTTTGTGGTTTGAGAACAGCATGATGGGGCAGATAAAAAGATCCAAACGAGCCATTAAGAGACGTTTCCCTCGAAGTAGTGGGTCTCATTTGATCAAGATCCAGATATTCTCTAAGGACATTGTGATAAGTCTGACAAAGTTCAGGTTTGTTCTGAATGGATTGCTCCATCCGAGCGTATTGGATGAATGCCTGAGTTCGAGAATGACCCAGAGGGGATCGGAATTGGTAGTCTTCCTTGAAAGGGAGACGAACAATGTATCGACCGTCCTGGTTCCGGACAGTGGTCTTAGTGTAAAGGGCTTCACAGAATTTATCAGAAGGGGAAAGCGCCTTTTCTTCCGGGACCTCTTCCTGCTCCCAAAACAAACGCAGCTGTTTGCTGACGGGGTCATCAGTAACATCTGTTACTTGAATGGAAAAGGAAGAAACAGACCGAGTATCGACTGGTCCACTAATTACCCAACCAAATATAGTCGCCTGAGCCAGAAGGGAATCACAAATATTCCTTACTCCATGAAGAAGTATCTGAGGGAGGATATTACTTCCTAAGAGCAAATCCACATGACCCGGGCGGTGAAATTGTGGGTCCGCCAAATCTAATTCTTGAACGTCAGAAACGTTAATTTTTTCTTTGGGAACAAAGAAGTTCGGCAAAAGCCGAGTGATTTTGGGAACGACAATAGCTTGGGTGTCAATAATAAGATCGTGAGATTGTGATAATAGGGAGAGGGAGCAAACATGGCTGGAATTGGCAACAACTTGTCCACCAACACCACGAATCTCAAAATTCTTGCTTTCAGTAGGAAGAGAAATTCTCTGCTGAAGACTTCGAGAAATGAAAGTTTTCTCTGATCCTTGATCGAGAAAAGCACGGGCTTTAAATGTGTCTCCTCTGTGTTTAATGGTAACAATTGCCGTGGGTAACAAAGTGTTTTCTCTAGAGGAAGTCTCATTAGGAGAGGAAAAGTGTGCAGAAGTCTGCAAAACAGTAGCATTACCGGGTGAGCTAAATGTTTGGGACGAAGAGGTTTCAACTTGGTCTGCATCCGCTGACGCTGTTGTAAAATTCAACGTCGAAGACTGGGGATGCATTTCTGAGCCGGCAGGATTAATCGAAACTCTACTCTTCGGAAAGTGCAAAAGAGTATGATGATTCCTTTTACATTCAAGGCACACGAATTTACTCTTGCAGTCCTTTCGTACATGTCTATAGGAAAGACAATTGAGACATATATTGTTATCATTTACAAATCGGTTGCGAGATGGAGGGCTTAAATCTCTGAATTTAGTACAATCCTTGAGGGGGTGACTTAGGTCACAAAGCTTGCATTTGAGACTTGCGATGCCTTCGGTCTTGAAAGAGTTGACTCCGGCAGATCTCTTAGTGGGAAAAGATTTCGGACCGTGGATACTGTCAAGCCTCTCAACAATCTCGTATCGATTGGAGAGAAAACTGTCCATTTGGGACCATGTCGGAAGTTCTTTATGAGTATGGAGAGATTGTTCCCACAAAGACAAAGTTTGGTGCGGTAACTTACTCGAACATAAGTATACTAGAATTGGGTCCCAGTCTTCAGTAGAAATATCATGGGTCTTAAGGGCAGCGAGGTAATCGTTAATGGTTGACTGAATCCTTTGCAACGCTTCACCACTTTCTGACGAAATAGCTTTCAAGTTTAAGAGAATTTTTAATTGATTATCTACAAGTATCCTTTTGTTCTCATATCTTGCACGCAATGCTTCCCAAGCCAAAGCAAAGTTCTCACCGCATAACTGGTACTTCCTCACAATACCCGCAGCCTGACCGCTTACCTTGAGGCGAAGATGGTAAAGTTTTTGAACGGGAGTCAATTTGGGGTGATTGATATACACCGCGGTAAACATATCGCGAAAAGAAGGCCACTCCTCATACCCGCCTTGAAAATTCTCAGTATCGCATGGGGGGACCTTAATACAACTGAAGGATGAGTCTGAATTACCGAGTGGTAATGAAGCCTGAGATGGGTTAGGAGGAGCTATAAAAGTCTTCTGTGCGTCCATTATCTTTGCCTTACACGTGTGAAAAAGTAAGGTACAACTTCTGTACTTTTCCTTGGCAGCGGTTATGAATTCATCGGTGAATTTTCCCCCCTTAGTGGTGAAAATCTTTTTATAGGATGTTTGGACATTTGCCCACCTTTCATGTAAATCTTGAGAGGCTACTGTTAAAGAGGAGTCGGTATGATCCGTTTCTGGTCTCTCATCGAAGTCGGTACAAAACATGACCAGATCATCAGAAAAGAAAATAAAGTCTGCCTGTAAGTCGTCCATTCTGGGAGCGTATCCGTGGAAGAGAGACAGAAGAGACACAGTGTCAAGAGAAAATATATGCAGGTGAGAGTAGAGCAAAAGATTGCAACTTCACGATAAAACAAATACTCAGTCTTTCAAAAGTAAAACTCGAGGAAAAAGAGAAGATGCGGGGCCACGTTAATTCTTTTCGAGGGAATGAATCGTAGCGTGAAATAGTAGACGGAGTATATCCGTGGTAATATCTCTTGGGACTCAAACCGTTACACAACCAAAAAAGAAATCAGAATGCACCAGGGTTTCCGAGGATTGATTTCGTTGCATGCTACCGAAATGAGACATTGACTAGAGCAGGGGACCTAAAACCGGCAACTGGTACCAACCTTTGAGTCTGTTTCAACCTCACAAGCCATTTGAAGCCATGACACAAGCAAGCAAGTTTGAGCGCTGACCCCAGGACTGAAATTTTAGGCCTTATAGCGAGCAATGTTCAATTGGGTAGTCATTAACTAGTCGTTCCCCCAGCCAACCCGAGAGAGCAAACTTAACTTTGTTTAGCAGAGTTATAGAGACAAAATCTTGAGAGAAAAAAATATAGAAATAAATTGACGAGAAAATTTCGTATAGAAATAAAATCCTGCAGAGACTTCCGCTTCTGAGACGAATTTCTATGGAAATCCAATTCCCACAGTACGCTCTTTAAAAAATGGAATCTCGAGAACACTTTCCCCAGGAATTAAAAAGGCTGAGAAACTCTTTCTATGGGAATGAGAACAAGAGAAAACTTTCCGTAGAAATAAAAATTTGAGACAATTTTCCTATGGAAACAAACCATGAGAAAGCTTTCTATAGAAATAAAATTTTGTGGAAATTTTCAATAGAAGTAAAAATCTTGAGAAGATTTTCTATAGCAATACTATTCCGAGAACCTTTTTATAAAGATAAAATTTCGAGACAGTTTGAGAAAAATTTCTACAGAAATGAAAACATGAGAAAACTTTCTATATAAAAAAAAAATTGAGACAATTTTTCTATGGAAACAAACCATGAGAAAACTTTTTATAGAAATAAAATTTTGTGAAAATTTTCTATAGAATTAAAAAAACTTGAGAAGATTTTCTATAGCAATACTATTCCGAGAACCTTTTTATAAAGATAAAATTTCGAGACAGTTTGAGACAATTTTCTACAGAAATGAAAACATGAGAAAACTTTCTATAGAAATAAACGCTGAGAAAAAAAAAATCTATAGAAATAAAAATTCTTAGAAAATTTTCTATAGCAATGAAAATAGAGCAAACTTTCTATGAAAATAAAATTTTGAGAACATTTTCTAGAGAAATACAATCTTGAGAAATCTTTCTGAAAAATTTGAGAAAATTTTTCATAGAAATATAATTCTGAAAAAAGTTTCTATCGCAATAAAATTTTGAGAAAAAAAAGGGCAACTCTGAGAAAATTCTCTATCGAAACAAACTTTATTTTTATGAAAATAAAACAGTTTTCAGAAAACTTTCTATCGATATAAATCCATGAGTTTCCATAGAGATACAATTTTTGAGAACTAAATTCTTGAGAAATAAAATTTTTGAGAAAATTTTATATATAAATACAATTTTCGGGTAAAATCTTTATAAAATAGACATTTGAGAATACTCTTTGTAGGAATAAAATCTTGAGAAAATTTTCTATAGAAATTGAAATTTGAGAAATTTTCTGTAGGAAAAAAAAAGAATTCCGAGATCACCAAAGGCAAATGTAGGCACGAAAAAACCACAACTTATCCATTAATGTAATTCGAATAATTCCTTAAATTGAAAATCGTACTGTGACAGCACATGTGACGTGTGAAATAGCCATTAATTAATTAATTCAATTCAGCACGAGCTCAAAATTTCTTCGTATCTAAGGCTTGTATCACAATATGTCGAAGCTCTTAGAGTACGGTACAATCATAACAGTTTCAACATATGTCCGAGATAACAGTCTCAACATATGCCCATAAACATAAATAAAATAAAATGAGTAATAACTAAGCACCACATTTGTAGGTAACCATCTTAACGAATTATTAGAATCACCAGGTACGGTTTTTAATTCCAACGAGAGGTGGCGCCACTATTTGTAACGAGATGGGCATATATATGACACATCAACGGAGTCTGTGCGACTCGTGGTTTCTGGTAACGAAACCCAATAAACTGTTCCAATAAGACCGTATTGAATACGTTCATATATGGTTGCCCCTGGCAACTAGTTCTCGTCTCTTACTCAAAATAGTACAAGAGTTCGGTAGCGTTATGACTTTGTAACTTCTGTTACTTTATTTTTGTATGAGATTCAATGTTATAATTCATTTATCGAATGTTGTCGAGAGTAATAGTATAAAGTTCAAAATTTGATGTAGATTAGTGTTACTGATTACAATTCTAACGTTGATGGTGGTATAGGCGGCTGTTAGGAGCGCAAAGCAATTTATGCTGGATCAATTAATTATTTAAAAAAAGATCTCAGATAATTATATTATTTTTCGGTTGCTCCCAATTTAGTAGCATATAAACAATAAAAAAAAAAAAAACAAAAACATGTTATGGACTTGCTCCTTTACAGCAGCCTATATGTGTTTTCGCTACCGTGGTCATTACCCAATCTCCTTATAATACATCAAACCAGCTGTGGGGTTTTAGGTGTTTCGTTGGTGTCATTTGCGGTACAACAAAGAAAAAGTGGCATACTCTTAGGAGCCTGCGATTAAAACAACCACTGGGAGATTGTAACGAAAACACTAAACTACTTTCTGAATAAAAATGGGCGGTGACTTACAGAACTTCCAAGAAATTGTACCAACTTTGCTGGACTACCGGTGCTGCTGTGGTCGTATCTGCCCTCAGTTGTCGAGATTATCTTGTGCCACTGCCGTTGAATGAGAAATGCTCACAATGGTTGCTGTAGTTTTATGCGTTCCATAAACCAAAACAAGTTTGCCCAAATGACTTACGGTGGCAAGAATCGTTGGCTTTCGTTCCCTTGCCTGTTGAGCTGGTGGATGGTGGAGTTCAGCAAAATGTACACTTAGGGGATGAACATATAAACACCGCAGTTGATGACATAGGCAACGGTGGCTGCGGCGTATGCCGCTACTGTCGGTGTTCGTTGTATGGGTAAAAGTCGTAGTTATGCGGTGTTGCTTGTGCGAATCGCGGAGATGGCTACGTAGATGTTGACAGACGTTTGGTGACCAGTTGCGCCGCCGTATACAAGTCTATACTGGTAAGACGATTTTGCAGCAATGTCAGACACACCGGCGCATATGTCCTCTTCTATCAAAACAAAATCAAACTTATTCGTGGTGGAGCTGGTGATGGATGAAGATTCGTGATTTGGTTGTTACGGTTAATTCTGTTTTGTATGTTTCACACCTGGAAAAAAGATTTGTTAGTACTTGGTATAGACTGGATATTTATATTTCTTTTCCCGGAGCAAATGACAAACAAATTCAATAAACCGTCCCACAACCATACATTGCAACCGAGAAACGCTTTTGTCGGTCGAGTCGGGTTGATTCGTGTTGGTTTCTCCTCAGTATGCTATCTAGCAGCTGTTCAATTAGGGCTTTTGTAATGCTTTACTCTAAAGGAAATAAACTTACTGTTGATTTGGATGATTTTTCGTCGTGTTATACACAGGTTCCACTAACGACTCCTGGGGCCTAACCTCGAACTTAGTGGCTACCTTCAAGTGCACCGTGGAAACTTACTCGCGCCCGGCAAACTGCAACAAATATCTATTCTCTTAGTAGGAATATACCACCAGTTCGTCGTGAGGGACATGTGAGATATTTGCTTTTTCCTCGTCCAATTGTTAGGTTGTTAGGTGATGGTGGTAAAAAGTATGGCCCAATTCTTCTTGAAAGTACCACACGACGGTTAGGTTACTGACGTCCCCTGAATCGTACTGCTGAAAACTAAAGGTTGGATTTGATGCAGTCCGACGGCGTCGTATAAAACAAACCTTGGACACACGTGCAGGGTGGTTACGTAACGTTACCCCTGGTAGATGCCTCCAATCCTTACCAGAAATGTTAAATCTGTCGTTGTACGCCCAACGTTATTTTCTTCATTTAACTCGTACGGATTGATACTCCCTTCGTACGGATTACTATCAACTTTTCTGCGTTCGCTCACTGTACCTTTTAACAAACTTTATTGTCACGTCTCAAATCTCAATTAATTATTATTTTTTTTCTTCCCAGTACTACCAACATTGAAAATGTCAAGTTAGTTATTATTTTTTTTTTATGACAGCCTACCATAACCATTCACAATAGGACACCTCAAAAGAACGTTGCCACTGTAAATTTGTGGGGATTATCCAAAACGGTCGGGTGAATAGAATTGCTCAAATAATTTAACTTGTTTTTTTTTTTTTATTAAAGGACTGTAGCGATTAACCAATGGTTACAAGAGAGGTTCGAAGGACCATAGGAGAGGTCCATAGGTCACTGGTTCAAATCCGGTTCGAAGGACCATGTTGAGTCGTTTGAGGAATTAGAGATGTGAACTTAGGTTCATACGAGTTGGGTAAAAGCCAGAAAAGAGAGCGAAGGTGGAGATGGGTCTTTAAAGGCAAACGGGGACCTTAGACATCGATATGGTATTATTAAATCAAAGGGAAAACCAAATCACTGTGACATTGAGCTCAGGCTCACTGGATAATCATGAACTCCACACACGAACGGTTACTTACATATTTCGCTATCAAAAAATGATCAAAGTAAAAAACCACGGGAGGTTTGGAATTCGTTGTAGACTTTTATTACTTGATCGAGAGATGTGTCCCAGGTGACGGCTGGATAGAGAAAGAGAAGGTGGAAAGTGAGCTCGCAGGCTACTAGATCAAAGAATAAAAGGACAGAAAAAAAAGCAGAGTTGCCACTTAGACTATTTTTTCCTTTAGCCTATTACATTATTTTCATTTAATCTATTACATCTTAACGGATATTGGAAACTTAAGAAGACAGAAAGAAATTCAAAATCTAGGAGAATATAATTATATCTATTTTAATTCAATCCAATGTAATTCATTTCAAATTGTTATATATATTAGACTTAATTAAGTAATGTGGTGTACTAGGAGAAAGTACATTAAACAACTAGCATTTAACACCATCGATCTAAAATTCCTTTTATTTTTCTTTAATAATTCATTTTAAAGAAAATAAACTTTTTAAATTGTTTTAGCTGTAAAAGTCGAACTTAATGCCCGCTTTTATATTTGATGGTGTCCGTCAACTCCTCGTGGACTACTTTTTAATAAAGAGAAACTAAACTTTGTTTTTTTACATTTTACTGTGTAATTTTTCACTATTTCCTCCTTATTTCATTTTACCGTCCCAACTCTAAAAAGAGTATAGTGCCCTTTCGTTATTTTTATGAAGACCCCTGATTTCTTTCAACGAACCAAGAAAAAAATAATGCCAAAATGATAAACAAAACACATGTCCACACATACATAAAATGCTGCTCTCAAGGCGAAAACATAAGCTGTTTGTTTTTCAAATGTCTATTCTCTTGGTTCAGAATGTATATTCTCTTTATTCAAATTAAATAATATTTAGACTTAAACATATCAAATTTTTGGCCTTATCATAAAACAGTTTTCCGAAACAACATTCAAGCGGTTTCACAGAAATTGTTCTCTTTTGACTCTTTTGCTGTGTTATATTGATATCTTTCGTCAACTCTCCCGGTTTCCATCTCTATTTCTCTCTATACTCTCTCTGTCGCTTTGAATAAAATATCACAACATATGTATGTTTAGTTGAAATTTGTAAATTTATATATGTTTGTATTCACACATATGATTTTTATGAAACATTCAAACATAATATATTCTAACATATTAACATAGATGTCCCAAACATTTAGTGTTAGTTTAGGAAAATTACATGTTCGCACTTAAATATATTGTGGTTTAAAATCGTGCCCGAAACACATTTTGTTTATATCGGAACATATGAAAAACATATTTTTCTAACAGTGTATGAATGTGACAAAACAATTATCCACTTTTTGGACCAATTAAAGGTGGACTTCCATTTGTTGAGTCTTATTTTAAAGTAGATAGCATCAATAATTTCCCTTTGCATTCACATCTCCTCACTTCTGTCTAGAACTTTAATCTCCTGAATTTTACGGCAATTACCCTTTTGGCATCAACATTTAATGCCAGGGAATGGGTTGGATACAACAATCATCATTATACACAATTATCTGCTAGTGTTTTTCGTTCTTTTTTTGCCTTCTTTGGCTTCATCAATGTATATTCCAATTTAGCAATTGAATCTTGATAGATGCCATACGACATGGCATTATGGACAAAGGAGTACGAATTGATTGTGTGATTGAGTCAAGCTAGGACCCCAACTGCTATTGGCAATGATGGGACACCTTTTTTTGTATTTGTAATAAATGTTGGACAATATGTTTCCGGCAGGTTCATTTAGTTGCAGAATGAAATGTCACAGTTAAGTGAGGTGATAAGATTAACAAAAAAATCCGTGTTGAATAAAATAAATGAAGGTATTGAGAAACTATAGCAATAGCGGCCAGAACATTGGCACCAAGTGCCAAAGGATGAAAAAGTTTATAATTTTTTGTCTCCTTTGCTTCATTTTTTTTTTATGATTACCTTTCAAGTCAGTGATTCCGATGCGACAGTCAAGATAAGACAACCAATTTACAATTTATGAAATGAATCCGAGGCAGGACAAATTGATGGAAGATAAAATGAGTTGTAGATTCCAATTTTAGGTAACTTTGCAGGAAATTGAAGTGATTTTAATGGCACATTTATCGGGATTACTATAGCACTACGTGGTCAGGATGTTACACTGAAAAAAAATGCTTGCGCTATTTTAGTATTGATTCCGATCCGAATAAGCAGAGAACTAAAGTAAAGATTCTTTAAAGAGACAATTTTGCTTTAAATTTGAGTTTTGCAGTTCTGGCTGGTTCTGGGATATAAACTTGAATTTATTCGTTTTTTCAGCATGTTTCAATATGTTATTAGATGTTATGGAAGCCACCGTGGTGTAATAGTTAGCATGCCCGCCCTGCATACACAAAGTCGTGGGTTCGATTCCTGCTTCGACCGAACACCAAAAAAATTTTCAGCGGTGGATTATCCCACCTCAGCAATGCTGGTGACATTTCTGAGGGTTTCAAAACTTCTCTAAGTGGTTTCACTTCAATGTGGAACGCCGTTCGGACTCGGCTATAAAAAGGGGGTCCCTTGTCATTGAGCTTAACATGGAATCGGGCAGCACTCAGTGATAAGAGAGAAGTTCACCAATGTGGTATCACAATGGACTGAATAGTTTATGTGAGCCTGATACATCGGGCTGCCACCTAGCGTAACCATATGTTATCAGGGTCCGTTAAAAACGTGTTAACGATATCTTAAATTTCCAAATTCATAAAAATTTTGAAGAATTTTTCAGAATTATTAAAACCTTGTTGGCCTTTGTCAAACTTCCGATTTTATTTCTTGGGCTTCAATTTGTGTCCGTTTTGTCTGAAATTGGAAAACTAGAGGTATTGTAGTGATTTCCCGATTTCACTTCTTGACCGGGTAGAAGGCGCACTAACCATCCAAATCGAAACTAAACAAGTATATGCAGCAGTAAGTTCGGCCGGACTGAATCTTAAATACCCACCACCATGAATCAAATATAATAGTTTCCTTTGAAAATTTCAGGGGGGTTTGATGAGAGATATTTTGCCAAGCAGATCGGCTCAATCAGTACGATTCCCGAAGATAAATGTATAAGAACCATTTTTTGTTTGAGTTTTAGAGGAATCATAAACATTTCTTGTAAGTGTGCAAGAAAGTGATAAAATAACACATTGATTTGAAATCTAAAATCTGTAAATTTTTACCCCAATTATTTAAATGATGACGAGAAGTAATTTTTCTGGAAATTTTACATTCAGTTTCAAGCAATTTTCATGATCAGTGCGCCTTCTATACTCTCAAGAAGTGACAACTGTCTATTTGTATCTGGCGTTTTCTTTTCAATGGCTCTATTAACCATGTTCCTTAATCTATATCTGTCCATAAAGCTCGAAAAATAATTGTATAATTAGACAAAAGGAAATACTTTATAAGAAAGGTAATTTTTTTCTTTGATTATAGATATACACTCCTATTGTCCATATGTCGGCATGCCTCGGTCGCGGATTCAACTTCTAACAACTACGTTTTATATAAGCCCAAGGCGTTAAATCGGGAGATCAGTATATATGGGTGCTACGCCAAAAACATGTGCTGATACACACCAAATTCAGCATACCTAATTGTGGTTCTGAAAAACCTACAGAATGTAGACCCCAAATCGAAGATATAAAGGGGATATATCAAAATTTCTACCGATACACAATATATTCGGAACACCTAAAGACCATCCAGATTTCAAATTTCAGGCAAATTGGATAAAAACTATGGTTTCTAGAAGCCCACGATGTAAAATCGCGAGATCGGTCTATATGGGGGCTATAAAAAAACATGAATCGATGAAACCTATTTTCGGCAAACCTATTCGGCAAGGCCGAACGTATATACTAATATGAACCAATTTTAGCATGGTAATTTAACCGCATCTGAAGAATTTTTATTTTCATGTAAATATACCCATTTTTAACACGAATCGTTTAACTTTAATGTAGAGTTTTTGCAGTGTACTTAATTTTTAGACAAAAATATGGAATAATTAAAGGAGAAAGAAAACTAAAAAAAAATACAAAGCCATTTTTATACCCTCCACCATAGGATGGGGGTATATTAACTTTGTCATTCCGTTTGTAACACATCCAAATATTGCTCTAAGACCCCATAAAGTATATATATTCTGGGTCGTGGTGAAATTCTGAGTCGATCTAAGCATGTCCGTCCGTCTGTTGAAATCACGCTAACTTCCGAACCAAACAAGCTATCGACTTGAAACTTGGCACAAGTAGTTGTTATTAATGTAGGTCAGATTTGGTTTGTGGAGCCTCTAACAGAAACATATTTCATCCGATCTGGCTGAAATTTGGTACATGGTGTTGGTATATGGTCTCCGACAACCATGCAAAAATCGGTCCACATCGGTCGATAATTATATATAGCCCCCATATAAACCGATCCCCAGATTTGGCTTGCGGAGCCTCAAAGAGAAGCAAATTTCATCCGATCTGGCTGAAATTTGGTACATGGTGTTGGTATATGGTCTCCGACAACCATGCAAAAATTGGTCCACATCGGTCCATAATTATATATAGCCCCCATATAAACCGATCCCCAGATTTGGCTTGCAAAGCCTCAAAGAGAAGCAATTTTCATCCGATCCGGCTGAAATTTGGTACATGGTGTTGGTATATGGTCTCTAACAACCATGCAAAAATTGGTCCACATCGGTCAATAATTATATATACCCCCCATATAAACCGATCCCCAGATTTGGCTTGCAAAGCCTCAAAGAGAAGCAATTTTCATCCGATCTTGCTGAAATTTGATACATGGTGTTGGTATATGGTCTCTAACAACCATGCAAAAATTGGTCTAAATCGGTGTATACTTATAACCCCGTATAAACCGATCCCCGATTTGGCTTGCGGAGCCTCAAAGAGAAGCAAATTTCATCCGATCCGGCTGAAATTTGGTACATGGTGTTGGTATATGGTCTCTAACAACCATGCAAAAATCGGTCCACATCGGTCCATAATTATATATAGCCCCCATATAAACCGATCCCCAGATTTGGCTTGCAGAGCCTCAATGAGAAGAAATTTCATCCGATCTGGCTGAAATTTTGTACATGGTGTTGGTATATGGTCTCTAACAAAAATTCCAAAATTGGTCCTTATCGGTCGATAATTATATATAGCCCCCATATAAACCGGTCCCCAGGTTTGGCTTGCGGAGCCTCAAAGAGAAGCAAATTTAATCCGATCTTGCTGAAATTTGGTACATGGTGTTTGTATATAGTCTCTAACAAGCATGCAAAAATTGGTCCACATCGGACCATAATTATGTATAGCCCCCATAGAAACCGTTCTCCAGATTTGACCTCCGGAGCGTCTTGGAGGAGCAAAATTCATCCGATCCGGTTCAAATGTGGAACGTGGAGTTAGTGTCAGTTAGGCCGCTGACAACCATACCAAAATTGGTCCTTATCGGTCTATAGTTATATATAACCGATCTCCAATCACACAAAACTTGGTCCATATCGGTTCATAATCATGGTTGCCACTCGAGCAAAAAATAATCTACCAAAATTTTATTTCTACAGAAAATTTTGTCAAAATTTTATTTCTATAGAAAATTTTGTCAAAATTTTATTTCTATACAAAATTTTGTTAAAATTTTATTTCTATAGAAAATTTTGTTAAAATTTTATTTCTATAGAAAATTTTGTTAAAATTTTATTTCTATAGAAAATTTTGTTAAAATTTTATTTCTGTAGACAATTGTCAAAATTTTATTACTAAAGAAAATTTTTTTCAAAATTTTATTTCTATACTTTTTTTTTATTTAACATTTACCACGTATGGATTTACATACAATTTAGAAGACGGTGTTACGAGGTTTTAAGATACCTTGCCATCGACAGCGTTACCGCAACTTAAGTAATTCGATTGTGGATGGCATTGTTTAGAAGATGTTTCTACGAATCCATGGTAGAGGGTACATAAGCTTCGGCCTGTCCGAACTTACGGCCGTATATACTTGTTAAAAGTTGAATCCGCGACCGAGGCATGCCGACATATGGACAATAGGAGTGTATATCTATAATCAAAGAAAAAAATTACCTTTCTTATAAAGTATTTCCTTTTGTCTAATTATACAATTATTTTTCGAGCTTTATGGACAGATATAGACTAAGGAACATGGTTAATAGAGCCATTGAAAAGAAAACGCCAGATACAAATATATACACGCCTGGACTGTACATGCTTCGGTTCGGGCGAATGAACCTTTCCACAGCCTTTAGTATAGATCTGGCTGGGAGAGATAACTCAAGTTTGGGCCCTTTATGCTAACTCCTTATGGAGAAAACATCTAGGAATTTTCCTCTTACAAATTGAATCATCTTTTCTCCCACTGTACATCATCTTTTCATATAACTTACAAGTCCATTAATCTTATTTTTATTTCGAACCGAAACATGTACATGTCCAGCCGTGTATAGATTTGTATCTGGCGTTTTCTTTTCAATGGCTCTATTAACCATGTTCCTTAATCTATATATGTTCATAAAGCTCGCAAAATAATTGTATAATTAGATATAATGCATTTGGACGTCAATTGCCTGTATCGGTATCAGGCTAACATGAAATATTTCCTTTTGGAGAAAATATATCCGACTTTATGATAAGTGATTTAATAAATGTCTCTAAACTGTTCCATTTATTTTTAAAGTGTTCCCCTCCTTAAAAATCGATAACAACTTCGAGTTTGGCCGCTAAAAATATAAAAATATATAACATTATATAATTGTGTTTATTTGTTTCTTATTTTGAATTGAGCACCTTTTAGAGAAATTTAGAAGAAAGTCTTTATTAATTGTAAAATTTATTTTCCAATATTTCCACTAACGTCGTTAGACTTCGACGGGGAATTAAATTTTTAACAAAAATAGAGAAAATTTTCGCCCGTACCTAGTTAATTGACAATTAACAATTAGAAAAGGATCTCAAACCGAAATAAGAAATAAATAAATTAATTAAAACAAGTATATACAGCCGTAAGTTCGGCCAGGCCGAATCTTATGTACCCTCTACCATGAATTGCTGAGAAACTTCTACGAAAGACTGTCTTCCACAATCGAATTACTTGGGTTGTGGTAATACTTGCCGATGACTTTGCCATCTTAAAACTAGATCAATTTCGGGCACAATTTTAAAACACGATATATTTAAGTGCAAACATGTAATGTTCCTAAACTAACACTAAATGTTTGGGACATCTATGTTAATATGTTAGAATATATTATGTTTGGGGCATGAATGTTTCATAAAAATCATATGTGTGAATGCAAACAAATATAAATTTACAAAATTCAACTAAACATACATATGTTGTGATATTTTATTCAAAGCGACAGAGAGAGTATAGAGAAAGAAATAGAGATGGAAACCGGGAGAGTTGACAAAATATATCAACATAACACAGCGAAAGAATCAAAAGAGAACAATTTCTGTGAAACCGCTTGTATGTTGTTTCGGAAAACTGTTTTATGATAAGGCCAAAAATTTGATATGCTTAAGTCTAAATATTATTTAATTTGAATAAAGAGAATAGACATTCGGAACCAAGAGAATAGACATTTGAAAAACAAACAGCATATGTTTTCGCCTTGAGAGCAGCATTTTATGTATGTGTGGACAGGTGTTTTGTTTATCATTTTGGCATTATGGGCACAATTTTTTTCTTGGTTCGTTAAAAGAAATCAGGGGTCTTCATAAAAATAACGAAAGGGTACTATACTCCTTTTAGAGTTGGGACAGTAAAATCAAATTCGGAGGAAATAGTGAAAAATTACACAGTAAAATGTATAAAAACAAAGTTTAGTTCCTCTTTATTAGTAGTCCACGAGGAGATGACGGACACCTTCAAATATAAAAGCGGGCATTAAGTTCGAGTTTTGCAGGTAAAACAATTTAAAAAGTTTATTTTTATACCCTTCACCACTACTGTGGTACAGGGTATAATAAGTTTGTGCATTTGTATGTAACGCCAAGAAGGAGTAATCATAGACCAACCTTTTAGTATACGGATCGACTTAGAATTAAATTCTGAGTCTATTTAGCGATGTCCGTCTGTCTGTCTGTCTGTCTGTTGATGTATTTTTGTGTGCAAAGTACAGCTCGCAGTTTTAGTCTGATTGTCCTAAAATTTGGTATAGGGTCCTGTTTCGGCTCAAAGACGATCCCTATTGATTTTGGAAAAAATCGGTTCAGATTTAGATATAGCTGCTATATATATTTTTCACCGATCTGGTCATAATTGGCGTGTATATCAACCGATCTTCCTCAAATTCCGTACATCCGAATATTTTATGGGTCTCGAAAAACTTGCAAAATATCAGCCAAATCGGTTCAGATTTAGATATAGCTCCCATATATAGTTTCGGCCGATTTACACTCATTTGCCCACAGAGGCCAATTTTTAACTCCGATTTAGTTGAAATTTTGCACAGGGAGTAGAATTAGCATTGTAACTATGCGTGCCAAATTTGGGTGAAATCGGTTCAGATTTGGATATATCTCCCATATATAGCTTTCGCCCGATTTACACTCATATGACCACAGAGGCCAATTTTTAACTCCGATTTAGTTGAAATTTTGCACAGAGAGTAGAATTAGCATTGTTGCTATGCGTGCCAAATTTGGTTGAAATCGGTTCAGATTTAGATATAGCTCCCATATATATGTTTTTCTGATTTCGACACAAATGGTCAAAATACCAACAATTTTCTTGTAAAATCGCCACTGCTTAGTCGAAAAGTTGTAAAAATGACTCTAATTTTCCTAAACTTCTAATACATATATATCGAGCGATAAATCATAAATAAACTTTTGCAAAGTTTCCTTAAAACTGCTTCAGATTTAAATGTTTCCCATATTTTTTTACTAACATTGTGTTCCACCCTAGTGCATTAGCCGACTTAAATTTTGAGTCTATAGATTTTGTAGAAGTCTATCTAATTCGGTCCAGATCGAGTGATATTTAAATGTATGTATTTGGGACAAAGCTTTATATATAGCCCCAACACATTTGACGGATGTGATATGGTATCGAAAATTTAGATCTACAAAGGGTGCAGGGTATAATATAGTCGGCCCCGCCCGACTTTAGACTTTCCTTACTTGTTTTTAAAATGAATTATTAAAGAAAAATAAAAGGCATTTTAGAGCGATGGTGTTAAATGCTAGTAAAAAACTGTTCACGCCTAAATAAATTTAAGTTTATATTATAAAATTATTTATGTATGTTTATACTCGACTCCACGTTCTTCTTTTGTTTGAGTTTTTGAATTCCTTCTAAATTTTAAAGTTTTGTACCAAAAACAGTTTTTTTTACAAAATTGTTATTTTTGCAATGAAAAACTAATATTTTATCCAAACATCAGTCAATTTCGTTTATATCAAGCACTGTTACTTACTATAAATCTTTAATAACCCATATTTCGAAGTTTCATTATAAAAATTTAATATAGTATAAATGTGTAAATTAAAAAAAAAAAAAGTGTCCGGTCGGAGCAGGGATTGAACCCACGACCCTTTGCATGCAAGGCAGACATGCTAACCACTGCTCCACGTGGCAAACAAATGTTTGTTTCTGTTAAATAATGTTATGTTTGTATGGGCTCGTGGGCGCTGTAAACTATGCTATATAAATGTAACTTATAACGCTAATTATCTACTGGTGACTATAACAGCTACGTAGTCCAGTGGATAGTGTGTTGGCTTACAAACTGTATGGTCCTCGGTTCGTTTCTCCGTGCAGGCGAAAGGTAAAATTTAAAAAATGTATAAAAGTGAATAATTTCTTCAACATTATTTGTATTACAGAAAAAGGTGCCAAGAACTAAAATATTTCGTGGAAGTGAAAATTACCAGTATGTTAGGCAATGAGCACAATTGTCTTTGGGAAAAATTTTTCCAAGCATATAATATTTTTGGGCTCAAAATGCTTCCAAACATATAATATGTTCACATAAAACAAACATATTAATGTTTCGGCAGTATCCAATAATATATGTGCTTCCTGCAAAATATGTTTGGAACATATGTTAAAGAAGCGATTTTTTTTTTGAGGGTGTAGAAATTTGACAGTTCACGTCGGATAATATTTAAGGTATGAAGACTATAAAAATTGTACAGATAAATATTCTATGGGGGCGGATGATGGTAAAATTTTTCTAGGGCCCCCAAAAGCTAAGCCAAATATTCAAATATTCATGCTCATCAATATTTACTCGTATATCTAACATATAACCATTTGATTTAATCTCTAATGTTGGAAATATTGTAAACTTTAGTTCTCTCCTTAAATACCAATAGAATTCAAAAATTCTTTTTCTATTACTCCATATGCTCTGTTGACCTGTTTTTTATCCCACTGCGAGCATTTCAAATCCCATCTATCATTCATTTTAGAGTTTACAGCACTTTATATTTGCCATTGAAGTATATTAGTCCATCAATTTGTTAACTGGAAATGCATGTGCCAGTTTCTAGACAAGGATACATGGGAATGCCTCTCTATTTGTTTGCAATGATTGGTTGATGAAGCAGTCCGAACCCTTTTGAGGCGGGTGGGGGGGGAGGGATATGGATGGCCGGGGGCAGTGTTATACGCACTTAGAGAGTTGAATACAAACATAAAAAAAACAGATCTCTAAATTGGGAGATACCAATGTCAATTCGACCGCCGTTGCATGGGCGTTTCATCATCAGGAATTTGTGTTCACCCGCAGCACTAACAGCTGGAGTACATAGTGCCACTTGCACCATATCGTAGTTGGGTTCTTTCAGTTTCCGCTTCGTTAATAAAGTTAGTTACACAAACCATCTGGTCATGTTCCAGTTGCAAAAGCAATCGACTTTCAATGAATTTGGGTAGACTGTATGGACCAATAGTGTGATTGACATATTGACTAACTGACTGACAGCATGAATGAGGGTATGCATAGTTAGTACGCTTTATCTAAGAATTTACACATACACATAGTATATATGGTTGTGTAACAATTAACAATTCCATTGGTGAGATATAAGATGGGAATGATATTTTTACTTATCGTAGTTTTCCTAAACTCAAATAGATGAAAATGATTCGAAAAGAGGAACGTGTATTATGTAGGTGAAAATTCATGATAAGGCATCGGTGAAAATTATCCAAATCCAACAGTTACAAAACCAATGCCACCACCACTAAAAAGTCAGAGAGAAATAATTCAAAAGTTAAAAAAGCACGCACAACAGTGGAAAATATTCGCCGATATAAAATTGAAGGGCGTGTTATAAATAAAGCGAAAATCAGTTCAAAAAGCTTTTTAGCAAACGTCAAGAAAGGTGGATAGTCAAGTAAATCAAGATTAATCCAATGCTGAGCGCTCCTAAACTTCGGGATATGGTTGAACATCATTTCAATATAAGCTCTAATGACGAGACAATACGCCGAATTCTCCAAAAAAGATGGATTAAATGGCAGAGTAGGTTAGGTTAGGTTAAAGTGGCAGCCCGATTAAGATTCAGGCTCACTTAGACTATTCAGTCCATTGTGATACCACATTAACTAAAAGTACCTATTACATATGGGCACTTCTAGTTTTAACCGCTGAACCTTCTTGATTATTTTTCTTTGTTGAACCAACCAGATTGTTCCAAAAACAGTAGCAGACTGCTTAAGTTAACGTTTTCCAGATCCGCCAGTAATCTGAAGCTATATGCTCCTAAAAGTTGCTTGCGCTTTACACAAAATGCAGGACACTCACACAAGAGGTGTTTAATTGATTCTTTTTCCTCTGCATCATGACAGCTCATACAATAGTCATTATACTTCGCGCCAATAGTTTTTGCAAAATCGCCTATCAGGCAGCGACCCGTTATAGCAGATATCAGGAGTGATATCTGACGTCTCGAGAACATTAGCATATCTAGTGTGCGGTTTAAGTTGAAATGGGGCCATATTTGCTTGGTGTCGTTACAACCCTTACAATTCTCCCATCGAACATTTGCCATCATAACAGCCTTCTCACGCAGCATGAGCTTGCAGGTAGCTAGGGGCATACCAACAAATTCTAGTTCCCCTGGAATATGTAAGGTAGTCCCTAGCCTTGCCAACTCATCCGCTTCGCAGTTCCCCGGTATGTTCCTATGGCCAGGCACCCATATTAGGTGAATATTGTACTGCTCAGCCATCTCATTGAGAGATTTGCGGCAGTCGATGGCCGTTTTCGAGTTGAGGAACACAGAGTCCAAGGATTTTATTGCAGGTTGACTGTCTGAGTATATATTAATGCCCACATTTTTTGGAACATTACTTCTCAGCCAATTCGCCACCTCTCTTATTGCTAATATTTCAGCCTGAAAAACACTACAGTGATTAGGTAATCTTTTCGCTATTCGAAGTTCCAGATCATTAGAATATACTCCGAACCCCACTTGTCCATCCAATTTGGAGCCATCAGTGTAGAAATCTATATATTCTTTATTCCCCGGGGTCTGTGTGCACCACTCCTCACTGTTGGGGATTAGAGTCTCAAACTTTTTGTCGAAAAGTGGACTCGCCAAAGTGTAATCCACTACGTTAGGCACATCTGGCATTGTTTTGAGGACAGAACTGTGACCGTAACCTTTTTCCGACCACAGCGATAGTTCGCGCAACCGCACAGCCGTTGTTGCAGCTGACTGTTTGGCCAAAATGTCTAAAGGCAATAGATGCAGCACGACATTAAGGGAATTTGTTCCTGTCTTGCTGAATGCGCCTGAAATACACAAACACGCCATACGCTGAACTTTATCTAAACAAGTCGGTTTCTGAAGTGCCGGCCACCAGACTACAACACCATATAGCATTATAGGTCTAACCACTGCCGTGTATAGCCAATGCACAATTTTTGGTTTCAGTCCCCACTTTTTTCCTATTGCCTTTTTGCACGAGTACAAAGCTACAGTTGCCTTTCTCGCCCTTTCTTCAATATTAAGCTTAAAGTTCAGCTTCCTGTCCAAAATAACGCCAAGGTATTTTGCACATTCACCAAAGGGAATTTCAATACCCCCTAAGGAAATAGGCCTAACCGTGGGAGTTTTGCGATCGTTGCAGTACATGACTAATTCTGTCTTTGCAGGATTTACCCCAAGACCATTGTCTTTCGCCCATTTCTCAGTCATCCGGAGGGCCCTCTGAATAATATCTCTGATTGTGGATGGGAATTTTCCCCTGACTGCCAGAGCCACATCATCTGCGTATGCAACCACTTTTATCCTTTCTTTTTCTAGAGTAACCAGAAGGCTATTTATAGCAACATTCCAAAGAAGAGGTGATAGGACTCCTCCTTGGGGAGTGCCTCTGTTCACATACCTTTGTATGTTTGCTTGTCCTAGTGTGGCTGAAATACGTCTCTTCATTAGCAGTTCGTCTAACAGCCTGAGTATACATGGATCAACATTCAGAGTTGTCAGTCCATTTAATATCGAGCTCGGATGGACATTATTGAACGCCCCTTCGATGTCTAGAAACGCCACGATTGTGTATTCTTTGACAGATAGTGAGCTTTCAATAAAGCTGACTAGTTCATGTAGTGCGGTCTCAGTAGACCTGCCCTTCGAGTATGCATGCTGTCGTTTCGAGAACAAACTTGAATCGATGCTAGTTCTAAGATAAATATCTATCATCCTCTCCAGAGTCTTAAGTAGGAATGAGGATAAGCTGATTGGTCGGAAATCCTTCGCCCTCGAGTGAGAGGCTTTTCCCGCTTTAGGTATGAAAACGACTTTTGTTTCCCTCCACTTTCCTGGGATATATGATAAGTTGATACATCCTTTATATATCACCGACAACCAGGGGATAATTTTGTCAGTTACAGCTTGTAACTCCGCCGGAGTAATTCCATCAGGTCCAGGGGATTTGAATGGTCCAAAGCTATTTAGCGCCCATCTTATTCTAGTTTCCGATACAATTTCCTCGACAGGAAACGACCGCTGAGCAACTGTGGCACCGCCAGTACATGGTTCAACCGTCTGATTTCCAGGAAAATGTGTGTCCAATAGTACCTCCAGCGTCTCCTTACTGGACGTTGTCCAATTGCCCTCCGATGTTTTAATGAAACCTGGAGCGGAGTTGGTGGATGCTAGAACCTTCCGTAGTCTGGAAGCCTCGGACGTATTCTCAATACTGCTGCAGTAAGCATTCCAAGAGTTATGCTGAGCCTTTCTCAGTTCTCGCTTGTATCCTCTCAGATTCTTCTTGTAAGCGTCCCAGTCCTCAGGGGCTCTGGTGGACTTTGCCTTGTTAAAGAGCTTCCTGCAGGATTTCCTCATATTACTTAATTCCGTAGACCACCATGGTGGTCGATGTTTCCCCCTTGGCTTTCCTCTAGGGCATGCAGCTTTCAGTGAGATGTTGAAGGCCTTAGTAATCCGCTCCACTGCGTGTTCGATATCTTGCACATTTCTCATATTTGTCTCTGTTATTTCCGGTATCATCATATTGAACGATTCCCTATACCTATTCCAGTCAGCTTTCCTAACATTTGGCGGAAATATGATCTTGGTGATATGAACATCAAATTTGAAACTGATGTAGCGATGATCTGAGAAGCTGTGTTCACTTAAAACCTGCCACTCAGATATCATTTCATTTAGTTCTTGCGAGGCCAAGGTGATGTCCAAAACCTCTTGCCTGTTTTTAGTGACAAAGGTTGGGACATCTCCCTTGTTGCAAACTACCAGATTAGTACGCAAAATAAACTCTATTAGCGACTCTCCCCTTGCATTAGTATCACTACTTCCCCATATACTATGATGTGCATTCGCATCGCATCCCATAATGAGTTTCGCCTTTGTTTTCAGTGACTCCTCCACTAAGGTCTTAACGGCATATGGAGGCATCTCCCTGTCATGTCCCATGTAGACCGAAGATACCCAATATTTGCATTTGGCTATTTCTAAACTTGCAACGACAGTGTCTGTATTGCACAT
The DNA here is from genome assembly GCF_050003625.1 of Haematobia irritans. Classification (NCBI taxonomy): domain Eukaryota; kingdom Metazoa; phylum Arthropoda; class Insecta; order Diptera; family Muscidae; genus Haematobia; species Haematobia irritans. The sequence continues at coordinate 154,490,302 of NC_134398.1, read as the reverse complement.
TGAGGGAAGCAGAAACAAATTGAGCTCGTTTTTAGCAATTATACAGGCTCGATTTACATCATTACCAGTATACTGCAATAGTTTGAACCCCGGAGTACTTAATTCACATATTTTGTTTTTGTAAACATATGGTTCTTGAATAAGAACTATATCTATGTCCCCTTTCATCAGGAGAACTTTTAAGGCAGCACATGCAGCCTTACAATGATGAAGATTTATCTGGAGGATCCGTAGGACCATCGAGATTTTCAACAACCGTCACATCAGCCGCTTCGATCGAGTCATCAAGAATGTCCTCTTCAGAGATATCGGTGACTCTCGCAATAACCATAGGTTCGACTTTGGTGAGTTCTGAGGCAATAGAAGCCTCCTCACGCATACGGTATCTATCCATGTCTTCAACTTTGGTATCTCCCTCGACTTCGCAAGAGGATCCGCTTACTTCTGATTCAGACAGAGGCTTGTCCATTTCTGAATCCTTTAGCTGATCGTTTTTATACACCTTCATTTGGATATAATGAAAGCCATAACATACACGGCCCTGGGACTTTGCCAGATGTGGCAAAGACTGAGTGTTCAATATAAACACTGCATGCCGTCTTGGTCCATCCACTTCATCCAAACGGCCAACCTTCCAATCAGCTGTTGGAAGATCTGGATTGCATCGTTTCAGTCTATTTAAAATAGATTCAGGGTCAGAAGGGTTTGCAGGTATCCAGGCATGTGCTCTAGGTCTAGCCGGTATGTCTTTCTTCTCGACTAACTCTAGAGCAGCTCCTTCCCAAACTTCACCAATTAGTATCAGAGCAGCTTTAAAACATTCTATAGACCTCTGGTCCTCAAATGCGACTAGCTTAAATCGTCCTTGATACCAACCAGCCTCTTGGTGTCGAGGATCTGGGCCGGGAAACTTTTCCAGTACCTGTGAGTAGACGACAGATAGAGCATTCTCAATTTCCCCCCATTTTTGCTTTGGAACCATACCGTCCAATGCTCCTTTATTAATGATAGCCATCACAAGGCTATATTTAGCAACTGAGGCAAACGATCTTTGATCCCTTTTGGAGGATGGCAGCTCATCCGGCGATCGTTCCCTTTTTCCAGTCTCAAGAATTCCTTGAGCCCATTTTAAGGAATCGCTTTGTTTAGCCGACAACGTGCTTGGGTCGACTGATCCTAACTTCTTTAGGATAAACAAAGCATTTCTGCGTGGCAGAGTAGCACACAAGAAGCCCCTTGTAAGTCAAAAGAATCGAAATATTGGATTACAATTTGTCCATAACTATGCGGACAAGGAGTTTTCTTTCTGGAAATAGGTTTTGTTTACGGATGAGAGCAAATATATCCTATTTGGGTCAGATGGGCGGGTAAATGTCTGGAGAAAACCAAATCAGGAGATAAATCTGAAGCATTTGCGCCCAACGGTTAAACATGGAGGCGGGCAGGTAATGATCTGGGGCGCATGTTCGGCAGCTGGCGTTAGTAAATTGCATATTTTGATGGGAATATAGACAAAGTATAATATTTAAATAAAGTGCGGAAAAACTTGGCATAAAGGACACATCTCATTTTTATCAGCATAATGATCCGAAACATACGGCCGGAGTTGTTAAAAAATGGCTTTTGTATCATTGCCCCAGGGTAATCAAGACTCCTACACAGTCGCCAGATTTGTTTATTTTCCAATTTATTCACATTAAATTCACTTTAGTTGAACCAAACCATATTCACTGGGACATGAATTCTTTCATATTTACTGTGGTACAGGGTATAATAAGTTTGTGCATTTGTATGTAACGCCAAGAAGGAAAAGTCTGAGACCCATCGTTTAGTATACCGATCGTCTTAGAATTAAATTCTGAATCGATTTAGCGATGTCCGTCTGTCTGTCTGTTCATGTATTTTGTGCGCAAAGTACAGGTCGCAGTTTAAGTCCGATCGTCCTCAAATTTGGCACAGGTTCGTTTTTTGGGATAAAGACAATCGCTATTGATTTTGAAAAAAATCGGTTCAGATTTAGATATGGCTGCCATATATATTTATCCCCGATCTTCTCTTAATTGGCGTGTTTATCAACCGATGTTCTTCAAATTCAGTAGATCCGAATATTTTATGAGTCTCGAAAATATCAGCCAAATCGGTGCAGATTGAGATATAGCTCCCATATATATCTTTCGTCCGATTTAGACTCATATGACCACAGAGGCCAAAGTTTACCACCGATTTACGTGAAATTTTGCATAAAGAGTAGAATTCACATTCTACCAATGCTTGGTTAATTTGATCGAAATCGGTTCAGGTTTAGATATAGCTCCCATATATATCTTTCGTCCGATTTGTATTTATATGGCCTCAAAAGCCAGAGTTTTGCCGTGATTTAAATTTTACACAAGGAGTACGTTTAATAATATCGGTATGTGTACCAAATTTGGTTGAAATCGGTTCAGATTTAGATATAGCTCCCATATATATCATTCGCCCGATTTGGACGTATATGCCATCAAAAGCCAGAGTTGTGCCGTGATGTGCTTCAAATTTTGCACGAGAGGTACGTTTAATGGTATCGTTATGTGTGCCAAATTTGGTTAAAATCGGTTCACATTTAGATATAGCTCCCATATATATATCTTTCGTCCGATTTGAACTTATATGGCCACAAAAGCCAGAGTTTTTCCGTGATTTGCTTCAAATTTTGCACAAGGAGTACGTTCAATAGTATCGTTAAGGGTGTCAAATTTGGTTGAAATCGTTTCAGATTTAGATATAGCTCCCATATATATCTTTCGTCCGATTTACACTCATATGACCGCGGGGCCAAAGTTATACTCCCATTTACGTGGAATTTTGCAGAGATTGCAGAATTATTATTCTTACTATGCATGTCAAAGTTAGTAAAAATCGGTTCAGATTATATGTAGCTCCTATATATACGTACACCAGAGTTGGGGAAATATGGTAGACTGTTTCATATTTTAGACCCATTTTCAATGGGATTTTCCTCCACTTGACTGGATAGTTTCCACAGAGAATTTATTTAATATGATATTTAAGTGTGCCAAGTTTGATGTTATTTGGTTTAGATTTAGATAACGCCTCCATATATTCATCTGGGCCTCTGGTTGGTTGTTCTGAGCTTTCTTTCAAAGAGAACGAGCAGGAGGAATCTCTGGGACAAAGCGGACCGCTTCGGAAGGAAGAAGATGGAAAGATCAGATCGAGGAATCAAAATGGACCTATACTGGTCTAAGTGGACATCAAGTTCAACACAAAAATTGATGTCATCCTCCACAACCTAACCTAACCTAAGCCCTCCATATATCCGTTTTCCCGGTTTATACAAATATGGCCAAAATTCCCAAACTTTACACAAAATTCTGGATGATTTCCCCATATCTTAACCATATCCTACACACTGTAATGCCAACATTTCCACAGGAAGGTTGAGTTTTAAATAAGGCTCCAAGTCGCCCGACTAGACCAAATAATATATCACAACCCACACTTGACCACATATCTTGGCGAGAACTAACCAATATCCTTGTAAAATCGCCACTGATGAATAGCTAAAATTGTAAATATTACTAAAATTGTCCCATATCTCGAATACATACGTATCGCCTGTTAAATCATAAATGCTCTTTTCTAAAATTGCATTAAAATTTCTCTTGCTTCATAGTTCCCATATTTTTATACTCTTCACCACTACTGTGGTACAGGGTATAATTTTTTACTAACATTTTCTTTCATCCCAGGGCGTTAGCCGATTACAATTTTAATTATAGAGTTGTTGTAAAAGTACAAAAAATTTTCTCCATTAAAAGTATTTGTATCTGGAAATGTAAACCTTTATATAGCACCCAGCAATTTTGAAGCAGTTGTGATGGTAACACAAGTGTTTGTCTACATAGTGGTGCAGGGTATAATAGTCGGCTCCGCCCGACTTTATACTTTACTTACTTGTTATACCCTCCATCATAGGATGGGGGTATATTAACTTTGTCATTCCGTTTGTAACACATCGAAATATTGCTCTAAGACCCCATAAAGTATATATATATTCTGGGTCGTGGTGAAAATCTGAGTCGATCTAAGCATGTCCGTCCGTCCGTCCGTCCGTCAGTCCGTCTGTTGAAATCACGCTAACTTCTGAACGAAAGAAGCTATAGACTTGAAACTTGACACAAGCAGTTTTTATCGATGTAGGTCGGACGGTATTGAAAATGGGCCATATCGGTCCATTTTTACGTATAGCCCCCATATAAAGGGACACTCAGATTTGGCTTGTGGAGCCTCTAACAGAAGCATATTTCATTCGATCCGGCTGAAATTTGGTATATGGTGTTGGTATATGGTCTCTAACAACCATGCAAAAATTGGTCCATATCGGTCCATAATTATATATAGCCCCCATATAAACCGATCCCCAGATTTGGCTTGCGGTGCCTAAAAGAGAAGCAAATTTCATCCGATCCGGCTGAAATTTGGTACATGATGTTGGTATATGGTCTCTAACAACCATGCAAAAATTGGTCCATATCGGTTCTTAATTATATATAGCCCCCATATAAACCGATCCCCAGATTTGGCTTGTGGAGCCTCTAAGAGAAGCATATTTCATCCGATCCGGCTGAAATTTGGTACATGGTGTTGGTATATGGTCTCTAACAATCATGCAAAAATTGGTCCACATCGGTCCATAATTATATATAGCCCCCATATAAACCGATCCCCAGATTTGGCTTGCAGAGCCTCAAAGAGAAGCAAATTTCATCCGATCCGGCTGAAATTTGGTACATGATGTTGGTATATGGTCTCTAACAACCATGCAAAAATTGGTCCACATCGGTCCATAATTATATATAGATCCCATATAAACCGATCTCCAGATTTGGCTTGCGAAGCCTCAAAGAGGAGCAAATTGCATCCGATCCGGCTGAAATTTGGTACGTGGTATTGGTATATGGTATCTAACAACCATGCAAAAATTGGTCCACATCGGTCCATAATTATATATGGCGCCCATATAAACCGATCCCCAGATTTGAGTTGCGGAGCCTCAAAGAGAAGCAAATTTCATCCGATCCGCCTGAAATTTGGTACATGATATTGGTATATGGTATCTAATAACCATGCAAAAATTGGTCCACATCGGTTCATAATTATATATAGCCCCCATATAAACCGATCTCCAGATTTGGCTTGCTAAGTCTCCAAGAGAAGCAAATTTCATCCAATCCGGTTGTAATTTGGAACATGGTGTTAGTATATGATCTTTAACAACCGTGCCAGAATTGGTCCATATCGGTCCATAATTATATATAGCCCCCATATAAAACATTCTCCAGATTTGACCTCCGGAGCCTCTTGGAGGAGCAAAATTCATCCGATCCGGTTTAAATTAGGCACGTGGTGTTAGTATATGGTCGCTAACAACCATACCAAAATTGGTCCAATCACACAAAAATTGGTCCATATGGGAGCCATCGTGGTGCAATGGTTAGCATGCCCGCCTTGCATACACAAGGTCGTGGGTTCGATTCCTGCTTCGACCGAACACCAAAAAGTTTTTCAGCGGTGGATTATCCCACCTCAGTAATGCTGGTGACATTTCTGAAGGTTTCAAAACTTCTCAAAGTGGTTTCACTGCAATGTGGAACGCCGTTCGGACTTGGCTATAAAAAGGAGGTCCCTTGTCATTGAGCTTAACATGGAATCGGGCAGCACTCAGTGATAAGAGAGAAGTTCACCAATGTGGTATCACAATGGACTGAATAGTCTAAGTGAGCCTGATACATCGGGCTGCCACCTAACCTAACCTAACCTAACCTTGGTCCATATCGGTTCATAATCATGGTTGCCACTAGAGCTAAAAATAATCTACCGAAATTTTATTTTTATAGAAAATTTTGTCAAAATTTTATTTGTAGAGAAAATTTTGTTAAAATTTTATTCGGTTCATAATAAAAGTTTCATCATTGTCAAAATTTTATTGCTATAGACAATTTTGTCAAAATTTTATTTCTATAGAAAATTTTGTTCATATTTTATTCGGTTCATAATCATGGTTGCCACTCGAGCCAAAAATAATCTACCAAGATTTTATTTCTATAGAAAATTTTGTCAAAAGTTTATTTCTATAGAAAATTTTGTTACAATTTTATTTCTGTAGAAATTTTTGTCAACATTTTCTTTCTATAGAAAATTTTGTCAAAATGTTTATTTCTATAGAAAAATTTGTCAAAATTTTATTTCTATAGAAAATTTTGTTAAAATTTTATTTCTGTAGAAAATTTTGTCAAAATTGTATGTCTATGATTCTCATTTCTTGAAAATTTTTCTTCAAATTTTGACCACGAAAATGAATTGAAGATGTCAATTCGTCGACGTTCGACCCACTTCAACGCTCCTAACAATATAGTCCCCTCTATATTCCACAATGTGTATTCACTTACATCGATATATATGTACTGGGAGAATACAAACGCTAATTGGTTAATAGTATGCAGAATTGGAAATAGGAAACTTCTAAATTGAACTGTTTACTGATATTTGCACTATTTTTATACCCTCCATCATAGGATGGGGGTATATTAACTTTGTCATTCCGTTTGTAACACATCGAAATATTGCTCTAAGACCCCATAAAGTATATATATTCTGGGTCGTGGTGAAATTCTGAGTCGATCTAAGCATGTCCGTCCGTCCGTCCGTCCGTCCGTCCGTCCGTCCGTCCGTCCGTCCGTCTGTTGAAATCACGCTAACTTCCGAACGAAACAAGCTATCGACTTGAAACTTGGCACAAGTAGTTGTTATCGATGTAGGTCGGATGGTATTGAAAATGGGACATATCGGTCCACTTTTACGTATAGCCCCCATATAAAGGGACCCTCAGATTTGGCTTGTGGAGCCTCTAACAGAAGCATATTTCATCCGATTCGGCTGAAATTTGGTATATGGTGTTGGTATATGGTCTCTAACAATCGTGCAAAAATTGGTCCACATCGGTCCATAATTATATATAGCCCCCATATAAACCGATCCCCAGATTTGACTTGCGGAGCCTAAAAGGGACGTAAATTTCATCCGATCCGGCTGAATTTTGGTACATGGTGTTGGTATATGGTCTCTAACAACCATGCAAAAATTGGTCCACATCGGTCTATAATTATATATAGCCCCCATATAAACCGATCCCCAGATTTGGCTTGCGGAGCCTAAAAGGGAGGTAAATTTCATCCGATCCGGCTGAAATTTGGTACATGATGTTAGTATATGGTCTCTAACAACCATGCAAAAATTGGTCCACATCGGTTCATAATTATATATAGCCCCCATATAAACCGATCCCCAGATTTGGCTTGCGAAGTCTCCAAGAGAAGCAAATTTCATCCAATCCGGTTGTAATTTGGAACATGGTGTTAGTATATGATCTTTAACAACCGTGCCAGAATTGGTCCATATCGGTCTATAATTATATATAGCCCCCATATAAAACGTTCTCCAGATTTGACCTCCGGAGCCTCTTGGAGGAGCAAAATTCATCCGATCCGATTCAAATTAGGAACGTGGTGTTAGTATATGGTCGCTAACAACCATACCAAAATGGTTGCCACTAGAGCCAAAAATAATCTACCAAAATTTTATTTGTATAGAAAATTTTGTCAAAAATTTTATTTCTATAGAAAATTTTGTCAAAATTTTATTTCTATAGAAAATTTTGTTCAAATTTTATTCGGTTCATAATCATGGTTGCCACTCGAGCCAAAAATAATCTACCAAGATTTTATTTCTATAGAATATTTTGTCAAAAGTTTATTTCTATAGAAAATTTTGTTAAAATTTTAGTTCTGTAGAAATGTTTGTCAACATTTTCTTTCCATAGAAAATTTTGTCAAAATTTTTATTTCTATAGAAAATTTTGTTAAAATTTTATTTCTGTAGAAAATTTTGTCAAAATTTTATGTCTACTTTGTCAAACTGAATTATATACGTATTGGATCGATCTTTTTTGATTTAATATATACCACGTATGGACTTACATACAATTTAGAAGATGGTGTTAGGAGGTTTTAAGATACCTTGCCATCGGCAAGCGTTACCGCAACTTAAGTAATTCGATTGTGGATGGCAGTGTATAGAAGAATTTTCTACGCAATCCATGATGGAGGGTACATAAGCTTCGGCCTGGCCGAACTTACGGCCGTATATACTTGTTTTTGTTAATTTCCAGTAAACTGAATTATCCACGAGATTAAAATAAAGAAAACACAATAGAATTTAATTATTGGCAATTTCTAAATAATTTACCTTTATTCACTACAGTAGTAGAATATGTAAGAGAAAGCTAAATTGGGATTAAGTCAATTAAAGCAGTGTGTCAGAGTTGACGGTAACGCCGAAACGTTAAAGTTGAAGAAGTATATACAGCCATAAGTTCGGCGATGCGAATCTTAAATTTCTAAACTATAGATCAAATATAAAAGTTTCTTTTCCAAACGCCTTACATCTTAATAAATTGAATTTTCGGGGGAAATTTATCAAACATACTCACCCAGGAAGATCGGTTGATATAGTAGGGTTCTTGAAGTTAAACAAATTTTGTTTTAAAATTTTTATACCCTTCACCACTACTGTGGTACAGGGTATAATAAGTTTGTGCATTTGTATGTAACGCCAAGAAGGAAAAGTCTGAGACCTATCGTTTAGTATACCGATCGTCTTAGAATTAAATTCTGAGTCGATTTAGCGATGTCCGTCTGTCTGTCTGTTGATGTATTTTTGTGTGCAAAGTACAGCTCGCAGTTTTAGTCCGATTGTCCTAAAATTTGGTATAGGGTCCTGTTTCGGCTCAAAGACGATCCCTATTGATTTTGGAAAAAATCGGTTCAGATTTAGATATAGCTGCCATATATATTTTTCACCGATCTGGTCATACTTGGCGTGTATATCAACCGATCTTCCTCAAATTTCGTACATCCGAATATTTTATGAGTCTCGAAAAACTTGCAAAATATCATCCAAATCGGTTCAGATTTAGATACAGCTCCCATATATAGCTTTCGCCCGATTTACACTCCTTTGCCCACAGATGCCAATTTTTTGCTCCGATTTAGTTGAAATTTTGCACAGGGAGTAGAATTAGCATTATAGTTATGCGTGTCATATTTGGTGGAAATCGGTTCAGATTTAGATATAGCTCCCATATATAGCTTTCGCCCGATTTACACTCAAATGACCACAGAGGCCAATTTTTTGCTCCGATTTAGTTGACATTTTGCACAGGGAGTAGAATTAGCATTGTAATCGGTTGAAATCGGTTCAGATTTAGATATAGCTCCCATATATATGTTTTTCTGATTTCGAACAAAATGGTCAAAATACCAACATTTTCCTTGTAAAATCGCCACTGCTTAGTCGAAAAGTTGTAAAAATGACTCTAATTTTCCTTAACTTCTAATACATATATATCGAGCGATAAACCACAAATAAACTTTTGCGAAGTTTCCTTAAAATTGCTTCAGATTTAAACGTTTCCCATATTTTTTTACTAACATTGTGTTCCACCCTAGTGCATTAGCCGACTTAAATTTTGAGTCTATAGATTTTGTAGAAGTCTATCAAATTCTGTTCAGATCGAGTGATATTTAAATGTATGTATTTGGGACAAACCTTTATATATAGCCCCCAACACATTTGACGGATGTGATATGGTATCGAAAATTTAGATCTACAAAGTGGTGCAGGGTATAATATAGTCGGCCCCGCCCGACTTTAGACTTTCCTTACTGGTTTTTTAACTAACATTGTGTTCCACCCTAGTCCATTAGCCGACTTAAATTTTGAGTCTATAGATTTTGTAGAAGTCTATCAAATTCTGTCCAGATCGAGTGATATTTAAATGTATGTATTTGGGACAAACCTTTATATATAGCCCCCAACACATTTAACGGATGTGATATGGTATCGAAAATTTAGATCTACAAAGTGGTGCAGGGTATAATATAGTCGGCCCCGCCCGACTTTAGACTTTCCTCACTTGTTTTATTTATAAAATTTAATTTTTGCTTCTACTTTCCTTGTATTACAGAAGAAAATGAAATGCGGAAGTAAGAAAGATATAGGAAAGATGTAGTTATCCAGAAAATAAAAAAAAAAAAACAAGTATATACGGCCGCAAGTTCGGCCAGGCCGAAGCTTATGTACCCTCCACCATGGATTGCGTAGAAAATACTTCTAAACACTGCTATCCACAATCGAATTACTTGGGTTGCGGTAACACTTGCGATGGCAAGGTATCTCAAAACTTCCTAATAGCGTAATATATACCACGTAGTCCATACGTGGTATATATTAAACTTAAAAAGGCCGATTAAATACGTATATAATTAAGTTTGACAAAATTTTCTATAAAAATAAAATTTTGACAACATTTTCTATAGGAGTAAAATTTGAACAAAATTTTCTATAGAAATACGATTTTAACAAAATTTTCTATAGAGATAACATTTTGATAAAATTTTCTATAGAAATAAAATTTTGACAACATTTTCAAAAGATTCAAAAAATTTGGACAACATTTTCTATAGAATAAAAACTTTGACAACATTTTCTATAGAATTAAATTGTGCTAAAATTTTCTATAGAAAAACAATTTGACAAAATTTTCTATAGGAATAAAATTTTGACAAAATTTTCTATAGAAATAAAATTTTGCTAGATTATTTTTGGCTCGAGTGGTAACCATGATTATGAACCGATATATGTGATTGGGGATCGGCCATATATATAACTATAGACCAATATGGACCAATTTTGGCATGGTTATTAGCGGCCACAAACTAACACCACGTTGCAAATTTGAGCCGGATCGGATGAATTTTGCTCCTCCAAGAGGCTCCGGAGTTCAAATCTGGGGATCGGTTTATATGGGGGCTATATATATTTATGGACCAATTTGTACATGGTTGTTAGAGACCATATACTAATACCATGTACCAAATTTCAGCCGTATCGGATGAAATTTGCTTCTCTTAGAGGATCCGCAAACCAAATCCGGGAATCGGTTTATATGGGGGCTATATATATTTATGGACCAATTTTTACATGGTTGTTAGAGACCATATACCACAACCACGTACTAAATTTAAACCGGATCGGATGAATTTTGCTCCTCTAAGAGGCTCCGGAGTTCAAATCTCGGGATCGGTTTATATGGGGGCTATATATAATTATGGACCGATATGGACCAATTTTTGCATGGTTGTTAGAGAACACATACTTACACCATGTACCAAATTTCAGCCGGATCGGATGAAATTTTCTTCTTTTAGAGGCTCCGCAAGCCAAATCTGGGGATTGGTTTATATGGAGGCTATATATAATTATGCACCGATGTAGACCAATTGTTGCGTATACTAACACCATATACCAAATTTCAACAGGATCGGATGACTTTTGCTCCTCCAAGAGGCTGCACAAGCCAAATCTTAGCGTCGGTTTATGTTATATTGGGGCTATATGTAAAAGTGGTCCGATACGGTCCATTTGCAATACCATCCGCCGTCAATAACAACTAATTGTGCCAAGTTTCAAGTCGATAGCTTGTTTCGTTCGGAAGTTAGCGTGATTTCAACAGACGGATGGACATGCTTAGATCGGCTCAGAGTTTCACCACGACCCAGAATGTATATACTTTATGGGGTCTTATAGTAATATTTCGATGTGTTACAAACGGAATGACAAACTTAGGATGGGGGGTATCCCCATCCTATTGTGGAGGGTATAAAAAGAAAAAACAAGTATATATAGAACAGTCAGTTCTGGCCGAATCTTAAATACACTTTCGGAGCCCTTGGAGGAGCAAATTTTACCCTATCCCGTTGAAATTTGCTACATGATGTCAATATATGGCATTCAACAACTATGCAGAAATTGGTCCATATAGCCCCCATATAAACCGATCCTTTGCGAAAATTTGTTCATATAGGTTCTTAATTATTTATAAAGTCATCTTAATAAACCGACCAGGAACTGATTTTGTTTATATAGAATTTTATTCTCCGATCAGGAACTGATTTTGTTTATATAGGATTTTATTCTATACGTCATAGTACGAAAAGAAGCGAAAATTCAACAAAAATCTTTAAAAAATCAAACTTTTTATACCCACCACCATAGAATGGTAAGTTTGTAATTCCGTTTGTAACAAATCGAAATATAGATTTCCGACTTTATAAAGTATATATATTATTGATCAGGGAAATTCTATGACGATATAACCATGTCCGTCTGTTTATCTGTCAGTGTGTGTCTAATGAAGCAATATTGTTGAAATTTTCCACAAACTCGTCATTTGTCTGCAGTCAAGTTCAAAAATGGGCTATATCGGTCCAGGTTGTAATATAGTCCCCCGTATAACCGACTTCCCGATTTGCGGTCTTGGCCTTATAGAAACCGTAGTTTTTATCCAATTTGCCTGAAATTGGAAATCTAGAGGTATTTTAGGACCGTAAAAAGATGTGCCGAAAACGGCGAGTATCGGTTCAATTCGTAGTTTTTATTCCAGTTGCCTGAAATTAGAATTCTAGAGTTATTTTAGGACCGTAAAGAAGTGTGCAGAAAATTGCGTGTATCGGCCCATGTTTTACTATAGCCCCCATACATACCGATCTCCCGATGTTAGTTTCCGGGATTCCAATTTGCCTGAAATTGAAAATCTATAGGTTTTTAAGACCATAAATAGGTGTGCCGAATATATTGTGTATCGGTACAGTTTTTGATATATGCCCCTTATAAACCGGCCCTCCTATTTGGGGTCTAGATTTTAGATAAGATATGCTGAATATTGTGTATATCCGTCCATTTTTTATACCCTCCATCATAGGATGGGGGTATATTAACTTTGTCATTCCGTTTGTAACACATCGAAATATTGCTCTAAGACCCCATATTCTGGGTCGTGGTGAAATTCTGAGTCGATCTAAGCATGTCCGTCCGTCCGTCCGTCTGTTGAAATCACGCTAACTTCCGAACGAAACAAGCTATCGACTTGAAACTTGGCACAAGTAGTTGTTATCGATGTAGGTCGGACGGTATTGAAAATGGGCCATATCGGTCCACTTTTACGTATAGCCCCCATATAAAGGGACCCTCAGATTTGGCTTGTGGAGCCTCTAAAAGAAGCATGTTTCATCCGATCCGGCTGAAATTTGGTATATGGTGTTGGTATATGGTCTCTAACAACCATGCAAAAATTGGTTCACATCGGTCCATAATTATATATAGCCCCCATATAAACCGATCCCCAGATTTGGCTAGTGGAGCCTCTAAGAGAAGCAAATTTTATCCGATCCGCCTGAAATTTGGTACATGATATTGGTATATGGTCTCTAACAACCGTGCAAATTTGGTCCACATCGGTTCATAATTATATACAGCCCCCATATAAACCGATCCCCAGATTTGGCTTTCGGAGCCTCAAAGAGAAGCAAATTTTATCCGATCCGCCTGAAATTTGGTACATTATATTGGTATATGGTCTCTAACAACCGTGCAAAAATTGGTCCACATCGGTTCATAATTATATATAGCCCCCATATAAACCGATCCCCAGATTTGGCTTGCGAAGTCTCCAAGAGAAGCAAATTTCATCCAATCCGGTTGTAATTTGGAACATGGTCCATATCGGTCCATAATTATATATAGCCCCCATATAAAACGTTCTCCAGATTTGACCTCCGGAGCCTCTTGGAGGAGCAAAATTTATCCGATCCGGTTCAAAGTAGGAATGTGGTGTTAGTATATGGTCGCTAACAACCATACCAAAATTGGTCCAATCACACAAAAATTGGTCCATATCGGTTCATAATCATGGTTGCCACTAGAGTTAAAAATAATCTACCAAAATTTTATTTCTATAGAAAATGTTGTCAAAATTTTATTTCTAGAGAAAATTTTGTTAAAATTTTATTCGGTTCATAATAAAATTTTCATCATTGTCAAAATTTTATTTCCATAGAAAATTTTGTCAAAATTTTATTGCTATAGAAAATTTTGTTCAAATTTTATTCGGTTCATAATCATGGTTGCCACTAGAGCCAAAAATAATCGACCAAGATTTTATTTCTATAGAAAATTTTGTCAAATGTTTATTTCTATAGAAAATTTTGTTAAAATTTTATTTCTGTAGAAATTTTTGTCAAAAATTTCTTTCTATAGAAAATGTTGTCAAAATTTTTATTTCTATAGAAAATTTTGTGAAAATTTTATTTCCATAGAAAATTTTTTAATATTTTCTTTCTGTAGAAAATTTTGTCAAAATTTTATGTCTACTTTGTCAAACTGAATTATATACGTATTGGATCGATCTTTTTTGATTTAATATATACCACGTATGGACTTACATACAATTTAGAAGATGGTGTTAGGAGGTTTTAAGATACCTTGCCATCGGCAAGCGTTACCGCAACTTAAGTAATTCGATTGTGGATGGCAGTGTTTAGAAGAAGTTTCTACGCAATCCGTGATGGAGGGTACATAAGCTTCGGCCTGGCCGAACTTACGGCCGTATATACTTGTTTTTTTTGGCATAGTCTCCATAAGGCCGATCTCCCTATTTTATTCCTTCGATTTCTAGTTTTTATCCGATTTGCCTGAAATTTTGAATATACTGGTATTTTAGATTTACAAAAACGTGTATCGGATTTAGTTTTTATCGTTCTATTTGGTAAGGCCTCCATATAGACCGATTTTACATCCTGAGGGTGCTTGAAACTGAATGTAAAATTCCCAGATTTTACTTCTCGCAATCATTTAAATAATGGGAGAAAAAATCTACAGATTTAAGATTTCAAATCAGGGCATTACGAGTATTTCAAAATTTCTTGCATACTTACACGATATATTTATGATTCCTCTAAAACTCAAACAAATATGGTTCTTATAAATCCAAAATCTGATCTAGTCTTCGTAAATAAAATCTTTAAAGTTATCTTCAGAAAGCGTACTAAACTAGACGTCATGGAAGGAACCAAAATCCTAAAGAAAATCCATATTTTGATATGAAAAATTTATTTTTCTAATATCATCTAAACCATCCAACAGCAAGCTAGAGCTTGTATAGTGAGCATATGAAAATTTCATTAAAATTTTTCAAAAAATTTAAATTTGTATGTGCAAAATATCTGTGTTCTAGATATTCGTTATCACTCTCAAAAAATCGAATATTCCATTAAAATCTAGACAAACTCAATGCCTTTTTATGAAAAACTTATTTTGATGATATCGTCTAAACTATGCGTCCGAAATCGGAAAGTAGATTTATTCACAATCACCATCAAAAAATTCAAAATTCCATCTGAATCCTGAAAACAAATGAAATTTTTCTATGAAACAAAAATTTTATTGATATCTGCAAAACTAAGCGTCCATGAAGACGTGGCCATGTTTTCTAAGACCTGTAAACAAGCGTGTTGGCCGAATTTGCTAAAAACAAGATTTTGTTTTTTATGTCAAATCCATGGTATTTCTTATTTTCGTATAATTGTAGGCTCCTCCATGTCTTCGACTTTGCGAGTTTCTTTGAATAATGAAAATAGTTTGAGTCAATATTTTTCATTTATTTGCGTAATAAATTTAATATCACTGTAAATGCATATTTTTTACTTTGTTGTGGCAATAACAAAGTTTTGCCCTTTGCTCCAGTGGTGCTGTCATTACAGCTCAGTTGCAGGATTAGCTTTCACACTATAGCATTTGGCAAAAATTGCTTAGGATAATAAAAAGGAGAAAAAAAAACAAACCTCCAGCAAAAATTAAGTTACTCTGGCAACATGGACATTTCGATGGATGAGGTTGAACAGAAGCAAAAGGAAGGAAAGGAGAAAAGCCCAAAAAAAAAAAAAACTGAAATAGGGGCTCGTAAATATTTGCTCCCCCTTAGCAATCATTCTTCTTATCATCGACCGGATACCCCCCCAGAGAGCATTAAGAAAGCTTTAAATTTTTGGAGTATTACTCAAAGTCAAATAAAATAAATTAGAAAACGCTGATAAAATGCCAAAATAAAGCTGATAACAATCCAACACCAACTTCACAAGCAGCAGCACCCACCACCAGCTCATGCAAGAGTGCCAACACTAAACGCATTGAATAACAAGAATCTGAAGGCCCAAAAACTTTTTCCTTTCATATTAGTTCCGCAGGCATTAACGCTTTCGATGTCATTGGAACTAATCCAAACAAACAAATAAAAGTATCAAAGTACCAATCAGGCTTTTTTTTATCCTCTTGGCTGTTTGGATTGTGGCAAATGTCTAAATGAAGAAAAATTGATGAAGTCGAGTGTGTGGTGTGTGAGAAACTAAAAGGATATGACATTGCGTTTGTATTAAAATTTGTACTACAGAACAGTTTTCGATATGCAAAGGCATAGGGGGCCTCCTTTCCAAATATTGAATTGATGAGTTCTGTTTTGCTTCTGCTAAGGTTTCAGCCATTATTTGTTTTACCCTCCGCCATAGGTTGGGGGGTTTACTAACTTTGGCATTCCATTTGTAAAACATGGAAATATTGGTCTCAGGCCCTATGCATTTTTGGTCGGGGAAAATTCTGAATCGATCCGATGTTCGTCTTTTAAAATCACGCTGAATTCCGAAAAAAGATTGCTATCGACTTGAAATTTGGCAAAACTAGGTTGGTTGATATTGCGAATGGGCGATATTGCATCACTTTTAGGTTTTGTCTTCATATAAACCAATCCCCAAATTCGACTTCTGGAGTCAATGGTAAGTGTACATTTCATCTAATCCGGTTGAAATTTAGTACGTGATGTAAGACCTTTAATAATCTTTAAAACATTGTATATAGCCCCCATAAAAATCGGTCTCCAAACTTTTTCAGTTTTATGGAGGAACAAATTTCATTCATTACGATTGACATTTGGTGTACAAAGTCAGGGTAGTTAATATGTAATGCAACCAATTTCACGATGCTATCATTTGTAAACCCCTCGTCTTACAGCTGATATATTTATTCCAGTGATAGCTCATTTTATTGTGTATAAGATTAAAAAAGCAGTTTGATCTATTGCATTAAGAAACAAGTATATATGGCCGTAAGTTCGTCCAGGCCGAATCTTATAACCTCCACCATGGATTGCGTAGAAACTTCTACTAAAGACGGTCATTCACAATTGAATTACTTGGGTTGAGGCCGATGGCAAGGCATCTTAAAACTTCTTCTAAATTGTAAATTAGTCCATGCGGAATATATAGTAGACAAATGAAAGAAGAAGAAATTATTACGAACGGATATGAACTTTTGCGCGGTAATTATAGAACCAGAATTGAAATTTGGGGGTCACTTTTTATGGGGGCTATATACAGTTATGAATACGAGTCTACCAAAATATATTAAATATATTGAATAAATTTTTGACAAAATTTTTTATAGAAATTATATTTTGACAAAATTTCCTATAGAAATAAAATGTTGACAAAATTTCCTATAGAAATAAAATTTAGATAGATTATTTTTGGCTCGAGTGGCAATCGTGATTGTTCTGTGATTGGGGATCGGTTTATTTTGGGGCTATGTAAATATAGATCGATACGGGCAAATTTTGGCATGATTGTTATCGGCCATATACTAGCGAAATGTACCAAATTTCAATCGGATCGGATGAATTTTGCTCCTTCAAGAGGCCAAATCTGGTTCACATTTTCTTATCATTACAGGATAAAGGTCAAATATGACAAACTATGTCGAAGACGCTGGGTTTCTTCGGATGGTTGCGAGCAAACCAAGTTGATATGGGACGAAAAGAAACGTAGGAACTGCGAAATTTTGATGTCGATGAACAGAAAAGAATTGCGGCCACTGATTGGTATCATAACAGTACATACACTTGAGAAACACATGGTAATAATAGGACTTAAAGACGACGATATCTGTAGATGGTGCCTGGACCCGGAAGTTACGGAGGACTCGTACCACTTCCTGTGCCAGTGTCCAGCTTTATCCTTTAGAAGAGACAAGATACTGGGCTCCTTTTTCTTTCAGGCTCTCACTGATCTGCGGGAGTGCAGCTTAAGGAACATACTTGCATTCATCAGGGCCTCTGGTTGGTTGTTCTGAGATTTCTTTCAAAGAGAACGAGCAGGAGGAAGCTCTGGGACAAAGCGGACCGCATAGGAAGGAAGAAGATGGAAAGATCACATCGAGGAATCACAATGGACCTATACTGGTCTGAGTGGACATCAATTCCAACACAAAAATTGATGTCATCTTCTACAACCTAACCTAACCAAATCTGGGGATCGGTTTATATGGGGGCTATATATAATTATGAATGGACCAATTTTCGCATGCTTGTTAGAGACAATATACTAACACCACTTACCAAATTTCAACCGGATCGGATGAATTTTGCTCCTCTAAGAGCCTCCGGAGGTCAAATCTGGGAATCGACTTATATGGGGGCTATATATAATTATGGACCGATATGGACCACTTTTGGCATGGTTGTTAGAGACAATATATCAACACCATGTACCAAATTTCAACCGGATCGGATGAAATTTGCTTCTCTTTGAGGCTCCGCAAGCCAAATATGGGGATCGGTTTATATGGAGGCTATATATAAATATGGACCGATGTGGACCAATTTTTGAATGGTTGTTAGAGACCATATACCAACACCAAGTACCAAACTTCAGCCAAATCGGTTGAAAAATGCTACACTTAGAGGCTCCGCAAACTAAATCTGGGGGTCCGTTTATATGGGGGATATACGTCAAAGTTAACCGATATGACCTATTTGCAATACCATCCGATCTACATCAATAACAACTATTTGTGCCAAGTTTCAAGTCGATAGCTTGTTTTGTTCGGAAGTTAGCGTGATTTCAGCAGACGGACGGATGTGACTAGGTCGACTCAGAATTTCACCACGACGCAGTATATATATACTTTATGGGGTCTTAGAGGAATATTTCGATGTGTTACAAACGGAATGACAAAGATAATATACCTCCCATCCTATAATGAAGGGTATAATAAAGTTCTTCGTGATAAAGTTCAAACGTGATAGTGTGATTGCTTTTTATACCCTTTCCATTTCGTGAATGTGCATGAGTGTGATTGGCTATCAAACGTATCGTGCGTGAGCGTGCGTTAGAGCCCTCCAACATTTGCCGTGACACTGATGCTGTTGAATCTCGTCCAAAAATTGGAGGAAAAAACAAAAACATTAACAACACCAAAAATTATCCGAAAACCGAAGGAGAGACTTGATCAAAAACCAATGCTATAGTGATGGAAAATTTGCACATGAGCTGAACATATCGCTAGAACCCTATGCTAAATTTGAGGACGATCAGACTTAAACTGAGATCTGTGCTTTGTACACAATTGTACCACGGTAGTGATCAAGTGTATAAAAACGAAATTTTTATATGAAATACTTATGAGCTGAACATATTGCAAATGTTGAATAAAGCTGTTGAAATTTCTTAAGATCAAGAGCTCAGCGATGCACAAGATAGGTTAGAGCCAACGGATTGCTTCGCTTCTACGAAAGTGGCTAGTTGGTTTGTAACGCAGTTTTCTCGTCGGCTAATGTAAGCTCAGTCGCCTCCAGGATCTCCGTAAGGACCCACTAAATCTTCCGCAATAAGAACACAATTGTTTACCTATTTCGAGTTAAATATTAATTAATTCGATTTTATTGATAAAAAAAAAACTTTTTTACAATCTATTTGTGTGATATTTGACAATCTTGCAAATATGATTGGAATCTGATGGGAGCAGGCCGTTGGCCGTTAGACGTTGATTATTCGGCTTGTTGATGAACGTTAATGTATGAGGACGTCGGCTCGTAGAGCTTCGATTCGTAGATAATTTGTTGCCGACAATAAATTGGGTTTGTTGATTATCAGTAGTGATGAGAACGCCGGCTTATCGATGTTCGGTAGTTGAGGGGAAGTTTGGTTCGTTTGTAATAGGTAGTGAAGGAAAATAGCGGTTCGTCTTTGCTGCGTAGTTGGTGATTCGTTGACAATCGGAGGCTATTGAATACGCTGAGACCTGGACGTTTGGTCGTTGCTGTAGTTTGGCTCGTTGGTTATTGGAAAGTTCGGCACTCGTCGATTTGTAGCTGATCGGGAACTTGCTTGTTTGTCGATTTGTAAATGATCGGGAAGTGCTGATGAGATCTTCGGCTTTCAGGCAGTTGCTACTTTTGGTGCAGTTGATTGTTGTAGAGACGGTGTGGCAGTGGTGTGACAGTCGGAATCAGCTTCGGGTCGGTAATTGGTCAAGATCGGTGTTTAGTAGTACTGACGACTATCATGCAAACTGCTACTATGGCTACTAGCTAATCTACGAGCGAACAGTAGGCCCGAAGGTCTCTGTGGTGGAACAGTAGGCCCGAAGGTCTCTGTGGTGGAACAGTAGGCCCGAAGGTCTCTGTGTAATATTTATTTTGCGTCTGGGAATAAATTCCTCAGACGACATAAAGAAAATATCACCGAACTTCGAGCGGTGCAATGAGCCACTCGTAGCACGATCTGTACTTAGTTGTATACAGCAGATGCAGGTGTTTGTCCAAAGTCTCAGTCAGTCGCCTATCCGAGTCTGCCTTTGGTCGGTAAAGCGACCACCATAAAAGTTCTCTGTGGTCGAACAGTAGGCCCGAAGGTCTCTGTGTAATATTTATTTTGCGTCTGTGAATAAATTCCTCAGACGACATAAAGAAAATATCACCGAACTTCGAGCGGTGCAATTAGCAACTCGTAGCACGATCTGCACTTAGCTGTATACAGTAGATACAAGTGTTTGTCCTATCCGAGTCTGTCCTTGGTCGGAAAAACGACCACCATATAAGTAGGGTATACAATGAAGTGACTGCGAATTGTCACTGCCTGAATGAAATAAACAATTAATTTCTTGTTACCAGAAATCACTCTTACGTAGCAACCCACAGCCACTAAGTGCTTGATCACATGATATAGTGGTGGGTTATGTGTGTGTTGTGTTGGTTGACTGCTGGGTTTACTTGCCAAAGAGTTCGGTTGAAAATGTACACATGTACACCAGAATTTAAGCGCCACCAATGATAATGGTGTGGGCCAACGTAACTGCCTGTAGGTCGCTTCCAGCTCGTAACCATCGGCCGTGGAATCAAAATAAATGACGAATATCATTATGAAAATGTTCTTAAAAGAGTATTGATGTGATTTTTTTAATGGTGGAGGAATGTTTTAAAAAAGAGGTTCTTCACTTCATTTCTATCGCTCAATATTCAAAATCTCCGGATCTCAATTCGTTGGGCTTTTGCGGCAAATTTCCACCGGTTCGGATGAAATTTAATACTCCAAGAGGGGGCTATATAAATTATAGGCCGATATGGAGGGTATTTGCTTCTACAAGGTAATCCGTAAGCTCAGTTTGGGGATCGTTTTATATGGGGGCTAAATATAATTATAGACCAATTTTTGCATGGGAATTGAAGGCCATATTCTTACACCACATATCAAATTTCAACCAGATCCGATGAATTTTGTTCCTCTAAAAGGCTCCCCAAGCCAATTCTGGGGGTGAGTTTATATGGGGGCTTTAACTAAAAGTGGTCTGATATGGCCCATTTGCATTACCGTTCGACTTACATAAATACAAACCACATGTGAAAATTTGTAAGTGGATAGTTTGCTTCGTTCGGAAGTTAGCGTGATTTCAAGGTCGAACGAACATCGCTTTGTTGACTCAGAATTGCACCACGAGGCCAAACGACCACGAAATTATTTCAAACCCACAAAAAATGTCGTAGCCAACCAGAGCTAATAATAAATTTTATCTCTTCGCTCTCCAAAATAAAAACCTGTATTCATTTCTAGGTTATTCGATGAGTACTTAGTCGCACCGGTAGATGTAATTTCCGAAAGATCGGATTGGTATATTTCCCTCCGCTTAAAAAAGTCCATTTCTGGACTTTTGCTCTGAACTTTTTGCCCCGAAGTGCGCCAAATACGTTTGTTGGCCAAATACGGTGATACCACATTGGTGAACTTCTCTCTTACTTACTAAGTGACCATACATATTCTTTGGTGTATATCCATGTACACAAGTTATTCACTTGGTGAAAAGTACAAGGCTCACATTTGCCATAAACCAGCGATAAGAGTAAAGCAAATGTTTTGAAAAGGATATTAAACAAGGTAACCACTGAAAACTAAAACAACAAAGCAAATGTGGCTCAGATGGCTTTAGAACAACCAATCCCCCCCACCCCTCGGTTAAAGTAACAAAATTCACGTAGCACTTACGCACTCAACCAGTCAACCATTAGCTATTATACCTATCGGCGATAACGCTCCCCATTCCAAAAACAAAAAAAGGCAAAAGGAAGTTAAGAGCCACAAAGTTTCATTTGTCGTGTGACAGTAACAAAAGACAAAAACAGGACGAACTACAACAACAGATTCATGTACACCCACCCACCCAACATCCTGTAATCTTTGCGCTATACGAAAGAAAGATGACAAACGGGTGGGGTATGTAAACAAAACAAGAGGAGGGCGGGCAATGCAATGAAGGCGGATGTGGGAAACCAGGCTATAAAGACATTAAAATATTAATGTAGAACATAAATCAACACCACTACATCTCACGCATTCACATCAACGATGAGAACAAATAACGATAGGCAGTCGAATGTGAGAGACAAGTACCATCGGCACACACAAACCCCCACTTATAAGAGTGCCTTACACTCTTTCTCACACATTTACACTTCTCTTTGTGATAACTTTCTTCGCACGCCCTCTTCCCTTTGAATATTTGAGTAAGTTGAGGATATCAACCGCAACACTAAGTACATTCATTGAAATTTCTACGTCGACACCTTTTCAACTTTACCTGGTGATGTTTTTGCACAGTGGTATGAGGCAAAGAGAAATATGAATAAGCTAAGCAGCAGTTCGACCAGGGCTGCCAATAAAATTTCAAGAAAAATCGTCACTTTTTTCCGAAGAAATCGTCATTTCTATTTTAAAAATCGTCAAAAAATCTGCAATGTAAATAATATTAAAACCAAACTAAATTTTTGGTTAAAAACAAAAGTATTTATTTCATATAAAGAACAGAAAATTAACATATCATACCTAACTATGCATTTCAACAACAAAAGCAGAATAAATTCAGTTTTGTAAAAAAAAAAAAAATAAAAAAGCAAACATTTTTATTTTTAATTTATTTAAATATAACAATAAAGATCTTTAGTATTTACGTATATAATCGGGCAACGATTTTCCAAAATTTGATCATAAAACTCTTATTGATTGACTCTCTAATAAGGAGGTACAATTTTCTATAGAAATAAAATTAACAAAATCTTCTATAGAAATAAAATGTTGACGACATTTTCTATAGAAATGAAATTTTGCAAAAATTTTCTTTGCAATAAAATAATAAAGAATTTACTATAAACAATTGACAAAAATGTTCTATAGACATACATTTTTGCAAGAATGTTCTATAAAAATAAAAAATGTGCAAAAATTTTCTACAGAAATAAAATTTTGACAACATTTTCTATAGAAATAAAATTTTTATGATTTTTATCTCATAGTCTCGGCTGTAGGTCTATAAATTAAACTCGAAATTGTTGGTTTCTAGTTTTTTATTTTCCGATATTTCGGTTGACTTCGTCAGACCGTTTTCAAGGATTTTATCCGATGTCTTGTTACTTCGCTGTCTGGTTTTCTACTGTAGAAAACCAGACAGCGAAGTAACAAGACATCGGATAAAATCCTTGAACACGGTCTGACGAAGTCAACCGAAATATCGGAAAATAAAAAACTAGAAACCAACAATTTCGAGTTTAATTTATAGACCTACAGCCGAGACTATGAGATAAAAATCATAAAAATTAAAATAAAAGGTCAACAATATCAACAAAAAAAAAAAAAAGAAATAAAATGTGGACAAAATTTTCTATAAAAAATACAGGGAGCCACCGTTGTGCAATGGTTAGCATGCCCGCCTTGCATACACAAGGTCGTGGATTCGATTCCTGCTTCGACCGAACAACAAAAAGTTTTTCAGCGGTGGATTATCCCACCTCAGTAATGCTGGTGACATTTCTGAGGATTTTAAAGCTTCTCTAAGTGGTTTCACTGCAATGTGGAACGCCGTTCGGACTCGGCTATAAAAAGGAGGTCCCTTGTCATTGAGCTTAACATGGAATCGGGTAGCACTCAGTGATAAGAGAGAAGTTCACCACTGTGGTATCACAATGGACTGAATAGTCTAAGTGAGCCTGATACATCAGGCTGCCACCTAACCTAACCTTCTATAGAAATAAAATTTGGACAAAATTTTCTATAGAAATAAAATTTGGACAAAATTTTCTATAGAAATAAAATTTTTGTCAAAATTTCCTATAGAAATAAAATGTTGACAAAATTTTCTATAGAAATAAAATTTTGACAAAATTTTCTTTAGAAATAAAATTTGACGAAATTTTCTATAGAAATAAAATTTTGACGAAATTTTCTAAGAAATAAAATTTTGACGAAATTTTCTATAGAAATAAAATTAAAAAAAGAAATAAAAATAAAATTTTATTTTTTTTAGAAAACTTAACCACGACCTTGATCGTGTGTTTCGATGGGCAACAGCAAATGGTCTGCTACTAAATCCACAAAAGTCTAAATGTTTGATTATACACAAGAATAGAAGGTTCTCTTTGTCCAATGCTGACATTATGTTGAATGGTCAAAAAATCGATGTAGTCACTAGTGCTAAGAATCTTGGAGTAGTATTCAATAGCACATTGAGTTGGTCAAGTCATGTATACACAGCCGTTGGACAAACATATGCAAAACTACGTGCTTTATGGGTTACTCATTCCTACACACCAGTCAATATTCGACTTCTCCTGGCGAAAAGTCTTTTGTTACCGGGTTTAATTTACGGATCTGAACTCTTCGCGAATTGTGACTCCGTGATCAAAAGTAGACTTAACGTGGCATTCAATAGTATAGTTCGTTATGTGTATGGGTTACGCAGGACCGATCATGTTTCGCATGTTACAAACTCCCTCTTTGGCTTTAGTTTTAATACCCTGCTTAATGCCAAGTCGTTAGTATTTCTACATAAATTGATTTACAAACGGAAACCCAGCTATCTCTATGATAAAATTCGGTTTACCAGATCTGATAGAAATAGGAATATAATACCCTTTATAAGGACAAGTCTTGTATCCGAATGGCAGTTCTTTATTGGCACAATACGTCTCTGGAACACTCTACCACCCGATATACAATGCATCAGCAACGCATCATCTTTTAAGAAGAGTATTCAAAATTTATTTCAAAATTAGAATATTTATCATTAAAAATTTGCTTGTATATATAATATAGTTTCACAATTTCACTTTCAATCATCAATAATACTATGCAATTGAATATTAAAAGTAATTTCTCTCTCTCTCTCTCTCTATATATATATATATATATATAAATATATATATATATATATATATATATATATATATATATATATATATATATATATATATATATATATATATATATATATATATATATATATATATATATATATATATATATATATATATATATATATATATATATATATATTTTTTTTTTTTTTTTTTTTTTTTCTATTATTATTAATACAATTTTTATTTTTTCTAATTTTAATTTATTTTCTTTTTATCTTTAAATTTAATTATTGTACTTATTATTAATCGGAGATGTTTTAACATTTAAAATCCTGCACTGTAATTATAAGATTTTAATCTTGTTGTGTAGTTACTCAATAAAATGAAAATGATATGAAAATAAATGAAAATGTTAACAAAATTTTCTATAAATTCAATATGAAACATTTCTTTCGAATAAAACAACTTTTGTTTACATACTAACCACAAGAATTTGATCAACAACTTCAAAATATTTTTTTTTTAATTTGGTAAAATTTCCTTCAAATTTTGGTGGATTATTGTTGGCACCAGTGGCATTTAAATCTATAGTATTAGTATCACTGCTAATACTATAGATTTAAAATGAGGTATAGCTCCTACATGTATGAAATTTCTAGCACAACTCGTTTTTGCTGGCTCTGAACTCCTTCTATTCAAACTTTTTGAACGGAGCTAATATAGTCATTTTTGGGGCAAAAATTGGAAAATCGGCATTTGCTATTTTTTGAGTAAAAAATCGTCAAAATGCCGATAAATCGGCAAAATTGGCAGCCCTGAGTACGACTCAAAGTTATATGTCTACATTCTAAATCACAGTAAGGATAAATGTGTGTAGTCTTAAGATTCAATTTTTGTGGCCACTTACACAAAGTGAAAATGTTAATGATCCTCCAAAAGTCGCCACTCCAATTTGAAGAACCATCATAGCAGATGCTAAATTTGTCAGAATTTATTTCTACAGGGTAGCTGATATGTGATGCAACAAAGTGAAACGATGTATTATTTTTATACCCTCCACCATAGGATGGTTATTTGTCATTCCGTTTGTAACACATCGAAATATTGCTCCAAGACCCCATAAAGTATATATATTCTGGGTCGTGGTGAAATTCTGAGTCGATCTAAGCATGTCCGCCCATTATCACAATGGACTGAATAGTCTAAGTGAGCCTGAATCTTAATCGGGCTGTCACTTAACTTTAACCTTATGTCCGTCCGTCCGTCTGTTGAAATCACTCTAACTTCCGAACGAAACAAGCTATCCACTTGAAACTTGGCACAAGTAGTTGTTATTGATGTAGGTCGAATGGTACTGAAAACGGGCCATATCGGACCACTTTTAAGTATAGCCTCTATATAAACCGACGCTCAGATTTGGCTTGCGGAGCCTCTTGGAGGAGCAAATTTCATCCGATCCGGTTGAAATTGGGTACATGGTGTAAGTATATGGTCTCTAACAACTATGCAAAAATTGGTCCACTTCGACCCATAATTATATATAGCGCCCATATAAACCGATCCCCAGATTTGGCTTGCGGAGCCTCTAAAAGAATCAAATTTCATCCGATCTGGCTGAAATTTGGCACATGATGTGGTCTCTGACAACTACGCAAAAATTGGTCTACATCGGTCCATAACTATATATAGCCCCCATATAAACCGATCCCCCGATTTGGCTTGCGGAGCCTCTAAGAGAAGCAAATTTCATATAAACCGATCCGCAGATTTGACCTCCGTAACCTCATGTATGAGCAAAATTCACCCGATCCGGTTGGTTGAAATTTGGTACATTGCGCTAGTATATGGCCGCTACCAACCATGCCAAAATTGGTCCATATCGGTTTATAGTTATATATAGCCGATCCCCAAAAATAATCTACCAAAATTTTATTTCTATAGAAAATTTTGTAAAAATTTTATTACTATAGATAATTTTGTCAAAATTTTAGTATTATACAAAATTTTGTCAAGATTTTATTTCTATAGAAAATTTTGTCAAAATTTTATTGATATAGAAAATTTTGTTAAAATTTAATTTCTATAGAAAATTTTGTCAATATTGTTTCTATGACCTCAAGCCGAACAAAATTAATAATCAGAAAAAAATTTATTTCTATAAAAAATTTTGTCAAAATTTTATTTCTGTAGAAAATTTGTAAAACTGAATTATGTTATATACGTACTTAATCGGCCTTTTTGTGTTCAATATATATCCCGTATGGACTAACTTACAATTGAGAAGACGGTGTTAAAAAGTTTTAAGATGCCTTGCCATTGGCAAGTGTTACCGCAACCCAAGTAATTCGATTGTTGATGACAGTTTGTAGTAGAAGTTTCTACGCAATCCATGGTGGAGGGTATATAAGTTTCGGCCTGGCCGAACTTACGGCCGTATATACTTGTTCATTTTTATACCATTGTTCAAAACAAGTATGCTTATTGAACAAATAGTGTTAGTGTTATTAATTGTTCCAAATACGAAAATCGCAATATCTTTACGCTGCTTTTTAAACTGTGCTAAAACCACTAATGTAATTAGTGGTAGGTCCTATTGGACCTCATCACGCAGAATCGCACTAAACTTTTTCAAATACCTATAAAAACCGATTTAGTAATTCAATCACATAAAAATTTAAACTTTTCAACTTAAAACACTTCAGTACAAGAAGTCATAAACCATCAAGCTGAAATTCATATAAAAGATAAAGTTATGTATGAATAAAAATTAAAATGGTCCAGCGGGATCCCATCACGCACAGAAGGCTTAAGTTTACTACATTCTCTTTCCACTTGTGAAGATAAGAGAAGCAATCAAAATTATCCAGCGATTCTAAGAAACACTTATGTGTGAGGGTATTTTCATAGGGTTGCAACTACAACCCTTTGAAACCAACTAGTGGACGTGCATGTGTGGTGTTAGACATTATTGATATTTCGGTACATTTGCATTTGTTTTGATTATAACCCCTCGGAGATCCCATGTTCAAAGCATATTTGTTTTGAACAACCATTGCCATTCCGTTTGTAACACATCGAAATATTGGTCTCAGACCCCATAAAGTACATATCGTTGGCAGAAATGCAAAAGAACGTAACTAAAATTTTCATTTTTTTACAGGAGAATGTAAAAACGTTATAAAATCTGCAAAAATAATGTTTACGTAACTATTTTTTATACCCTAAACCACATAGTGGTCAGGGTATAATAAGTTTGATCGGGCAAAAGATGTGCCTACCAGAAATATTGATTTTAGACCCCATAAAATATATACCGATCGACTCAGAATCACCTTCTGAGTCGATCTAGCGCTTGGTGTCCGTCCATCCGTCTGTCTGTCCATGTATTTGTTGTTCACAGGATTCCGGTCGCAATTATTAACCGAGTTTGATGAAATTTGGAACAGGGCGTTTTTTGGGCACAAGGACGAACGCTATTGAATTTGGAAGAAATCGGATCAAATTTAGATATAGCTCCCATATATATGTATCGCCCGATTTCGACAAATGGGGTCACGTTGCGATTTTTTTCAAACGTATCGTCACCGAATATGGCAAAAAGTAATCTTTTCCATCGCCCTTCAAGTCTGCAAAATTTCATCCAAATCGGTTCAGATTTAGATATAGCTCTCATATATATTTATCGCCCGATTTTCCCAAATTTGGCCACAAAACCTTGATTTATCAAACGATCTTACTCAAATTTTGCTAAATATAATATTCTATAGCACTAACTATATGTGCAAAATTTCATTGCAATCGGTTTAGATTTAGCTATAGCTCCCATATATATGTACCGCCCGATTTTTCTAAATTTGGCCATAAAACCCTTATTTATCAACCGATCTTACTCAAATTTGGCTAAATGTAGTCTTCTATAGCATTAACTATATGTGCAAAAAATCATCGAAATCGGTTCATATTTAGATATAGCTCCCATATATATGTATAGCCCGATTTTCCCAAATTTGGACATCGAACCCTTATTTATTAACCGATCTTACTAAAAGTTGGCTAGATCTAGTCCTCTATAGTACTACCTATATTTGCAAAATTCCATCGAAATCGGTTCAGATGTAGATATAGCTCCCATATATGTATCACCCGATTTTGAAAAATTCGCCCCTAATAACCTTATGTTTGACCATACAGGCCTCATTTCTTAACTGATCTTACTCAAATCTTGCACAAGGTAACCTTTTGTGATATTAATCAAACCCGCAGAATATTATGCAAATTGGTTCAGATTTAGATATAGCTTTCATATATATGCAAATTTGGATTTTTCACCCACACTAATTGAACGATTTTCTGTTTTTTAATAATGGGCTTAACCCTCTAATACCCAAGCCCGCCTTTAGGCGGTCTTCATTTAATAAATAAGCTTTTATTAAAACACACCTTAAGACAACAAAAATGGGTAAAATAAAAAGAAAACTTAGTTAAAACTGTTCAAGAGGCTTTGCAGCATGTACTGAATTTTACCGTGTAAATTTTTCTTGTTTAGTTTTCTTGCTTTCGTGTCGTTAACATTGAAAATTTAATCAGCTGGCAAAAAAATTGGAGCATTAGAGGGTTAATATTAGTGGCATACTAACTCCGTAGGTGCAATATCAAAACAGTCAGTGTTGCTAGAAGTAGGGGAAATTCCCTATATGTAGGGTTTTTCTAATATTTAGCGTCTTGTAGGGACGTAGGGCAACAATGTAGGGACATTTTCACTCAACACAATTTGTAATAATTTTTACATTTTGGTGGCTCTAGAGGAGGAAATTAGAAGCCGGCAAGGCTTGATCTTTAACAATGTGTGGTAACAACAGTTACCACTCGTGCCAAAAAAAAAAAAAACAAAATTTGAAGATTACCACAAATTACCACAAATCTACCAAACAAATATTTCTATAGAAATTTTTGTCAAAACTTTATTCCTGTAGAAAATTTTGTCAACATTTTATTTATATAGAAAATTTTCTCAAAATTGTATTTCTATAGAAATTATTTTCAAAATATTATTTCTATAAAAAATTTTCTCAAAATTTTATTTTTATGGAATTTTTCTCTAAATTTTATTTCTATAGAAATTCTTTAAAAAAAAAAAAAACATTACTATTTTGGGTAGAATTCTACCAACTGTGGCAACCGTGGTGGTAATACAAATTTATATTATATAGTACTTAGAACCATTTTTGTTTTGTAAAATTTTTTAAATTTAACGAAACATATTGTACGGAAAATTGTATGGGAAAGTAGGGAAGTTTTTTTGTCCTTGTAGGGTAAACCGAATATTTTCCCTGGCAACATTGACTATGAGCTATAGTCAGATTGAGACAAAGCACCCATAAACATGTACCCCTTAATTTTCTTAAATATGCAACTGCGGTTTATCTCCCAGACCTATATCAATGTTACCCCACAAATGCTTATGATTACTAATTCAGTAAGGGTGGTTTAGGGTATGATATAGTCGCCCCGCCCGACTTTATACTTTACTTACTTGTTTAAATACTGATTAAAACACTCCAACTTTATTTTTGATCGTAGCAACCTAAAAGTTTTTGAGACCATGGCTGTTGATAAAACACGCCAAATGCAGTCAAAAAAAACATTTTTCGAATTTTTGTTAGTTACGTTCTTTTGCATTTCTGCTAACAATATATATCTTCTGGGTTGTAGTGAAATACTGAGTCGATCTAACGTTTTCCGTTCGTCCGTCTGTTAAAATCATACTAACTTCCGAACGAAACAAGCTATAGATTTGAAACTTTGTACAAAGTTGTTATTTATCTAAGTCAGATAGCATTGCAAATATGCCATATACGACCACTTTTAGGTGTAGCCCCCATATAAACCGATCCCCAGATTTCACTTCCGAAGGCTCTTGAAGGAGCAAATTTCATCTGATCTGGTTGATTACTAGTACATGGTGTCAGAATACTATTTTACTATTCATGCACAGTATGTTTTTTTACAATAGTCCATTATTATATATAATTCCCCGATATAACCCAACCCACTATATATAACTTCCGAAACTTCATGCAGGAACAAATTTCATTCAATCCATTTGAAATGTATTCCTCTAATTACCATGCGTATATTGGTTCATTATCATTATACCCTCCACGATTGGATGGGGTGTGGTATATTACTTTGTCATTCTGTTTGTAACACATAGAAATATTGTTCTAAGACCCTATAAACTATATATAAAGTATATATATACTGAGTCAATCTAACCACGTCCGTCTGTTGAAATCACGCTAACTTTGAACGAAATAAGCTATCGACTTGCCACAAGTAGTTGTTATTAATGTAGGTGGGATGGTAATGCAAATGGGCCATATCGGACCACTTTTACGTATAGCCCCCATATAAAGCGATCCCCAGATTTGATCATCCGATCCGGTTGAAATTTGATACGTGGTGTTAGTATATGATCTCTCATAACCACGCAAAAATTGGTCCATATAGGTCCATAATTATATATAGCCCCCATATAAACCGATCCCCAGATTTGACCTTTGGAGACTCTTGGAAAAGTAAAATTAATCCGATCTGGTTGAAATTTGGTACTTGGTGTTAGTATATGGTCTCTAACAATTACGCTAAATTGATCCATATCGGTCCATAAATATAATCAAAAGCCCAGATATGACCTTCGGAGCCTCTTGAAGGAGCAAAATTCATTCGATCCGGTTGAAATTTGGTACGTGATATTATTATATGGTCTCCAAAAACCATGCAAAAATTAGTCAATTTCGGTCCATTTTGCGCAAGAAATGAATCGAGGCATTCTGAGAGCTGAATGCGATGGCGCTCTGGATGTTCTACGTGTCCATGTCCTACGTGTTTCTGCCCAGGGCTTCAATGCTGTCTTTAGGACATGTTTCCGATAAAGGGTGATAAAATTTGGTCAACATAAACTTGACGCATTTCTTTAAATTTTGCATTTAAATAACCTGAACACCCCTCATTTTGAAGGTGTGTGTGTGTGTGTGGAATGTTGTTCCTATTTTGATTTTGGAATTCACTCTTCAGTTGTCAAAATGCCGTCCAAGCAAGAAGAGCACCGTGTCTAAATTTTGCTCGCGCATCGCGAAAATCCGAGATACTCGCACGCAAATCTGGCAAAATCGCTAAAAGTTGCCAAATCAACCGTTACAAATGTAATTAAAGTGTTTGGGGAATGTTTGTCGACAGCCAGGAAGTCTGGATCGGGGGGAAATCGAAAACCGGAAGCCGCTGAGACGACAAAGAGAGTTGCCGGTAGTTTCAAGCGAAACCCTAACCTCTCTCTCCGAGATGCCGCAAATAAGCTGGGTGTATCGTATACAACCGTGCATCGAGCCAAAAAACGAGCCGGACTATCGACTTACAAGAAGGTAGTGACTCCAAATCGCGATGATAAACAAAATACGACGGCCAAAGCGCGATCCCGGAGGCTGTATACGACGATGCTGACGAAGTTTGACTGCATGGTAATGGACGACGAAACCTACGTCAAAGCCGACTACAAGCAGCTTCCGGGACAGGAGTTTTATACGGCAAAAGGAAGGGGAAAGGTAGCAGATATTTTCAAGCACATAAAACTGTCAAAGTTCGAAAGGGAAAATATCTGGTTTGGCAAGCCATCTGTACCTGTGGCTTGAAAAGCAGCATTTTCATAGCTTCCGGGACTGTCAACCAAGAAATTTACGTGAAAGAGTGTTTGAATAAACGTCTGCTGCCTTTCCTGAAGAAACACGGTTGTTCCGTACTGTTTTGGCAGGATTTGGCATCTTGCCATTACGGTAAAAAGGGCATGGATTGGTACTCCGCCAACAACGTGCAGGTGGTTCCCAAGGACAAGAACCCTCCCAACACGCCAGAGCTCCGCCCAATTGAGAAATACTGGGCTATTGTCAAGCGGAACCTAAAGAAGACCAAAAAACTGCTAAGGACGAGCAGCAGTTCAAGGCAAACTGGCTTTCTGCGGCGAAAAAGGTGGACAAGGTGGCTGTACAAAATCTGATGGCAGGTGTCAAGCGTGAGGCCCGGCAATTCGGATTTGGAAAAGCGAAAGCCTAACTGAATATTTTTCCTGCATTTTATACTAATTGAACTTGAAAAAGAAATTTAATTTGATTTTTAAATAAACGATTTCACCGATTTACACGCTGTTTCCCTTGACCAAATTTTGACCGTATCACACTTTATCAGGCTCACTTAGACTATTCAGTCTATTGTGATACCACATTGGTGAACTTCTCTCTTATCACTGAGTGCTGCCTGATTCCATGTTAAGCTCAATGACAAGGGACCTCCTTTTTATAGCCGAGTCCGAACGGCGTTCCACATTGCAGTGAAACCACTTAGAGAAGCTTTGAAACCTTCAGAAATGTCACCAGCATTACTGAGGTGGGATAATCCACCGCTGAAAAACTTTTTGGTGTTCGGTCGAAGCAGGAATCGAACCCACAATCTTGTGTATGCAAAGCGGGCATGCTAACCATTGCACCACGGTGGCTCTCTCATAACCACGCCAAAATTGGTCAATATAGGTCCATCGTTATATATAGCCCCCACATAAAGCGATCCCCTCGGAGACTCTTGGAGATGTAAAATTAATTCGACCCAATTGAAATTTGGTGTTAGTATATGGTCTCTAACAATTACGCTAAATTGATCCATATCGGTCCATAAATATATATAGCCCCCATAAAAAGCGATCCCCAGATATGACCTTCGGAGCCTCTTGAAGGAGCAAAATTCATTCGATCCGGTTGAAATTTGGTACGTGGTGTTATTATATGGTCTCTAACAATCATGCAAAAATTAGTCCATATCGTTTCATGGACTAATTTTTGCATGGTTTCGCAAGAAATGAATCGAGGCATTCTGAGAGCTGAATGCAATGGCGCTCTGGATGTTCTACGTGTCCATGTTCTACGTGTTTCTGCCCAGGGCTTCAATGCTGTCTTTAGGACATATTTCCGATAATATTCCAGTAAAAAGTGTAGCCAAAATGTTCTTTTGGGATCCGGAAGTGGTGAAAAATTGGCACAGAAGCGATGAATTTAACATGGGCTTGTCCTAGGATGGATGTCCACTATTTCAAAAGCCGTTGTACTGAATGTTGAACAATGGTTTATCTTTGAGAATTGTATTGGAGAAACTTTGTAGATTCAATATGATTTTATTATCAAGAGAAAGTTTAAAGATTGCGGAAAACTGGAGTACTAGTATCAATCATTCATAAGGCCATTAGTTCCAGTTTTCACCAATTTTCATTGGGAAGTTAGTAGGCGTCCTATGGAGAGGCGTATAAAAATGGGATTAATTACACATTGGCTAATTGGTACAGCAGACAAAATTGCGTGAATTAGAAAAAACAATGAGAAAACTATGAGATCAGTACCAACATTTAAAAACTAACAGGAGAAACATAATTTCCTCCTGTTTTCGATCTAAACTAAGGTTTCCTTACCTTTTCTATGAATAACAAAACTCCGACAATTATAGTTTCCTTGGAAACCCCAAACCCTTTATACTCTTCAAATCTTTTATGTCCTCTCATTTGTATCCACTGTACCAAGATATGATTATCCTTTGTAGCCATGTTGAAATCATCTTTCATTTACGTTCTTTCCGGTTCGTTGTCAATGGATATCTGAGAAAATGGAACATCGTGTTCTTATATATGTCGCCTTGTTTTGTCTTCCAGTCGTCATTCATTTATGGTATCATTTTGCTCCTTGTGCTGTTCACCACAAAAGTCACATCGACAACTTTAATTTTCCCCAATGAAATGTGAGAAATTGTTCGTTATTGCACCCAACAGCCATAAATTTTGATGAATGTCGTACCATGTTCGCTTAGGTGTTTGTTAGTGGGTTGAATATGGGGGTCGATGAAAGGGCTGTGTGTGTGTGTGTGTGCGTGTGTGAAGGTGTTGAGAAATGTATTGTATATCCTTTGGCATTGGAAGGTGTGAATGAGTTTCTGTACATCTTCATCAGGTGGTTTTTGTCCATGGATAATATTGTCAAAGTTCTTTGGTATTTGTTTTCATCCCCACCTATTCACATACATTTTGTATTCTCAGTGATTATGTATCTTGCAAAGAGTTTAGTGTAATTGTTGATCCAAAGATGTTTCGTTCAGAATTTTTGCAACATTTTATTAATAGAAACTTAAGATAATTTAAGAATGCAGATCTTCGGTATTTTTATACCCTCCACCATAGGAAGGGGGTATATTAACTTTGTCATTCCATTTGTAACACATCGAAATATTGCTCTAAGACCCCATAAAGTATATATATTCTGGGTCGTGGTGAAATTCTGAGTCGATCTGTCCGTCCGTCTGTTGAAATCACGCTAGCTTCCGAACGAAACAAGCAATCGACTTGAAACTTGGCACAAGTAGTTGTTATTGATGTATGTCAGATGGTATTGCAAATGGGCTATATCGGTCCACTTTTACGTATAGCCCCCATATAAACGGACCCCCAAATTTGGCTTGCGATTAATTCAAGAGAAGCAAATTTCATCCGATCCGGCTGGTAAATGGTGTTAGTATAGGGTCTCTAACAACCATGCAAAAATTGGTCCACATCGGTCCATAATTATATATAGCCCCCATATAAACCGATTCCCCGATTTGGCTTGCGGAGCCTCTAAGACAAGCAAATTTCATCCGATCCGGCTGAAATTTGGCACATGGTGTTGGTATATGTTCTCTAATGACTATGCAAAAATTGGTCCACATCGACCCATAATTATATATACCCATATAAGCCGATCCCCAGATTTGACCTCCGGAGCCTCTTAGAGGAGCAAAATTCATCCGATCCGGTTGAAATTTGGTACGTGGTGTTAGAATGTGGTGTCTACCAAACACGCAAGAATTGGTGCATATCGGTCCATAATTATATATAGCCCCCATATAATCCGTTCCCCAGATTTGATCTCCGGAGCCTCTTGGAGGAGCAAAATTCATCCGATCCGGTTGAAATTTGGTGGTGGTGTTAGTATAGAGCCGCTAATAACCATGCCCAGATTGGTCCATATCGGTCTATAGTTATATATAGCCGATCCCCAATCACACAAAAATTGTGGTCCATATCGGTTCATAATCATGGCTGCCACTCGAGCCAAAAATAATCTACCAAAATTTTATTTTTATAGAAAACATTGTCAAAATCTTATTTCTATAGAAAATTTTGTCAAAATTTTATTTCTATAGATAATTTTGTCAAAATTTTACTTCTATAGAAAATTTTGACAAAATTTTATTCCTATAGCAAATTTTTTTCAAAATTTTATTTCTGTAGAACATTTTTTCCAAATTATATTTCTATAGAAAATTTTGTCAAAATTTTACTTCTATAGAAAATGTTGTCAAAATGTTATTTTGTCAAAATTTTATTTCTATAGAAACTTTAAACTTAATTATTACGTATTTAATCGGCCTTTTTATACCCTCCATCATAGGATGGTGGTATATTAACTTTGTCATTCCGTTTGTAACACATCGAAATATTGCTCTAAGACCCCATAAAGTATATATATTCTGGGTCGTGGTGATATTCTGAGTCGATCTAAGCATGTCCGTCCGTCCGTCCGTCTGTTGAAATCACGCTAACTTCCGAACGAAACAAGCTATCGACTTGAAACTTGGCACAAGTAGTTACTATCAATGTAGGTCGCATGGTATTGAAAATGGGCTATATCGGTCTACTTTTACGTATAGCCCCCATATAAAGGGACCCTCAGATTTGGTTTGTGGAGCCTCTAACAGAAGCATATTTCATCCGATCCGGCTGACATTTGGTACATGGTGTTGGTATATGGTCTCTAACACCCGTGCAAAAATTGGTCCACATCGGCCCATAATTATATATAGCCCCCATATAAACCGATCCCCAGATTTGGCTTGCGGTGCCTAAAAGAGAAGCAAATTTCATCCGATCCGGCTGACATTTGGTACATGGTGTTGGTATATGGTCTCTAACAACCATGCAAAAATTGGTCCACATCGGTCTATAATTATATATAGCCCCCATATAAACCGAACCCCAGATTTGGCTTGCGGAGCCTCAAAGAGAAGAAAATATCATCCGATCCGGCTGAAATTTGGTACATGATGTTGGTATATGGTCTCTAACAACCATGCAAAAATTGGTCCATATCGGTCTTTAATTATATATAGCCCCCATATAAACCGATCCCCAGATTTGGCTTGTGGAGCCTCTAAGAGAAGCATATTTCATCCGATCCGGCTGAAATTTGGTACATGGTGTTGGTATATGGTCTCTAACAATCATGCCAAAATTGGTCCACATCGGTACATAATTATATATAGCCCCCATATAAACCGATCCCCAGATTTGGCTTGAGGAGCCTCAAAGAGAAGCAAATTTCATCCAGTCCTGCTGAAATTCGGTACATGATGTTGGTATATGGTCTCTAACAACCATGCGAAAATTGGTCCACATCGGTCCATAATTATATATAGCGCCCATATAAACCGATCCCCAGATTTGGGTTCCGGAGCCTCAAAGAGAAGCAAATTTCATCCGATCCGTCTGAAATTTGGTACATGGTGTTGGTATATGATCTCTAACAACCATGCAAAAATTGGTCCACATCGGTTCATAATTATATATAGCCCCCATATAAACCGATCCCCAGATTTGGCTTGCGAAGTCTCCCAGAGAAGCAAATTTCATCCAATCCGGCTTTAATTTGGAACATGGTGTTAGTATATGATCTTTAACAAGCGTGCCAGAAATGGTCCACATCGGTCCATAATTATATATAGCCCCCATATAAAACGTTCTCCAGATTTGACCTCCGGAGCCTCTTGGAGGAGCAAAATTCATCCGATCCGGTTCAAATTAGGAACGTGGTGTTAGTATATGGTCGCTAACAACCATACCAAAATTGGTCCAATCACATAAAAATTGGTCAATATCGGTTCATAATCCTGGTTGCCACTAGAGCCAAAAATAGTCTACCAAAATTTTATTTCTATAGAAAATTTTGTCAAAATTTTATTTCTAGAGAAAATTTAAAATATTATTTCTGTAGAAAATTTTGTCAAAACTTTATGTCTACTTTGTCAAACTGAATTATATACGTATTGGATCGATCTTTTTTGATTTAATATATACCACGTATGGACTTACATACAATTTAGAAGATGGTGTTAGGAGGTTTTAAGATACCTTGCCATCGGCAGGCGTTACCGTAACTTAAGTAATTCGATTGTGGATGGCAGTGTTTAGAAGAAGTTTCTACGCAATCCATGATGGAGGGTACATAAGCTTCGGCCTGGCCGAACTTACGGCCGTATATACTTGTTTATTATTTAATATTTAAAATAATCTTGGTATTAGAATCATGTAAGGAAAGTCTAAAGTCGGAAGGGCCGAATATACCATACCCTTTACCACATTCTAGGTCAAAATGTATACATATATTTACATCTAAACCAATTGAGATACATGTTTTTACACTTGTATAAAATCTCTAATTTAAATTTTCCTACTCCCTGGGATGAAACTCAAGGTTAGTAAAAACAAGTATATACAGCAGTAAGTTCGGCCGGGCCGAATCTTATGTACTCTCCACCATGGATTGCGTAGAAACTTCTACTAAAGATTGTCAAACATGAACCTATATGGTCCAATTTTTGTGTGATTAGTACCTAATTTTAGCAAGATCATATGAAATTTGCTTATCCATCAAGAAGCAATATCTGGGATCGGTTTATCTGTGGGCTATATATAACTATGGACCCATATGGACCACTTTTGGCAGGATTTTTGGCATGACCATATATGTTACCCTTCACCACTACTGTAAAGGGTATAATAAGTTTGTGCATATGTATGTAACGCCAAGAAGGAAAAGCCTGAGACCCATCGTTTAGTATACCGATCATCTTAGAATTAAAGTCTGAGTCGGTTTAGCGATGTCCATCTGTCTGTTTCTACTCATTTTTTTCCGTCCGTCTGTCTGTATATGTAATTGTGTGTTCAAAGTACAGCTCGCAGTTTATGTCCGATCATCCTCCACTTTGGCACGGAGTTTTACATTGGCTCAAAGACGATCGCTATTGATTTTGAAAAAAATCGGTTCAGATTGTTGTGGACCGATATGGACCAATTCCTGCATGGTTGTTAGAGACCACGTACCAAATTTCAACCGGATCGGATGAATTTTGCTACTCCAAGAGCTCCGGAAGTCAAATCTGGGGATCGGTTTTTATGGGGCCATATATAATTATGGACTGATATGGACCAATTTTTTCATGGTTGTTAGAGATCCTATACTAACACCACGTACCAAATTTCAGCC
This sequence comes from Haematobia irritans, assembly GCF_050003625.1. Classification (NCBI taxonomy): domain Eukaryota; kingdom Metazoa; phylum Arthropoda; class Insecta; order Diptera; family Muscidae; genus Haematobia; species Haematobia irritans. Next base: position 154,450,453 of record NC_134398.1, on the reverse strand, counting down.
GGATCGGATGAAATTTGCTCCTACAAGGGGCTCCGGGGTCCAAATCTGGGTATCGGTTTATATGGGGCCCATATATAATTATGGACTGATAAGGACCAATTTTTGCATGGGTTTAGAGGTCATATACTAACACCACGAACCAAATTTCAACCGGATTGGATGAAATTTGTTCCTCCAAGGGGATCCGCATGAAAAATATAAGGATCCGTTTGTGTGGGGGCCATATATAATTACACTAGCCAACAGTTGTTTTGTGAATTGGTTCTAGCATAATTTTTCTCATTGATTTTGGCCTACTAAACACGGAAATGAGCTTTAAAAAATTTTTTGTCGATTGGTTCGAGATACAAAATTTTGAACTTTTTTTTTTTTTTTATTTTTGGAGGTACACTTACAATTTTGAGCATATCTTTCGTCTTCTTTGACCTATTTGATCCTACTACTACTCAAATTAAAGAAAATTGAGCCGTCTACAACTCATTCTCAGAAAATTTTCAAATCGGGTAAGTAGTTTGGATGTTGGCGACTTAAAAAGGTTAAAAAACGGCGTTTTTTTAGTAAAAATGTGGCTGAAAAAAATTCATATAAAATATAAAACACGATGCTAACAGCAATTTTGGTTATTTTACGTATAGCTGATTTTTACAAAGAAAATAAACCCTTACTTAACTAAATCTTACAACAAATAGCGGACTTATAAATTTTTTGGTAAAAGACCGAAAAGACCAAATCAACGCCAAAAAAAATGAGTAGAAACATTTTTACTAAAAAAACGCCGTTTTTTTTAATTTTTAAGCCGCCAACATCCAAACTACTTACCCGATTTGAAAATTTTCTGAGAATGAGTTGTAGACGGCTCAATTCTTTAATTTGAGTAGTAGTAGGATCAAGTAGGTCAAAGAAGACGAAAGATATGCTCAAAATTGTAAGTGTACCTCCAAAAATTACAAAAAAAAAAGTTAAAAAATTTGTATCTCGAAAACCAATCCACAGAAAATTTTTTAAAACTCATTTTCGTGTTTAGTAGGTCAAAATCAATGGGAAAAAGTATGCTAGAAACAAATAACAGAGAAAATTTTGTTATTTGTGACCTAGTGTTATGGATCGATATGGACCAATTTTTTCATGGTTGTTAAAGACCATATACTAGCACCACATACCAAATATCAGCCGGATCGGATGATATTTGCTTCTCCAGGAGGCTCCGGGGTTCAAATCTGGGGATCGGTTTATATGTGGGCTATATATAATTATGGACTGATATGGACCAATTTTAGCATGAATGTTAGATACCATATACTAACACCACATAACAAATTTCGACCGGATCAGATGAAATTTGTTCCTCCAAGGGGATACGCATGCAAAATATAAGGATCCGTTTATATGGGGGCCATATATAATTATGGATCGATATGGACCAATTTTTTCATGGTTGTTAGAGACCATATACTAACGCCACGTACCAAATTTCAGCCGGATCGGATGATATATGCTCCTCCAAGAGGCTCCGGGGTTCAAATCTGGGGATCGGTTTATATGGGGGCCATATATAATTATGGACTGATATGGACCAATTTGAGCATGAATGTTAGATACCATATACTAACACAACATAACAAATTTCGACCGGATCGGATGAAATTTGCTCTTCCAAGAGGATCCCTATGCAAAATGTAAGGATCGGTTTATCTTGGGGCCATATATAATTATGGAGTGATATGGACCAATTTTTGCATGGGGGTTACAGGTCATATACTAACACCACGTAACAAATTTCAACCGGATTGGATGAAATTTGTTCCTCCAAGGGGATCCGCATGCAAATTATAAGGATCGGTTTTGCATGGGTGTTAGAGGTCATTATACTAACACCATAAACCAAGATTCAACCGGATCGAATGAAATTTGCTCCTCCTAGGGTCTCTGCAAGCCAAATCTTTGGGTCGGAAGCAATTCGAAGCCCAATTCATGAATTTTTGCCATCGTTCTCAATGACTTGTGGCACAGTGCGTTGTCTTAGTGGAACAACACTTTTTTTTCATCTTCATATGGGGTCGTTTTGCCGCGATTTCGACCTTCAAACACTCCAATAACGCCATATAATAGTCACTGTTGATGGTTTTTCTCTTCTCAAGATAATCGATAAAAATTATTCCATGCGCATCCCAAAAAAACAGAGGTCATTACTTTGCCAGCGGACTTTTGAGTCTTTCCACGCTTCGGAGACGGTTCACCGGTCGCTGTCCACTCAGCCGACTGTCGATTGGACTCAGGAGTGTAGTGATGGAGCCATGTTTCATCCATTGTCACATATCGACGGAAAAACTCGGGTGTATTACGAGTTAACAGTTGCAAACACCGCTCAGAATCATCAACACGTTGTTGCTTTTGGTCAAATGTGAGCTCGCGCGGCACACATTTTGCACAGAGCTTCCGCATATCCAAATATTGATGAATGATATGACCAACACGTTCCTTTGATATCTTTAAGGCCTCTGCTATCTCGATCAACTTCATTTTACGGTCATTCAAAATCATTTTGTGGATTTTTTTGATGTTTTCGTCGGTAACCACCTCTTTCGGGCATCCACTGCGTTCACCGTCCTCCGTGCTCATTTCACCACGCTTGAATTTTGCATACCAATCAATTCCCAACAAAAAAAGCGTCGCCAAAAAAGTAATGAAATGTTCTTTTTGGATCCGGAAGTGGTGCAAAATTGACGCAGAAGCGATGAATTTAACATGGGCTTGTCATAGGACGGAAGTCCTCCATTTCAACGGCCGTTGCACTGAATTTGCGTCACTTCTTTAGGTGTGATCCGAATTCAATGTTTTGGATGTAAATTAAAAAATTCTGTGATATTTTGTCAAATAAATAATTTTTATAATTTTTAATAGATTCTAACGCTTGTCGGAAACGTTTGACTTCAAATATTTTCAAAAATTCACAATTTTTTCAGATTCGATTTAGCATTTTTTTCGACAAAATTTAAATGATTTGTACCATTATATGAATTCTTACTCTGTTTTTAACCTATTTGAAACAAAAAAAGTAAAAATTACACATTAAAAGTATGAAAAAAAACAAGTTATAAAAATTTGAATTAAAAGAACTTCCTGGGTAGTTAAAATAAAGAACATCATTGGGAGAGCATCTTCTGGAAGTGCTTTTAAAGTTGTGACTTTGGAAGAACTTCCAATTTTTTTTGCTGGGTTATTGTTGATTTCCCTGGGGCAGAGTCCGGAAACTCATTATCAAGCCAAGTTTTTGCTTCCACCGTATTTTTTCCCTTCAGAAAACAGTATTTTATAAAAACACGAAATTCCTTTTTTCCATTTTTTTCACAATAACAAAAGTTGCTTCACAAAAGACGCTCTATCTCACAAACTAATTGACTTACAGACGTCACGAATCATTTGAAGGTTGGTATATAAAAATAATATGCATTTAATACTAGCGACGCCATCTAGGTGTCAGACTTAGAGAACAACTATCTACTCAACACCAACAGATCATATTATATAACGAATCAATTAGACGTAAGCTCGAAGAACACTAAAGAGAGCATAATTCAAAACGTCACAAGTTCAATAAATCAATCAGGAAATATGAGAAAAATATAAATGTTGGCGTTAGGTAACATGGGACATGAAAGAGTTAATACAAAGGTTGGTTTATATACTATTAATAGGCCACATACTTTATAGAAATGTAACATTGGGCATATTATATATTCAAATTATTATCCAATTTTCAATGCTAATTTTAAATTTCTCCATTCCATTGAAAACTCTCTAAATGAAATGAGCCTTTTGCCCTACCAATTAACAAATTCACCCACCAATCACTTTTTGTGTCAATTTACAAAATTAATTTCTCATATTCACCTTCGATTTATGTCCATCCGATGGAACAATGCCATCAAATGGCATTGTTGGGCTATTCCCTGTAAAAACAAAATGGGCGACAAAACATTAACTAACATTGAATGTCGCGCCATAGATGAAGTTAACCCCGGAAATAGATAGCAACAGCCTGCCCGAGGTGGATGGAAGGCAAAAAAGTAAACGAAGCGTATAATAACCAGGTCATTTGGCAAAAAATAAATGCTCACTGAACTTGAATGGATAGGGATGAACGAAGTGATGTAGGTAAAAGATATTGCTTTGCGTAACGGACAAACGGATGAGTGATGAATTTCATGGCATCCAATTTGTTTATATATAGAGAGAAAGGGAAAATATTTGCATTAAAATCATGCTATACAAATGAACTTTATAAATTAAATTCATTACAATTAAGAAAATGGTGGAAGACAAAGATTTCCATAATTAAGTCGTTTTATGTGGGAAGTTCTTAATGGGTAAAGAAATAAATAACAAATATCAACAGCCTATGTTGTAGATAGTTCAAAAGTTATACGGTTTAATAGGAAATTTTTACTCCAAGGCGAGGATGGATTGCATCACAATGGATGTCGAGAAGCTAAATAAGTCAATTCAAGAGATTTGCATATATGGGGGTTATATACAACAAGTATATATGACCATAAGTTTGGCCAGGCCGAATCTTATGTACCCTCCACCATGGATTGCGTAGAAGCTTCTATGAAAGACTGTCATCCACAATCGAATTACTTGGGTTGTTGTATCTTAAAACTTCTTAACATCATTTTCTAAATTCTGAGTTAGTCCATGCGTGGTATATATCAAAGTTATGTATAGGGAAGTCTACAAATAATTACGAATGGATCGGACTTTTTGCACGATATGTAGAGCGCCAGAATTAAAATATGGGGGTCGCTTATATGGGGGCTATATACTATTATGAACTTGATATGGACTAATTTTTGTGATTTATCTGAGGGCTATATATAACTATAGACCGATATGGACCTAGTTAGGCATGGTTCACTGCCTCGTATGAAATTTGCTCCTCCAAGAGGCTCCAAAACCAAATCTAGGGATCGGTTTATATGGGGGCTATATATGACTATGGACTGATATGGACCACTTTTGGCATGGTTGTTAAATATCATACACTACCACCACCTACCAAATTTCAACCAGATCGGATGGATTTTGCTTCTCCAAAAGGCAAATATGGGGATCGGTTTATATGGGGGTTATATATAATTATGGACTAATATAAACCAATTCCTGCATGGTTCTTGGATACCATGTACTAACATCATGTTATAAATTTCAACCGAATCGGATTAATTTTGCTCTTCCAAGGGGCTCCGGAGGTCAAATCTGGGGATCGGTTTATATGGAGCCTATATATAATTATGGACCGATTTCGACCAATTTTTGAATGGGTGTTTGAGGCCATATATTAACACCACATACCAAATTTCAACTGAATCGGATGAATTTTGGTCTTCCACGAGGCTCCGGAGTTCAAATCGGGTTATCGGTTTATATGGGGGCTATATATAACTATGGACCAATGACAATTTTTGCATGGTCATTAGAGACCATATAATAACACTATGTACATAATTTCAGCCGGATCGGATGAAATGTGCTTCTGTTAGTTAGATGTGGACCAATTTTTGCATGGTTGTTGGAGACCGTATACACGCAAAGAAAAAACAAGTATATACGGCCGTAAGTTCGGCCAGGCCGAATCTTATGTACCCTCCACCATGGATTACGTAGGAACTTCTACTAAAGGCTGTCATCCACAATCGAATTACTTGGGTTGCGATAACACTTGCCGATGGCAAGGTATCGTAAAACTTTTTAACACTGTCTTCTAAATTGTAAGTTAGTCCACAAGGGGTATATATTAAACAAAAAAAGGCCGATTAAATACTTATATAATTCAGTTTGACAAAATTTTCTATAGAAATAAAATTTTGACAAAATTTTCTATAGAAATAAAAACTTGACAAAATTTTCTATAGAAATAAAATGTTGACAAAATTTTCTATGGAAGTAAAATGTTGACAAAATTTTCTATAGCAATAAAATTTTGACAAAAGTTTCTATAGAAATAAAATGTTGACTAAATTTTCTATAGAAATAAAATGTTGACAAAATGTTCTATAGAAATAAAATGTTGACAAAATTGTCTATAGAAATAAAATGTTGACAAAATTTTCTACAGAAATAAATTTTTTACAAAATTTTCTATAGAAATAAAATTTTGACAAAATTTTCTATGGAAATAAAATGTTGACAAACATTGCTATAGAAATAAACATTTTACAAAACTTTCTATAGAAATGACATTTTGACAAAACTTTCTATAGTAATAAAATTTTACAATTTTTACATGGCTGTTAGAGGCCATATACTAACGAAATGTACCAAATTTCAACCGCATCGGATGACTTTTGCTCCTCCAAGAGGCTCCGGAGGTCAAATCTGGGGATCGGTTTATATGGGAGCTATATATAATTATGGACCGATATGGACCAATTTTTGCATGGTTGTTAGAGACCATATACTAACACCACGTACTAAATTTCAATTGGATCGGATGACTTTTGCTCATCCAAGAGGCTCCAGAGTTCAAATCTGGGGATCGGTTTATATGGGAGCTATATATAATTATGGACCGATATGGACCAATTTTTGCATGCTTGTTAGAGACCGTATACTAACATCAGGTACCCAATTTCAAACGGACCGGATGAATTTTGCCCCTCCAAGAGGCTCCGGAGGTCAAATCTGGGGATCGGTTTATATGGGAGCTATATATAATTATGGACCGATATGGACCAGTTTTTGCATGGTTGTTAGAGACCGTATACTAACATCAGGTACCAAATTTCAACCGGATCGGATAAATTTTGCCCCTCCAAGAGGCTCCGGAGGTCAAATCTGGGGATCGGTTTATATGGGAGCTATATATATTTATGGACCGATATGGACCAATTTTTGCATGGTTGTTAGAGACCGTATACTAACATCAGGTACCAAATTTCAACCGGATCGGATGAATTTTGCCCCTCCAAGAGGCTCCGGAGGTCAAATCTGGGGATCGGTTTATATGGGGGCTATATATAATTATGGACCGATATGGACCAATTTTTGCATGGTTGTTAGAGACCGTATACTTACATCAGGTGCCAAATTTCAACCGGATCGGATGAATTTTGCTGCTCCGGAAGGCTCCGCAAGCCAAATTTGGGGATCGGTTTATATGGGGGCTATAGGTAAACGTGGGCCGATATGGCCCATTTTCAATACCATCCGACCTACATCAATAGCAACTACTTGTGCCAAGTTTCAAGTCGATAGCTAGTTTCGTTCGGAAGTTAGCGTGATTTCCACAGACGGACGGACAGCCGGACAGACGGACGGACGGACGGACATGCTTAGATCGACTCAGAATTTCACCACGACCCAGAATATATATACTTTATGGGGTCTTAGAGCAATATTTCGATGTGTTACAAACGGAATGACAAAGTTAATATACCCCCATCCTATGGTGGAGGGTATAAAAAACGTTTGGAAAACGTGTACCGAAAACGTTTTTCTTTTGTTAGAGTTTTTTGAATTGCTTCGAAAATTTTAAACTTTTATCATCAAAAAAAATTGGTTTGTTACAAAATTTTTATTTTTTCAATAAAAAAAGTTATTTTTGAAACAACAACACAGTCCATTTCGTTTATATCAAACACTGTTCTTTTCTGACTTTAGGTCTTTAATAAGACACATTTTACAGTTCAAAATTTAATATACTACAATGTATGTTGAACATTTTTTCGGAATCTTCCGAACATATCTGGAATATATGTAAATAATAAAAAAAAAAAAAAACTTTGGTCGAAGCAGGGATCGAAACCACGACCCTTGGCATGCAAGTCGGACGTAGCAACCACTGCTCCACGGTGCCAAACTAAATGTTTGTTTCTGTTAAATAAACTTTGTTTATTCGGTTCGTGGGCGCCGCGAGCTATGCTATATAAATATAACTTATATGGATTTTTATCTATTGATGACCATAATAGGTACATAGCTCAGTGGTTAGTGTGTTGGCTTACAAAGTGCATGGTCCGCGGTTCGATTCTCCGTCCAGGCGAAAGGTAAAAAAAAATTTAAAATTTATAAAATCGTATAATTTCTTCTACTTTGTTGGTATTACAGGAAAAGGTGTTAGGAACTAAAAAACCTCGTGGATGTGAGAAAGATGTGAGGGAAAATGCAATTAGCAAGAAAACAATGTTTTTTTTTAGTTTGTCTTTATGAAATTGTTTTTACATCCTGGAAAAGAATACACGTTTATCACAAAAAGTATATACTTTTCTTCCAAATACACTTCCTTACAGCGAAAAGCAAATGAGAAACGAACTTTGTTTGTCTAAAATTTCGTTTGGGAGGAAAGAAGTATTTTTTTGCGTGTACTAACACTATGTATCAAATTTCAGCCGGGTCGGATGAAATTTGCTTCTCTTAGAGGATCCGCAAGCCAAATTTGGGGGTCCGTTCATATGGGGGCTATACGTAAAAGTGGACCGATATGGCCCATTTGCAATACCATCCGACCTACATCAATAACAAATACTTGTGCCAAGTTTCAAGTCGATAGCTTCTTTTGTTCAGAAGTTAGCGTGATTTCAACAGACGGACGTACGGACGGACATGCTCAGATCGACTCAGAATTTCATCACGACCCAGAATATATATACTTTATGGAGTCTTAGAGCACTATTACGATGTGTTACAAACGGAATGACAAAGTTAATATACCCCCCATCCCAGGGTTGGCCTGTCACAAACTGTGACTTTTGCGACATACGTTTGGGACGGTATAATACGTATGTCGCAAAAGTCGTAAACCTACTGTAGAAAACCAAATTTTGAATAGAAGAAATCCTGAACATTTTTTAATTTAGTTTGACAGCATCCGCTGTGAGTTTCTGCAGAAATTTGTGAAAGTTTTCCCATGGTCAAGCCTATTTTCTTAGGTGGTATCGAAATTCCCGTTGGTGAGTGTGCAAAATACCTTGGGGTTATATTGGACAGGAGACCGAACTTAAAGATAAGAAAGGACGAGAAAATCCACGGTTACCCTGTACTCGTGCAAAAGGCAATAGGGAAAATGTGGGCACTGAAACCGAAAATTGTGAACATTCCTAACTTGAAACTTCTTCGCACATACCATCGTCATGGATATCATCGAATTCGCTGCCTAGCTGACGCGACTAAAGTATTTTCAGTTTGCGACTTTTGTTACTTTTTCTACATTTACGACGCGTATGTGACGTTTACGACGTTTACAACTTTGCGACAGTCGCAAACCTAAAAAAGTTTGATACAGACCATCTCTGCCCCATCCTATGGTGGAGGGTATAAAAACATGAACGAATATAAACCAAATTCAACACACCCAATTGGATTGAAAATGTCTCTACATTTTTAATTTCAGAGAAGTCGGAATTATATCAAAATTATATTTCTATAGAAAATTTTGTCAAAATTTTATTTCTATTGAGAGTTTTGTCAAAATTTTATTTCTGCAGAAAATTTTGTCAAAATTTTATTTCTACAAAAAATTTTTTTTAAATTTTATTTCTATAGAAAACTTTGTCAAAATTTTATTTCTATAGAAAACTTTGTCAAATATTTATTTCTATAGAAAAATTTGTCAAAATTTTATTTCTGTAGATAATTTTGCCAAAATTTTATTTCGTTTTATTATCGTTGGTTTTGTTCTTTAATCATTGTTGTTGTTGTTTTGATTTCAGCTTAAAACCATGCATTGACTAAAATACAAGTTTAGCTTAACCAACAGAGGAAAATAGTGTTTGTCATATTTATTTGGGAAAAACCCTATAGACTGCAATATGGTTGGATGGACGCAAGTTTTCGGAATTACCACATTCCTCATCAGCACCCTCTACTTGCAGCAAAACTATCAACCAATTATCAGAATAAATTCAGGCAGTTCATTAAACCCAACAATGAACCACACTTGAACCTTCCGAAAAAAGGTTCAAAAAGTAACAAAAGTCGCAAACTGAAAATACTTTAGTCGCGTCAGCTAGGCAGCGAATTACGTGATAGCCGGCTTATGCCGAAATAAATTTGCAGTCTTAAGGGCTTTGCCCAAATAAATTTGGCAAACATTCTTTTCCTTTGTTGGTTAAGCTACACTTGCATGATATTAAGCTGAAATAAAAAAAACAACAACAACAACAACATTTTATTTCTATAGAAAACTTTGTCAAAATTATAATTCTATAGAAAATTTTGTCAAAATTTTATTTCTGTAGAAAATTTTGTCAAAATTTTATTTCTATAGAAAATTTAGTCAAAATTTTATTTCTGTAGAAAATTTTATTTTTATAGCAAATTTTGTCATAGCTTTATTTCTATAATTTTTGAATAATTATAATTATATAATTACAGAAAATTTTGTTAACATTTTTTCCGAAAGAATTTTTTTCCGAAAAAAATTTCTATTGAAAATTTTGTTAAAATATTATTTCTTTAGAAAATTTTGTTAAAATTTTATTTTTATAGCAATTTTTTATCTACATTTTATTTCTTTAGACATTTTTGTCTAAATTTTATTTCTATATAAAATTTTGTCTAAATTTTATTTATATAGAATATTTTTATTGTTTTGATTTCAGCTTAAAACCCTTAAAACTACAAGAGTACCTTAACTAACAGAGGAAAACTGGGCGGCCGTTTCGAAATTACCATATTCTTCATCAGCATCCTCTACTTGCAACAAAACTATCAACCAATTATCAGAATAAATTCGGGTAATTCAGTAAACCCAAAGTGAATTACATTGAATCTTCCGAAAAAAGTTTTTGATAGTCGGCTTGTGCCTAAATAAATCTACGAAAATTCAATAAAGAAATAAAATTGTCAAAATTTTATTTCTATAGAAAATTTTGTTAAAATTTTATTTCTGTAGAAAATTTTGTCAAAATATTATTTCTACAAAAAATTTTGTCAAAATTTTATTTCTACAGAAAATTTTGTCAACATTTCATTTCAATAGAAAATTTTGTCAAAATTTCATTTTTATAGAAAATTTTGTCAAAATTTTATTCAATAGAAAATTTTGCCAAAATTTTATTTTTGTAGAAAATTTTGCCAAAATGTTATTTCTGTAGAAAATTTTGTCAAAATTTTTATACCCTCCACCATAGGATGGGGGTATATTAAGTTTGTCATTCCGTTTGTACCACATCGAAATATTGCTCTAAGACCCCGTAGAGTATATATATTCTGGGTCGTGGTGAAATTCTGAGTCGATCTGAGCATCAGAGATGGTCTGTATCAAACTTTTTTAGGTTTGCGACTGTCGCAAAGTTGTAAACGTCGTAAACGTCACATACGCGTCGTAAATGTAGAAAAAGTAACAAAAGTCGCAAACTCAAAATACTTTAGTTGCGTCAGCTAGGCAGCGAATTCGATGATATCCAAGACGATGGTATGTGCGAAGAAGTTTCAATTCTTAGGAATGTCCACAATTTTCGGTTTTAGTCCCCACATTTTCCCTATTGCATTTTGCAAGAGTACCGTGGATTTTCTCAACTTTTCTTAGCTTTAAGTTCAGTCTCCTGTCCAATATAACCCCAAGGTATTTTGCACATTCACCGACGGGAATTTCGATACCACCTAAGAAAATATGCTTGACCGTGGGAAAACTTTCACAAATTTCTGCAGAAACTAACAGCGAATGCTGTCAAACTAAATTAAAAAATGTTCAGGATTTCTTCTATTCAAAATTAGGTTTTATACAGTAGGTTTACGACTTTTGCGTCATACGTATTATACCGTCGCAAATGTATGTCGCAAAAGTCACAGTTTGTGACAGGCCAACCCTGCTGAGCATGCCCGTCCGTCCGTGCGTCCGTCCGTCCATCCGTCCGTCTGTTGAAATCACGCTAACTTCCGAACGAAACAATCTATCGACTTGAAACTTGGCACAAGTAGTTGTTATTGATGTAGGTCGGATGGTGTTGCAAATGGGCCATATCGGTCCACTTTTACATATAGCCCCCGTATAAACGGACCCCCAAATGTGGCTTGCGATTGCTCTAAGAGAAGCAAATTTCATCCGATCCGGCTGAAATTTGATACATGGTGTTAGTATATGGTCTCTAAAAACCATGCAAAAATTGGTCCATATCGGTCCACTTTTACGTATAGCCCCCATATAAACGGACCCCCCAAATGTGGCGTGCGATTGCTCTAAGAGAAGCAAATTTCATCCGATCCGGCTGAAATTTGGTACATGATAGTAGTACATGGACTCTAACAACCGTGCAAAAATAGGTCCACATCGGTCCATAATTATATATAGCCCCCATATAAACCGATCCCCCGATTTGGCTTGCGGAGCCTCTAAGAGAATCAAATTTCATCCGATCCGGCTGAAATTTAGTACATGGTGTTGGTATATGTTCTCTAATGACCATGCAAAAATTGGTCCACATCGACTCATAATTATATATAGCCCCCATATATGCCGATCCCCAGATTTGATCTCCGGAGCCTCTTAGAGGAGCAAAATTCATCCGATCCGTTTGAAATTTGGTACGTGGTGTTAGTACATGGTCTCTAACAACCATGCAAGAAGTGGTCCATATCGGTCCATAATTATATATAGCCCCCATATAAATCGATCCTCAGATTTGTCCTCCGAGCCTCTTGGAGGAGCAAAATTCATCCGATCCGGTTGAAATTTGGAACTTGGTGTTAAAATGTGGTCTCTAACAAACACACAAGAATTGGTCCATATCGGTCCATAATTATATATAGCCCCCATATAAACCGTTCCCCAGATTTGATCTCCGGAGCCTCTTGGAGGAGCAAAATTCATCCGATCCGGTTGAAATTTGCAACTTGGTGTTAGTATAAGGCCGCTAATAACCATACCAAAATTGGTCCATATCAGTCTATAGTTATATATAGCCGATCCCCAATCACACAAAAATTGGTCCATATCGGTTCATAATCATGGTTGCCACTCGAGCCAAAAATAATCTATTTTTTTTATAGAAAACATTGTCAAAATGTTATTTCTATAGAAAATTTTGTCAAAATTTTATTTCTATAGAAAATTTTGACAAAAATTTACTTCTTTAGAAAATGTTGTAAAAATTTTATTTTGTCAAAATTTTATTTCTATAGAAACTTTAAACTTAATTATATACGTATTTAATCGGCCCTTTTGCAGTTTAATATATACCACGTAGGGACTATGTGGTATATATTACGTTGTTAGGAAGTTTTATGATACCTTGCTATCGGCTTCAGTAGAAGTTTCTACGAAATCCATGGTGGAGGGTACATAAGCTTCGGCCTGGCCGAACTTACGGCCGTAAATACTTGTTTTTTTATACCCTTCACCACTACTGTGGTACAGGGTATAATAAGTTTGTGCATTTGTATGTAACGCCAAGAAGGAAAAGTCTGAGACCCATCGTTTAGTATACCGATCGTCATAGAATTAAATTCTGAGTCGATTTAGCGATGTCCGTCTGTCTGTCTGTCTGTCTGTCTGTCCGTCTGTCTGTCTGTCTGTTGATGTATTTTTGTGTGCAAAGTACAGCTCGCAGTTTAAGTCCGATTGTCCTAAAATTTGGTATAGGGTCCTGTTTCGGCTCAAAGACGATCCCTATTGATTTTGGAAAAAATCGGTTCAGATTTAGATATAGCTGCCATATATATTTTTCACCGATCTGGTCATAATTGGCGTGTATATCAACCGATCTTCCTCAAACTCCGTACATCCGAATATTTTATGAGTCTCGAAAAACTTGCAAAATATCATCCAAATCGGTTCAGATTTAGATATAGCTCCCATATATAGCTTTCGCCCGATTTACACTCATTTGCCCACAGAGGCCAATTTTTTGCTCCGATTTAGTTGAGATTTTGCACAGGGAGTAGAATTAGCATTATAGTTATGCGTGTCATATTTGGTGGAAATCGGTTCAGATTTAGATATAGCTCCCATATATAGCTTTCGCCCGATTTACACTCAAATGACCACAGAGGCCAATTTTTTGCTCCGATTTAGTTGACATTTTGCACAGGGAGTAGAATTAGCATTGTAGCTATGTGTGCCAAATTTGGTTGAAATCGGTTCAGATTTAGATATAGCTCCCATATATAGCTTTCGTCCGATTTACACTCATATGACCACAGTGGCCAATCTTTTACTCCGATATAATTGAAATTTTGCACAGAGAGTAGAATTAGCATTGTAGCTATGCGTGCCAAATTTGGTTGAAATCGGTTCAGATTTAGATATAGCTTCCATATATAGATTTCGCCCGATATGGACTTATATGGCCCCAGAAGCCAGAGTTTTGGCCCAATTTGGTTGAAATATTGCACTAGGAGTACAATTAGTAATATAGTCATATGTGCCAAATTCGATTGAAATCGGTTCAGATTTCGATATAGCTCCCATATATATGTTTTTCTGATTTCGACAAAAATGGTCAAAATACCAACATTTTCCTTCTAAAATCGCCACTGCTTAGTCGAAAAGTTGTAAAAATGACTCTAATTTTCCTAAACTTCTAATACATATATATCGAGCGATAAACCATAAATAAACTTTTTCGAAGTTTCCTTAAAATTGCTTCAGATTTAAATGTTTCCCATATTTTTTTTTACTAACATTGTGTTCCACTCTAGTCCATTAGCCGACTTAAATTTTGAGTCTATAGATTTTGTAGAAGTCTATCAAATTCTTCCAGATCAAGTGATATTTAAATGTATGTATTTGGGACAAACCTTTATATATAGCCCCCAACACATTTGACGGATGTGATATGGTATCGAAAATTTTAGATCTACAAAGTGGTGCAGGGTATAATATAGTCGGCCCCGCCCGACTTTAGACTTTCCTTACTGGTTTTTTCTATACAAAGTTGAAGACAAAATTTTATTTCTATCGACAATTTTTCTCAGAGTATTATTTCTATAGAAATTTGAAGAACCTATTAATTGAAGAGGAATGTGTTGAAAAAAATTCAAGAATTCTACCAATCTACCAAACAGTAAAAAATCGATCTTTTTGGTAGAATTCTACCAACTGTACCTGTGATTACCATGTGGAAATTAGTTCTTATCGGTTCATGATTGTCTATGTTGTCGTCAATACTTCGTCCGAGTACTCACAAATTTGGATCGATCTATATATCAAATCATAGACCTACCTGCAAATTAAACACGAACCTCACACAATGAAGGTTTTCTACATTGTCATCGAATTTTTGTATGGGATTCAGGTTAGGTTAGGAGCCACCGTGATGCAATGGTTAGCATGACCGCCTTGCATACACTAGGTCGTGGGTTCGATTCCTGCTTCGACCGAACACCAAAAAGTTTTTCAGCGGTGGATTATCCCACCTCAGTAATGCTTGTGACATTTTTGAGGGGTTCAACGCTTCTCTAAGTGGCTTCACTGCAATGTGGAACGCTGTTCGGACTCGGCTAACAGGTTGGCTGATAAGTCCCCGGTCTGACACATAGATGGCGTCGCTAGTATTAAATGCATATTATTTTATATAGTACCAAATGATTCGTGTCAAAATTTGACGTCTGTAAGTCAATTAGTTTGTGAGATAGAGCGTCTTTTGTGAAGTAACTTTTGTTATTGTGAAAAAAATGGAAAAAAAAGGAATTTCGTTTTTTGATAAAATACTGTTTTCTGAAGGGAAAAAATACGGTGGAAGCAAAAACTTGACTTGATAATGAGTTTCCGGAATCTGCCCCAGGGAAATCAACAATAATTGTTTGGTATGCAAAATTCAAGCGTGGTGAAATGAGCACGGAGGACGGTGATCGCAGTGGACGCCCGAAAGAGGTGGTTACCGACGAAAACATCAAAAAATCCACAAAATGATTTTGAATGACCGTAAAATGAAGTTGATCGAGATAGCAGAGGCCATAAAGATATCAAAGGAACGTGTTGGTTATATCATTCATCAATATTTGGATATGCGGAAGCTCTGTGCAAAATGGGTGCCGCGCGAGCTCACATTTGACCAAAAACAACAACGTCTTGATGATTCTGAGCGGCGTTTGCAGCTGTTAACTCGTATTACACCCGAGTTTTTTCGTCGATATGTGACAATGGATGAAAAATGGCTCCATCACTACACTCCTGAGTCCAATCGACAGTCGGCTGAGTGGACAGCGACCGGTGAACCGTCTCCGAAGCATGGAAAGACTCAAAAGTCCGCTGGAAAAGTAATGGCCTCTGTTTTTTGGGATGCGCATGGAATAATTTTTATCGATTATTTTGAGAAGGGAAAAACCATCAACAGTGACTATTATATGGCGTTATTGGAGCGTTTGAAGGTCAAAATCGCGGCAAAACGGCCCCATATGAAGAAGAAAAAAGTGTTGTTCCACCAAGACAACGCACCGTGCCACAAGTCATTGAGGACGATGGCAAAAATTCTTGTCCCCAGTGACTTTTTCTTATTCTCTGACCTCAAAAGGATGCTCGCAGGGGTAAAATTTGGCTGCAATGAAGAGGTGATCGCCGAAACTGAGGCCTATTTTGAGGCAAAACCGAAGGAGTACTACCAAAATGGCATCAACAAATTGGAAGGTCGTTATAATCGTTGTATCGCTCTTGAAGGGAACTATGTTGAATAATAAAAACGAATTTTGACAAAAAAATGTGTTTTTTTTTTGTTAGACCGGGGACTTATCAGCCAACCTGTTATAAAAAGGAGGTCCCTTGTCATTGAGCTTAACATGGAATCGGTCAGCACTCAGTGATAAGAGAGAAGTTCACCAATGTGGTATCACAATGGACTGAATAGTCTAAGTGAGCCTGATACATCGGGCTGCCACATAATCTAACCTAAGCATGTGTATCAGACACAATGACGAACAGTTTACACGCCCACCCTCTTGCGCGTACAATAAATACTGTATGACGAAATTCTTTTCTCGTTTTCTTCCCCAGTTTTTCTGGAAGCCTAATCTCACATACAATCCATTATAGTCGTTTCAACCCGGAATCTGTTCAGCCAACATATTTGATTTAGGCTAAAAAAAAAATCTCTCTCAGTGTAAAAATATAATCTCATTCATATTCTAACTGTGTGAAAATGTTTAAATTTACAGCAAGAAATTTCATCTAATTCGGGTAATATCATTGGGAATGCATAGCTCTTGACTATTGTTCAAATCTGAATGCATTACTCATTTGTCTTCCGTAGACATATTTTGTTGGCTGATATTGCGGATGCAGTCTCCAGGCCCCATTTCATTTATTTGGCCATAATGGAAAAATACAAAGAAAACAAAAACTGAAGTCTTATAAAAGGTCCCCAAACATTAAAATTCGTTATATGAATACAACGATGTACTCACATCCACATGTTGAGGTCTTTTATGACCACGCATAATGGTAATCCACATCAACCAACCATTCAGTTTAGCTACATACATTCCACTTTATGGAGATTGGTCTCCCGTGTCTTCTTGTCCTTTGTGTTTGGCATTATTCAAAATTTTCCCCTACGTAACTAAGTATGAAAAGAGGATGAAGAATAGAAGAGCGGGAATTCTATGGAAATTTGGTAATGCTGGGAGGGAGTATCTATGTATTAGTGCCCATGTGGTTGTGTGTGTGTGTGTAAACAAATTGTCATTATTTTCGCCATACTTTTTAATAAAAATTTCATTAGTGCTTGCAATATATTAAATTTCATTTTAAAAGCTTTAACGCTCCATGGGACATTTGGGGATAATTTGCCTTAATATCAAAGGTTTAAACAAAATTTTTTTGAGAACAAATACAAAAAAAAACTTTAATTCAAAAGGTTATTTCAGTACCAAGAAATAATTGGGTAGCATTCTACACCTGTTAATGTTAACATGATGGCATGATGATACCATATGAAACAAACATATACGGCCGTAAGTTTGATCGATCCATATCTTAAGTATACCTAAAAAAGAGGTATATACGGCCGTAAGTTCGGCCAGACTGAATCTTATGAACCCTCCACCATGGATTGCATAGAAACTTGTACTAAAGACTGTCATCCACAATCGAATTAATTGGGTTGCGGTAACACTTGCTGATGGCAAGGTATCTTAAAACTTCTTAACACCGTTTTCTAAATTGTAAGTTAGTCCATACGGCGTATATATTAAAAAACGGCCGATTAAATACGTATATAATTCAGTTTGACAAAATTTTCTTTAGCAATAAAATTTTGACAAAATTTTCTATAGAAATAAAATATTGGCAAAATTTTGTATGGTAAAAAAATTTTGACAAAATTTTCTATAGAAATAAAATTTTGACAAAATTTTCTATAGAAATAAAATTTTGACAAAATTTTCTATAGAAATAAAATGTTGCCAAAATTTTGTATAGTAATAAAATGTTGACAAAATTTTCTATAGTAATAAACTTTTGACAAAATATTCTATAGTAATAAAATTTTGACAAAATTTTCTATAGAAATAAAATATTGGTAGATTATTTTTGGGGATCGGCTATATATAACTATAGACCGATACGGACCAATTTTGGAATGGTTTTTAGCAGCCATATACCAGCGCAATGTACCAAATTTCACCACGTACCAAATTTCAACCGGATCGGATGAATTTTGCTCCTCCAAGAGCTCCGGAGGTCAAATTTGGGGATCGGTTTAAATGGGGGTTATGTATAATTAAGACCGGTATGGACCAATTTTTGCAGGGTTGTTAGAGACCACATACTAACACCACGTACCAAATTTCAACCGGATCGGGTGAATTTTGCTCTTCCCCCTTGAAAGAGGTCAAATCTGGTGATAGGTTTATATGGGGGCTACATATAATTATTTACCGATATGGACCAATTCATGCATGGTTGTTAGAGATCATATACTAACACCACGTACCAAATTTCAAGCGAATGAATGTTGTTCATCCATGAGGCTCCGGAGGTCAAATCTGGCGATCGGTATATATGGGGGCTATACATAATTATTTACCGATGTAGATCAATTTTGGCATGGTTGTTAGAGACCATATACTAACACCATGTACCAAATTTCAGCCGGATCGGATAAAATTAGCTTCTCTTAAAGCTCCGCAAGCCAAATCTGGGGATCGGTTTATATGGGGGCTATATATAATTATTTACCGATATGGACCAATTCCTGCATGGTTGTTAGAGATCATATGTTAACACCATGTACCAAATTTCAAGCGAATCGGATGAATTTTGCTCATCCATGAGGCTCCGGAGATCAAATCTGGGGATCGGTTTATATGGGGGCTATATATAATTATGAACCGATGTGGACTAATTTTTGCATGGTTATTAGAGACCATATACTAACAACATGTACCCAATTTCAGCCGGATTAAATTTTAGGACTCGAAATTAACGCAATGCTAAGGACAAAATTCTTTAAAATAATGACATTTTAATTAAAAGAAAGTTTATAATCCTTGCTTCAAAAATTTTTTTCATTAAATTTAAGACACAAATCTTGAAATTTTGCGTCCCTCTGTTGAAGTTGTAGATCTTTAAAGTAAGGCAAATATTCCTTAAAATAAAGAAAAACATTTTTAATTAAAAGAAATCATCTTTAACTCAACTGGCATATTGAATTTTTAAATTTAAGATAAAAATGCTTCAAATATAGGCTAAGACTTATTTTAAGGATTTGCATCTTTGGTTTAAAGTTTTTTTTAGCATTAAGAAAACAGTTTTTACTTTGAAGTACTTGGCATAATTTGGATTTTGAAACTGGAATTTCTTTGTACGTGAATACATTTATTAATATATCCCAAACAGAAAATAAAAATTCGATGAATGAGATCTGTATCCAATTTTAATTTTATCGATCCTAGATTTAAAGCCAGGGAGGTCCCTAAAAATGTCTTTATTTTAAAGAAGCCGCATCTTTGGCTCGGAATCAATACCAAAATCCTTAGAGGAAGGTCAACATTTTTGGATCCAAGTAAACTTTTTTTTTGAGTGTACATGACGGTTTCTTTGCACAAGGACGCACACTATAAAAAAAATCGTATCAAATTTAGATATAGCTCCCATATATATTTGCATCGCCCAATTTCGTAAATAGGGTCAGTTTGCGTTTCTTTATTACCCGATAAGCGTCTAAAGTGTGCAACATTTCATCGAAATCGGTTTAGATCTATATATAGCTCCCATATATATGCATCGCCCGATTTTGCACAATTTGGTTAAAACACCCTTATTTTTTTTAATTGACTCAAATTTATTACAAGATAAACTTTTGTAATATCAACCGAATCTATCAAATATCACTAAATTTGGGATTATACAAGACTTTAGACTTTCCTTACTTGTTGGATTACCAATTTAATTTGGAAAGTTTATAGGCCGAAATTTCGGTTAAGCCGAATTTTATTTATGTAACTAACCTTTTCTTTGCATGGTTGTCAGAAGAAAAAAATTTGCTCTCCGACTTGGCCCCAGATCTTAAAACTGTATCAATAGTAGTCCGATATGGTTTATTCACAATACAATTCGCCTATCAGTAGCAATAGTATCCCAGCAAAAAAAGTAGTGAACATTTTCTTTTTTGGATGCAAAATTGGCGCAGAAGCGATGAATTTAAGACGAGCTTGTTATAGGGTGGATGTCCACATTTCATTTCAACAGCCGTTGCACTGAATTTGAATCAATTTTTAATGTATGAGATCTGAATTCAGTGTTTTGTATGTTAATTAAAAATTTTGTGATATTTT
The DNA here is from genome assembly GCF_050003625.1 of Haematobia irritans. NCBI lineage: Eukaryota > Metazoa > Arthropoda > Insecta > Diptera > Muscidae > Haematobia > Haematobia irritans. The sequence goes on along the minus strand of NC_134398.1, from coordinate 154,429,741 downwards.
GCCAAATAAATAATTTTTATATTTTTTTATGATTTTTAATGCATTCTAACGCTTGTCTAAAATGTTTGACCTCAAATATTTTCAAAAATTCGGAATTTTTCCAGAATGGATTTAGCATTTGTATCGACAAAATTTAAATAATTTGTCCCATTTTATAAATTCTTACTCTGCTTTTAATCTATTTGAAACAAAAAATGTTAAAACTACACAGAAAAAATATCATCAAAATATTTCCTATTAAAAAGTTAATTGAAGTTGAAAATATTTTCAATTAATAAATTAATTGATACAGTTAACTTTTTAATCATGATAGAAACATTAAGTTAATTAAGTCAATGATTGAAAATTTAAAAATTTTTAATTAAAAAATTAATTGATACAATTAACTTTTTAATCAAATTCGGAAGACTAATTCAGTTAAAAAAAGTGCTGATTTTTTTTTAATTTTTAATTAACAAGTAAGGAAAGTCTAAAGTCGGGCGGGGCCGACTATATTATACACTGCACCACTCTGTAGATCTAAATTTTCGATACCATATCACATCCGTCAAATGTGTTGGGGGGGCTATATATAAAGGTTTGTCCCAAATACATATATTTAATAACTTATAATACCCTGTTCCACAGTGTGGCGCAGGGTATAAATATCACTCGATCTGGACAGTCGGCTAATGCACTAGGGTGGAACACAATGTTAGTAAAAAACAAGTAAGGAAAGTCTAAAGTCGGGCGGGGCCGACTATATTATACCCTGCACCACTTTGTAGATCTAAATTTTCGATACCATATCACATTCGTCAAATGTGTTGGGGGCTATATATAAAGGTTTGTCCCAAATACATACATTTAAATATCACTCGATCTGGACCGAGTTAGATAGACTTCTGCAAAATCTATAGACTCAAAATTTAAGTCGGCTAATGCACTAGGGTGGAACACAATGTTAGTAAAAAACCAGTAAGGAAAGTCTAAAGTCGGGCGGGGCCGACTATATTATACCCTGCACCACTTTGTAGATCTAAATTTTCGATACCATATCACATCCGTCAAATGTGTTTGGGGCTATATATAAAGGTTTGTCCCAAATACATACATTTAAATATCACTCGATATGGAAGAATTTGATAGACTTCTACAAAATCTATAGACTCAAAATTTAAGTCGGCTAATGCACTAGGGTGGAACACAATGTTAGTAAAAAATTATAGTAGTGGTGAAGGGTATAAAAATATGGGAAACATTTAAATCTGAAGCAATTTTAAGGAAACTTTGCAAAAGTTTATTTATGATTTATCGCTCGATATATATGTATTAGAAGTTTAGGAAAATTAGAGTCATTTTTACAACTTTGCGACTAAGCAGTGGCGATTTTAGAAGGAAATTGTTGGTATTTTGACCATTTTTGTCGAAATCAGAAAAACATATATATGGGAGCTATATCTAAATCTGAACCGATTCAACAAAATTTGGCACGCATAGCAACAATGCTAATTATACTCTCTGTGCAAAATTTCAACTAAATCGGAGTTAAGAATTGGCCTCTGTGGTCATATGAGTGTAAATCGGGCGAAAGCTATATATGGGAGATATATCTAAATCTGAACCGATTTCAACCAAATTTGGCACGCATAGCTACAATGCTAATTATACTCTCTGTGCAAAATTTCAACTAAATCGGAGTTAAGAATTGGCCTCTGTGGTCATATGAGTGTAAATCGGGCGAAAGCTATATATGGGAGATATATCCAAATCTGAACCGATTTCAACCAAATTTGGCACGCATAGCAACAATGCTAATTCTACTCTCTGTGCAAAATTTCAACTAAATCGGAGTTAAAAATTGGCCTCTGTTCATATGAGTGTAAATCGGGCGAAAGCTATATATGGGAGATATATCCAAATCTGAACCGATTTCAACCAAATTTGGCACGCATAGTTACAATGCTAATTCTACTCCCTGTGCAAAATTTCAACCAAATCGGAGTTAAAAATTGGCCTCTTTGGGCAAATGAGTGTAAATCGGGCGAAAGCTATATATGAGAGCTATATCTAAATCTGAACCGATTTGGCTGGTATTTTGCAAGTTTTTCGAGACCCATAAAATATTCGGATGTACGGAATTTGAGGAAGATCGGTTGATATACACGCCAATTATGACCAGATCGGCGAAAAATATATATGGCAGCTACATCTAAATCTGAACCGATTTTTTCCAAAATCAATAGGGATCGTCTTTGAGCCGAAACAGGACTCTATACCAAATTTTAGGACAATCGGACTAAAACTGCGAGCTGTACTTTGCACACAAAAATACATCAACAGACAGACAGACAGACAGACGGACAGACAGACGGACAGACAGACGGACAGACAGACGGACAGACAGACGGACAGACAGACAGACAGACGGACATCGCTAAATCGACTCAGAATTTAATTCTAAGCCGATCCGTATACTAAAAGGTTGGTCTATGATTACTCCTTCTTGGCGTTACATACAAATGCACAAACTTATTATACCCTGTACCACAGTAGTGGTGAAGGGTATAAATATGGGAAACATTTAAATCTGAAGCAATTTTAAAGAAACTTCGCAAAAATTTATTTATGATTTATCGCTCAATATATATGTAATAGAAGTTTAGGAAAATTAGAGTCATTTTTACAGCTTTTCGACGAAGCAGTGGCGATTTTACAAGGGAAATGTTGGTATTTTGACCATTTTTGTCGAAAGCAGAAAAACATATATATGGGAGCTATATCTAAATCTGAACCGATTTCTACCAAATTTGGCACGCATAGCAAAAATGCTAATTCTACTCCCTGTGCAAAATTTCAACAAAATCGGAGTTAAAAATGGGCCTCTGTGGTCATATGAGTGTAAATCGGGCGAAAGCTATATATGGGAGCTATATCTAAATCTGGACCAATTTCAACCAAATTTGGCGCGCATAGCAAAATTGCTAATTCTACTCCCTGTGCAAACTTTCAACTAAATCGGAGTTAAAAATGGCCTCTGTGGTCATATGAGTGTAAATCTGGCGAAAGCTATATATGGGAGCTATATCTAAATCTGAACCGATTTCAACCAAATTTGGCACGCATAGCAACAATGCTAATTCTACTCCCTGTGCAAAATTTCAACTAAATCGGAGCAAAAAATTGGCCTCTGTGGTCATATGAGTGTAAATCTGGCGAAAGCTATATATGGGAGCTATATCTAAATCTGAACCGATTTCAACCAAATTTGGCAAGCATAGCAACAATGCTAATTCTACTCCCTGTGCAAAATTTCAACTAAATCGGAGCAAAAAATTGGCCTCTGTGGTCATACGAGTGTAAATCGGGCGAACGATATATATGGGAGCTATATCTAAATCTGAACCGATTTCAATAAAATTTGGCACACTAAACTACACTACTAATTGAACTCCTAGTGCAAAATTTCAACCAAATTGGGGTAATACTCAGGCTTCTAAGGCCGTATAAGTGCATATCGGGCGAAAGATATATATGGGAGCTATATCTAAATCTGAACCGATTTCTTCCAAAATCAATAGGGTTCTATTTTGACCCAATACACATACTTGTGCCAAATTCGAAGTCGATTGGGCTTAAATTACTACCTAATCCCTTGGTTACAAAAATGTGTTCACGGACAGACGGACAGACGGACATGGCTATATCGACTCAGGAGCCCACCCTAAGCATTTTTGTCAAAGACACCATGTGTCTATCTCGTCTCCTTCTGGGTGTTGCAAACATATGCACTAACTTATAATACCCTGTTCCACAGTGTGGCGCAGGGTATAAAAATGTATTTCAAACAACCATTTGTTAATCCAAATAAAAACTCTATGCCAATTCAGAAAGTAATTAAAAATAGTTACCTTTTTTCACTAATAAATTATTTGAGTTTTGCAATCAACATCAATTAAATTTTTAATTGAATCAACTAAAAAATTAATTGAAATTTGCTAAAAAAAATCAATTAATTTTTGAATCAAGAATTTTTTCTATGCCCAATTAAAACTGTGATTGATACTATCATTTTCGTGATTGAAGACATTTCAATTAAAAAATTAATTGGATCAATTAATTTGGTGATTGAATCAGAAAAAAAAAATTTTGTGTGTACCCTTTAAAAATATGAAAAATGCAAGGCATTAAAAATTGAATTAAAAGAACTTCCTGTGTAGTTAAAATAAAGAACATCTTTGGGAGGACATTTTTTTAAATGCTTTTAAAGTTGTGTCTTTAGTAGAACTTGTTTTGATGGGATATGACGTCTGAGACCAATATTTTGATACGACTTTAAGCTAAATGTAATTATTTAATCCACTTTTTACTTTTCACAACTACCTTTTCAAAAAGGAAATCCGTATAAATTTAAGAATTTTTCCCCACAAATTCCCGTGATGCTCTATGCGTCATGGAATAAGAACACCTTCAAGCATTGCATAATTATTTAATATACACCATCTCTCAAAATTTCCCCCTATATACAAATCCCCCGTCTATCCAAACGCCATAACTACCGATAACAATCGTTGAAGCAATGATTCGATTAAGTTATAATTGAAAGTGTTGGAGAATTTTTTTTTGTTCCTCCACGCGATCAAATACTGTGCAGTAAAATGAATATAAAAAACAACGTATCGAACAATATTTGAATAAAACTTTTGGTATTGTAATTTACAAAAAAAAAAAAAAAACAAAATGGAACACTGGTAATTGGAAAACTCACCACGAAGAGCATATACAAAATAACTGCGAAAAAACAACAATGAATCCTAGACTCATGGATAACTGGAACATAAAAACTTATTGGTGCAAATTTTATGAACTTATGTTTTGGGTTATTAGTACACCCTCACATCTCCCTTACACCAAGGCGGGGGATAGTCTTATTTCCTAGTTACTTTAGTCCCTTTTTTTGTCAGATGTTGGCTGTTGTTCGTTGGGATGATTGGATGGTTGCTTGCTTGGTTCGTTTGCTGTTATGATATTGTCTGTATTTTACACTTTATTTACAACTGCCATGGTTATTACTATAACAACGGCAACTATAGAGCACAACAACAATAACGGAAACGGAAGTCAAGTTTTTACGTTTTTAACCTAAAAAAAAAATGAAACAACACTTGGAGAAGTGTGAAAAGTATAGAAAAGTGGAATGGAAAAATTGGGGGTGGGGGATGGAAAAAAAATAAATAGAAAAAGTTTTAACCATTTTCATATTGAACTGTGAGACTTACCCTCTGATAAGGTCGAAAGCCACACAACAAAAACAATAAAAAATCCCATGAATAGATAGCAGCCAATACGAATTGAAAAACCAAAAAAAAAAAAAACATCGTTGCTGAAATGTGTTGGAAATTTTAAAATGGACTAGCCATAAAAAAGGCAAGACTCACTAAAAACCAGGAAATAATAACCAGGAAATTCCTTTTCAAGTGAAATAGATGTACGACCATCTATTCCGATGAGCTTTTTGCAATCACTGAAAGAAAACGAGGTGAATTTAAAAACAATTAAGGAAAGTCTAAAATCGTGCGGGGCCGACTTTTTAGATCGAAAACTTTGTAGATCGAAATTTTCGATACCATATCACATCCGTCAAATGCGTTGGATGCTATATATAAAGGTTTGTCCAAATACATACATTTGAATATCACTCGATCTGGACAGAATTTGATAGAATTCTGCAAAATCTATAGACTCAAAATTTAAGTCGGCTAATGCACTAGGGTGGAACACAATGTTAGTAAAAACCAAGTAAATAAAGTCTAAAGGCGGGCGGGGCCGACTATATTATACCCTTCACCATTATGTAGGCCAACATTTTTGTGTTACCATCTCAACTACTTCACATTTGCTGGAAGCTATATAAAGGAGACAATTTTTTTACTTCTACAAAATCTCTAGAATTAAAATTTAAATCGGCTAACGCTATACAGTTAACACTAGCCAACAGACGATTGGTTTTCGAGATACAATTTTTTTAATTTTTTTTTTAATTTTTGGAGGTACACCTACAATTTTGAGCATATCTTTTGTTTTCTTTGACCTTTTTGATCCTAATACTACTCAAATTAAAGAAAATTGAGCCGTCTACAACTCATTCTCAGAAAATTTTCAAATCGGGTAAGAAGTTTGGATGTTGGCGGCTTAAAAAGGTTAAAAAACGGCGTTTTTTTTAGTAAAAATGTGGCAGAAAAAAAAACATATAAAAATTCATATAAAATATAAAACACGATGCTAACAGCAATTTTGGTTTTTTTACGTATAGCTGAAATTTTTACAAAGAAAATAAGCCCTTACTTAACGAAATAGCGGACTTATAATTTTTTTGGTAAAAGACCGAAAAGACCAAATCAACGCATCAACGCTGTTTTCCACATGGCATAAAATGTACAGTTATATCTTTGTTTCTACTCATTTTTTTTGCGTTGATTTGGTCTTTTCGGTTTTTTACCACTTTACTTTACCAAAATTATAAGTTCGCTATTTGTTGTCAGATTTTGTTAAGTAAGGGCTTAATTTCTTTGTAAAGATTCCAGCTACACGAAAAAAAAACCAAAATTGTTAGCATCGTGTTTTATATTTTATGTGAATTTTTATATGGTTTTTTCTGCCACATTTTTACTAAAAAATTTTTTAAAACTCATTTTCGTGTTTAGTAGGTCAAAATCAATAAGAAAAAATATGCTAGGAACAAATCACAGAGAAAATTTTGTTATCTGTTACCTAGTGTAATTGGAGGAAACTTCCATTGAAAATGGGTCTAAAATGTATAACAGTCTACCATATTTCCCCAACTCTAGTGTACGTATATATGGGAGCTGTATATAATCTGAACGGATTTTGACTAAATTTGACATGTATAGTTAGAATAATAATTCTGCTATCTATGCGAAATTTCACGTAAATGGGAGTATAACTTTGGCCCCCTGGTCATATGAGTGCAAATCGGACGGAAGATATATATGGGAGCCATATCTAAATCTGAACCGATTTCAACCAAATTTGGCACAATTACCGATACTACTAAACGTACTCCTTGTGCGAAATTTGAAGCAAATCACGGAAAAACCCTGGATTTTGAGGCCATATAAGTTCATATCGGACGAAAGATATATATGGGAGCTATATCTAAATCTGAATCGATTTTGACCATATTTGACACATACAATAGTATCGTTAAAAGTACCGCTTGTGCAAACTTTTAAGTAAGTCAGTGCAAAACTCGGGCTTTTGAGACCATATAAGTCCAAATCGGGCGAAAGATATATATGTGAGCTATATCTAAATCTGAACCGATTTTTAACAAAATTTGACACACTTAACGATACTATTAAACGTATCCCTTGTGCAAAATTTGAAGCAAATTACGGCAAAACTCTGGCTTTTGTGGCCATATAAGTTCAAATCGGACGAAAGATATATATGGGAGCTATATCTAAATTTGAACCGATTTCAATCAAATTTACCAAGCATTGGTAGAATGTCAATTCTACCCTCTGTGCAAAATTTCACGAAGATCGGTAGTAAACTTTGGCCTCTGTGGTCATATGAGTCTAAATCGGACAAAAGATATATATGGGAGCTAAATAATTAATTAATTAAAAATAAAAAAAAAAAAAATTCAATCATTGACTTAAAAATCTTAATGTATCTACCTTTATTAGAAGAGTAATTTCATCAAATAATAAATTGAAAAATTCTTTAAATTTTTAATTGGAAATATTTTGGTGATATTTATACCCTTCACCACTACTGTGGTACAGAGTATAATAAGTTTGTGCATTTGTATGTAACGCCAAGAAGGAGAAGTCTGATACCCATCGTTTAGTAGACCGATCGTCTTAGAATTAAATTCTGAGTCGATTTAGCGATGTCCGTCTGTCTGTCTGTCTGTCCGTCTGTCTGTCTGTCAGTTGATGTATTTTTGTGTGCAAAGTACAGCTCGCAGTTTTAGTCCGATTGTCCTAAAATTTGGTATAGGGTCCTGTTTCGGCTCAAAGACGATCCCTATTGTTTTTGGAAAAAATCGGTTCAGATTTAGATATAGCTGCCATATATATTTTTCACCGATCTGTTCATAATTGGCGTGTATATCAACCGATCTTCCTCAAATTCCGTACATCCGAATATTTTATGAGTCTCGAAAAACTTGAAAAATATCAGCCAAATCGGTTCAGATTTAGATATAGCTCCCATATATAGCTTTCGCCCGATTTACACTCATTTGCCCACAGAGGCCAATTTTTTGCTCCGATTTAGTTGAAATTTTGCACAGGGAGTAGAATTAGCATTGTAGCTATGCGTGCCAAATTTGGTTGAAATCGGTGATTTAGATATAGCTCCCATATATATGTTTTTCTGATTTCGACAAAAATGGTCAAAATACCAACATTTTCCTTGTAAAATCGCCACTGCTTAGTCGAAAAGTTGTAAAAATTACTCTAATTTTCCTAAACGTCTAATACATATATATATATATATATATATATATATATATCGAGCGATAAATCATAAATAAACTTTTTCGAAGTTTCCTTAAAATTGCTTCAGATTTAAACGTTTCCCATATTTTTTTACTAACATTGTGTTCCACCCTAGTGCATTAGCCGACTTAAATGTTGAGTCTATAGATTTTGTAGAAGTCTATCAAATTCTTCCAGATCGAGTGATATTTAAATGTATATATTTGGGACAAAACTTTATATATAGCCCCCAACACATTTGACGGATGTGATATGGTATCGAAAATTTAGATCTACAAAGTGGTGCAGGGTATAATATAGTCGGCCCCGCCCGACTTTAGGCTTTCCTTACTGGTTTTTACTGTGCATGTTCAGTTGTGAATGATAGCTTCAGTCATTAACGATCACGGTATTATCAGATTTATACAAGCGTTTTTTTAAGGTTTGGGCTAATAATCATACTCTCTATGTTTTTTGCAGGCCCAGAATTTTGAAGTGATCTATCAGGTGAGTGTCTTAGCTCATACCGTTTGTTTTCCTATAAAACCTACTCAGTCAAATGAATCTCAAAATAAACATTTTAATACTTCCTTCTCCTGTAAATTGAAACCAACGATTTTGAATATTTCCTTTAAAATTTCTTATAATTACATTTAATGCCCAATGAAAATATCAAAAAAAAAAAAAAAATAAGAAAAGAAAAGAAAGGAGACATTATATAAAGAAACGAAATGAGAAATTGTATTAAAAGTCATTTAATGCTATTGTATTTTTGACTTTGTGTCTCCTTTTCCATTTGTGGGCGGGTGAAGGATAATTGACTTAAGTTGTGATAATCATTGAATATGCAAATTAATGCAACAAAAGAATGAAAAGAAAACTGTATTATTTCCGTTTCAATGAAATGTCATTTCCACAAAAATTCAACCATAAATTTGATTACAGATACTATGTACATTCTTCGATTCCCTATACGCTGCGATGTGTTTTTTTGGTTTGTTTGTTTGTTTGTCTGTCTGTCTTTTCTTATTGCTTAACGTTGCGCGCTTCGTTTCAATTGTCTTCAAATTCAATGGACATGAGAAAAGATCTCACAAAGCTCTATTGTACCACGCTGTGAGTTGGCTGGCTGGTGTCTTGTGAGCTGGGTAAAACTGATATTAAAGAATGAAATCCGGAATAAACAAAAGTTGGCTGTTCACTACACAAAATAGCTGGCAAAAAACAGATGTCACATATCACAGCTACATTGTGAAAGTGTAAATGGTGGCAGTGATGGAGAGAGGTGGTATGGCTTTGATACGCTTATTAGCATTTATTTCGAATAAAGAATTTGGTTTTAACCCTCTAATGCCAAAGCCCTTCATTTAATAAGGAGGCTTTTAGTAAAACACACCTAAAGTCAACAAAAATGGGCAAAATAAAAAGCAAACTTATTTGAAACTATTCAAAAGACTTTGCAGCATATGCTGAATTTTACCGTATAACTTTTTCTTGCTTAGTTCTCTTGCTTTTGTGTCGTTAACATTGAAAATTTAATCAGCTGGCAAAAAAAAAAAAAAAAAAAAAAAAAAAAAAAAAAAAATGGGGCATTAGAGGGTTACCGTATTCAGAATTCTAGGCCTACCACATTCACAGACTAGCGATTTGCATAAGCGATCGAGTTTGTACAGGGCTATATACTGAAGCACCATGATTAAGTTGTAATAGTTTTGATCTGGGTGACAATCTTTAATTTCGGATATAAAAGTATCGTGGGTGGCCAGTATTCGACACGGACAATTCGGATAATTCAGTGAGAATTTTTACATAGAAACAGTGTCGATAAAACTTTTACATAGAAAAAGTGTCAGTGAGACTTTTTCATAGAAAAAGTGTTTTTTTTTATGGAAAAGTGTCGCTGAGAATTTTTTATAGAAAAAGTGTCGCTCCGACTTTTTCACAGCAAAAGGTTCAGTGCGACTTTTTCATAGGAAAAGTCTCGGTTAGACTTTTTCATAGAAAAATAGTCGGTGAGACTTTGTCTTACAAAAAGTGTCGGTGAGACTTTTGCATAGAAAAAGTGTTGGTGAGATTTTTTCAAAGAAAAAATGTCGGTGAGACTTTTTCATAAAAACGTGGTAGTGAGGCTATTTCACAGAACAAGTTTCGGTGAGACTTTTTTATATAATAAGTGTCGGTGAGTCTTTTTCATAAAAAAAGAGTCGACTGGACTTTTTCATAGAAAAGGTGTCGGTGAGACTTTTTCATAGAAAAAGTGTCGGTGAGACTTTTTCAAACAAAAAGTGTCGGTAAGGTATGACTTTTTCATAGAAAATGTGTCCGTGCGTCATTTTCATAGAAAAAGTGTCGGTGAGACTTTTTCAAAGAAAAAGTGTCGGTGAGACTTTTTCATAGAAAAAGTGTGGGTGAGACTTTTTCATAGAAAAAGTGTGGGTGAGACTTTTTCATAGAAAAAGTGTGGGTGAGACTTTTTCATAGAAAAAGTGAGACTTTTTCATAGAAAAAGTCTCGGTGAGATTCTTTAAAAAAAGTGTCGTTGAGACTTTTTCATAGAAAAAGTGTCGGTGAGACTTTTTCATAGAAAAAGTGTCGGTGAGACCTTTTCATAGAAAAATGTCGGTGAGACTTTTTCATAGAAAAAGTGTCGTTGAGACTTTTTCATAGAAAAAGTGTCGGTGGGACTTTTTCATAGAAAAAGTGTCGGTGAGACCTTTTCATAGAAAAAGTGTGGGTGAAAGTTTTTCATAGAAAAAGTGTCGGAGAGACTTTTTCATAGAAAAAGTGTCGGTGAGACCTTTTCATAGAAAAAGTGTCGGTGAGACTTTTTCATAGAAAAAGTGTCGGTGCGTCATTTTCATAGAAAAAGTGTCGATGAGACTTTTTCAAAGAAAAAGTGTCGGTGAGACTTTTTCAAACAAAAAGTGTCGGTAAGGTATGACTTTTTCATAGAAAATGTGTCCGTGCGTCATTTTCATAGAAAAAGTGTCGGTGAGACTTTTTCAAAGAAAAAGTGTCGATGAGACTTTTGCATAGAAAAAGTGTCGGTGAGACTTTTTCAAAGAAAAAGTGTCGATGAGACTTTTGCATAGAAAAAGTGTCGGTGAGACTTTTTCATAGAAAAAGTTTCGGTGAGACTTTTTCATAGAAAAAGTGTCGGTGAGACTTTTTCATAGAAAAAGTGTGGGTGAGACTTTTTCATAGAAAAAGTGAGACTTTTTCATAGAAAAAGTCTCGGTGAGATTCTTTAAAAAAAGTGTCGTTGAGACTTTTTCATAGAAAAAGTGTCGGTGAGACTTTTTCATAGAAAAAGTGTGGGTGAGACTTTTTCATAGAAAAAGTGAGACTTTATCATAGAAAAAGTCTCGGTGAGATTCTTTAAAAAAAGTGTCGTTGGAACTTTTTCATAGAAAAAGTGTCGGTGAGACTTTTTCATAGAAAAAGTGTCGGTGAGACCTTTTCATAGAAAAATGTCGGTGAGACTTTTTCATAGAAAAAGTGTCGTTGAGACTTTTTCATAGAAAAAGTGTCGGTGGGACTTTTTCATAGAAAAAGTGTCGGTGAGACTTTTTAATAGAAAATGTGTCGGTGAGACTTTTTAATAGAAAATGTGTCCGTGCGTCATTTTCATAGAAAAAGTGTCGGTGAGACTTTTTCAAAGAAAAAGTGTCGATGAGACTTTTGCATAGAAAAAGTGACGGTGAGACTTTTTCATAGAAAAAGTGTCGGTGAGACTTTTTCATAGAAAAATTGTCGGTGAAGCTTTCTCATAAATGTGTCGGTGAGACTGCCCTTGTTTCTGGTAATTAGTTTTTTAATTGATTCAGTTTAAAATATTATTGATTTTTTTCGCTAAATTCTTAACAGAGGCAATCAATTATTTGTTTATTTACAATTATTCTATTAGGTTTCACATAATTTAGCTCTCTCTTAGGTAGTTTCAGATTAGAATTATAGTTAGATTTTTCTTTGAATTTGAGTCAACATTTATATGGCCATAATATATCCTTCATATCGTACATTTCTGAATTGTTGTTTCCTTAGGGGTTGTTAACTAAACGAATACATTTCTAACTCGACCAATGACATAACTACTGCTTATATTTGGCAACTTGATTTGTCGCCAAAAGAAAAAAAATCTTCTTGAGATGACTCAAATGCAATTTCCTGTTTATGGTTTGATATTCAATATTTATCTAACATCAATTTTCTGATTTTAGATTTACCATAGATGGCTGCTTTCATTAGTCGCGGTCTCACGTAGTTGTCATGCATGCTGTAGTCATGAGAACTCTAAGCTTTATGTCATGTAGGGTAAACAAAACATCTTTTATGGCACATGTTCCCCGTGGGCTAACAACCAAAGGAAACCTATACACGATGATGGTATATTAATGATGGGTGAATATATGAAATCAGCAATCGATTAGAAAGCTGTCAAAAAAAGTTGTCAGGCATGAAAACATTACAGAAATACGATTTGGTGGTATTGTAAGTATCTTAGTTGTAGGATAGCGTGTCAGTGGTCCCATCTCTGTAATGGTGCTGAGTGTTTACCATAAAACTGCTGCAATATGAGCTCCAGTGAGCGAATGTGAGCGAATGTGTTAAAAAGACACGCACGAAATTTCAAACGGATCGAATGAAATTTGTTCTTCAAAGAGTAAATCACATTTAGGGGTTGGTTTGCATAGAGGCTATACATAATTCGGTTGCTATACTCGTAACCTAGAAAATATTTTCGACTACACTCTCGTTTGCTCATCCCCATCCCTGCAAACATTTTCTAAGCAAAGTGTATCGAAGTAGGTTCGCCATGGAAGATAAAACTTTCATAGGCAATATCAACTTTTTATCGAGTTAGAGTCCCCGTACGGGTAGAAATCTCCCACTGGCGCAGGCAGTTAGCGTGATATTAACAGACAGGAAGACGGACTTGGCTGGATAAACTGAGAATTTCATGAAAGTACATATATGGGGTGGGAGGCAACAATTTCGATTCGATACAACCGGAATAACAAACTTAGTATACCCCCCATCGTACACTCAAACTCTATATGTCACTAAATCCAAACCATAGATTTCATAGATTTATTAAATTTGGAGAGATTAATAATTGTCTTCCACAAAATAGTTAAGAATTTCTTGAAATTTGTAAATTTTACTAATAATGCGCCAGTCATGAACTTCGTTTGGTACTAAAAACGTTTTTGCAATTTTTAACTCCAATTTTTTCCTTCAATTTCGAAATGTTCTTTAACAAGTGAAAACAAGTATATACGACCGTAATTTTGGCCAGGCCGAATCTTATGTACCCTCCATCATGGATTGCGTAGAAACTTCTACTAACATAAAGACTGGCATCCACAATGGAAATACCTGGATTAGAGAATTTTATATATAATTACTAACCAATTTTTCCGCGGTATTTATAGAGCTAGCAGTGAAATATGGGAGTCGGTTTATATGATGGCGATATATAATTATGAACGGATACGGACCATTGTTTGCGTGATTAGTATCAAATTTTAATCGGATCAGATCAATGTGGGCTATATATAATCAATGTCCGATATGGACCAATTTTTGCATGGGTGTTAGAGGTCGTATATTAATACCATGTACCAAATTCTAACCGGATCAGATGAAATTTGCGCCTATGTTACAAGAGGTTCCGCAAGCTAAATCTGGGGATCGGTTTATAAGGGGTCGAGGGTATAAACAAATATATACATATAAGGCCGAACTTACAGGCTGGACTGAATCTTAAATATCTACCACCATGAATCAAATAAAATAGTTTCTTTTGAAAACTCTTCGTCGTAGCAGGTTATTTCATAACATATATAATTTCAGAAGGTTTGATAAGAGCTATTCTCCCAAGCAGATTAGGTCAACCAGAATGCTCCCCGAAGATAAATTTAAATAATCTACCTATGAAGACTAGATTAGATTCTGTATTTATATCAACCATTATCTGAGTTTTAAAGGAATCATAAAAATCTCATATATGTGTGCATAAAAATGATGAAATAACGTCATGGTTTAAAATTGAAAGTCTGTAGATTTTTACCGCCATAATTTAAATTATTACGAGAAGTAAAATCTGAAAATGTTACTTTCAGTTTCAAGCAATTTTTATGATCTGTGCGCCTGATATACCCTCAAGAATTGAAATATGACTATATGGAGGCCTTGCCAAATAAACCAGTATATTTACAAATCGAATAGAAACTAGGTTTTTTTTGGAAGACCAAGAAGTTAAATCGTGAGATTGATCTTCATGAGGGCTACGCCAAAAACATTGACTGATACACACCATATTCAGTACAGCTAATTGTGGTCCTTAAATAAATTTGGTCAAGGAAAAACGCGTGTAAATCGGTGAAATCGTTTATTTAAAAAATCAAATTAAATTTCTTTTTCAAGTTCAATTAGTATAAAATTCAGGAAAAATATTCAGTTAGGCTTTCGCTTTTCCAAATCCGAATTGCCGGGCCTCACGCTTGACACCTGCCATCAGATTTTGTACAGCCACCTTGTCAACCTTCTTCGCCGCAGAAAGCCAGTTTGCCTGGAACTGCTGCTCGTCCTTAGCAGTTTTTTTGGTCTTCTTGAGGTTCCGCTTGACTATAGCCCAGTATTTCTCAATTGGGCGGAGCTCTGGCGTGTTGGGAGGGTTCTTGTCCTTGGGAACCACCTGCACGTTATTGGCGGCGTACCACTCCATGGCCTTTTTACCGTAATGACAAGATGCCAAATCCGGCCAAAACAGTACGGAACAACCGTGTTTCTTCAGGAAAGGCAGCAGACGTTTATTCAAACACTCTTTCACGTAAATTTCTTGGTTGACAGTCCCGGAAGCTATGAAAATGCTGCTTTTCAAGCCACAGGTACAGATGGCTTGCGAAACCAAATATTTCTATACGAACTTTGACAGTTTTATGTGCTTGAAAATATCTGATACTTTTCCCCTTCCTTTTGCCGTATAAAACTCCTGTCCCGGAAGCTGCTTGTAGTCGGCTTTGACGTAGGTTTCGTCGTCTATTACCACGCAGTCAAACTTAGTCAGCATCGTCGTGTACAGCCTCCGGCATCGCGCTTTGACCGTCGTATTTTGTTTATCATCGCGATTTGGAGTCACTACCTTCTTGTAAGTCGATAGTCCGGCTCGTTTTTTGGCTCGATGTACGGTTTTAGACGATACACCCAACTTATTTGCGGCATCTCGGAGAGAGAGGTTAGGGTTCCGCTTGAAACTACCGGCAACTCTCTTTGTCGTCTCAGCGGCTTCCGGTTTTCGATTTCCCCCCGATCCAGACTTTCTGGCTGTCGACAAACGTTCCCCAAATACTTTAATTACATTTGTATCGGTTGATTTGGCAACTTTTAGCGATTTTGCCAGCTTTACGTGCGAGTATCTCGGATTTTCGCGATGCGCGAGCAAAATTTTGATACGCTGCTCTTCTTGCTTAGACGGCATTTTGACAATTGAAGCGTGAATTCCAAAATCAAAATATGAGCAACATTCTACACACGCACACCTTCAAAATGAGGGGTGTTCTGGTTTTTTAAATGCAAAATTGAAAGAAATACGTCATGTTTATATTGACCAAATTTTGACCGTATCACCCTTTACTACTAGATTTCCAATTTCCAGATGCCCCAAAAGTAATATCCGAATATCGGTCTATAAGGGGGCTATATCAAACCATGGGCCGATTCACACCATATAGGGCTCACCTATTTGTGGTCCTAAAATAACTCTAGATTTCCAAATTGGATAAAAACTACGATTTCTATAGGCTATACCAAACCATAGACTAATACACACCACTTTCGGCACATCTTTTTTTTATGGTCCTAAAATACCTCAATATTTCTAATTTCAGGCAATTTGAAAAAAAACTACGGTTCCTAGAAGTCCAAGAAGTAAAATAGGAAGATCGGTCTAAATGGGGACTATACCACAACATGGACCGATACACAAAATTTTCGGCACACTTTTTATAGTCCAATTTCAGGAAAATTGGATAATTTCAGGCAAATTGGATAAAAACTACGGTTTCTAGAAGCCCAAAAAGTAAACTCGAGAAATTGGTCTATATGGAGGCTATACCACAACATGGACCGATACACAAAATTTTCGGCACACTTTTTTATAGTCCAATTTCAGGAAAATTGGATAATTTCAGGCAAATTGGATAAAAACTACGGTTTCTAGAAGCCCAAGAAGTAAAATCGGAAGATCGAACTATGGGGGCCATACCAAACAATGGACCGATACTCACCATTTTCGGCACACCTTATTATGGTTCTAAAATTCCTCAAGATTTCCAATTTCAGGCAAATTGAATAAAGACTACGGTTTCTAGAACCCAAGACCACATATCGGGAGGTCGGTTTATTTGGGGACTATATCAAAACTGGACTGATATAACCCATCTTCGAACTTGACTTGCCTGCAACCAAACAACAAATCTGTTCCAAATTTCAGGATGATAGCGCAATTATTGAAAGCTATAGCGTGATTAAAACCGACAGACAGACAGATAGATATGGTTATATCGTCTGTCGACAGACAGATATGGTTATATCGTCTTAGAATTTCTCCGGGATCAAGAATATTCTATGGTGGTGGGCATAAAAGAGTAGAAAAGTGCCAAATCTGTCAACCTTATTTCACAGTAATGAGAAACGCTGTTTGAATTCGACTATAAAAAGTATGTGCCTTTTCATTGAGCTTAATATTAAATCGAAATGCATTCATTGCTAAGAGTGAAAGTCACCATATATGGTATCACAATGTAATGAATAGTGCAAGTGAGCCTGAAATGACGAGCTGCCACCACGGTTGCCACAGTTGGTAGAATTCTACCAAAAATGGTAGATTTTTTACTCTTTGGTAGATTGGTAGAATTATTGATGTTTTGGAAGATTTTGCTAAATATTCTTCTTCAAGTAAGGGTACTTCACAAATTTTTATAGAAATAAAATTTTGACAAAATTTTCTATAGACATAAAATTTTGACAAAATTTTATATAGACATGAAATTTTGACAAAATTTTCTATAGACATGAACTTTTGACAAAATTTTCTATAGAAATAAAATTGTGACAAAATTTTCTGTAGAAAAAATTTTTGTCTAATTATACAATTATTTTTCGAGCTTTATGGACAGATATAGATTAAGGAACATGGTTAATAGAGCCATTGTAAAGAAACGCCAGATACAAATCTATACACGCCTGGACTGTACATGTTTCGGTTCGGGCGAATGAATCTTTCCACAGCCTTTAGTATAGATCTGGCTGGGAGACAAAACTTTTCTATAGAAATAGATTTTGACAAAATGTTCTACAGAAATAAAATTGTGACAAATTTTTCTATAGAAATAAAATTTTGACAAAATTTTCTATTGAAATAAAATTTTGACAACATTTTCTATAGACATAAACTTTTTACAAAATTTTCTATAGAAAAAAAATTGACAACATTTTCTATAGAAACAAACATTTTACAAAAATTTCAATAGAAATAAATTTTGACAAAATTTTCTATAGAAATAAAATTTTGACAAAATTTTCTGTAGAAAACAAATTTTGACAAAATTTTCTATAGAAAAAACAAAATTGACAAAATTTTCTATAGAATAAAATATTGACAACATTTTCTATAGAAAAAATAAAATGGACAAAATTTTCTATAGAAACAAAAATTTTACAAAATTTTCTATAGAAATAAATGTGGACAAAATTTTCTATAGAAATAAAATTTTGACAACATTTTCTATAGAAATAAACTTTTGACAACATTTTCTATAGAAATAAAATTTTTACAAAATTTTCTAAGAAATTTTACCAAATTTTCTATAGAAAAAAAATGTTGACAAAATTTTCAATAGAAATAAAATGTTGACAAAATTGTTTATAGAAATAATATTTTGACAACATTTTCTATAGAAATTAAAGTTTCTATGGAAAATGCAATCGAACTCGGCTATAAACAGTAGATTGTTTTTCTTTGAGCTAAATTCAGAATCGGGCACAACTCATTTGTGAGAGAAATTTTCACCACCTGTGACCTTATAGCCTTTATGAGCCTTAAATAACGAGCTGCCACTATACTTATCCTAACTCGAGTATAATATCCGGCCATTATTATATTGCCATCATTAAATTGAAACGTACGTGTTTTGAACACATGCTAATTCATGTTTGACTTGTCTGTTTGAATTGGTTGAAGTCTTTTTGCGGTTTTGGTAGATCTCCTTGAATAGTGTGAGAATGTCGTTTGTGCGAATACTTTACCTACCATATTTACGCCTTTTTGCGAAAGACGTAAATATGGTCGGTGTATTTGAGGACCATATTTTTTTCGGTTTATTTATGACCATGAATTTTGTATACTTGGTGAAGTTTTTAGAAAGTTTTTAAAAAAGTTAACATGTGGATTAGATATTTATCGTTCAGTAAGACTAAGAAGGTAGCTTTGTACTCCATTCCTTTGGATTTTTTTATACCCACCACCATAGGATGGGGGGTATATCATTCCGTTTGTAACACATCGAAATATTGCTCTAAGACCCCATAAAGTATATATATTCTGGGTCGTGGTGAAATTCTGAGTCGATCTGAGCATGTCCGTCCGTCCGTCTGTTGAAATCACGCTAACTTCCGAAAGAAACAAGCTATCGACTTGAAACTTGGCACAAGTAGTTGTTATTGATGTAGGTCGAATGGTATTGCAAATGGGCCATATCGGTCCACTTTTACGTATAGCCCCCATATAAACGGACCCCAAAATTAGTCTTGCGAGGCCTCTAAGAGAAGCAAATTTCATCCGATCCGGCTGAAATTTGGTACATGGTGTTAGTATATGGTCTCTAACAACCATGCAAAAATTGGTCCACATCGGTCCATAATAATATATAGCCCCCATATAAACCGATCCCCCGATTTGGCTTGCGAGGCCCCTAAGAGAAGCAAATTTCATCCGATGCGGCTGAAATTTGGTACATGGTGTCAGTATATGGTCTCTAACAACCATGCAAAAATTGGTCCACATCGGTCCATAAGTATATATAGCCCCATATAAACCGATCCCTCGATTTGGCTTGCGAGACCGCTAAGAGAAGCAAATTTCATCCGATCCGGCTGAAATTTTGTACGTGATGTTAGTATATGGTCTATAACAACCATGCAAAAATTGGTCCACATCGGTTCATAATTATATATAGCCCCCATATAAACCGATCACCAGATTTGACCTCCGGAACCTGTTGGAAGACCAAAATTCATCTGATTCATTTGAAATTTGGTACGTGGTGTTAACATATGGCCTCAAACTCCCATGCAAAAATTGGTTGATATCGGTCCATAATTATATATAGGCCCCATATAAACCGATCCCCAGATTTGACCTCCAGAGCCCCTTGGAAGAGCAAAATTCTTGCCATTCGGTTGAAATTTGGTACGTGATGTTAGTATATGGTATCCAACAACCATGCAGGAATTGGTTCCTATCAGTCCATAATTATATATAGCTCCCATATAAACCGATCCCCAGATTTGACCTCCGGTGCCTTTTGGAGAAGCAAAATTCATCCGATATGCTTGAAATTTGGTACATGGTGGTAGTATATGATATTTAACAGCCATGCCAAAAGTGGTCCACATCAGTTCATAATCGTACATAGCCCCATATAAACCGATCCCGAGATTTGGTTTTGGAACCTCTTGGAAGAGCAAATTTCATCCGAGTGAGTTGAAATTTGGTACATTGTGCTAGTATATGGTCGTTAACAGCCATGCCTGACTAGGTTCATATCGGTCTATAGTTATATATGGCCCTCAGATAAATCGATCCCCAATCACACAAAAATTGGTCCATATCAAGTTCATAATTGTATATAGCCCCCATATAAGCGACCCCCATATTTCAATTCTGGTTCTCTACGTACAAAAAGTCCATATCGATTCGTAATTATTTGTAGACTTAACTGTACATAACTTTTTTGTCTAATATATACCATGTATGGACTAAATCACAGTCTTTCGTAGAAGTTTCTACGCAATCCATGGTGGTGGGTACATAAGATTCGGCCTGGCCGAACTTGCGGCCGTATGTACTTGTTTTATTCTCTATTTTGTTGCTGCGATCCCTATACTGATAAATTGTTATAGCCACTATAATAGGATGGGTGTACAGTAAGTTGTCCATTTCTTTTGAAACATATAGAAACATCGATATCCGACTATATTAAAAATATACACTATAGTGTGCAACGACCCGCCAAAATCAGATCCGTATTTCTATGGATACCTTCGATTCCTGATATGCTACCCAGTTTTGGTTCAAAGAAACATTTGAGTAAAGTAGAAAGTGGGGCGGTGCTTATTAATTATACCCTAAACAACTCCTACTGAGTTAGTAAACAAAAGCAAAAAGATATTATAGATAGAGGTTTGGGAAATAACCCGAATTTCCTTATTTAAGAAAATTAATATTTTCAAAATTAATACTTTTAACATTTTATTTCTATAGAACATTTTGTTAAAAGTTTTTTTCTATAGAAATTTTTTATAAACTGTTGTCAATTTTTTTTTTCTATAGAACATTTTGTTAAAATTTTATATCAGTAGAACATTTTGTCATTTGAGTAAAATTTTATTTCTATAGAGAATTTTGTCAAAATTTTATTTCCACAGAAAATTTTGTCAGTATTTTACTTCTATAGAACATTTTCTTAAAGTTTTATTTCTATAGCAATATTTTTTTTTTTTACTTTTATAGAAAATTTTGTCAAAATTTTAGATCTATAGAAAATTTTGCCAAAACGTAATTTCTATAGAAAATTTTGTCAAAAATTTAGTTGTATAGAAAATTTTGTCAAATTTTATTACTGTTGTTTTTTATTGCAGCTTAAAACCATACATTGACTAAGCTACAAGTGTAGCTTAACCAACAGAGGAAAAGAATGTTTGTCAAATTTATTTGGGCAAAGCCCTATAGACTGCAAGATGGTTGGATGGACGCACGTTTCGGAATTACCACATTCCTCATCAGCATCTTCTACTTGCAGCAAAACTATCAACCAATTATCAGAATAAATTCAGGCAGTTCATTAAACCCAACAATGAACCACATTTGAACCTTCCGAAAAAAGGTTTTGTATGATAGCCGGCTTATGCCGAAATAAATTCGAAACAATCATATCTATTTTCCTATGCCAAATCATCGATTTGAGTGTAGTTGGCTGGGTTTATTTTGAGCGTGCTTCCTCTTCTTTTTCCATTCGTTTTGTTTTGTTATTGTTGGTTTTGTTCTTTAAGCATTGTTGTTGTTTTTTATTTCAGCTTAAAACCATACATTGACTAAACTACAAGTGTAGCTTAACCAACAGAGGAAAAGAATGTTTGTCACATTTATTTGGGAAAAGCCCTATAGACTAGATAGATAATTGGTTGATAGTTTTGCTGCAGTAGAGGATGCTGATGAGGAATGTGGTAATTCCGAAACGTGCGTCCATCAAACCATCTTGCAGTCTATAGGGCTTTGCCCAAATAAATTTGACAAACATTCTTTTCCTCTCTTGGTTAAGCACCACTTGTAGTTTAGTCAATGTATGGTTTTAAGCTGAAATAAAAAAACAATTTTATTTCTATAGAAAAATATGTCAAAATTTTATTTCTATAGAAAATTTTGTCAAATTTTTATTTCTATAGAAAAATTTGTCAAAATTTTATTTTTATAGAAAATTTTGTCAAATTTTTATTTCAATAGATAATTTTGCCAAAATTTTATTTCTATAGAAAATTTTGTAAAAATTTTATTTCGATAGAAAATGTTGTCAAAATTTTATTTCTATAGAAAATTTCGTCAGAACGTAATTTCTATAGAAAATTTTAGTACAATTTTATTTCAATAGAAAAAGTTGTCAAAATTTTATTTCTATAGAAAATTTTGTCAAATTTTTATTTCTATAGAAATTTTTGCCAAAACGTAATTTCTATAGAAAATTTTGTTAAAATGTTATGTCTGTGGAAAATTTTGTCAAATTTGATATCTATAGAAAACAAATTTTATAGAAAATTTTGTCAATATTTTATTTTTATAAAAATTTTGTCAAAATCTTATTTCTATAGAAAATTTTGTCAGAACGTAATTTCTATAGAAAATTTTACTACAATTTTATTTCTATAGAAAAAATTGTCAAAATTTTATTTCTATAGAAAAATTTGTCAAAATTTTATTTCTATAAAAAATTTTGTGAAATTTTTATTTCTATAGCACATTTTGTCAAATTTTTATTTCTTAAAAAATTTTGTTAAAATGTTATTTCTATGGAAAATTTTGTCAAATTTGATATGTGTAGAAAATTTCGTCAAAATTTTATTTCTATAGACAATTTTGTCAAAATTTTATTTCTATAGAAAAATTTGTCAAACTTTTATTTCTATAGAAAATTTAGTCAAATTTTTATTTCTATAGATAAATTTGCCAAAATTTTATTTCTATAGAAAATTTTGTAAAAATTTTATTCCGATAGAAATTTTTGTCAAAATTTTATTTCTATAGAATATTTCCTCAGAACGTAATTTCTATAGAAAAATTTGTCAAAATTTTATTTCTATAGAAAATTTTGTCAAAATTTTATTTCTATAGAAAATTTGGTCAAATTTTTATTTCTAGAGAAAATTTTGTTATAATGTTATTTCTATGGAAATTTTTGTCAAATTTGATATCTATAGAATATCTTGTCGAAATTTTACTCCCAAAGAAAATTTTTTCAAAAATTCTATAGAAAATTTTGTCAAATTTTTAGTTCTATAGAAAATTTTGTCAAAATTTTATTTCTATAGAACATTTTGTTAAAATTTTATTTCTATAGAAATTTTCGTCAGAACTTAATTTCTATAGAAAATTTCTGTTCAATTTTATTTCTATAGAAAAATTTGTAAAATTTTTATTTCTATCGAAGATTTTAGTACAATTTTAGTTCTATAGAAAATTTTGTCAAATTTTTATTTCTATAGATAATGTTGTCAACATTTTATTTCTATAAAAAATCTTTTCAAAATTTTATTTCTATACTTAAAATTGAAGTACTTCCTAATTGGAGAGGTATGTGTTGCAAATTCTACCAAAACATTAAGAATTCTAACAATCTACCAAATAGTAAAAAACAATTACAATTTATACAAGGAAACTCTTATATTTGATTCATGGTGGTGTGTATTTAAGATTTTCCCCTATGGAACTGCTCGGCCTTGTATTCTTGTTCAAAATTTTATTTCTATAGAAAATTTCGTCAGAACGTAATTTCTATAGAAACTTTTAGTACAATTTTATTTCAATAGAAAAATTTGTCAAATTTTTATTTCTATAGATAATTTTATCAAAACTTTATTTCAATAGAAGATTTTAGTACAAGTTTATTTCTATAGAAAAATTTGTCAAATTTTTATTTCTATAGATAATTTGGCCAACATTTTATTTCTATAGAAAATCATTTAAAAATTTTATTTCTATACTTAAAATTGAAGTACTTCTTAATTGGAGAGGTATGTGGTGCAAATTCTACCAAATAGTAAAAAAATTACAATTTATACAAGGAAACTCTTATATTTGATTCATGGTGATGGGTATTTAAAATTTTCCCCGATGGAACTGCTCGGCTTTGTATTCTTGTTCATAAATATGGGAGCAACATCTAAATCTGAACCGATTAAAACCAAATTTAGTTTTACATAGGAGTACATAGGATTAAAACATGTCTGATTACATGAGATAAAATCGGGAGAAAGACTCAGGAAATGGTCTTAGTATATCTTTCAAAGTCACCATAGAACTAACTGTGCTGTTTGGTATTTATTATTGTATAAGATTTTTTATACTCACCATATTTTAAAACTTCAAATGCATTCTTCTAATCAAATTTTTGTTTTCTGTAAGTCTTTCTTCTTGCTGACTGCTTAATTGTTGTTGGAGTTTATATATAAAACAGTTGTCGGCATTATCAAATCGTCATAAACGGAACAATTAATGGCTGACTGACTTTTCATTTTCCCATTTAGAAAGAACAAAACGATAAAGTGTTTGGATGGAAGAAAAATTCCATTAATTTCCATTTTTTTGCCAGTAGCTATTGTGGCGTGACTATTGTTGGCTTTGGACAGAATTATTATGAAAGATGCACGCAGAAAACAAAAGACCAAAACATCAAACTTCAGTAAGAAAAGCGGTAATATTAATGTACATATAAATTAAAATTGTATAAAGACCATTTAAATGATGTTAAGGAATGACTTTTGATTATGTATTGCCTGTAAACCAAATGTGCATTACTTTTAATGTAGGTGTTTTATAATCAAAAAACTATTAGTTGGATCCAAAGATTTTAACCCTTAAGGATTTGGATATCGGTGCAATACCCAAGATGTGGGTTCTTCAAATTGAAGATTTTTTTTATCTATTCACACTTAAAAAAATATTGTCGTGGAGTCAAAAAATTCATAGAGTGCTGCACTGAAAAAGAAATCTTTTGTTTTAACAGTAATTTTATTGGTATTGATTTCGAGGCAAAGAACCGGAGAATTAAAGTAAGCGGGGATCTGAAGTACTTTTGGGACACAATTCTTTTTATACCTTCCACCATAGGATGGACTCACGATATTAAATGGACTCACAACTCTGAATGTTGATCCAGGTATACACCCTCAAAAAAAATCGCCTCTTTAACATATGTTCCAAACATATTTTGCAGGAAGCACATATATTATTGCATACTGCCGAAACATTAATATGTTTTTTTTATGTGAACATATTATATGTTTGGAAGCATTTTGAGCCAAAAATATTATATGCTTAGAAGAATTTTTCCCAAACACGATTGTGCTCATTCCCTAACATACTCGTAATTTTCACTTCCACGGAATTTTTTAGTTATTGGCACCTTTTTCTGTAATACAAATAATGTTGAAGAAATTATTCACTTTTATAAATTTTTTAAATTTTACCTTTCGCCTGCACGGAGAATCGAACCGAGGACCATACAGTTTGTAAGCCAACACACTATCCACTGGGCTACGTAGCTGTTATAGTCACCAGTAGATAATTATCGTTTTAAGTTACATTTATATAGCATAGTTTGCAGCGCCCACGAGCCCATGCAAACATAACATTATTTAACAGAAACATACATTTGTTTGCCACGTGGAGCAGTGGTTAGCATGTCTGCCTTGCATACAAAGGGTCGTGGGTTCAATCCCTGCTCCGACCGAACATTTTTTTTGTTTTTTTTTTTTTTTTTTAATTTACACATTTATATTTATACTATATTAATTTTTTTTAAATGAAACTTCGAAATGTGTGTTATTAAAGATTTATAGTCAGTAACAGTGCTTGATATAAACGAAATTGACTGATTTTTTGATAAAATATTATTTTTTATTGCAAAAATAACAATTTTTTAATAAAAAACTGTTTTTGTACAAAACTTTAAAATTTGGAAGGAATTCAAAAACTAACAAAAGAACGTGGAGTCGAGTATAAACATACATACCTAATTTTATAATATAAACATAAATTTATTTAGGAGTGAACAGTTTTTTACTTGCATTTAACACCATCGCTCTAAAATTCCTTTTATTTTTCTTTAATAATTCATTTTAAAGAAAATAAACTTTTTAAATTGTTTTAGCTGTAAAACTCGAACTTAATGCCCGCTTTTATATTTGATGGTGTCCGTCAACTCCTCGTGGACTACTTTTTAATAAAGAGGAACTAAAGTTTGTATTTTTACATTTTACTGTGTAATTTTTCACTATTTCCTCCTTATTTCATTTTACTGTCCCAACTCTAAAAAGAGTATAGTGCCCTTTCGTTATTTTTATGAAGACCCCTGATTTATTTTAACGAAAAATTGTGCCCATAATGCCAAAATGATAAACAAAACACATGTTCACACATGCATAAAATGCTGCTCTCAAGGCGAAAACATTGCAGTTTGTTTTTCAAATGTCTATTCTCTTGGTTCCGAATGTCTATTCTCTTTATTCAAATTAAATAATATTTAGACTTAAGCATATCAACATTTTTAGCCTTATCATAAAACAGTTTTCCGAAACAACATACAAGCGGTTTCACAGAAATTGTTCTTTTTTCATTCTCTCGCTTTGTTATGTTGATATCTTTCGTCAACCCTCCCGGTTTCCATCTCTATTTCTTTCTCTATACTCTATTTTTGTCGCTCTCTGCATAAAATATCACAACATATAAATGTTTACTCGAAATTTGTAAATTTATATATGTTTACATTCACACATATTATTTTTATGACACATTCATGCCCCAAACATAATATATTCTAACATATTAACATAGATGTCCCAAACATTTAGTGTTTGTTTAGGAACATTACATGTTCGCACTTAAATATATTGTGGTTTAAAATCGTGCCCGAAACACATTTTGTTTATATCGGAACATATGAAAAACATATTTTTCTAACAGTGTACTTGGGCTGTTAAACGAACTTCCAATTAAGAGACGTATTTCAGCCACACTAGGATAAGCAAGCATACAAAGGTATGTGAACAGAGGCACTCCCCAAGGAGGAGTTCTTTCACTTCTTCTTTGGAATGTTGTTATAAACAACCTTCTGATTTCCCTAGAAAAATAAAAGAAAAAAGTGGTAGAATACGCAGAAGATGTGGCGCCAGCAGTCAGGGGAAAATCCACAATCATAGATGTTATACAGAGAGCACTCCGGATGACGGAGAAATGGACGAAAGAGAATGGTCTTGGGGTAAATCCTGCAAAGACAGAACTAGTCATGTACTGCAGGGATCGTAAAATTCCCACAGTTAAGCCCATATCCTTAGGTGGTATTGAGCTGACCTTTGGTGAGTGTGCAAAATACCTTGGCTTTATTTTGGAGAGGAAGCTAAACTTTAAACTTAATATTGAAGAAAGGGCGAGAAAAGCCAAAGTAGCTTTGTACTCGTGCACAAAGTCAATAGGAAACAAGTATATACGACCGTAAGTTCGGCCAGGCCGAAGCTTATGTACCCTCCACCATGGATTGCGTAGAAACTTCTACTGAAGACTGTCATCCACAATCGAATTACTTGGGTTGCGGTAACACTTGCCGATGGCAAGGTATCTTAAAACTTCCTAACATCGTAATATATACCACATAGTCCATACGTAGTATATATTAAAATAAAAAGGCCGATTAAATACGTATATAATTAAGTTTAAAGTTTCTATAGAAATAAAATTTTGATAACATTTTCTATAGAAGTAAAATTTGGAATAAATTTTCTATAGAAATAACATTTGGGAAAAATTTTCTAAAGAAATAACATTTTGACAAAATTTTCTATAGAAATAAAATTTTGACAAATTTTTCTATAGAAATAACATTTTGACAATGTTTTCTATAAAAATGCAATTTTAGTAGATTATTTTTGGCTCGAGTGGCAACCATGATTATGAACCGATATGGACAAATTTTTGTGTGATTGGGAATCGGCTATATATAACTATAGACCGATATGGGCCAATTTTGGCATGGTTATTAGGGGCCTTATACTAACACCACGTTCCAAATTTCAACCGGATCGGATGACTTTTGCTCCTCCAAGAGGCTCCGGAGGACAAATCTGGGGATCGATTTATATGGGGGCTATATATAATTATGGACCGATATGGACCAATTCTTGCATGGTTGTTAGAGACCATATACTTACACCACGTACCAAATTTCATTTGTAAGGGTTGTAACGACACCAAGCAAATATGGCCCCATTTAAACTTAAACCGCACACTAGATATGCTAGTGTTCTCGAGACGCCAGATATCACTCCTGATATCTGTCCTGCATTTTGTGTAAGGCGTAAGCAAATTTTAGGGGCATATAGCTTCAGATTACTGGCGGATCTGGAAAACGTTAACTTAAGCAGTCTGCTAATGTTTTTGGAATAATCTGGTTGGTTCAACAGAAGAAAATAATCGAGAAGGTTCAGCGATTAAAACTAGAAGTGCCCTTATGTAATAGGTACTTTTAGTTAAATGTGGTATCACAATGGACTGAATAGTCTAAGTGAGCCTGAAACTTAATCTGGCTGCCACTCTAACCTAACCTAACCATCCACTATAGGACACTTACTCTAAGACCCCATAAAGTATACAGATTCTGGGTAGTGGTGAAATTCTAAGTCAATCTAGCGATGTCCGTCCGTCTGTGGAAATCACGCTAACTTCCGAACGAAACAAGCTATCGACTTGAAATTTGGCACAAGTAGTTTTTATTGACGTAGGTCGTATGGTATTGCAAATGGGCCATATCGGTCCACTTTTACGTATAGCTCCCATATAAACGGACCCCCAAATTTGGCTTGCGAATCCTCTAAGAGAAGAAAATTTCATCCGATTCGGCTGAAATTTGGTACATGGTGTTAGTATATGGCTTTAATGACCATGCAAAAATTGGTCCACATCGGTCCATAATTATATATAGCCCCCATATAAACCGATCCCCCGATTTGACTTGAGGAGCCTATAAGAGAAGCAAAATTTATCCGATCCGGCTGAAATTTGGTACATGGTGGCAGCATATGATCTCTAACAACCATGCAAAAATTGGTTCACATCGGTCCATAATTATATATAGCCCCCATATAAACCGATCCCCCGATTTGGCTTGCGGAGCCTCTAAGAGAAGCACATTTCATCCAATCGGGCTGAAATTTGGTCCATGATGTCAGCATATGATCCTTAACAACCATGCAAAAATTGGTCCACATCGGTTCATAATAATATATAGCCCCCATATAAACCGATCCCCTCATTTGGCTTGCTGAGCCTCTAAGAGGAGCAAATTTCATCCGATCCGGCCGAAATTTGGTACATGGTGTTAGTATATGGTCTTTAATGACCACGCAAAAATTGGCCCACATCGGTCCATAATTATATGTAGCCCCCATATAAACCGATCACCAGATTTAAGCTTCGGAGCCTACATCTGATTCAGTTGAAATTTGGAACGTGGTGCTAATATATGGCCTCAAACACCCATGCAAAAATTGGTCGAAATCGGTCCATAATTATATATAGCCTCTATATAAACCAATCCCCAGATTTGACCTCCGGAGCCCTTGGAAGAGCAAAATCCATCCGATTCGGTTGAATTTTGGTACGTGATGTTAGTATACGGTATCCAACAACCATGCAGGAATTGGTTCATAACAGTCCATATTTATATATAGCCCCCATATAAACCGATCCCCAGATTTGACCTCCGGTGCCTTTTGGAGAAGCAAAATTCATCCGATCTGTTTGAAATTTGGTACGTGGTGGTAGTATATGATATTTAACAATCATGCCAAAAGTGGTCCATATCAGTCCATAATCGTATATAGCCCCCATATAAACCGATCCCGCGATTTAGTTTTGGAGCCTCTTGGAGGAGCAAATTTCGTCCGAGTCAGTTGAAATTTGGTACACTGTGCTAGTATATGGTCGTTAGCAACCATGCCTAACTAGGTCCACATCGGTCTATAGTTATATATAGACCCCAGATAAATCGATAACCAATCACACAAAAATTGGTCGATATCAAATTCATAATTATATATAGTCCCCATATAAGCGACCCCCATATTTCAATTCTGGCTCTACGTACCGTGCATCGATTCGTAATTATTTGTAGACTTACCTATACATACCTTTTTTGTCTAATATATACCACGTATGGACTAATTCACAATTTAGAAAACGATGTTAAGAAGTTTTAAGATACCACAACCCAAGAAATTCGATTGTGGATGACAGTCGTTTGTAGAAGTTTCTACGCAATCCATGGTGGAGGGTACATAAGATTCGGCCTGGCCGAACTTACGGCCGTATATACTTGGTTTTGATTTTTTTTTTTTTTAAATTTGGGTAGATTTTTCTCAATTCATGTGGCAATCGTGCCCCCAGATTTTTGGTAAAAAGGGCATCAACAAATTAGTCGATAGTTCGGAATATTAACAGCCAAATTCTCATATCCGAAACGAATACTTTCGTTCGACTAGAATGCCCAAAACAGCTGAATTTATATAGGAAAATCAGCTGTTTTTGGCATTTCAGTCGAACGAATGCGTTCGTTTCGGATATGAGAAAATTATCGAAGTAATAATTAATTTTTGTTCAAATAATTTTTTGTAATAAAAACAGTATTTATCAAATTCCAATAAAGCTGTTCACGTAATCTGTATTATAGATTCATAGAATTCCTTAAATTCTCCTTCCTAAACAAATTTAAAAAGCTCCTTATATTTTTCAAAGTAACTAACTTTGAATTACTTCCTTTCAAGAAATACATGACGTATATTTTCAGGCCTTAATATATTTATGTAGCCAAAAATGGAATATTGATATTAGACTGGAAGTTTTTTTTTTTTGGCGAACTTCGATAATATTTGGTGCCAAATTTTGCATTAAATTTTTGTTCATGTCTATTGTACAAAAGAGTTATTCCTAACATAAACTTTAATTTCAGTATACTTGTTTCGAAAAAAAAAGCAAAACAAAAAAAAAAAATATTCTTGTCTTAAGCAAACAAAAATCTGAATTGAACTCTGCCAGGTTCATAGACATGGAGTGTTACTTCTGTTGTGCAAACTCTCAACTAATGCAGCTATTGTTTGTGAACAATTGAAGTAATCGTCGTCATTTTAAGGCGAGATTTTCCTGTGAATTTCAACGACTATGTGGTATGACCATTTAGGTTGAAAATTAAAGAAAGAAATGTCTTGATCATCTATGATGCACACTCGAGACTGTTGTTGTATGAAGTACATTATCATTATCCAGCAAAAAATTTGGAAGTTGTTCTAAAGGCACAACTTTAAAAGCTCAAAAATGTTCACTATTTTAACTACACAGGAAGGTTTTTTAATTCATTTTTTATACTCTCCACCATGCATTTCATCCGATCCGGCTGAAATTTGTTACATGGTGTTAGTATATGGTCACTAACAATCATGCAAGAATTGGTCCATATCGGTCCATAATTATATATAGCCCCCATATAAATCGATCCCCAGATTTGTCCTCCGGAGCCTCTTGGAGGAGCAAAATTCATCCCATCCGGTTGAAATTTGGTACGTGGTGTTAGTATATGGTCTCTAACAATCATGCAAGAATTGGTCCATATCGGTCCATAATTATATATAGCCCCCATATAAACCGATCCCCCGATTTGGCTTGCGGAGCCTCTATTTGGTACATGGTGTTGGTATATGTTCTCTAATGACCATGAAAGAATTGGTCCATATCGGTCCATAATTATATATAGCCCCCATATAAATCGATCCCCAGATTTTCGGTCTATAGTTATATATAGGCGATCCACAATCACACAAAAATTGGTCCTTATCGGTTCATAATCATGGTTGCCACTCGAATCAAAAATAATCTACCAAAATTTTATTTTTATAGAAAACATTGTCAAAATGTTATTTCTATAGAATATTTTGTCAAAATTTTATTTCTGTAGAAAATTTTGTCAAAATTTTATTTCTATAGAAAATTTTGTCAAAATTTTATTTCTATAGAAAATTTTGTCAAAATTTTATTTCTATAGAACATTTTGTCAAAATTTTGTCAAAATTTTATTTCTATAGAAAATTTTGTCAGAATTTTATTTCTATAGAAAATTTTATCCAAATTTTATTTCTATAGAAAATTTTTTCCAAATTTTACTTCTATAGAAAATGTTGTCAAAATTTTATTTTGTCAAAAATTTATTTCTATAGAAACTTTAAACTTAATTATATACTTATTTTTAGTTTAATATATACCACGTATGGACTATGTGGTATATATTACGGTGGTAGGAAGTTTTAAGATACCTTGCCATCGGCAAGTGTTACCGCAACCCAAGTAATTCGATTGTGAATGACAGTATTCAGCAGAAGTTTCTACGCGATCCATGGTGGAGGGTACATTAGCTTCGGCCTGGCCGAACTTGCGGCCGTATATACTTGTTTATATCTCGTTTTTTCATAGTTTTAATGGATAATTTATTTTGTTTTATTTTAAATCGATTAAAAAGAAAGTAAGAATTAATAAAATGGTACAAAATATTAAAATATTCTCGGATAAATGCTAATTTTTTTTAAACAATAATTGCAAATTTTTAAAAAATATTTGAGGTCAATCGTCTCACATAAGCGGTAGAATGTATCAAAAATCATAATATATTATAAAAATAATTTTTTTTGACAAAATATCACAAAATTTTTGAATTCCAAAACACTGAATTCGGATCACACCTTAAGAAGTGATTCAAAGCCAGTGTAACACCTTTTGAAATAATGGACACCCGTCCTTTGAAAACTCCTGTTAAATTCATTGTTTATGCCCCTATTTTGAACCACTTTCGGATCCAAAAAGAATTAATTCACTACTTTTTTTGGCGGCGCTTTGTGTGCTAGGATGAGAAATAGGAAAATTTTAGTCAGTTTTACAAGTTTTCGACTTAGCAGATCTTACAAGAAAAATAAGGGTATTTTGGCCATATTTGCCAGAGTGAAAAGAACACATATATGGTTGCTTTGTTTAAATCTGAGCCGATATTGACTAAGTTTAGCAAATATATTAATTGCAGTAAAACTTAGACCTCCGTGGTCATATGAATCTCTATCGGTCGGAAGATATGTATGTCTAAATCTGGAACTATTTTGACCAAATTTGGTTACGAAAATAATCTACAAAAAGTTGAAGAAAGTTTTACTACAAAAATACCACCCAAAAAAAATTATTTTGCAACATGTTATTTGCATAGAAAATTTTATCAAAATTTTATTTATATAGAAAATTTTGTCAAAATTTTATTTCTATGGAAGATTTTATCAAAATTTTATTTCTATGGAAGATTTTGTCAAAATTTTATTTCTATGGAAGATTTTGTCAAAATTTTATTTCTCTGGAAGATTTTGTCGAAATTTTTTTCTTCTATAGAAAATTTTGTCAAAATTTTATTTCTATAGAAAATGTTATCGAAAATTAATTTCTATAAAAAATTTTGTCAAAATTTTATTTCTAAGCAATTCTACGAAACTATGATATAGTTTCGGCTATATGTCGATTAAAAAAAGATAGGATTGATGTTTTTATTTAAGTTTTATTTCCAATATTTCGGTTGACTTCGTCAAAACCGTTTTCAAGGATTTATTCTGGTGTGCAAAGCTTCACACTATGTTTTACAGATAGATGATAAGTATTGCTTAAAAATAAAATAAACAAGTATATACGGCCGTAAGTTCGGCCAGGCCGAATCTTATGTACCCTCCACCATGGATTGCGTAGAAACTTCTACGAAAGACTGTCATCCACAATCGAATTACTTGGGTTATGGTATCTTAAAACTTCTTAACATCGTTTTCTAAATTGTGAGTTAGTCCATACGTGGTATATATTAGACAAAACAGGTATGTATAGGTAAGTCTACAAATAATAACGAATCGATATGGACTTTTGCACGGTATGTAGAGAGCCATAATTGAAATATGGGGGTCGCTTATATGGGGGCTATATACAATTATGAACTTGATATGGACCAATTTTTGTGTGATTGGTGATTGATTTATCTGAGAGCTATATATAACTATAGACCGATATGGACCTAGTTACGCATGGTTTTTAACGGCCATATACTAGCACAATGTACCAAATTTCAACAGACTCGGATGAAATTTGCTCCTCCAAGAGGCTCCAAAACTAAATCTCGGGATCGGTTTATATGGGGGCTATATATATATGGACCGATATGGACCAATTTTTGCATGGTTGTTAGAGACCATATACTACCAACACGTACCAAATTTCAACCATATCGGATGGATTGTGCTCTTCCAAGGGGCTCCGGAGTTCAAATCTGGGGATCGGTTTATATGGGGGCTATAGAGAATTATGGACCGATGTGGACCAATTTTTGCACGGTCATTCGACACCATATACTAACACCATGTACCAAATTTCAGCCGGATTGAATGAAATTTGCTTCTCTTAGAGGCTCCGCAAGCCAAATCGGGGGATCAATTTATATAGGTGCTATATATAATTATTGAACGATGTGGATCAATTTTTGCATAGTTGTTTGAGACCATATACTTACATCATGTACCAAATTTCAGCAGGATCAGATGAAATTTGCTTCTCTTAGAGGCTCCGCAAGCCAAATCGGGGGATCGGTTTATATGGGGGCTATATATAATTATATATCGATGTGGACCAATTTTTGCATGGTTGTTAGATATCATATGCTGACATCATGTACTAAATTTCAGCCGGATCGGATGAAATTTGCTTCTCTTAGAGGGTCCTCAAGCCAAATCGGGGGATCGGTTTATATTGGGGCTATATATAATTATGGACCGATGTAGACCAATTTTGCATGGTTATTAGAGACCATATACTAACACCATGTACCAAATTTCAGCCGGATCCGATGAAATTTGCTTCTCTTAGAGGATACGCAAGCCAAATTTGGGGGTCCGTTTATATGGGGGCTATTCGTAAAAGTGGACCGATATGGTCCAATTGCAATACCATCTGACCTACATCAATAACAACTACTTGTGCCAAATTTCAAGTCGATAGCTTGTTTCGTTCGGAAGTTAGTGTGATTTCAACAGACGGACGGACATGCTCAAATCGACTCAGAATTTCACCACGAACCAGAATATATACTTTATGGGTCTTAGAGCAATATTTCGATGTGTTACAACCGGAATGACAAAGTTAATATACCCCCATCCTATGGTGGAGGGTATAAAAAGTCAACGATAATCAATCAGAAATAAAATTTTATTTCTATAGAAAATTTTGTAAAAATTTAATTTCTATAGGAAATTTTGTCAAAATTGTATTTCTAGAAAATATAGTCAAAATTTTATTTAAAAAAAAGAAAATTTTGTCAAAATGTTATTTCTATAGAAAATTTTGTCAAAATTTTTATTTCTATAGAAAATTTTGTCAAAATTGTATTTCTATAAAAATTTTGTCAAAATTTTATTTCTATAGAAAATTTGCTGAAATTTTTATTTCTATGGAAAATTTTCTCAAAATTTTGTCAAAATGTTATTTCTATGGAAAATTTGGTCAAAATTTTATTTTTGTATAAGATTTTGTAAAAATTTTATTTCTATAGAAAATTTTGTCAAAATTTTATTTCTTTAGAAAATTTTGTCGAAATTTAATTTTTATAAAAAATTTTATTTCTATAGCAAATTTTTTCAAAATTTTACTTCTATAGAAAACTTTGTCAAAATTTTATTTTTATAGAAAATTTTTAAAAATTTTTTTTTTTGTTAAACTTTTATTTCTACAGAAAATTTGGTTTCCACAGGAAATTTTGTCACATTTCTATTTCTATGGAAATTTTTTGTCAAAATTTTATTGCTATAGAAAATTTTGTCAATATTTTATTTCTATAGAAAATTTTGACAAAATGTTATTTCTTTAGAACATTATTTCTATAGCAAATTTTGAAAAAATTTTACTTCTATAGAAAATTTTGTCAAAATTTTATTTTTATAGAAAATTTTTCAAAAAAAATTTTTTGTCAAACTTTTATTTCTACAGAAAATTTTGTTTCCACAGGAAATTTTGTCACATTTCTATTTCTATGAAAATTTTTTGTCAAAATTTTATTGCTATAGAAAATTTTGTCAATATTTTATTTCTATAGAAAATTTTGACAAAATGTTATTTCTTTAGAACATTTTGTCCAAATTTTATTTCTATTGAAAATTTTGTCCAAATTTTATTTCAACAGAAAATTTTATCACAATGTTATTTCTATAGACAATATGTCAAATTTTGATTTCTATAGAAAAGTTTTCAACATTTAATTTCTATAGAAAATTTTGTTAAAATTTCATTTCTATAGGAAATTTTTTCAAAATTGTATTTCTACAGAAAATTTAGTCAAAATTTAAAAAAAAAAAAAAAAAAAAAAAAAAAAAAAAATTGTCAAAATGTTATTTCTATAGAAAATTTTGTCAAAATTTTATTTCTATAGAAAATTTCCTGAAATTTTAATTTCTACAGAAAATTTCGTCAAAATTTTATTTCTATAGAAAATTTTGTCAAAATTTTATTTCTATAGAAAATTTGCTGAAATTTTTATTTCTATAGAAAATTTTCTCAAAATTGTATTTCTATAGAAAATTTTGTCTAAATTTTATTTCTATAGAAAATTTTGTCAAAATTTTATTTCTATAGAACAGTTGGTCAATGTTTGTACTTCTTGTTTTGTCAGATTTATTTTGAAATCCTAATACTGCCTAAGTCCATTTGAATCTCTAACATTTTCATAAAATACCCATAGTACCTCTACCGACCTTAGGGAGACAACCTTCGTTTAAACAAATACCGTAGTTAATGGTATACAATAATCGAGTATTTAACTCCATTTAAGGTGTGTATCCTGGTTTTCTGTTTATTTCCTTCCCGACCGTTTAAAACACTTACTGCCAACAACAGCAAATCTTGCCACTAAAATAATAGAACATGTCGCACAATTCCAATACAATTTAAGCACTTTTAAGCTAAAACGTAATAATCATGACCAACGGTGATGATGGTGCCGATGACTATAGAAACTACGACATTGCTTATAGGTTGGGTTTTGTTTTTTGGCACAATTCGAGATGCTTTTCATTGCTTCGATTTTCTCGGGATTTTTCATACAGGATATTGGCGAGTATTAAGAAGAGACGAGAACATAACTGTGAACCATATACACATTGGCTTTCCATTATAGTGCCAACAAATTGCAATGGCTTTTCGTATGAAAGAGCCAAACAAATGCATGAACTCTATACAGAACTACCAGGAACCACTATATTTTTTTCGCCACCAAAAACTATTATAGGAGTTGGGATGAGACGAGCCACTCGGTATTCGATTGCAATGAAAAAACACAAACTCCATGAAAGGTGGATTTGGCAAACGATGGTTGTATAAACAATAACATCATGGCAATGTTCACTTCAAAATTTGGCCAACGATTTTTGGGCAATGTTTGCCTGCAAAAAAAAATAGAAAAGCCGGGAATTAACGTTCTAAGAGCTATGGTTGGGAAACTGGTGGATATGACTGTTTTTCTATTTCTTTCCTTTTTTGCTTTTCATAGAGATTTACTTATGTCCATGATTTGGCATATGAACTGGCTAAGACGAGAGAAAATCAAGCAACCAACCAACATCCATAGACGTGAAATTGGCACACACTGGCTATTGAGTGAATTGCTTTTTCCATGCAAGAAGCAAGCAAATCTATAACTCTATGGGCAACAACTAATTTAGTGTGTCGGTAAATTTTCAATGTGTGACCAAATACAATACTAACCTGTCCCCGGCTACATTCTATGGATATCGTAATTTGTCGACGCCAGTATGTCTTCGATTTAGGTGAAATGACCTCTTCATCAGTAAATAAAGAAAATCTATGCAATTGAAGTAATCACAAACTTTTCTAAAGGCAAGATGATTATGTGTATAAGTCTAAGGATAAGGTTGTTTGACAATAATCAAATATGAGTACTTCATTCGATTATGTGTTGGATAAATCGAGCTAGCTAGGATTAAGATAAAATTGCGATTTTATAGAAATTTCGGTCACTGTATTTTCATGAAATAGTCCATGAAACTATTGATGCTGTGTGCTGATTTCATAAAATCGTCATACTTAGACTCCTCGTGCCAAATTTTATACGGCTTCTGGGCCATATAAAATAGAGACCAAAACCGGTGTTACTGCATTATGGCGCCAGAAGCCAGAGTTTTAGTTAGCTTAGGTTAAGTTAGGTTAAAGTGGCAGCCCGATTAAGTTTCAGGCTCACTTAGACTATTCAGTCCATTGTGATACCACATTTAACTAAAAGTACCTATTACAAATGGGCACTTCTAGTTTTAACCACTGAACCTTTACTATTATTTTCTTTTGTTAAACCAACCAGATTGTTCCAAAAACATTAACAGAGTTGTTGGCGAAAATATTCATTTTCCCAACGGAAAAACGCATGTAAAACAAGTATTTAAGGCCGTAAGTTCGGCCAGGCCGAAGCTTATGTACCCTCCATCATGGATTGCGTAGAAACTTCTTCTAAACACTGCCATCCACAATCGAATTACTTAAGTTGCGGTAACGCTTGCCGATGGCAAGGTATCTTAAAACCTCCTAACACCATCTTCTAAATTGTATGTAAGTCCATACGTGGTATATATTAAATCAAAAAAGATCGATCCAATACGTATATAATTCGGTTTGACAAAGTAGACATAAAATTTTGACAAAATTTTCTACAGAAATAAAATTTTAACAAAATTTTCTATAGAAATAAAATTTTCACAAAATTTTATATAGAAATAAACTTTTGACAAAATTTTCAATAGAAATAACCTTTTTACAAAATTTTCTATAGCAATAAAATCTTGGTAGATTATTTTTGGCTCGAGTGGCTACCATGATTATGAACCGAATAAAATTTGAACAAAATTTTCTATAGAAATAAAATTTTGACAATGATGAAAATTTTATTATGAACCGAATAAAATTTTAACAAAATTTTCTCTAGAAATAAAATTTTGACAAAATTTTCTATAGAAATAAAATTTTGGTAGACTATTTTTGGCTCTAGTGGCAACCATGATTATGAACCGATATGGACCAATTTTTGTGTGATTGGACCAATTTTGGTATGGTTGTTAGCGACCATATACTAACACCACGTTCCTAATTTGAACCGGATCGGATGAATTTTGCTCCTCCAAGAGGCTCCGGAGGTCAAATCTGGAGAACGTTTTATATGGGGGCTATATATAATTATGGACCGATATGGACCAATTCTGGCACGCTTGTTAAAGATCATATACTAACACCATGTTCCAAATGACAACCGGATGGGATGAAATTTGCTTCTCTTGGAGACTTCGCAAGCCAAATCTGGGGATCGGTTTATATGGGGGCTATATATAATTATGAACCGATGTGGACCAATTTTTGCATGGTTGTTAGAGACCATATACCAATATCATATACCAAATTTCAGGCGGATCGGATGAAATTTGCTTCTCTTTGAGGCTCCGGAACCCAAATCTGGGGATCGGTTTATATGGGCGCTATATATAATTATGGACCGATGTGGACCAATTTTTGCATGGTTGTTAGAGACCATATACTAACACTATGTACTAAATTTCAGCCGGATCGGATGAAATTTGCTTCTCTTTTAGGCTCCGCAAGCCAAATCTGGGGATCGGTTTATATGGGGGCTATATATAATTATGGACCGATGTGGACCAATTTTTGCATGGTTGTTAGAGACCATATACCAACACCATATACCAAATTTCAGCCGGATCGGATGAAATATGCTTCTGTTAGAGGCTCCACAAGCCAAATCTGAGGGTCCCTTTATATGGGGGCTATACGTAAAAGTGGACCGATATTGCCCATTTTCAATACCATCCGACCTACATCGATAACAACTATTTGTGCCAAGTTTCAAGTCGATAGCTTGTTTCGTTCGGAAGTTAGCGTGATTTCAACAGACGGACGGACATGCTTAGATCGACTCAGAATTTCACCACGACCCAGAATATATATACTTTATGGGGTCTTAGAGCAATATTTCGATGTGTTACAAACGGAATGACAAAGTTAATATACCCCCATCCTATGATGGAGGGTATAAAAACGTAAAATTCATAATTCCTCTATATCTCCCAAATCATCAAACATCAAAAACTTCATCATCGTCTTAAGCATACAAAACTTAATTATGAAGTTTTGTTTACTTTGCTTGGCTGCCCATTTGATTATTTTCTGCATATGCACTTTAATTTGCAGTTGAGTGCATCCCCTGCCCCCTTCACTACAATGCGAATAGCCAGCAGCTTGTGCGTCGCCACCCACTCCTGATGTCAACACTCGCAGTCACTTACCTGCGCACGCATTATTCCTTTGCAGAACAACAACATCGTATACGGGAGCGCAGAATGTTAATAGGTGGATTCATACGCATATGAACAAACAAACATACATATGAACATTAGAATTGCATTGTACGTATATTTGTAAAAGGTTTTGAGAATGCAATTGCAGTATCTATGTGGTCAATGACTCCTTTTCAAAATCATATGTTCCGCTGAAATTTAAGTATATACATATCCATGTAGTTTGTTATGTATTTTTTTCCTAGACGATAATTATTATTAGCTTTAAGGTTTCTTGCTATGAAAATGAATTTTAAATGATCTCTTCTTGTCTAACCATCAAGGAATAAACAACATAAGTATCCTGAACATTAAATCTTTTTCTACAGCAAATAAATAACTCGTTGTAATATTTTTATTATTGAAAATCTTTGGTTTTTTATTCTTGTCATTTCAACTACGCAAGTTTTCTCAACAAGAGTGCTTAGTTAACGTTTTCCAGGTCCGCCAGTAATCTAAAGCTATATGCCCATAAAATTCGCTTACGCCTTACACAAAATGCAGGACACTCTCACAAGTGGTGTTTAATTGATTCCTTTTCTTCCGCATCATGACAGCTCATACAGTAGCAGTTATACTTCGCACCAATAGTTTTTGCAAATTCGCCTATCAGGCAGCGACCCGTTCTATCAGATATCAGAAGTGATAACTGACGTCTTGAGAACACTAGCATATCTAGTGTGCGGTTCAAGTTTAAATGGGGCCATATTTGCTTGATGTCGTTAGAACCCTTGCAATTCTCCCATCGAATATTGGCCATCATGACAGCCTTCTCACGCAGTAAGAGCTGGCAGGTAGCCAAAGTCATACAAACAGATTCTAGTTCCCCTGGAATATGTAAGGTAGTTCCTAGCCTTGCTTACTCATATGCTTCGCTGTTCCCCGGTATGTTCCTATGGTCAGACACCCATATTAGGTGAATATTGTACTGCTCAGCCATCTCGTTGTGAGATTTGCGGCAGTCGATGGCAGTTTTCGAGTTGAGGAACACAGAGTCCAAGGATTTTATTGCAGGTTGACTGTCTGAGTATATATTAATGCCCACATTTTTTGGAACATTACTTCTCAGCAAATTCGCCACCTCTCTTATTGCTAATATTTCAGCCTGAAAAACATTACAGTGATTAGGTAATCTTTTCGCTATTCGAAGTTCCAGATCTTTAGAATATACTCCGAAACCCACTTGTCCATCCAATTTGGAGCCATCAGTGTAGAAATCTATATATCTTTTATTCCACGGGGTCTGTGTACACCACGCCTCACTGTTGGCAATTAGAGTTTCAAACTTTTTGTCGAAAAGTGGTTTCGCCAGAGTGTAATCCACTACGTTAGGCAAATCTGGCATTATTTTGAGGACCGAACTGTGAGCGTACATTTTATCCGACTGAATGCGCCTGAGATACGCAAGCACGCCATACGCTAAACATTTTCTAAACCTGTCGGTTGCTGAAGTGCCGGCCACCAAACTACATCACTATATAGCATTACAGGTCTAACCACTGCCGTGTATAGCCAATACACAATTTTCGGTTTTAGTCCCCCCTTTTATCCTATTGCCTTTTTGCACGAGTACAAAGCTATCGTGGCTTTTCTCGCTCTTTCTTCAATATTAAGCTTAAAGTTCAATTTCGTGTTCACAATAACGCCAAGGTATTTTGCACTCTCACCAAAGGGAATTTCAGTGTCCCCTAAGGATATGGGCTTAACTGTGGGAGTTTTGCTATCTTTGCAGTACATTACTAATTCTGTCTTCGCAGGATTTACTCCAAGACCATTCTCTTTCGCTTATTTCTCAGTCATCTGGAGGGCTCTCTGTATAACATCTCTCATTGTGGATGGGAATTTTCCCCTGACTGCTAGAGCCACATCGTCTGCGTATGCCACCACTTCTATCATTTCTTTTTCTAGGGAAAGCAGAAGGTTGTTTATAGCAACATTCCAAAGAAGAGGAGATAGAACTCCTCCTTTGGGAGTGCCCCTGTTCACATACCTTTGTATGTTTGCTTGTCCTAGTGTGGCTGAAATACATCTCCTCATTAGCAGTTCGTCTAGCAGCCTAAGTATACCTGGATCAACATTCAGAGTTGCCAGTCCAATATCGAGCTCGGATGAACGTTATTGAATGCCCCCT
The DNA here is from genome assembly GCF_050003625.1 of Haematobia irritans. Classification (NCBI taxonomy): domain Eukaryota; kingdom Metazoa; phylum Arthropoda; class Insecta; order Diptera; family Muscidae; genus Haematobia; species Haematobia irritans. The sequence goes on along the minus strand of NC_134398.1, from coordinate 154,387,060 downwards.
CGATGTCTAGAAACGCCACGATTGTGTATTCTTTGACAGATAGTGACAGTCAATAAGGCTGACTAGTTATGCAAAGCGGTTTCAGTAAACCTGCCCTTCGAGTATGCATGCTGTCGTTTCGAGAGCAAACTTGAATAGACGCTAGTTCTGAGATAAATGTCTATCATCCTCTCCAGAGTCTTAAGTAGGTATGAGGATAAGCTGATTGGTCGGAAATCCTACGCACTCGAGTGAGAGGCTTTTCCCGCTTTCAGTATGAAAACGACTTTTGTTTCCCTCCACTTTTCTGGAATATATGCTAAGTTTATACATCCTTTATATATCACCGCCAACCAGGGGATAATTCTGTCAGCCACCGCTTTTAACTCCGCCGGAGTAATTCCATCAGGTCCGGGGGATTTGAATGATCCAAAGCTATTTAACGCCCATTTTATTCTAGATTCTGATACAATTTCCTCGATAGGAAACGACCGCTGAGCCACTGTGGCACCGCCAGTGCATGATTCAACCGTCTGATTTCCGGGAAAATGTGTGTCCAATAGTACCTCCAGCGTCTCCTCACTGGACGTTGTCCAATTGCCCTCCGACGTTTTAATGAAACCTGGAGAGAAGCTCGTGGATGCTAGCACCTTCCGTAGTCTGGAAGCCTCGGACGTATTCTCAATGCTGCTGCAGTAATCATTCCAAGAGTTATGCTGAGCCTTTCTCAGTTCTCGCTTGTATCCTCTCAGATTCTTCTTGTAAGCGTCCCAATCCACAGGAGCTCTGGTGGACTTTGCTTTGTTAAAGAGCTTCCTGCACGATTTCCTCATATTCCCTAACTCCGTAGACCACCATGGTGGTCGATTTTTCCCGCTTGGCTTCCCTTTAGGGCATGCAGCTTTCAGTAAAATGTTGAAGGCCTTAGTAATCCTCTCCACTGCGTCTTCGATAACTTGCACAGTGCTCATATTTGTCTCTGGTATTTCCGGTACCATCATATTGAACGATTCCCTATACCTATTCCAGTCAGCTTTCCTAACATTTGGCGGAAATATGGTCTTGGTGGTATGAACATCAAATTTGAAACTGATGTAGCGATGATCTGAGAAGATGTGTTCACTTAAAACATGCCACTCAGATATCATTTCATTCAGTTCTTGTGAGGCCAAGGTGATGTCCAAAACCTCTTGCCTGTTTTTAGTGACAAAGGTTGGGACATCTCCCTTGTTGCAAACTACCAGATTAGTACGCAAAATAAACTCTATTAGCGACTCTCCCCTTGCATTAGTATCACTACTTCCCCATATACTATGATGCGCATTCGCATCGCATCCCATAATGAGTTTCGTCTTTGTTTTCAGTGACTCCTCAACTAAGGTCTTAACGGCACATGGAGGCATCTCCCTGTCATGTCCCAAATAGACCGAAGATACCCATTTGGCTATTTCTAAATTGGCAACGACAGTGTCTACATTGCACATTGAAGGAAGCAGAAACAAGTTAAGCTCGTTTTTAGCAATTATACAGGCTCGAATTACATCATTACCGGTATACTGCAATAGTTTGAACCCCGGAGTACTTAATTCACATATTTTGTTTCTATAAACATATGGTTCTTGAATAAGAACTATGTCTATGTCCCTTTTCATCAGGAAAACTTTTAAGGCAGCACATGCAGCCTTACAATGATGACGATTTATCTGGAGGATCCGTAGGACCATCGAGATTTTCAACAACCGTCACATCAGCCGCTTCAATCGAGACATCAAGAATGTCCTCTTCAGAGATATCGGTGACTCCCGCAATAACCATAGGTTCAACTTTGGTGAGTTCTGAGGCAGTAGAAGCCTCCTCACGCATACGATATCTATCCATGTCTTCAACTTTGGTATCTCCCTCGACTTCGCAAGAGGATCCGCTTACTTCTGATTCAGACAGAGGCTTGTCCATTTCTGAATCCTTTAGCTGATCGTTTTTATACACCTTCATTTGGATATAATGAAAGCCATAACATACACGGCCCTGAGACTTTGCTAGATGTGACAAAGACTGAGTGTTCAATATAAACACTGCATGCCGTCTTGGCCCATCCACTTCATCCA